>NC_083314.1:151626272-152330681 GCF_963455315.2 Globicephala melas
CTAAGAAAGGGAAAGGGCAGACCCTATTTCATAAGAAGGGAAGAGGGTCTGGGAGACTGTTCCTTCCCCAAGTATTCAGTGAGATACTGAATAACAGGGAGAAAAGAGTCAGAGAAAGGACAAAAAAATAAAAAATAAAATAAATAAAATGACACAGCACAGCTCTGAGCCCCTCTCCTATCAGGTTTTACAGAGGGGCAATAGATTTTCTTCATTGCCAGCCCTGACTTATCGCAGGCTTGTTTTTAATGAGGTATAATAAGGGGAACATTTTGTAACAACACGGTTCCCCTATTTTATCCCGCAAACAGCTGTGTCATGCTTGTGGCTGGAAGAATGAATCATATCTCTGCCTGCATATGCTAACTCCCATGTAATTACCCCAGCATCTTAAATAAAGCAGGCCCTAAACCTGTCGCTCACATTACAAGCAAACGGTGCAGACCTTGTGAGGGGGGCCTCTATCATTACAATTAATTTATCACAGAAGCAACTGAGATTAGAGGCTAGAATTAAAACCCAGAGCATGGAGAGTCACCGTAGTGACACTGACAAACAGGCTCTTGAAAGGCGGCTGGCTCCAGCGGCTGCCTGACTAATGCTTTTCCTGGGGAAAAGGAGCCTTAGTTGGATTTGGTTTTCTTTACATTTTTCCCACTCAAAGGTTTTACTAAAGTGATTTCACTGTCTCTCTTGATTCAAAACGATGTTGGAAAATTTCTGCCCGGTACTTAACCAGAACTCTGAACAGGAGTCACCGTTTTCTCATTCTTAAACGACCACGTTCTCTCCATGCGAACGATCCCTCCGAGACCTCCCATTTGTTTTTGTTATTAGAAAGGAATTTCTTCTGACATCACTTTGCTTCCTTTCAGGGGGCAGGAGATTGAGGGGAGGGGGAAAGAGCCCAGAGAATTTGCTTCCAATAGAAAAATACTGTTTGCATCTTCTCAGGTAGTGTTTCTCACCAAGGTTCCTCAGCTGAACCGGACAGACAGAAAAATTACTTGAGTAACTGTTTCCTTAGTTCTCCCAAGGGTGGTACCACTAGTACATCTAGATGGTACATCCTAGATGCATAGGAGAGAGGCCGATTCATTACATTCAAGGGGGGCCTTAGCACGTTCATACTCATCCTGATTGAAAAGGGCTGCAGAGAGACCATTAGACTGACTCTGTTACAGCATTGTTCAGAGAGCCCAGCAGAGAACCCCCTCCCAGTCCAGAGTCACCTCCCGTCCCAGTCAGAGCACTTCTCACTCACCCCCCACCCCCATGCATGGGCTCTCATTAATGGGTGGATAGTGCCCTTCCCAGACATCCTAACCTAAAAGCTGAATTAGAATATGCTAGGCCTCCAGACGTTGGCAGATCCCGTTATTGTCATCGCCGTCGTTGTCACCAGAGCTCAATAGTCTACTCTCTCTGTCAGCTCCACACTGTGCAGCCAAGCCTACCGTGTGCCCACCGAGGCCCAGCTCCTCTCCTTCCCGGGCACACAGCGGCACCGCCTACCCCGGCTTCCCTTGCCCTGAGATGTGACGGAACTCTGTTTGTTGGATTGCAGGTGGAGGGGATGTACGCCACTTCCCCTGGGCCAGTAAAGATCTCCCACTTGCTCTTCCATGTTCTCCTTCTTTCTCAAATGCCAGCTAGAACATCCAGCAGAGGGTTCTGAACCCTAGGGGCTGATGAACCTGAATTCCAAAATCACCACCATGAGGCTGCCTTCTGAACAGGCTTCGTTTGATGTAGTAATTACCCTACCCTGGCTAATAAAGCCTGCACATGAGATGACTCCACCCCTTCCTCAGAGGCTCTACAGCTTATGAAGAGCCGAGAAGGAAGGAGAACCTGGAGCATAAGGCTGGGACAGCAGATTTCGGAGACATTTCAGCACTTGGATAGGATAAGGGGCTTAGGCCAGCTGAGGCCGGCTGCGGGCCCAGACGCTGGACCTGGGAAAGGCTGCTCACGGTTCCTTGGTCCCTCACACACCTGGCAAGTTTCATTCTGATAGCGTCTGGAAGGCTCAAGGGACGAAAGGTAATGAGGGGGAAGTATATGAAAATGTGACTCAAATAGAAAAATAAACCTGTATGTGAAAGTAAACTCTAGATCATAATCTCAAATCAGATCAAGTCGCACCACTGCTTACACTCTTTGGTCCTCCTTGATCTGGTTCCTTGTCTACCCTGGCACTGCTTGTTCTCACAGCTCCCTGGACACATCTTCATCAGACACCTTTTCGGGATAATCTGCTTGCCCGCTGGCTTGGGAATTCTTCAAGGTCAGGAGAAGAGCCTCATTTGTCTCTGTACCCGCTCAGCCGGCTCAGGGCCTGGAGCTCAGTCCTGGCTCAATATCTGCTAAATGAACAGGCACCCGGCATTGCATGTGTTAATATGACGAGTCTATTTTCTGATACCGGCGTGGCTCTCCTCCTCTCCTTACTCTATAGTGGTGCTGTGAAACTGGAGATAGTCCTCCACATACTTCCTTTCAGTTTTCTTTCTGATCAAGAGCAGGTATTTGAAAGCTGGGCTTCTGGCATTGAGCACGGTAGAGCAGAATTAACTGGCTTACAAGGAGTTGGGAATCACCCCTGGAAAGGTGTATATTAACACTACGCTTGAAATAGCCATCAGCTGTGCCAAGGCTGCACTGTGAAATAGGAAAAATCCCACTTCCGATCCCCTAGAACTCAAGTACCTCATGACTACCAGAACACAGCTCCTTTTCTTCCTACTGATAGACTTTTAGCTCCATTTAAGCCATGCATCACTCACTGAGAGAAGGAACGCAAAAATACTTTGAAAAATATGCAGTATATGTAGGGGAACAGATTGGTATTAGTGTCAGTCTGATCTCCCTCCTTCCCTTGAACGTCTTCACTGCAGCACACTCTCCCCATGCCTCCCGCCCACTCAAGAAGGGAGGCTACAGAGGTCTAGACTGGACAGTGCTGGTCTGGCTTGGTTTAATATCATTTAAAAAAATACTATTCCACTATGGAAAAATGTATTGAATCAGCTTGGAACAGAAGTTAAGAGTGTGGGTTCAAGGCTGGACTGACTGTGTTCAAGTCCTAGCTCTGCTACTTATAAGGTGATAAGTCTCAGGAAAAACACTTAACCTCTTTAAGACTCTTGTTTTTAATCTGTAAAATGGGAATGAAAAAAACCCAAGTTCACAGGACTGAAGTATTGCATGCAAACGTTTGGCACAATGTCTGACAAATAAAAGGCACCCGAAAATGTTAGCTGTTATTGTTTGGCTTCCTATCTCTGAATTAACACCCATGTTCTCCTTGTGCCCCCTTGTTACAACTGAGACAATGACCCTCTTCCTATTAAAGTCTAGCCCTGGGACTTCTCTGGTGGCGCAGTGGTTAAGAATCTGCCTGCCAGTGCAGGGGACACGGGTTTGACCCCTGGTCTGGGAAGATCCCACATGCCGCAGAGCAACTAAGCCCATGTGCCACAACTACGGAGCCCGTGAGCCACAACTACTGAAGCCCACACACCTAGAGCCTGTGCTCCACAACAAGAGAAGTTACCGCAATGAGAAACCCCCGCAATGAGAAGCCCGCGCACCACAACGAAGAGTAGCCGCCTCTCATCACAACTAGAGAAAGCCCACGCACAGCAATGAAGACCCAACGCAGCCAAAAATAAGTAAATAAATAAATAAATTTATGTAAAAAAAAAAGAAACAAATAGAAATTTGAAATAAATAAATAAAAAATAAAGTCTAGTCCTCCCCATGTACTCTGGATCCCAACCCTCCTTGCCTTTTAAAAATTGCTTCATTAATCATCATCTCTCTTTCTTGCACTACCAGCCTTTTTCTTTTCTGGATCATTTCAATCAGCATACACACGTGCACTTGTATCTTCTATCAAAAAAAAAAAGAATCCTTCACTTAAACCCACATCCTCTCCACCTGCCATCATATTTTTATGCTCTTCTTTATAGCCAATCATTTCCAAGATATTGTCTACATCTGCTGTATACCTTTTCTCACCTCCCCTTAACTCTTCAATTCATGTCAATTTGAATCTGCCCTGTCACTCCACTAAAATGGCTCTCAAGGTTACCCAGCCTCCATATTGCCAAATCCTGAAGACATGTCTCTTTCTCTGACCTCTCAGTAGCATTTGATAAAGCTTACCATTTGTTCTTTTTAAAAACACTCCCCCTCCTGCTCCTTGGCTTTACCATCTCTCTGTCCACTCCTTCTCAGACTACTTTCTTCTTTTCTTCTACTAAATATTTAAATGTTAGAGTTCTCCAGGGGTTGGATCTTTGATCCAATCAATCCAAACTGATTCTTAAAAAAATAATAATAATAAGGTGTTGTTATAACAAAAACAACAGAACATCTGAAATATATGACACCAGCTTTGGAGCTAGATAGTGGGCAGCAAGGAAGCTGGTATAAAAGTCAGGAATAATAGCAACTTGTATTATGTAGTGGTAAAGCATTTGGCTAAATGATAATAATCTGGAAGGCAGAAAATGTATCTAATGAACCAGTAGAGTTGGAGGAGGAGAGTTTATGGCAAAATATGGAAAGCATGAGCTGGTTGCTTTTAGCTACATTTGTTGAGGCACTAACAAGAAAGAGATAAACTCAAAGAGAACTGGTTAGTTTGCAAGCAGAGTTCAGCAGGAATATTGAGAACCCAGAACTTATTGGGTTGAAAAACAAAACTTTCTCATCTCCAGCCTCTCTAGGAAAAGATCTTCAAATTAAGATCCATCCTGGGGCTAAAGATCAAATCCATGGTGCTGCCAGAAGATAAAGTTTCAAGGTGAATTCAAAATCGAGGGTCTTCATTAAGCTCTGAAAAAAACAAGGCGGCATTTAACAGGCTCTTTCAGTTGGAAAAGAGGCTTCTAGAAAGCTTATGAGCATGGTTCTACAGCAGCCTGACATACCCAGAGTGCCAGTAATTAAGTCTGGTTAGATCATGCCTTGTATGAACTGTAGGTATGGCTTGTGGCACATAGAACTGACTAGTATTGGATACATGGGAAACCCACAAAGTTTGTGAGAGGGTTGTATTAGCAAATACACTGCCAGTTCCAGCTAAAAGGGACTGAGACTGTTCAAGATGTAAAAAGATCTCTGAGTCCCCAAATTTCTACAGCCAGGCAGTACACTGAAAAAGCTGCTCAGCCACCAAAAAAGGCATATTATTCAATGTACTCTTCAGAATTATCCAAGGATGATGGAAAAGGTAGGACTTTCTGAGTCATGGAAAACAATGGATTGGAGACCCACTCCCAGGAAGCAGAACCAGGGCCTAATCAGGGAACATTCCCAACTCGCAGCATGGTAGGACCTGTCAACATTTGCCCAGTAGAATTTCAGAACTGCTATGGACTGGTGATTTCTATGTACAATTAGTTCTTCCCTTTTTTAATGAAATAATTTATTGCTGTTATCATGTACTTTTCCACCACTCTATGTTGAAGTGGGGGCAGGGGATGGTTGATTTTTTTTTTTTTTTTTTTTTTTTTTTTTAGTTCTTAGGTTTTCAGATCAAGGGAAACCATATTTAGACCTGACATGGATATAACATGATCCTTTAAGCCAGGAACAATGATTCAGATAAAATTTGGGCAAGTCTTGGGATTGTGAGTGAGTGTATTTCACAGGTGAGAGGATTGTGAATATTCGTGAACGAGAGGTGGACCGCGTTTGATTAGATTATTGTTCCAGACTTCACGGAGGAGTTTACTTTCCTGCTCCTTGATTTTTGGCTCAATGATGTGATTATTTTGGCCAGTGGTATATGGAGTCAAAAATGACCCAAACATGGGCTTGAAATATGCTTGTGTGGTTGGCCCTCCCGAGGAGAAGAGTTCTCCCCAGGTAGCTGCCACCTCTTGAGCCGAAGCTGCAGAATGAACATTCATGGATCAAACTAGAGCTCAACCTCCTGCAAGGAACAGAGATGCCTGGCCAAGTGGAACCTAGGTCAGCCAACCTACAGATGCATGAGAAATAAGTGCTACTGCTGTATTCAGCTGAGATTTTTGTAGTTGTTTGTTATGTAGCAATAGCTAACTGGTTCTTTCTTATTCTTCAAAACACTGGTGCCACTGGTTCCTTCTCATCCTTCAAATGCAACAAGCACTTTTCTGCCTCAGGACTGTTAAAATAACCTGTTCCTTCTTTTTGAACATGGCTTTGCTCATTGCAGGTCTTAACTTCAGATCTTTATTTAAAAGCATTTCTTCAGAGACCACCCTTAGTAGATCATCCAATTATTCTATATCTTTGTGCCATTTGTTTCATAGTGCTCATCCTCATTTGTACAATAAATATTTATGTTTCCTTATTTGTTTCCCACTGGACTATAAGCCTTGTAAAGGAGAGGACCATATCCATTTATTCACTAATGCATTCTCAAAGTCTAGGATTAAGACTGGTGCATAGTAGGTTATCAATAGATATGTTGGGGAACACTTGGCATACTCTTTGGACCACTCAGAAAGCAGCTTTAAAAATGTAATTTAATTTATTTCCATTTTTCTTACTTTTAATAATAACTGTTTTGTTCCCTTCCTAATGAGCTGTGTTTCCCAAGGAACTAGGTTGCCTCTTTGGTAACCAAACCAACCAATCTAACTGATGGGCTCCTTCTCCATCACTGTGTTTCATTGCTTCTGGACAAATATGATGATGGGGTCAAAGATGGTTGCAGGTGAGGCCATCTGCTGTTTCTGCCAAGGTCAGGGCAAATTTTTTCACAAACTTTGGTTGGTGTATTCTATCTGCTCCAAAAACATAAACTTCCCCACAAAAACACACACAGAGCTATGGTGGAAACCTGAGGCCCAAGGGTATCATCAGCCCGATGGCTCTAAGCCCACACACTGGTGACTCCAACATATATCTTCTCCAAGCCACCTCCAGCTTCCTCCCTGTAGCATCTGTTGCCCCTGCTGCAAGGTCCCAATGTCAGTCTCTGAAATATTTCTGAAGCCACAGACCACACACTGGGGTCTCTTGTAAGCCTGGAGGTCCTCTTGTAAGGGAGGGGAGGAAAGAAAACCCAAAACCTGGATCCTGGTACAAGCTACCATGCTAAGTGAATTGTTTCTGGAGGTCTGGCTTTCTGGCTTCCTAACCCTAAGCTTCTCTAAGTCAAGATCTTTGACTTCAATTTCTATACTTTCTTTTCCTTCTTTGAGGCTTAAAATTGTATTAAATGTTATATCTGAGTTATATGATACACAGATATCATATGTGATATGAAGCAAAATAATAAATGAACATTTGTGGACCACCGTCCAACTTAAGACATAGAACATGACCACTAATAGTTATGCACTCTTGGGCTTCCCTGGTGGCGCAGTGGTTGAGAGTCCGCCTGCCGATGCAGGGGACATGGGTTCGTGCTCCAGTCCGGGAGGATCCCACATGCCGCAGAGCGGCTGGGCCCGTGAGCCATGGCCGCTGAGCCTGCGTGTCCGGAGCATGTGCTCCGCAACGGGAGAGGCCACAACGGTGAGAGGCCCGTGTACCGCAAAAAAAAAAAAGAAAAAAAAAGTTATGCGCTCTTTCTGGATTCCATCTTCCTATGTCTTCCATCCCACTCATGTAACCACCATCCTGGATTTTTTTTGTCCTCAGATCCTTATTTTTCTCTATAGTTTACCAAAAATGTATGTTTTTAAGCAATATATGGCTTGCTTTGGAACTTTATGAGTGTATCACACCATATGTATTCTTCTGCAACTGGCTTTTCTTACTCAACATTATATTTCTAAGAGTTCTCTGTGTTGATTCATATGGTTGTAATGCTTTCATTTGCACAACTCTATAGTATTCAATTACATGAATATACAACAATCTGTTCATCCGTTCTCCAGTTAATGGACATTTGGGTTATTTACAGGCTTTGTTTTGTTGCCATTATGAAAAATTCTGCTGTGAACATCTTGTGAGCAAAAGTTTCTCTAGGGGATATGCCTAGGGATGGAACTGCTAAGCACTCAGCTCTACAGGAATGTCAGCTGCAATGCATGAGGTCAGGATTTCTGTCTGTTTTGTTCATTGTCTTATGCCCAGAATCTAGAACAGTGCTTGGCACAGAGTGGGTGTCTCAATAGATACTGATTGAATAAATGTAGATAATGCTATGTTTTTCCAAAGTGATGATAACAATTTCTATTCCCAGCAGTCTATCAGGTTCTACTTATTATTACTTTTTAGATCAAACACAAATACCTCTTCCACTGTTCTGTTTACTCATGTACTCCACGTTAGCCTTTGTGTCTTCTTCCTCTTGGTTCTACAGCTAACAGACCTGGGATGGTCACTGTCTCTGAGTGAACTAGGACAAGTTTAACCACTCTAAGCCTCAGTTTCTTCACTTGTGAAATGGGGACAGCAATGCCTTCCTCTGTAACGATTTAACACACTCAATAATGGCACCAATAAATGATAAATCCTATTACAAAGAAACCTTCTTGTCCAACACACTGGTTGATTATCCAGAAAGTCCTGTATAGCAGAACATCACTTACAAAAGATATACACTTACCTGAACATTTTATTTTAACTTAAAATATATAAATGTATATTCATTCTCCAGTTTTTTGATATAAGGCCAGGGCATGCGCTGCTGACTGGCTTTCCAGACCTTTCCTGCATAAATCACACTCATAATACATTGTCTGCAATTCTTGGTTTTGGTTTTTTATAGTGGAACAAGAACTTAAAGAAATTAGAGTGCAGATTCTTAGATTGTTGTGATGTTTTTCCTCAATCTATCTAACCCACACCTCTTTCAAGAGCAATTATTTCAGAAACTCACCTTAATTTTCAACTTGACTTTCATAAAACAACAACAAACAACACCTCTTTCCAATTTTATATTGTTCAGTTTACAAAATATTTAATGAAATGAGGCAATTACAATAACTGCTACCAGTGGCATAAAGAGGTTTAGGAACAAGTACAGCTGAGTCTTGATAAGCACACAAGTTAGCTGGTGGGAGAAGCTGTGAGTGGCCATACTGTCTAACAGCAAAATTGACAGTAACTGTCAGGCGAGAGTACACTGTAGGCATTAGTTAGTGTGTTTCACAGAGTATAGAGTGTTGGTTATCTTGGCAAGTCAGTTAGGTGGAAGCTGGTGAAGACAGCTACCATATTATTATTCTCTTTGTTTCTACCGTTGACCTAGTTACTGGGCCCACCTGGCTTCTCAGCTGATCCCCCTGAAGGCAATCATCTCAGTTAGGCTTGGTTCACTGCCTAGATTTGCTCCTGGGCCAGTAAAGGGAAGACATGGACTCCCCAAGGAATGAAGCCTGATAGGTTAGGAGATTTTGAAATATTCAGTAATTGAATGGTTATTCTTTATTTCTAAGAGTTCTGTGTCCCTGATAAGCTGAGGTAAGGAACAGAGTGGGGAGAAAAGTTCCACCTTCCTACATTGTCCTCCGATGAGGCACAGCACTGTGGCGAGGAAGGGGGCCTGACTTTAATTAGTCAGACCATCACCCTACTAAACTCCACCGAAACCAAAACAAACCAGGCAGTCCCATATGTCATAAGAAGTAAAGGCATGGTTCCCACTTCCTAACGATGCTTTTACAGAAACCGTTCCACTGTAAAACTTTATGATTTGAATCTTTATAGCCGCCAGCAGAGCACATGTTCACTGCCTTAAATTATAACATAATCACAGTAGAAGCTGACTTTCCAGCCCTTTGCAGCCACAAGAGAGGGAAGGGGGCTGCAGAAAACAACGCATCCTCTTCCTCTGCCCACCTGCCTCCTCCTGGGTTGTACAGTCCCAAGAAAGTGGAGGGACAGGAGGAAGCACACACCTGACAGCCCAGGAAGACCTAAAAGCTAGAACGTTCCAGAAAGGTCTAGAGACGTGAATCTAGTCCCGTCTAGGACTTATATGGCTTGGTTAAGGCAAAGTGAGTGCTGCAAGAAGGATAAGAATGAGAAAGGAAAAACCAGCAGGGATTTGCAGGTATCCTAATCCCACCTTATCATTCCACTGGCCAGATGACTCTTCCTAACTTTGGTTGAAAATCCTCTATTGTTGGAGACTGGGTTGACAAAAAAAGAGACAAAAGTTAAATCCCCCCCAACCTCTCCTCAGTTCAATATGGCTAAAAAGTAAAGAGTGAGGAGGAGAGTGTTAGAAGAGGTGGAACAGAAGGGGCCTCGTGTACTACATTAAGAAACTTTTATTTGATTATTTCAGCAATAAGGAGGGGTTAAAATTTTTGAAGTACAATGATGGGATTGCTTTTTTTCTTGTGTTTTGCATTTCACCATAGTTTGTAGAGATTACTTTTTTTTTTTTTTTTTTTTTTTGCGGTACGCGGGCCTCTCACTGTTGTGGCCTCTCTCGTTGTGGAGCACAGGCTCCGGACGCACAGGCTCAGTGGCCATGGCTCACGGGCCCAGCCGCTCCGTAGCATGTGGGATCTTCCCAGACCGGGGCACAAACCTATGTCCCCTGCATCGGCAGGCGGACTCTCAACCACTGCGCCACCAGGGAAGCCCCCGAGATTACTTTTTAAAAAGACTTTACATCCAAAGAAGATATACAGACAGCTAAAAAATGAAAAGATGCTCAACATCAATAGTCATTAGAGAAATGCAAATCAAAACCACAATGAGATATCACTTCACACCCACTAGGATGGCTATTAAAACAAACAAAAAAGAAAATACCAAGTGTTGTTCAGGATGTAGAGAAATTGGAATCATCATACTCTGCTGATGGGAATGGCAGCTTTTTAAAAAAAAAATTTTTTTATTTATTTAGGCCGCTCCAGGTCTTAGTTGCGGCACACAGGATCTTTGTTGTGGCATGCGGGATCTTTAGTTGCGGCATGTGGGCTCTTTTAGTTGCGGTATGCGAACTCAGTTGCGGCATGTATGAGGGATCTAGTTCCCCGACCAGGGATAGAACCCCAGCCCCCTGCGTTGGGAGCATGGAGTCTTACCCACTGGACCACCAGGGAAGTCCCAGGAATGGCAGCTTTAAATGGTGCAGCCACTATGGAAAATTATTTGGCAGTTCCACAAAATATTAAACACAGAGTTACCATATAATCCAGCACTTCTACTCCTAGGTATATACCAAAGAGAACTGAAAACATATATCCACAAAAAACCTTGTACACAAGGTAGTATTCACAACAGCATTATTCATAATAGTCAAAGAGTGAAAATAACCCAAATGCCCATCAAGTGATGAATGGATAAACAAAATGTGACATATCCACATGATGGAATATTATTCAGCCATAAAAAGGAATGAGGCACTGATATACGTCACAATGTGGACGAAGCTCAGAAACATTATGCTAAGTGAAAGAAGCCAGACACAAAAGGCCACCTTATACGATTCCACTTATGTGTGATGTCCAGAATAGACAAATCCATAAAGACAGAAAGTAGATTTGTGGTTGTCAAGAGATGGAGGAAGGGGGAGAGTTGGGAAATATAGGCTTTCTTTTTGGAGTGATGGAAATGTTCTGGAATTTGATAGTGGTGATGGCTGTACAACGTTGTGAATATACTAAAACCCACTGAGTTGTACACTTCAAGATGATTAAAATGGCTAATTTTATGTTATGTAATTTTTTTTTTTTTTTTTTTTGTGGTACGTGGGCCTCTTACTGTTGCGGCCTCTCCCGTTGCGGAGCACAGGCTCCGGACACGCAGGCTCAGCGGCCATGGCTCACGGGCCCAGCTGCTCCACGTCATGTGGGATCTTCCCGGACCGGGGCAGGAACCCGTGTCCCCTGCATCGGCAGGCAGACTCTCAACCACTGCGCCACCAGGGAAGCCCTATGTTATGTAAATTTTTATCTCATTAAAAAAAAAAAAAAAAGACTGGAGGGGAGCAAGATAAAGGCCAGAGACTAATTTTAAACCTACTGGAATAATCTAGGTGAGCTATGGTTAAGAGTGAGAAAGGAAAAGCCAGCAGGGATCTGATGAGGGCCAGAAGTAGGATAGTAGTAGGGGGGACAGAGAGGAGGAGACAGATTCAAACACATTTAGGGGTGAAAATAATCAGATCTCCTTACATCAGTAAGGAGTCTGGTAACTAGATGGGTGATGCTACCATTAATCAGAATAAGAAACATAAAAAGAGCAGGAGTGGGTTGCAAGGAAAAGATGATTTCTTTTTTGGACACAATAACTGTGAGGTGCTTATGGAATTTTCATTCATTCATTTAACAAATATTTAATGAATGCCTACTGGGTGCCTGGTGAGAATATCCAGTAGGCAGTTGGAGACACATTCTTTGAGTTCTAAGCTGGACATAGATATTTCAGGATTAACAACAGAGAGAATGGATGTGATTGTTTAGGGAAAATGTGTAAAGGAGAAACGAAGAAGGTTGAAGACAATCCTTGAGGGTTAAGATCCCTCAAAAGATATGAAGAAAAAGTGATCAGATAAGCAGAAAATGCAGAACTTAAGGAAACAGTGTTTTAAAAGGAAGGCAGCAACGTTCTGATAAAACAAAGCTGAAAAGTATCCATTGGGTTTGGTAAGTAGGAAGCCTTACTGGTCTAAAAGTGGAGTGATGGAGGTCAACACTGAACCATGACGGGTTGGGGGATGAATGGGAGATAAGGAAGTAGACATTTATTCTCTCAACAAATACTTATTACATGTCTGCTATGTGTCAGGCCGTAATAGGGAGGAAGTCCTTTTAAAAGCCTTGGAAATAATGGAAGGAAAAAAATGGGACAGCAAAGGGAGGAAGACATGGACGTGGAGGAAAAATGGGAGAGCTGGAAGGTATAGGAGGGTATAGTTTGAAAGTGAAAGAAGTTCAAGGTCGATGAGTTCTGACTGATAAGGTTCATGGTGTGGCCATGGGACTACGTAGTGGAGTGGTCTTTAGAAATTAATAGGCCAAGAAACCATAAATGTGAGGTATTGGATCATTCCATCCAACAAATGAAGAGTCGAGAGAGTCAGACAAATGACAGAAGTAAGAAGGAACAGACAATATAATAGTGGAACAGCAAGGGCCTCAGAAAAAGGGGAATTGTGTTTATCCTTTTTTCTCTTTTTCACAAATAAACAATCAATCTGTATATTCCACTGCCAGCTGCACAGTACACACTCCATAAATAAATGCTGCCAACGGAATGATGTGTCTTCTCAAGAGTATCTCGTATTTGGCATGTTCTAAACTGAATTCTGAGACTTCCTCCTAAACAGTTGTCTTCCATTGTTTTCCGTCTGAGTGAATGGTACCACCATCTATCCAATTAGGAAATATTATTGTTCCTTCCTCTCTGTCAGTCTTCAGATCTAGTCCATCACCAAGTCTGGTCAATTTTACTTCCTAAACTTCTTTCACATTTGCCCAGATCGCTCCACCGCCAGCACTCTCATCTAAGTGACCGTTCTCTCTCGTCTATTGCATCTCCTTCCTAACTCACCTGTGCCCATCTGCTCTTGCTTCCCTCCAATCCATTCTCTACTAGGTAGCCAGATTAATAGTTTCAAAATGTGAATTTGATCAAGGCACTTGTCCCCTTTTCCTGCTTCCCTAAACCCTCTGCGGGCTCTCCATGACTGGCTCCTTAAGGCCAGACTACTGGCTCCTCAGCCTCGCCTCATACCACAGGCTCATCACCATTTTCAGTCTTTTCCGTCACAGGCCTTGTCGTGAGTTCTCCTGATAGGGCCTTTGCGCGTGCCGTTGGCTCTGCCTAGGCGTGTTTTCCCTCTCCCTGGTGCATGGTTAAACTCCTATTCAGCCTGATCAGCTCAACTTTCCTAAAATCCCTGTCTGGGTCATATCACGCCCTTAGGCTTTCATAGCCTGCCACTGTTGCAGTTTTACATTTGTTTGAATAAATATTTGATTAATGTCTGTCTCCATGAGGACAGGGGCTGTGCCTGACACGTTGAAGGAACTCAGTAAATATTTATTGAACGAATGAATGATTTGGTAATAAGCTTGCTCAATGTTATTAAGTGGCAAATCTGGAACTGTGCCCCAAGAGACAATGTATTAGGTGCGATGTTTGAAAGATGAGCTCTAAGATCCCTTCCATTTCTGAGATTTTTGGGCTTTTAGGTGAACTTCCATTATTTTCCTTTCCCTTCTTTCCCTAGGCTTGTTTGCTTGGCCTTGTCAACACCCCTCCATTGGGTACCATAAGGAATTAAAGACCCTAATGATTGGAAAGAATTAGTTCCTTTGGACGCTAGAAAACTTTCCTTTATCAGATGCTTGAAAGAAACCCGTCAACAAACAACTTTAATAATTGGTCACTTAGTCTCTCCTTAAACACATCTAATAACAGAGCTCAGTTCTTCTCTGAAGCATTCCTTCTGATTTTTCCTTTATTTTCCTTAATAATGTATGAGTTAAGCATCTTTTTCATATAACTATTGGCCATTTGTATTTCTTTCTAAAACTAGTTCTTATATCCCTTCCCTTCTTCTCCCTCTGTCTTAATTTAACTGATTTATAAACTCTTTGTAGATTAAGGAAATTGGCCCTTTGCCATATTATATTACAAATATGTTTTCCAGTTTGTTGATCTTCTGATAGCGTTTCTGTCACCTAAACAATTCTATTCTATATGGAACAAAACTTAAAAGATACAAAAGAATATACAGTGGGAAAGAAATCTTCCTCTCAGCCTTGTTCTCCAGCTCAATTCACCTCCTCAAAAGGGAGTATTATTAACAGTTTCTTATATATCTTATATATCTTTCCAGAGCTTGTCTGAGCAATAACTGCATATACGTATATCTGATTTTCTTCCTTCCACGCACACAAAAGGTAACTCTGCTCCGTGTTCTGCATCTTGCCTTCGCACTTACAACACAGGGTCTATTGGAGACCCTTCCATATCAGTACATAAAGAGCTGATAGATATTGCCAAATTGCCCTCTGTAGAGGTTGAACCTATTTGCACTCCCATCAGCAATTTATTATCTCTTTCCACACCCTTCACCAGTACAGCGTTACAAACTTTTTTGATCTCTGCCAACCTGATAGGTAAAAAATGGCATATGCATTTCTCTCAGAGTGAAGTTGAGCATCTTTTCACATAGTTGAAGTGCTTATGGCCATTTAAAAATTTTTGTGGCTTCTAGACCTTTCCATCTTTGAAGAATTAGGATGAGGAAGGATTATTGCTATTACAGGAGAAACAATCTTTAGTTAATCTAGATCAAGTAGCCTGCTTTTCCACCACTGTAGGAGTGAGAGGGTTTGAGCTTTATCCTTGTTTTTATGAGCAACACATCTGTGACTAAGGCTAAATTATGGTAGAGTAGAAAGATTTTAAGCTTTAAGGTCATATAGACTTAAATTGGAATCCCATCTTTCTTCTTTGCTTCCTTCTTTCCGTATTCGTTTATTGAAGTTTTACATGCGTCAGGCCCAGTGCAGGATGCTGGAGGTTCAAAGATAAATAAAACCCAGTTCTTGCCATCCAGAAGCTCTCAGTATAATGAAGGAGCCAGGCACATAAACCAGTAAGTGTAATGCAAAGTAGATACAATAATGCTGATGCTGTTGCCGATGCTGATGAGATACTGATAATAGCTGGCAGCTCTGTGGATGATAAATTGGGAAAGGAGAAGACCAGAGACAAGGCGAGCAGTTAGCAGGCTACAGCAGCAATGCAGGCAAGCAATTCAGTGAGAATGAAGAAGAATCAGATTCTATGTATAATGAGGCAAAATAAGTAAGACAGTGATTTTGGTAAAAGCAGGGAATGAGGATAGACTCTGGTGAGTTGAGGACTGAGAGGTGAGGAAATCTGCTCTTTCTTTTATATATTACATAATGGTTCACCAAGTGTTCACCCCCTCCATTCCCCCACCTCCATCTTCCCTGCCCCACTGATGTTGCCTTGCCCATATGACTTGCTTTGCCCTCAAAGCAGGGTGCGATGATTTTCCTACCCTTGAATTTGGGCTTGGCCGTTAATGTGCTTCATCCAATGGAATGTTAGCAGACATAGTACAAGCAGAGGCTAGAAATGTGCTTGCACAGTTGGCATTGGTCTCTTGGGATCCTGTCTTTCACTATGAGAAGAGCACGCCTCTGGTGGCTGATGGTTCAAGGGGGATAAAGGACACATAGAGCAGACATGGACCTAACCCACAGCCTGAAGCCAAGCCCGGCTAGGCCCAGCTGAGATCAGCTGACGCTCAGTGATCCACATACCTGTGCATTCAAGAAACAAACACCCACCACGTGATGGCACTGAGTTTTGAGTAGACATGTTATACAATGTTGTGACAAAACTCAAACCCGTGATACAGGTTTCCAACAGAGACATTGCTTCTCCAGGCTAAATATCCCCACTAACTGCAAGCGGTCATCGTATGTCTTCTCCTTTCTCATTTCTGCCAAATTTCCTACAAGATGTACCAACTGGGACCAATTAGGAGGCACTGCCCCCAAAGAGACATCAAATTGAATTAGAATGCATGTGATGCTCTTCCCCCTTCTTCCCTTCAACTCTGCCTCCATTCTAGAGCCAGCCAAATGGCAAAGGAAGAAGGAATCTGTCCCTGGGGCCTGGGCTCAGAGAGACTCTAGAATTAAGAAGCTGGGTAAGATTAAAACTCAAGCTCCATGAGTGTATCAGAAGGGAGTGGTCCTCAGCTCCTGGTTAATTCTAGAAACTCAATTTATTCTATAAACCAAAAAAGGAGGTCAGGCATCGTCTAAAATGTCTCCATGGCAACTAGTCATACACCAATTATCTACAGTTGCGACTCTAAAGTCTGTGTTGCTTCACATCCAAAATCACCTAAAGCCAGGAAGAGAGAGGGAGGATACAGGAGCAGATCCATGTTTTTTTTTTTTTTGGCCGTACGCGGGCCTCTCACTGTTGTGGCCTCTCCCGTTGCAGAGCACAGGCTCCGAACGCGCAGGCTCAGCGGCCATGGCTCACGGGCCCAGTCGCTCCGCGGCATGTGGGATCTTCCCGGACCGGGGCACGAACCCGTGTCCCCTGCATCGGCAGGCGGACTCTCAACCACTGTGCCACCAGGGAAGCCCCAGATCCATGTTTTGAAGCTTAGCATGTACAACTTTGAGAGCTCTCTTTAAAAAATTACAAATATAAATCAGGTTCAAAAGTGAGTATTCAGGATGACAAACGATAGCACAACAAATTACAAAATTTTAAAAGTTGAGGAAAATCATAAGCATCACAAAATTTTTTAACAGACTGCATACTCTGATTAACTCTTCATATGAACAACAATTTTTAACTGTAATTTTCTGTAAAGAAAAGGGAAATATAATTCAGTCTTTTATCTACCATTATTAATCAAACTTTGTTTATTATTGAAAATATAGGGAATTTCTTTCAGCTTCAAAACTCCCTATTAGTATTGTTATTTTTAAAGGATTATTGTGAAATTTGGGAAAACATCTATCAAGTTTCTTTCATATAGGCATTCAGGGCATTTCAGATTTTCCTGAATACTTTTGGACTTTATTGACATTCTTTTACCAGTTTATTATTGATGCCCTAGTTATAGTGCACATTAAGAGTTTTATGTTATCTTCGGTGATGTCAATATTTTGGGGATGTGTAAAACATAACTTCACATAAGAATGCACTTATTATTAGTAGCATTGCTACAGGTTTATGTCCTATAAACACAGGAATTTTAATAAACTCTATCTCATGTGATTCCCATCAAAAAAAGAAAAAATATATAATACATTTATCATTGTATATACTGCATTAAGAAATATATTCCTGGGGCTTCCCTGGTGGCGCAGTGGTTGAGAGTCCGCCTGCCGATGCAGGGGACACGGGTTCGTGCCCCGGTCCGGGAAGATCCCACGTGCCGCGGAGCAGCTGGGCCCGTGAGCCATGGCCGCTGAGCCTGCGCGTCCGGAGCCTGTGCTCTGCGACGGGAGAGGCCACAACAGTGAGAGGGCCATGTACCGCAAAAAAATATATATATATATTCCTAATAGGTGAGAGGTTCTCTTTTGACCAGGCATCAGTAAAAACTAAAATTTCCACTTACAATTTTACATATATGATGACTAGTTTCTGGATCCATACATTTTTAGTCTTGTTTCTCTTCCATAGCAGGGTACCCTAGGGCACATTCATGCCCATAGAAGCTCTGGTCATGCACCTTTGCGTCCTGGTCCCCAGTGAGTTAGCACAGTGGGCAGTAGCAGGTCTCCTGAGAGCCACTTCTACACCAGGACAGCCAGTAGTAAGTTAACTCTGCACAGAAGAGACTGTGAACCGCATAAATAGATCCCATTAAATCCAAGTAAACAAACTATATTCCCAACTCAACTTCCCTTTAACCAGGTCCCCAAACACCCACAGCTACTTCAAAGCCATTCCACAGGAGGAGAAGTACGACGTTAGAGTGGCAACAGTGGTCATCTTCAGCTTTGATTAAGGTATTTTTTTGCAAATTTAAAAAATGTGACCATGAAGGCCTCTCCTAGGAGCTCATGCAAATAAGGGGCCCTTAAGTTTAAATTTCATTAGCTTCATAGAAAATCCATTTCTGGGGGGGGTAAAAATCTCAGCTTCTTATTGATCTAGGCACCATCAATAGACAGCATTACTTGTTTTTTCTTCCCCATAAATATTGATTGAATACTGAAGGGATACAATAGTGCTAAAATGAACACAGTCCCTGCCCTCATGAGCTTATGCTTTAGCTGAGATAGACAGCAATCAAATAAAGAGCCGTACTTTAGATGAACGTCACAAGAATGTTTCTTTTGTGGTTTTGCCTGTTATGCTTCAACCCAACCTATTGTTGCGATTTGCCAACATGAGAGAGGAAGGCCAGGCACGCGAGGAGCCACTCAGTGGAAAAGCCCACAGGCTTCTCCTCGGACCCTGTGGTTCTCCGTGGGCTCAGAATCTGGCCACTGGGCTCCACTCCTGTCCCCATCTGCTCAGCACCCACAGTCAGTCTACCCCCCTGGCTCTTCAGGCTTAGCATCTCTGGAAACTTGAGGCTGGAAAAGACTAGCTCAGCAGGGCTTCTTCAGTGGGGGAACTCAGGTCCCAAAACCCAGCAGAAAAAACACTGGATGCTGATCTAAGGAAGCCGAAGAAGGACCCTGAAGTGGGAAGTAGTTAAAGAAGCTCGCTACTTCTCACACTAAGAAGGGGAAAATGAGAATTTCCTCAATGATCATCACCAGGAGGTTCTGATCTCCCATTATATTCTGCCCTTCTTTTCTGCCCTCCATTGACTCAGCCTACTGACATATCTTTTATCTTCTCCTTTCAGCCAAGCATCTTGAAATAGTTATCTACAGTTATCACCTCCAGGTCTCACCTCCAAATTACTACCAGTCCATAAATTCTAGCTTCTGTCCCTACAGATTCCAAGGTGCTGTTGCCACCCTGTCCATATCCCTGCCCTTACTACTTGAGGGCACACCCGACTTCCAGCTGCCAGCACCTGCATTCATTTGCTTCTTCGTGCAACCAGGGTCTGTTTTGCTGCCCAAGTATCAGGCTGGAAATGTCAGTAAGTTAATGCCCCTAAGAGCAGCCCTCAACACATGACCTGCAGGAGCCCGTATATAATACCCCAGCTCCCTCAACTCCTGAGAGGGGTAACTGTGAGCTGAGTGTTCTGCACTGACTTCCAGAGCTTTCCCAGCGGGATTAATGCTAATTGCCCACAGTCGTTGCTGGCTTGATAATTCAACCTTTATTGGCTGCTCCTGGGCCCCATTTCACTCTCTCCCACCTCCCAGTGTTCCCTCACCTTTCAAATAAACTAATCCTTGTCTCAAGGTCTGCTTCTCTGGAAACTCAAACCTAGCACCAAGATCACCAATGACATCCTAACGATTTCAGTCCTAATGTATTATTTAGTGAAGAAGTATGCACTGGAGTACCTACCAGGTGCCAGGCCCTGTCTAACCTTACCTCACTTCTTTGTTATGTCTGACACTGGTAACCATCGCTTCCTCAAGCCCTCCTGCCTTGGTTGGATTCAGGCTTCGTTGCGTGTCAAGATTCCCTCCGTCATCGGCAGCTCCTGCTTCCCCTGCCCCTTACACAGTGATGTTCCTCAGAGCTCTTAACTCAGCCATTGTTCTTCCCACTCAACATGCCCTTTTATGGTGATGTAACCTACATACATGGGGTCAAATTCCACTTATGTGTTGCAGATTTTTAAATCCCGTTATCTACTTTTACTGTCTGCTGGGTTCCAGACTTTTATGTTCGACTGTCTATTGAGCATTTCTACTTGGGAGTGAAAAGTCACCTCAAATTCAATAAATCCAATGTTTGGGGGGCTATTGGATAGGTTCTGTGTAAGGACAAGTATGTGAGGAAATGGGGTAGAAAATTTTGGCAAGAAAGCAGTTAAAAGTGATGGATCTTGGGATCGAGGGTTGATAGGGAGGAAAGTGATTCTAGGCAGAAGCTGAGAGATTGCGGGAAAATGCAAGAGTCAAAGGCAGTGCTGGATTACCCAATAGATAAACATATTCTCAAGGCACCAGCAAAGCAAAGGGAACCCCTGCCACAATTCTGGGGAGAGAATTTGAAAATTTTTTTAAAAGCACCGAAATAATCACCATGGGAAAAGTCAGACTTTACTGGACTTCCTTATGCTTATTTTATAAGTTAGTATTGTTTTTATTTTAAATCCCATAGGGGAGTACTGATGAACCTAGTGGCAGGGTAGGAATAAAGGTGCTGACTTGAGGACACGGGGGGTGGGGGGGAAGGAAGGGGAAGCTGGGATGAAGGGAGAGAGTAGCATTGACATATATACACTACCAAATGTATAATGGATGGCTAGTGGGAAGCTGCTGCATAGCACAGGGAGATCAGCTCGGTGCTTTGTGACCACCTAGAGGGGTAGGGAGGGTGGGAGGGAGGCTTAAGAGGGAGGGGATATATGTATACATACGGCTGATTCACTTTGTTGTACAGCAGAAACTAACACAACATTGTAAAGCAATTATACTCCAATAAAGATGTAAAAAAAAAAAAAAATGCCACAGGGGAGCTGTCTCTTTTTTGATGCTTAGGAAGATTACAGGTCTGGCCTGGGCCTAGGGAATTGATGAAATTAAAGTGTAGCTATAAGAGCAAAGGAGAGAGGCTGCAAGAAGGACAGAGGTTGTCACCTAAGAGTAGATGCTCTCTTAACTGATCTCTTCTTTACTGACCTATCGGGCTCACTAAAACTTCCCCTTCCCACTGTAACACACCCTGGTTAATGGCCACAGCACCCTGCCTGGTCCTGGCTAGTAGGCTACCCTCTCGCACGTCCACATCTACTTCCACAAGTTGAGTGTAAGTTTTTGTGATTGTTCCAAAATTTATTTATGCCAATAGTAGTAGTTACTGTACTTACATAATTTAATTAAATATTATGTAAGCCAGTGATGCAAAAAGAAAGAGAACTGTTGTTTCTAAGAACACTAAACTAAATGCTTTGGAAAGTCCCAATAAAGGAAAGTCTCTTTAAAATGCTATTGAGTTGGGTGTGGGTGAGACAACTGGAAAATAGTTAACATCCACTGAATGTTGACTCTGTGCCAGGCACTACATTAAAATATTGATTTAAAAAAAATATTGATTTGATCCTCACAATAATTCTCTGAAATATCGAGGAAACTGAGGCACAAAGAAGCCAACAACGTGCTCGAGGTAGGAAGTGGTGCAGCCAGGATTTGAAGCCAGGCAGTCTGGCTTGGGAGATTGTGCTTTTTTTTTTTTTTTGCGGTTTGCAGGCCTCTCACTGTTGTGGCCTCTCCCGTTGCGGAGCACAGGCTCCGGATGCGCAGGCTCAGCGGCCACTGCTCACGGGCCCAGCCGCTCCGCGGCATGTGGGATCTTCCCGGGCCAGGGCACGAACCCGTGTCCCCTGCATCGGCAGGCGGACTCTCAACCACTGCGCCACCAGGGAAGCCTGGGAGATTGTGCTCTTAACCATTATGCTATCATGTAAAAGAACCTGAAAAAAAAAATCATAATCATGGAGTCTGTGGCAAGGTTATTTTATAAGAAATATTTAAGTTACTTGTTTGCTGAAATGAATTAGACGATTCAATATGGGTGCGGTCATTCAAGAATCAAAGACTCCACACTTACGGGAATGCCTTGGCCCTCTACCTGAAGATTAGCAAGTGCATTTGTATATTCTAAATTAGAGTAAGATGTTGAAAACATATACGGAGTACTTTTGATGATTTCCCACTTTAACTGATTTTGATTAATCATCCTATTAGCCATGCTGAATGAATAGGACTTCTCTGTTTTAGAATTTAAAATTAGGGGGATGGAATAGCAGTAGATGAAGAATCAGTTCTCTCTCTATCCCTCTTTGAATATAACACTCTCTTGCTTAAAAACCTTTGATTTCCACCACCTTCTCCCACTCCCAACAGGGAAAAAAGCCAAAGTTACAAACAGGATCCTCCTCACCTTTACAATCTTAACTCCAGCCAATCCACTTAGTCATATTTCTAGTGATTTGCCAATTACTTCATGCCCATTCATGCTTCTGTATCTTTGCACGTGTGGTTTTCCTTGCCTGGAATTCTCTTTACTACCTCCTCTGATGAGAGAAATCTTACTCATAATTATTCTTCATTCATTTATTCAACACGATTCTGGACATCTATTTGTGTGAATAATGAACTAATATATATAATAATATAATTATATGTCTTTATTGAAATGTTATAAGCTGTACTTTTCCTTCAAAGCATTTATTGCAATTTACCATTTTCTATTTCTCTTTGTGTTCATTTGTTTAACGTTTGAGGGAAGGAGGAGAGGAGAAAGTAAGAGGGGATAGGAAAGTAGACACAGGCTGTTAAGAAAGTTTCAGGAAAAGGCAAACGCTGGGAAAACTCTGAGGAGTGAACTTTGGAGCGGATCTGAAGGGTAGTGGGATTAACTGGGCAGAGTGGGCTGGAGGCAAGGGTGGGTAGGGGCAAAGACGTGGGTGGGAGAACACGTGTTCTGGATCAAGGGAACAGCGGGTGCCAAGACCCAGAGGCAGAAACAGGAGGGGAGATATGTTTGAGATACTGAAAGAAGGCTGGGGTGGCAGGACTGCAGAGCGTAAGGGAGACTGTGGGCGACGGGCGTGAAGCCAGATCCCTCAGGGCGCTACCCGGTCATGCTAATGCAACTTGGGTCTTTCTCAGAAGAGCACAGAGAAGCCATTGGTGAAACAGAGCAAGGGAATAAATAACATTTTCAGTTTTGTGATTCAAAAAAATCTTTCTGGTTGTGTGTAGAGAACAGATAGGGAGGGCGACAAGTGTCACTCTTCTCTTAGGCTTTCCCTGGTCTCAGGTGAGGTTAATACTTTCTCCCACGGGCTCCCACCAAAATTCAGAAGCTTCTTGAGGGCAGGGCCTCAGTGTGTTTTGTTCACTATGGTGTTTCTAGTGCCTAAAACAGCATCCAGCACTTAGTAGGTTCCTAACAGATGTTACATAAATAATGCAACGTTATGATGTCATTTTTCACACTACACTATTTTCTTACATAGGACTCAACTCCATAGGCTTTTCGGTGCTCTGAAAAGTAAATGGCCTTTCTTGTAAAGGGGGAACTGAATTCTTCCTTAATGTGCCATTGAAGCTATGAATAAAAATCATGTAACCTGAAGGGAGAAGACATCTGTCCTGCCGCCTGATTTTTTCCTTTTCCTACAACATGTAGTAACCATACCTCATTATAGGAGCACTGGACAAAAAATTCCACAAATTCTGCAGTGGAAAGAGCTGCATTCTCTCCTAAATGAAACACCTCCAGAGATTAATGGTAATTGTCCTGGCTTGGGTGACCCCATAGCCTTTACTTAGTCTTTTCCTCTGAAGGTCTTAGGGCCTTTCTCCAAATCAAGAGAGTCCTTATTCTTATTCTGGGAATATGACACTTGAGCAATATTTTCACTAGAATCACTAGCAATATTTCACTAGCAATATCCTCACAAGATCCCAAGGCTAGAAAGGTTCTTGGGGGTCATTTAATTTGCCCTCACCACCCCCCCAAAGCTGAGACCCCCTCAGGAGCACTCCTTCTCATCACTTGGCTCTCTGGCTTCAGGGTGTCCCTAGACGAGCTCTGGTCAATCAGGGACAGATGGCAGGTGCTGGAGCCAGAGAACTCAGGGTCATCCTTGATCTCCACTAGGTGTCCATGTTTATTCCAAAGAGTCTGTGCTATAGTCATAGCTTTCTGACTAGTTGATTCTCTGTCTCTGTTGCCAACTCCTTCCCTTACCCCAGACTGTTAAATTCATTTTTCAGGATTCTTTTCCCCTTTCAACCTACTCATTTTTCCATATTGTTTTCAATGTTTTCACCATCTCCAGTTCATTCATTTGCAGTTCTAACAAACCTCTATTTTTTGCAACCAACTTAAAATATCAAACTCCTTAATTAATTAATTAAACAAGTATTGATTGGATGCCTACCACATTTTCCAGCCCACAAATTTCTTTCCCTTTATAGTACCAGGAGCCCCCCCCCCCCAAGACTCCTACAGCAGCTTCACTGCTGGCCCCACCTCCAGCCTCTTTCCTTTTCCCCAACCCCAGTCCCATCACAACAATCACTGGGATCAGATCATTCCCCTTTTCCAAAGCCCATAATGGCTTATCTTTACTCAGATTGAACTTTGGAACCACAGGCTTTCAGGATCTGCATTAAGGGTTCCTGGCCCACCTTCCCTACCCTATTGTCCTCAAGGTCAGTGCTCTCTGTAGGCTCCCATGACATCATCATGTTACATTAAGGTATTATAGGGCAGCATGCATCACTCTCCTTTCGGGCACCATTTTGTTTCCTTTTCTTTTCTTCCTATTCTTTTTTTTTTTTTTAATTTATTTTTATTTTTGGCTGTGTTGGGTCTTCATTGCTGTGTGCGGGCTCCTCTCTAGTTGTGGCAAGCAGGGGCTACTCTGTAGCAGTGCGCACGCTTCTCATTGCGGTGGCTTCTCTCGTTGCAGAGCACGGGCTCTAGGCACGCGGGCTTCAGTAGTTGTGGCACGTGGGTTCTAGAGTGCAGGCTCAGTAGTTGTGGTGCACAGGCTTAGTTGCTTTGCAGCATGTGGGATCTTCCTGAACCAGGGCTCAAACCTGTGTCCCCTGCCTTGGCAGGCGGATTCTCAACCACTGCGCCACCAGGGAAGCTCCACTTCCTCTTCTTTTGCTCTCTTTTTCTTTCTATCCCATTTTCCTTCCCTCCCTCCTATGACCCCCATGGGTGTTTCAATTGAGAAAACATAATATCATCTTGCTCAACCACTTCCCAAGTCTTGTCACTGAGGTGTCTTCCCTGGCATCTTATGTTTGAGGCATGCCCTTGCTACCTGAATCAGTGTGAGGAGACCAAACACATTCTAAAAAGAGATTTGACAGAAGCAAAGGAAAGAACAAAACAAACAGAAATCCAGTAAACGGAGAATGACAGGAAAATGATTTAGCAATTTCTTATAAAGTCAAACAGATACTTACCATATGACCTAGAAATCCCACTCCTAGTATTTACCCAAGAAAAATAAAAACTTATGTTCACACAAAACCCTATCTGAAAATGTTTATAGTGGCTTTATTCATAATCGCCCCAAACTGGAAACAACCCAAATATCCTTCAACTGGTGAACAGATAACTTCAATATAAGCATATAATGGAATACTACTCAGAAATAAAAAGGAATAAACAACTAAAACAGGGAATATGATGCTAGAAACTGGGGATGAAAAGAAAGGTCGACTACAAAGAGGAATGAGGGAATTTCTGAGGATGGCAGAATTCTTCTGTATCCTGATTGTACCGGTTGTTACATGGTTGTATTGATCTGGCAGAACTCATAGAACTGTACACTATAAAATAGGGTGAATTTTACTAAATGTAAACTATACCTCAATAAATCTGACTTTAAAACAGATAAACCTCTAGCAACAGAAGGATAAAAAAGAAAACACAGGGCTTCTCTGGTGGCGCAGCGGTTGAGAGTCCACCTGCCGATGCAGGGGACAAGGGTTCGTGCCCCGGTCTGGGAAGATCCCACATGCTGCGGAGCGGCTGGGCCCATGAGCCATGGCCGCTGAGCCTGCGCATCCGGAGCCTGTGCTCCGCAAGGGGAGAGGCCACAATAGTGAGAGGCCCGCGTACCGCAAAAAAAAAAAACCCCAAAAAACCCAAAAAAACACATACGGGCAAACAATAACGAAAATAAAAGAGGGGGTTTAATATTTGACATAAAGAGAATCTAAAAACTGTAATTTAAGCATAACTTTATACTTAAAAAATAAAAATCCACCTGAAATTCCATGACTTTCTAGGTAAATATAAACGTACAAATTGAGTCAAGAAGAGATATAAAACATGAGGAGGACAGTAACCATAGAGGAAACTGAAATGGTAGGCAAAGTTATATCATGCCAAAAACCATCAGTTCCAAATAATTTACAGATTAGTTCTACCTTCAAGACATAAATAACTTCTACATTATTTATATTAGTACACAGGAAATATGGAAAAATTATAACTCATTCTGCTAGATTGGCAGTTCTCAAAGTATGGTCTAGGGATCCCTGAAGCCCTTTCTGGGAGCCCATAAGGCAAAACTATTTTGATAACAATACTAAGATGTTTTTGCTTTTTCACTCTCATTCTCTCATACACGTGTACAGTGAAGTTTTCTAGAGACTGATGGAATGCCATGTGATGATGTCATTGCTCTGGCAATTAAGAAAACGTACGCTTGTACATTCTTGTGTTTTAAATTTTTCTCCATTTAAATTCTAATAGTGACAGGAAACTCACATAAACAAAAGTTCTTTGAGGATCATCAATTATTTTTAAGAGTACAAATGGGTCCTGAGACCAGAAAGTTTGAGAACCATTGTACTAAACTAATATTACTCCAGCAGGAAAAACAGATGAAGGAGAAAACTACCAGTTTACTTAAGAACATCAATGCAAATATCTTAAACTTAATTGTTCTTAAAAGAAGATAAAAATAAATGAAGAATACATCATGTTCTTGGATGAGACTCAAATTAAACTATAAATTTAATGAAATTCCAATCAAAACACTTATAGGATATTTTATGGAACTGGGCAAATTTATTCTAAAGTTCACCTGGGAGAGGAAATGTACAAAAGCAGTCAAGAAAATTATGAGAAAGAAAAACAATGTGACAAAGAAAAAATGGTAGTATATGTAGTTTTGGGCCCCATAAGGTATAAAAACATTCTATAGTGCTACAATAATGGAAACAGTGTGGTGTTGGTACAAAAATGGACCCAAAAAGTCCCGGGAGCAGGATAGAATCCAGAAGCAGACCCATGTACAACCTGACAATTCAAATCAGTTGGAAAAACGTAGACTCATTAATTGTGTCAAGACAATTAAAATTTTCTTAGGAAAAAAATAAAGTTAAAATCCTAATTCACACTATTGACGAAAATTAATTTTAATTGTATTAAGGATCTAACTTGGACAATAAAACTATGAAAGTATTGAGAGGAAAAAGATTATATGTATAAAATCTTCTGGGAGAGAAACACAAACCCCAGAAGCAATAATAGAAAAGGCTGATGAATTTTACTACATATGAAAACCTTTTGTATTATGTAAGACACTGTAAATAAAGACAAGCAATAGACTAAAATATATATGTATATATTTGTAACATATGTAACAGAGAAAGAATATCACAATGAAATGATGCAAGCCTTCAAATCAATAAGAAAAAGATAACAATCTAATAGAGAAACAGGCAAATAACATAGAAAGGCAATTCACAGAAGATATACAAATGATCAATAAATATATTAAAGCATGCTCAAATTCACTAGTAACCACAGAAATGCAAATCTACAAAATATAAGTATAGCTTTTTAATTCATTAGAGTTGCAAAAATTGAAGGAATGATAATATCCAGTATTGATGAGATGTGGGGAAATGAGCATTCTCATTCACTGTTGGATGGCAGTCTTTTCGGAGGGTAACTGAGCACACTCTAACAAAAATTTAAATTCTCACATCTTTTAACCCAGCACTTCTACTACTAGAAACTTACTTGCAGAAATAATTGCATATTTCTGCAAAAAGTTTGCTGTAGCAGTGCTTGTAAGAGTAAAAAACTGGAAGCAACTGAAAAGCTTTCAACAGGGAAATAACTAAATAAATCATGGTAGTTACAAAATATGGAAGAGCATTTGGGGGTTAAAAGAACAAGGTAATTCTATTATGTATTGACATGGAGAAAAAAAATTTTTTTAACATCTTTATTGAAGTATAATTGCTTTACAAAGGTGTGTTAGTTTCTGCTGCATAACAAAGTAAATCAGCTATACATATACATACATCCCCATATCTCCTCTCTCTTGCGTCTCCCTCCCACCCTCACTATCCCACTCCTCTAGGTGGACACAGAGCACCGAGCTGATCTCCCTGTGCTATGTGGTTGCTTCCCATTAGCTATCTATTTTACATTTCATAGTGTATATATGTCTATGCCACTCTCTCACTTCATCCCAGCTTGCCCTTCCCCCTCCACATGTCCTCAAGTCCATTCTCTGTGTCTGTGTCTTTATTCCTGTCCTGCCCCTAGGTTCTTCAGAACCACTTTTTTTTTTTTTTTTTTTTAGATTCCATATATATGTGTTAGCATACAGTATTTGTTTTTCTCTTTCTGACTTAATTCACTCTGTATGACAGTCTCTAGGTCCATCCACCTTGCTACAAATAACTCAGTTTGTTTCTTTTTATGGCTGAGTAATATTCCATTGGATATATGTGCCACATCTTTATCTATTCATCTGTCGATAGACACTTAGGTTGCTTCCATGTCCTGGCTATTGTAAATAGAGCTGCAATGAACATTGTGGTACATGACTCTTTTTGAATTATGGTTTTCTCAGGGTATACACCCAGTAGTGGGATTGCTGGGTCGTATGGTAGTTCTATTTTTAGGTTTTTAAGGAATCTCCATACTGTTCTCCATAGTGGCTGTATCAATTTACATTCCCACCAACAGTACGGAGGGTTCCCTTTTCTCCACACCCTCTCCAGCATTTATTGTTTGTAGATTTTTGATGATGGCCATTCTGACCGGTGTGAGGTGATATCTCATTGTGGTTTTGATTTGCATTTCTCTAATGATTAGTGATGTTGAGCATCCTTTCTTGTGTTTGTTGGCAATCTGTATATCTTCTCTGGAGAAATGTCTATGTAGGTCTTCTGCCCAGTTTTGGATTGTGTTGTTTGTTTTTTTGATATTGAGTTGCATGAGCTGCTTGTATGTTTTGGAGATTAGTCCTTTGTCAGTTGCTTCGTTTGCAAATATTTTCTCATTCTGAGGGTTGTCTTTTCGTCTTGCTTATGGTTTCCTTTGCTGTGCAAAAGCTTTTAAGTTTAACTAGGTCCCATTTGTTTATTTTTGTTTTTATTTCGACATGGAAAAAATTTAAAGATATATCATTAAGTGGAAAAAGCAAGAGGTATGTTTATGGTATGATTCCATTTGTGTAAAAAACTATATTTTAATCTACCATAAAATATATAAATGTACACATGTATAAACAAGAAAAGGTCTGGAAGGGTACATACTAATCTGTAGACAGTACTTACCTTTATGGAGGAGAGTCAATTAAAGAAGTAGAGTAAAAGAGACTTTTACTTTGTAATTAGTGTTCTGTAATTTATTATAGCAAGTATTTCTGTTTTACCTGTAAATTTTCAAAATCAATCAAAAGAAGAAGGAAAAAAAACCTCCTGCAGTATCTACAGTAAGAGGTGATGCAGGCTTAAGCGAGAGCATTGGGTTTGAAAGGTGGAAGAGGTATCTCTTCCAGGCTCTTTTTAACACACTTTGTGCGTTTCCATTATGCGGATCATCTGAAGGCTGCAACTATGTACGTATCTGCCTCTGCAAACACAGAAACTGGTAGATATTCATCTCTGTGTCTTTTGTGCCTGGCAATGTGTTTGGCATTCAGCAGATGTTGAGTAAGTATATGTTGAATGAATCATAAAGATAGTAAAAAGGTAGAACATACAGTTTTTGGTAACTAATTAGATGCGAGGCGTGAAGGAGAGGGTTGGAGTGGATAATGATATCATTACCAAATAAGGAAAATAGGAAGTTCGGGGGAAATTATGACAATAGCTAACATTTAATGATTACTATGTGCAGGTACTATGTCAAATGCTCTGTATCCATTATCTCATTGAATCTGAAGAAAAACCTTATATTTCCCTCACACGAGGAAAGAAGAGCTAAGAGACTTTCCCAAGGTCACTTAGCCATAAGTACAGCCAATATCCCAGACTCTGTGCTCTTATTCCCAAGGTTATACTGCTTCTCCAAAGCGGGCAAGTTAATAAAATCAGTTTTGATATGTTGTACTTGAGGTGCTCATGGGCTATTCACTGAGGTGAACCAGTCCAGTGGAGAGTTGGATATCTCAAGTCTGCAGCTTGTTAGAGACGTCAGGGCTAGAGGTATGGATTAGAAGTTGTCTACGGGAGTGGCATCTACAAGGTCAACATTCAACAATCATTCAACAAATATTTATTGAGCCCCCACATAAGCTCCAGGCACATGTTACATCAAACACTCACTTCAAACCCATTTGATTCACAGAATGCTTATCATGTGAAAGCACTCATTTCTTTTTTCACGTCTAATGATCCCCATTACACTGTAAGTATGTTAAACTACTAAATTTCTTTGTATTCCCCCTTGTTATAGGGCTCTAAACATGTTTGTTGATTGAATGCTTGAGAAAACATTAAGAAATGAGCAGCCATTCACAAAGACTAGCCTAAGTCTCAAGAAACCAAGTGCAGAGAGTGTCTGCGTCTCTTTTACCAGCTAAAATTCTATAAAAGCAGTCAACTCTCGACGCAAATATAAGATTTTTCATCAATGTCATCAAGGTTAATTGTAGGCATCAGAAAATTGTAACTTGAAGCAGCAGGCTGGCTGCCAGAAGACCCATACCAGGTGGCATTTCCCTTGGCAAATTTATCAAAGTCCAGAGTCTGGCCCTCAGTCTTACTGGTCTAGACACTCAATCCTGTGAGAGTTGAGAGAACCCAGGGAGCTTTATGCATGTTCACTAAGTCATAAAAAAACTGAAGTATAAAACTAGAGTGTCAGTTATTAATACATGACCAGATATTTGCCTCCATCATCATCTCCGTGTAGCCAATTGATGTGCAAAGCCAGATTCCTAGGAGACCATGTGGTAAGCCCAGAATCAGCACACAGGGAGTTAGTCACAGGATTAGGAGGTTTAACAACACCAGGCTCTGAGCCTGATGCAGAGGCAGCGTGAAACAGGAACGAAGCACATACTTTGAAACCAGAGAAACCTGGACACACACAGTGCCCCTCACTTCCTAGCAGAGTGGCTGTGGGCAAGTCATTCCATCTCTGCAACCTCTAGCTCTTTAAAGGTGAATGACGATACCTACTTCACAGGCTTATGGTGAGGATTCAATGAGATAATGCATAAAATGCTAGACCAGCTCCTTTCATGTGATAGGCGCTCAGTAAATGGTAGCTACATATCCGTCTCCATATGTTAGGGGTTAAGGGTTCAAGTCAGCCTTACCGAATGTCCTTTGCTCTGAATAAAACAGGGCAAGAAAGGACAGGGGCAAAAGACCAGTAAGAACAATGCTGCAGTAATGCAGAACACAGATGCTAGTGGCTTAAAACTGGGATGCAGCCTTGGAGATGTGGGGAGCTGGGAGAGATACATACATACAGATTTGAAAGATATTTGGGAGGCAGGCACTATGCTGAGTGTTTTACATAATTATTTATAGTCCTGACAGCAACTTATAAAGTAGCCCATTTTTCAGATAAAAGTCAGAGATATTAAGCAACTAGCTAAGGATCACACGGCAGTGACTGAACTGCAATATGAATTATAGTTGGTGTGATTCCAAAATCTCTCTTCTTCCTACAAATATACCTCCGTACATATCCTGGTTCTCAACCAAGATGTCAATTGTGAGGAATATAGTAATTTCTTACCACTAACAAAGTATTGAAGTTTAGAGAAATGATTGAGGTTTTAGAAAATATAACTTGGAACAGATCAAGGTTATCACTATAATAAATAATGTCATTACTGCTCACTTCCATTATGATATGCTTTCTTGGGGGCAGGAGAGAAGGAGGTGGAAGCAGAGCTCGTGGATCAGAAATTCTACATCATTCATTGTAGGTTTGCTATGACAGAGTACCACGCATGTGAACTTCATCCATTGTTTCATCTTGGAAACAGTTTCAGAATGGTTACTCTGAGGAACAGGCACTCTTGTTGAGCAAAGGAAGTCTTAGCTGGGCCATGTACAAGCTTTCACTGTAACAGTGACAAGCTCTTCAGACAGCAGACATAGGTGCTAACCAACGGATAATCTCCTGACACTGTGTTCCTTAGATTTTCATCTTTCCAGTCACACGCAGATTATAATCCACTGCAGAAACTTAACTGTTTTAGATGGAGGACAATATCATCTAACAAATTTGAACTCCTTTTCCACATGAACCAACAAGTTAAGTTTTTCCTACTTTTACAGCTTAATATTTTAACCCAGGTGCTGCCGCCATTTCTTCTACCTTCAGTCTCTGCGCCTTTCTCAGAGCTCCCAACAGCGCTATGTTGGGACAGAGCATCGGAGAGGTTCACAACCTCTATGATCTGTAAGAGCCACTATGAGGAAGGTCCAGGGAATAATTTACCATTTTCAGTGGAAAACAAGTGGTGGTTATTAGCTATGATGACTTTGTACTTTGGGTCTGGATTTGCTGCACCTTTCTTTATAGTAAGACAACAACTGCTTAAAAAATAATCCATGAGGGACTTGGCTGGTGGTCCAGTGGCTAAGACTCCACACTCCCAACGCAGGGGACCCGGGTTCGATCCCTGGTCTGGGAACTAGATCCCACATCCCACAACTAAGAGCTCGCATGCCGCAACTAAAAGATCCTGCGTGCCACAACTAAAAAAAAAGATCCCGCATGCCGCAACAAAGATCCCGCGTGCCGCAACTAAGACCCAATGCAGCCAAATAAATATTTAAAAAAATAATAATCCATGAGACAGGTATGAAGAGGAGCATTTTAAGAGGTGCAATCTCTTTGAAAAAAGGATTGAACTCAACATCCTAGATATGTTTGTAAATAAACTTATGGCATAAATCCTTAAAAAAATTTTAACCCAAGCATAACATTTTACATTTCTTATTATAAAATTTTGCTTTGAATTAGTTTGAGCCTAAAATTTCATCCTCATGAGATGGATGTAAATCAGTTTTGTTTCTCTGCAAATTTAATACTCATGACTTCTATATTTCTACTCCAAATATTGCTTTAGGTTGTTTTCAGAAGTTTTTATAGTTATTCATTCATTAGACAAATGTCACTGCATGCCACCCAAGTACCAGGGCCCTCAAGGAATTCATAATCTAATAAGGAAAACAGATAGACAAGTACTCCTAATGATAGTTACAACATTAATAACAATTTGTGCTATTTACCACCACCTGCTCTGTACCAGACACTGTGCTAGGTCTTAGGAATGAAAAGAGGAATAAGAAACTTCCCTACATTCAGGGGCTTCCCATGCCTTCAGAGGGTTTATGTACAGTCTGATGGGGGAGGCAGGTATATGGACCAATACACGAAATAGAGTAAACAAATGCCCTGCTAGAAATAACAATAGTGTGCTTAGCAGAAGGAAAAGAGACGGAGAGGTTAATGAGAGGTGAGAAGGCAAGCTGGAAAGGTTTCATAGAGGCAGTGACCTTTGAATTGAGTTTTAAAAAGATAAGTATTTTCCAAATTAAGGGCAAAAGGAAGAAAAAGGATAACTGGCAAAGACAGGTGTAAAACAATTTCATGTGTTCAGGGGACTGCAAGCAGTTTGGTAGAGATGGAGGTTACAGTAAAAAAGGAGGGAGGAGGAGTTGGGAGGATCCAGTAAGAGCTGAGGCTTGTTGGGCAGAGGGCAGATGATGGAGGGCCTTCCACGCTGTGTTGTCTGTGAGGTCATGGGGGTCACCAAAGGGTTCCAGGCATGGGAGTTACAAGAACAGGGCTTGTCTTAGAAACAGAACTCTGGTAGCTATGAAGAGGATGGAGTTTAGAGATAAGGAGAGCAGTTAGAAAATACAGAATATATGTGTAGGATGGTAATTCCCTGGTGGTCCAGTGGTTAGGATTCTAGGCTTTCACTGCCGTGGCCTGGGTTCAATCCCTGGCTGGGGAGCTGAGATCCCACAAGCCATGCGGCACAGCCAAAAAAAAAAAAGAATATATATGTAGGAGATACTCAGAGGGAGAATAGGTTGACTAGAAGGAGAAATACTATGTCTACATGAAGAAATCAGGTTAGAGACAACCCAACAGAAAAATCAGCAAAACTCTGAAAAGGTACTTCACAAAAAAAGAAAAATCAATGGCTAATAAACACATGAAAATGTACTCTACCCAGTAACCAGGGAAATTTAAGTAAGAACCACACTGAGAAATTGTTATATATCCACAAGGCTGGCAAAAATGAAAAGGTCTCACAATACCAAGTATTGGTAAGAATGTGGAACAACAAAAATTCTACGTGCTGGTAATAGAACAAACTGGCAGAACCTCTTTGGAAACGGTTTGATGTTAGCTAGTAAAGTTGAAGAAGCACTTATCTCAGGACCCAGCAATTCTAGTTCCAGGTCTCTACCCTAATGAAACTTGTGTCCTGTACACCAGGACACTTATAAAAAAATGTTTATGGTAGCATTTTCCATAAGAAAAAAATTGGAAATAACCTAAATATGAATCATCATTGGAATGGACACATGAATCAGGGTGTATTCATACAATGGACTATAACACAGCAATAAAAATGAATAAACTCCAAGTACATGCAATAATATGGATGAATCCTAAACTCTTAATGATGAACAAAAGAAACAAGACCCAAACAGTACAAAAACATGATTTTACCCATATAAAGATCCAAAAATGCTACATTAAACTATATTGTTTAGGGATACAGACATAGGTAATAAAATTATAAAGAAAAGCTGGAAAGTAATCATCATAAAAGTCAAGGGAGTGATTATCCAAGTAAGGGAGAGATGGGTTGTGACCAAGGAGAAGTATACAAAGGACTACTAGGATGCTGGAAATGTTCTGTTTCCTGGGCTGGCTGTGGTTTCATGAGGGTTCAATTATTTGTTTAATTGTACACATATAGTTTGTGCATCTTTCTCCAGGTTTGCTATATTTCACAATATAAAAAAATTAATGTACTTAGGAAAAAAACAAAAAGTAACATTAACAACTATGTACTGCTAGATGTGTTTGTAAGTGAAAAGCTGCTTTGTTGAAAATTAAAAAGAAATCAGAAAAGGCTTCACATAGGAGATACATACATGTGAATTGAAACATAAAGGATCCCCTGCTTTCCAATCTGGGTCCCACAAAAAAAGGTGGCAAGAAGAAGGACTGTTCTGAAATCAATGAGGTAGTGACCAGAGAATACACCATCAACATTTATATGAACATCCATGGAGTAGAGTTCAAGAAGTATATGCCCCTCGGGCACTCAAAGAGATCTGGAAATTTGCCATGAAAAAAATGGGAACTCCAGCTGAGTGCACTGACACCAGGCTCAACAAAGCTGTCTGGGCCAAAGGAATAAGGAATGCCCCATACTGTATCCGTCCAGGTGTGGTTGTCCAGAAAACGTACTGAGGATGAAGGTCCACGAAACAAGCTCTACACGCTGTATACCTATGTATCTGTCACTGATTTCAAAAATCTGGATGAGAACTTACAGCTGATGGTCAAATAAAGTTATAAAACTGAAAAAAAAAAATTCCTTGACCTAATTCTAGGTTGGGTACCAGTCCTGTGAACTATACCATGAACTTATCTGTCTTAAAATACTTGCTGCCATGTAATGTATTTGGCTGTTTATATATCTGTGTTCTCTACCACTGTAAGCCGCTTGAAGGAAAGCTGGGTCTTGTTTACACTGGATTCTTATGACCTAATAGTTCACAATATATAGTAGGTACTCAATAAATTTGTGGAATGAATGAATGAATGAAGAAATGCTGCTTACTCTTCTTATAATCATGTCTTGAGTAATCTATGCACTACATTCAATGGAGATCACAAACCTCCATGCATTAAGTGTTCAGCTGCTACTCTGTCTTTTCCTCCACAGTTCTCCACTTCCTACTTTAAAGGTAGAGTCCACTAGAATCTTTCTCCCCATCAATTAAAATTTTTCTCTTCTTTCACTCCTCTTAGAATAACTGCTCATCTCCAAGGCTAATCCTTTTATCTGTCACCTTGACCGTATCTCTTGTATTTCTTCCCCAGATTTGCATCCTTCATTATTCCTGTTCTGAATGATTCTACATTTTATCTTCCCCTCATTCATTCATACCAGCTCAGAGAATGTGAAGGTACCATGTTCACCCTAGAAAATAACAGATACTGTACTTAGGGAAACAGACTCATCAAGAATTCACAACCTGATGGTAATTCTCTTTAATACCCTGCCATGCATGACTTTCACAGGCTCAGAAAATGCCTGGAGTTGTGACCGCAAGCTAAAAGCCTCGGTCCCCATGGTTGCTTAGGGCTGGGGCAAGCACGGCCTGACACTTCTCTCAACTGCTGGATGAGATGGGATTGTGGGATTGTACTAGGGCAAGGAATTCCCCTTTAATGGGGGACGGGCACTCTTTCTTTCCAAAGATAGTATCTTGGAAGTGGCCACCACAACAGGTTCTAGGTCAGGGAATGAATCAAGGGACACATTCTGATACACAGGAGTACCACTGCCAGGTTTCAGATGGGTTGCTTCAAGCTGGCTGCTCTCCTTGACAATGCAGTCCTGGTTCTGAGGGCCAGGTCCTGAGAAGAGCTCCTGCTTGAATTTGGCTAATATCAAGGTGCGTAAGATACCTGAAGGAGTTTCTCTTTGAGACTCAGGGAACAGGAGGCCTATGGCTCCAAAGAAAGTTCTGCCTCTAAGCTCTCACTTGTACCTCCAGGCGGGGTCCCAAGCTCACCCATGATTAACATTCCCCCAACAGAAGAAGGACCAAGTTGAGAAGGAGTCTGTTCTAAGTCAGAATCCCTTCTATCCTGATTGAAGAGATCATGTGGTAGAGATTTCTGCCATCTATTGCAGTGATACAGGGAAAGAGCACAAGTTTTTGGCATCAGACAGGTCTGGCTTTGAATCCCAGCTCTGCCACTAACTAGCTGTGTGCTGGTCAATGTCTTAAATCTTCTGAAACTATAAAATGGAGATGATATCTACCTGAAGGGTTGTTGTATAATAAATCTTAAACTTATTTCCCGGTTTCCCTTTTACTTCCTCTATAACAGGCTGGGAACATCAGCCCCAATCCCAGGGTCAGCTTTGACTAAGTCCCTCCATTCTTTGCTATGTCCTCTTCATCTTTCGCCCCTCCCCTCCCTTGCACAATATGTATCTGCTGGAGTAAACTCTTGTCAGTTCCCTGAATACATCAAGCTCTTTCTCCATAGAAACTGTCCAATAGAACTTTCTGCAATGATGAAAAAGTTCCATATTATAGCTGTCCACTATAATAACCACTAGCCACATGTAGGTAGTCAGCACTTGAATTGCAGCTAGTGGGACCAAGGAGATAAAATTTTAATCTTCTTTAATTTTAATTAATTTAACTTTAAATAGCCCCACAAGGCTACTGGCTACCATAACTTACAGTTCTAGACTGTAAGTCTTTGCATTTGCCATTTCCTTGCATGGAAATGTATTTCCCCACTCTTCTACTCAGTCTTAAAATCTCAGCTTGAATATCTATTCTTCCAGGATGCATATCCTGAGACCTTGGACTCAGTTAGGTTTCTTCTTTGTTACCTTCCATAGCATCTTCTACCCTTCTCCTATAATATCACTCATCACATTTTTTTTTAATTACTGTTTTGTATTTTCCATTAGGGTGTAAACTTCATTGGTGTTCTTGAGGCCCTACAGACTTCCTCTCTCAGGCAGGGATACTCCTTTTCTTCCCTTTGAGTGGACCTCCACGGGACCTTAGGATTTAGGCTTTTTCCAAGTTGGGGACTGTTATCTTTGAGGTAACTTCTGCACATTGGAAGCTTTAGGGATTGATTAGGAGTGGCCTTATACCTTTCTAAGGATAAGCTAAAAGTCAGAAACTAAAAAGTAAAGGAATAATAAAATGCCTCATTAAATTAAAAACTTCTGTATGCAAAATAAACAACAACAGGGACTTCCCTGGTGGTCCAGAGGTTAAGAATCGGCCTTTCAATGCAGGGGATGTGGGTGCGATCCCTGGTTGGGAAACTGAGATCCCACATGCTAAGGGGCAACTAAGCCCTCACACCACAACTAGAGAGAAGCCTGCTGCAACAAAGAGCTGCAACAAGGACCCAGTGCAGCCAAAAAAACAAAAAACAAAAAACCAACAACAATAACACCCCACCAATACATCAAGACAAATGATAAACTGGAAAAAAATATACAACATAAATTATAGATTAAAAAGGATTAATAAAAAGAGTGCTTAAAATCAGTAAGAGAAAGGTGGATACCACATGGATAAAAGAAATGAACAGGCAGTTCAAAAAAGAAGATAAACTAATCTCAAAAAATATTAAAAACTGTTTAACTTCACTAGTAACTAAATAAATGCAGATTAAATGAACATAATACCATTTTTGCTTATTAAATTGGCAAAGATTAAAAAGTTTCATCCTAATGTGTTGGTAAGAGCATGAAGAAATAAGTAATCTGGCACTAAGCATAAAAATTGAAACAGGCACACTTTTAATCCAGCGATTCTACTCTTAGGAATATATCCTAAGAAAATGATCAGACACTTGACAAAGGTGAATTTATAAAGATGTTCTCTGTAAGTGTTGTTTATAATACTGAAAAGCTGGAAACGATCTAATTAGACAACCAGAGGTTGGCTAAATAAAATATGATACATCCCTGCAATGGAATACTAAGTAGCTATTAAAAGTGGTGCTACGGATCTATATTTACTGACACAGAGCACTATCTATAATAAATGAAAAAGTGAAAAAGAAAGTCACAAGCTAGCATGTTAACATAAGCCTACTTTTATAAAATTTTTGTCAACTTACCTATCTACTCATAAAAACCATCTCGAAGGATATATGCCAAAATATTGATAGTTCTCTCTGGGTAGATGTTTCACTGTCTTTCCCTGCTTAAAATTATGGCAACTAGCCAGTCCTCCCCAGGATTCTCTGGCGCAGGGTTTGATGTCCCCTCAAATGGGTCACAGAGGATCTCAGAGATAGCCAGTACTAGGTTTCCTGATTGATGCAGTCGTAGACTCACTAGTAGTCCAGACTTTACCTATTTTATTCACTGCTGTGTCTTTTGTGTCTATAACTGCCTGGCACATAGAAGGCATTCAATAAATATGTGTTGAATTAATGTATCATATCAGAGCACCAATTCTACTAATGATAAAGCATATTTAAACATTATTTCGATAAATTAAACCCAGAATGCAAAATTCACAAAAAGTTTAGATAATGCAAGATTCCTAAATACGTTATACTCTCTATTCACCATTACAATGCTGGGGCCAGAAGTTTATTTTCTTCTATCATTTGTGTCCTTTCCCAGAAGAGTCTGAGAAGCAGTGAATAATATCTTTGTGCAAGGCCTTTTCCACCCCCTTCTGAGGCTAGGTATTACAATCTCTAACTCACAGACGAGAAAAGGAAGGTTTGGCATTGCTCAAGGTCACACAGCTAAAAAGCAGGGGAATCGGGACCCAAATCCAGGTCCATTTGTCTCCAAAACTCATCTGTGGCTTTGAGAGGTACAAAGTAAGACAATGAAAAGGACACTGCAGGTCTGTGACAGCTAATGTCTGTGCTTCCTAACAAGTCACCACCACTTAGCCCTGAGCTCCCATGTCTAAGAGGTGCTTTTTCTTAACCCTTGGAGAATCCAGAGGATGATTTGTCACCAGGGTTATTAGCATTTCTCCCTGGATATCGACAGCTTGTCTTTCCTCCCTCCAGCCAGTGACTGATTTCTTCAAATGCTCGCCAAATACGGCCCAAGTCACCATGGTAAACGTATTGACAGAATCATATTAAAAGCTACTGAGCATTTACAGGGTTGTAAGTTATGCAAGGGAGGAACAAGATAAGAAACACAGGGAAAGAAAACAGGTTCAATCAGCAGTGACAATTATTTATTTAGAAGCTGCTGGTTGGAACAGTTTTTTAGATATACTTTAATTGCTAATTATGGTTTCTTCAGGAGAGTTGCTTCACCTTAAAGCTTATCATTAATATTTTAGCTGCTCAGCATAGAGACTGTGTACAGGCCGTAGACCTACCCAGAGCCGTGTCTATGCAGTTAGCATCCGCTGCTGGCTCTGAAAACAGAGTCTACTGTGTTGGTTGGTTTCCTACCCCAAACTCAAAGTCGGCTAGTCCACTTACAAGAGAGCAGATATTTAAGTCCTTATTTCTCTAAAGATTGAGGCTGGTTCAATAAGCAAAATTCTGCTCTAAGCCACCTAGACAACTGACAATTTTTCAAAGGAATGACCTATCTTTTCTAAGTTAATTTACACCTTTTATTGGGGGACATAAGTGTTGCCTTAGGCAAGGTAGAGAATACAGAAGAGTTTGTTTTCAGCTTCTAATTCCCTGGGTACTCCGATGTGAACCTTATAACAAATAAGGTCAGCTTCCAGGCCCAGGAGGTACTGAGGGTAAACAGGCGGGAGGGCGCCGGGGTCCGCGTGGGAGTATATTTGGTGTAGCCCCGTCTCCCGTGTTTCCAACTTCACATGCTTCTTAAGGAGAATCTAATCCTCACAGGAGAGTTGAATCTGTTCATTTGCACGCATCTCATCAGCACCCTGCTTTGTGGAGGGCTGTTTGATGTCCCAAGGAAAAGACTTCGAAGTCTTTTAAAGCCTTTTTGATGTGAACCAGAAAATCACGTTTTGTCGAGAGTGCACTCAACTTGAACCTCAAAAGGTTCAGGACTCAGAAACCACACGGTTCAAGTGGGATTTAAACTGGGCAAAATCACTTCCTTGTCTTCCCCGGCAAGTCCCACCCCTGGCCTTTGTGCTAACAGTTTCTCTACACTGTTGGGCCTTTTCTCTCTCTCTCTCTCTCTCTCTCTCTCTCTCTCTCTCACACACACACACACACACACACACATACACACATCTTGGCAAGAAAACCTTAAGAGAAAGAAAAAATATATCACCCCCAAAGAGGTGGCTCTCTCCTCTCTGAGGATAAATGCTGTCTCCAGCTCCACCCTGTCCTCAAAGATTCTGAATGGTCATTGCTGCAGTCCCAGAGACCTGGAATGCTCTAGGTGAGGGTGAAATGATTTACAGAGCCAAACAGCTATGACTGCATCCTTAAGTGAGGCATTTAACTAGGTACAAGACTTGCAGAGAAAACTGGAAACTTGCTTTGGGGCGCAGCTACTTTGCGTGGAAGGAAGCACATACCTTAGGACTTCACTGTTCCACTTGGAAATGAAGGGACAGGAGATATGACTCCTCCTAAAATCAAAGGGAAGAACCGAGCTGAGAGAATAATCTAACCCTAACTTTCTCTTTCCAGAGTTCTTTTCTTATTTTTCCTCATTATACTTGAAAATCCAGTTACTCAAGAGCCAGTGAAAGTTTAGATTCACGAGACAGAATCTCAATTGTGAAAAGATCCAAAGTGTTCCTCACACCCTAAGGAGTCTCAGATGCCCTGTCCCCCTGGCTGGAACCACATCAAAGCTCCAGTGACCGCTGTCTCATGTCCTGCTAACCATAATAGTTACTATTTATTGAGTGGCTACCGCAGATCAGGCACCATGCTATAAATACATTATCCTATTTAATTTGTTCAATAAAACAAAAAGGTGAGTCAGCTCACTCCCATTTTGCAGACACGAAAACTGAGGCTCAAAAAAGTTTAAATGACCTGCCCCAAAGCAGCTCAGCCAATAAGTGCTTGAGCTGTGACTAAAATCCAATCTGTTGAGCATCAAAGTCAGTGGTTCTTGGCTTAACGCCATGTTACTCAGCAACTGTTCTGTTGCAGTTCTGGTTTGGTTTTGTTTTATTTTAAGACACTTAGTGCTTTATAAATTTATTTATTTAGTATTTATTAAGTACCTGCTATGGGAAAGGCATTGTGGATATTTCAAGAAGTGTAAGACAGACATGCTTTCTTCCCCTCTCTCACTGTGACACTGCGATGGCCTTTTTACAGTGAGTGGTCCTCTAACGGACACTTACCCTCCTTCAGTCGGTTATTCACATAGCAGCCCGAGTAATCTTTTGAAATGATAAATGACAACACAGTACATCTCCCCGTTTAAACACTCTGCGGCCTCCTGTTGCATCTAGAATAAAATCCAAACTCTCTGTGACCCTAAAGATTCGCGGAGGTCTAGCCCCTCTCCGTCTCATCTCTTGCTGCATCCCCCCAAGTTCACCCCATCCAAGCCCTCAGACCTTCTCTCTGTTCTTTAAATGTGCCAACACACCCTTCTTCCAAATGCTTATGTGGTTGTCACCTGCTCATCAATCATATTTCAATTCAGACATCACCTCCAGAGGTATTCCAGGCATATCTGACACAGCATATCATTTTTTACATTTTTTATGATATAATCAGTCATAAAGCTATTTTCTTGATGAATTCTTTAGTTTTAACATAAGTGATTAACAATATTAAAGGAATGTTTTATTTTTAGAGATATTCTAGTTTAGTAAACTATTTACTAGGCGAACTAAAATTTGCACAGACCAAACAAAAATGTCCCACCCCTCAGTTCACAGCTTGTTTCACTGTTCCAAAATTTAAACATAAATAAGAACTCCAAGTGGTCACAAAGGATGGCAGAATTGAAATAACTCAATTTATGCTTCCTCCTCTTTATAATTAATGTGCTCTCATTGTTCACTTTGAATCTACTGTTCATATGCAGGAATATGCAGTATCACATGACTTGGATACTGTATATTCCTGCATACGAATACGGACAGAAACTGTGTCCTAAGTGAGCTCAGATGCTTCTGAGCTGTTAGGCACTTACACTTGAAGCGAGTCTGCAGATGTAGTGGCCCACAGTGTAACTGGAAGTTCTCCCAATTCTTCCTTACAGAATGCAATGTTTATTAAAGAATAAATAATAAAAAAGATGCAAATTTGAAACTTACATATGTATTATTAAAACTCAATAACCACAGAAATTTTTCAGAACTTAGACCAACAAAAGATATTTTCGGGGAGAAATATTTTATAATCAACATTGTTTAAAACTGTCAGCATGTCATGGTATTTAAAAGCAAGCAAACGTTTAGCTGATTGTTGTTTTAAAATTCCTCTACAGAGTAACATAGCACCCTACTCCCCTCACCTGCACACTTCACTCTCTATCATGATAAAAAAAAAATAAGTGCTGCAATAAGGGGAAACACCAGGTATTATGGGAACAAAAACACGGTTGAAGAAGTAGAAAAAGAACCAAGGGAGTATCATGTCCCAGAAGCCGAGGGAGAGGAATTCCAAGAAGGATGAAGTCATCAGTTGTATCCAGTACTACAGAGGATCCCTCCTCTGAACTGGGTGCCAAGGCCAACTGGGCGCAGGGCCTAGAGATCTCCTTCCACTACATGGAAAGGTAAAACCAAGTCCTCCTTCCTCTGGCTGGCGTGTAAACTAATTCAGAGGGAACATTTCTTATACGTGGTCTTAACCATTTCTTACCATCAGCGGCAGAAAGACAGATGTGGACATATATTGAGCCAATGGCAGGTCTGTGTTTTCTAGACCCTAATGCTGCAAAGAACTGCCAATGGCCACCACTAGCCCTCATGGTACATGGAGGAAAGGGACCCCACTTAGAGGATGGCGAGGGATGGAGTCTTCTGGACTGCTTCTACTTGGCTGCAGTGCCGACGTGAGCGGCAAATCTCATAGAAATGGCCATAAACAGAGCAGGTAAGTGGGAGTCCACATACCCTTCACATCCGTTCTCTGTCCACCCCACCCTACTCATCTGCAGAAAGCAGCAGGCATCTGACCACCTTTAAGTCTCTTCATTTTTGAAACTCCTTCACCATACAGCTCCTGGACCAGTCTGTACTTTTTGGACGTTGAAACTGAAACAACCATCAGTTAAACTTTTTTACAAACTGATTCAGAAAAGAAAATAAATTTAATAAACAACAACAAGAAATCAGACACTTGTCCAGCAATTGTGACTGTACATCTCATCCCACTTGGCCGTTTCAAAGAAATGGAACCAATTAGTAATTAGTTCTAGAACCAGACGAATCATTCAATTTTATCAATTCATCTCTCTTATATTCAATCTTTAGATGCTAGGCTATGGACCTTTCCCATAAAATAGTCTTCCAAATTGTCTTTTTTAAAATAAATCTTTTAGAATAGTTTTTAGATTTACAGAAAAGTTGCAAAGACAGTACAGAAAGTTCCTATATTCCTCACACTCAGTTTCCCCTATTATTAACATCTTATTTTAGTATGGTACTTTGTCATAACTAACAAGCCAATATTGATACACTATTATTAACCAAAGTCCATACTTTTTATTTGGATTTCTGTAGTTTTTACCTAGCGTCCTTTTTCTACTCCAGTACTTCCACATTATCTGTTTTAAATTATAAACCAGATTTTTAAATTATAAAAATAGTACATGTACATGTTAACTATTCAAATACCACAGAAGAGCATAAAATACAAAGTACTACTCCTACTTTCCATCTCAGTCATACTCCCCAAAGGAAGCTATTGTCAACAATTACTTTTGCACCCTTTCAAAAGTTCTGCATGCAAATATCAAATAAAGATATATACATATCTTCTTCTCTATACAAAGGGGTCATATACTTCTCTGTACCTTGTGTTACATATAAGCACATATGGCTCTAACTCATTTTTAAAAACCACTACCTAATATTCTATTATACAGAGGTATCATAATTTATTTTATCAATTCCCTACCTATCTACATTTAGGTTGCTTCTTTTTTTTTCAAATTACAAACAATACTATAAAGTACATACATCTTTAGGTACTCGACCAAATATATGTAGGATCATTTCTTATTGTTGAATCGCATCAAAGGATATTTGCATTTAAAACTTTCACAGGCAAATAGTACTAACCTGCCCTCCAAGGACACTGTACCACTTTACACTCCCACCAATGATGTGTACAGGACCCTGTCTCCCCATACCTTCACCAACAATGGCTGTGTTATCAAACAAAATATGTGTAATTCCTTGAAATGCTTCAAAATTTCCATCGTCTTCCTGCCTCCATCTTCAAGTTTTCTTTCCTTCTTTTTAGCTTTCTGATCATTTTTGGTTTTCTTCCTGCCTCCTCTGTGAAGTCTGTCCTGTACTTTTTCTACTCTTACACTCGGGATTCCCTTCCCTCAATTCTCCAACAGCCCCATTTTTCCTGCTCACAAAGTTCCCTTAAAGTTTCTCTGCAGCTGACTGTGATTCAGTAAAAAACAGACACTCTTCTGCTCTCCAACCTGCTGGCCCTCCTGAAGCAAGAAAGAATGTTAATAGGGAAACCCGAAAATCTTTAATCTGGGTCCAAATATCAGAAGGAAGAAATTCATCTTGGCATAACTCTGAGGAAAAACATCAAGAAGAATTCTGCATTGTTTCCTTGTTAGAACTGAATCTGTTATTTTTTCCTACATTCCACACCTGGATTTCCTGCCTTTGAATCAATAGTTCTTAATTTGTATTCATTACTCTTTTTGTGTGTGTGTGGCTATAATGGGAGTGGAGGCAAAAGTTAAGGTGGAAGGAAAGAAAGGAAAAAAATCCCAAAGTGGTTGATTGAAGAGCAGGAACAAATGGACAGGAAGGATAGTGGGGAGAGTGCAAAGCACAGCTCAGGAAAAAAAGCCAACTTCTTAAGTCCTCTAAGAAATGTTCTTTACTTTAGCTCCATTACCACTCCCTTCATTCCTGAGCTCTGAAAACAGAATTACAGGGCAGGAATGGCTTGGAGGGAGGGGCATAGTGGAAGGGGGACTGACAGCATCCTATGCCTCTAACTGCACTCCACCCCCACTGCCCCCAACTTCTTATCCAGCGAAGCTCTATGCACCATCAAGAATCAGCTTAATAGAATAAACCACTTAGGGCTGAGGCTCAGAGAAAGTCAAAGAGCCCACAATCTCCTTGCCTATTAAGCTTCTTAGAAGTTAGAACGCTGCTAAAGAAAGTGATATTGTGGCCATGCTACTTAGAAAGAACACAAGGATGCTAAGTTGGGAAGAGGGAGGCCAGTTTGGCGGTTTATGAGCATCAATCGATCGTTAACTACCGATGATGGGGCAGGGGGTGGATACTGGAGTGGGAGCAAAAGTGGCCAGCCTTCGGCTTCGCTGGTGGCGCAGTGGTTGAGAGTCCGCCTGCCGATGCAGGGGACACGGGTTCGTGCCCCGGTCCGGGAAGATCCCACGTGCCGCGGAGTGGCTGGGCCCGTGAGCCATGGCCGCTGAGCCTGCGCGTCCGGAGCCTGTGCTCTGCAACGGGAGAGGCCACAACAATGAGAGGCCCGCGTACCGCAAAAAAAAAAAAAAAAAGTGGCCAGCCGTGAGAACAGGTGTTCTAAGAAGTCTTCAAGTTGAGATTGAGAAGGGTTTTTGTAGAATGTACGAATGGGATGAGAATCTAGATAGTGATAAAGGATTGTTTTTCCCCTTAGGATAAAGGGGAAAACACAGTCTTAAGCTTCAGGTAAGTAATTAAATAATAAGAAAAATAAAGCAACCTGCAATAGCTCCTTCCTAGCTCAAATTTCCCAATGATTCTAGGCATTCTGCCACTCCCTTATCCTCTCCCGAATATAGCTGGCCCACAGACTTTGCTATTTGAGTGGCTGGCAGGGCAGAGGCCAACAACAAGTCTAGCCAAGCCCTTTATCCCAAAAGAAAGTCCTGATGGTTCACTGTCCTTTCCAGGGTAAGAGTTCTAGTTATTTCCATCCTATGCCTTTGAGGGCAGTTAAAAAGGGGGGTCACCAGGTGAGTTCTAGTCCTTCTTGCCCCAGCCCCATTTAACTGGAGCCAAGAAGGAAGGACAACATTGTGGGTACCAGCTCCTTAATATCAATCGGGAATTCTTTTGGCTATAGAAAGACCTGTCACAAACTGTACAAACCCATAAGAGATCAAGGCTCACCAGAGTTCACTGTCCCTGTAATGTTATCAAGAGTAGAGGTTGGGGGTCAGGGGAAGAGCCTGGTTCAAGAGACTTCAGATCTGTGCCCAAGCCCCTGTAATAGTGATTCTAGCTAACTTGTATTAAAGGCTTACTTTGTGCCAGGGCCTGTTCTTAGGACTTCATTTGCATTTTATATGAACACATTTAATCCTTGTAACAACCTTAGGGGATTGGTACTAGTGCTAATTCCACTTTATCCTGAGGAAACTGAGGCACAGAAAGATGAGATGAAGCTGTCCTGTCTCAGAGTTAGGTCTTCTGAATGGTGGTATCTGTAAAGGGCAAAGTTTCCCAAAGGCAGGCACTGCACCGTGAGAAGCACTAGGACTTAGCAGACGCTAAAGCATCTTCCCCCTTCCATCAAGGGGTACATTTGACAAACTGTTTTTTGTTTCATTTCATTTCGTTTTGTTCTGTTTTGTTTTAGATCATAACTAGTACGTTCCAGGCAGCACTCTAGGTACTGAGAACACAGATGAATAAGACACAGTCCCCACCTCATAGAACTCACAGTGGAGACAGGGTGACAAAGGCTTGTGAGCGGCCAACAGATTGTGCCTAACAGCTGCTCACTGCAGAAGACTTCGCATAAGGACGCAGCCTGACATACATATGTGTGGTACTGAGAACTGTGTCCAGCACAGATGAGCAGATACAAGGATTATTCTTATTCTTATTTCCTCATGAATCTGACCCACAGGCCTCCCTCTCCTGGGGTTTTCCTCCTTCCCATTGACTCTGGAGCCAGACTGCCTGGATTTGAATCTCATCTCTGCTATTTCCTGCTGTTGTGACAATGAGTACAGTGTGTTGCTAAAACGCTCTGGGCCTCAGTTTCCTCATCTGTAAAATGGAAATGGCAATACCTATCTCACAGGAATGTTATGAGGATTAAGTAAATGATTGCCTGTAAAGCACTGAGAATTGGGCCTGACACCTAGAAAGCGCTCCAAAGGTGTTACTGTTCTGATTAGGAGCGGCCTCTGTGCCTGTTTTTGCCCACAGTCATTTCACTCGCAATAAAAAGACTGATTTTTTTTTTTTTTTTTTTTTTTTTTGCGGTACGCGGGCCTCTCACTGCTGTGGTCTCTCCCGTTGCAGAGCACAGGCTCCGGACGCGCAGGCTCAGCGGCCGTGGCTCACGAGCCCAGCCGCTCCGCGGCATGTGGGACCCTCCCGGACCGGGGCACGAACCCGTGTCCCCTGCATCTGCAGGCGGACTCTCAACCACTGCGCCACCAGGGAAGCCCAAAAGACTGAATTTAAATGCATCTGGTGTGGTTAGTTAAAGGAGGATAGGAAGTCTCTGGGACTAAATAGGAGGAGAACAGTTCCCTTGGGAAGTTGGAGGAATAACCCTGGAACTTGTTAATTAAGATCTTGTTAATGAATCTGCTTGTTAATGGTCTATTAAATAATCACACAGCGAAGTTTACCGCACAAGTAAAGCCCTTTTCAAATGCTTGCTCTTTCCAATCCTCCTGGCCCAGCTCTGACTTCTAAAGCTCTCCCCTAAGGGAAGGCCCTTCCAAATCCTTCCATATCTGACAAGGGCCTCTTCATCTTGTCCTACTTGCCTGTAGAGCATGGCTATTCTCGCAGCCTAGGAAAGGTCTCCAGGGCAGAAAGCCCTGTTCACCTTGATTCTGCCTATCATTCCTTAGGCCGAAGCATTATGCCCCTGAGCCAAAACATTTCCCTCCTCGAAGTAGGATTAGAGTCACTGGCCCTGGAAACCGAAAAATAAAGATGCTCTGAACTTTGCTGAAAAGAAAGGCAGAGGGTACATTCCTTTCAGTGGGAATCTGGCAAGATAAAATTTCAGCTGAGATGTTACAGATCTGTTATAGAGAGGGGCCTGCCAACCTACGTTCACAAAAAGTCTACACAACTTTTGTCCCAAACTGCCTAGGAAAATAAACAGCTGCAGCCAGTGTCAGGGAATGCAGCCTCTCTTACGGAGCCAACTTCAAGGATGAAACAGCATGTAAGAGGGCTCCCTCTAGGTTGAACACTCAGGTACTTCATAAACTGCTTTAGTCTCCTAAGACCATTTTACTCTTTAGACAGATGTTCTTGGAAGGGGATACATATATATATATATATATATATATATATATATATAGTGTGTCCTTTATATGGTTACTTTTAGATAACCAAAACACATCTGTATTATCTTTTCTGATTCAAGAACCCTATAAGGCAGGGCAAAGATTATCTGCCACCTCCCGTTTTATACATGAGGAGCTGGGGCTCAGAGAAACAAAGCAACTTACCCAAAGTTACACAACTAGCAAATAACAAGTCAGAGCTTCTCGCTCTATGCTCCTGCCCCATCGCTGAGCTGTACCCAACGCCTCTATTCCTTGTCATCACTTCCCACTTGTAAATGTGCCACGAGGTGCCCGGCCCTTGGTGGATCCTGTGTGGTCCTTCAGACTAGGTCAAAGTGGGTAGAGCCAGCTGGCAACACTCAGCATAACCTGGCCCAGGAAACAGTGATCCTCGGTTCCCTTACTCTCCCAACAAATGTTTATTGAGCCAGGTGCTACACGAGGAGAAATACTGCACAGAGTCACACAGGGGACAGACATGGGCCCTTGGAGGTGGGACAATTAAGCAAATAATTACAATACAAAGTGATGAGTGCTTAAGAAGGGGCAAGTACGCTGGGAAAAGAACACCACCCCAAGTCCATTAGCAAGCCTGACAAGAGCAACCACTAGCGTACAGGTGTCTGCAGCCACCCGAACCTTGAACCAGGCCCCTATTCGCGGCTCATTTAACCTCCTGCCCACTGGCAGCTGCCCCCAGAAGGGTTAAAGCTTGAAGCAGAGAGCCAGCCTGCAGGTGCTGGTGACCGATTCTGACACCGTGAGATTCCTCCAACCCTTCTTTCTTTCCAAATGAGCATTCCAGCAACAGAAGCTTCAGGGGGAAGAGGAGAGAGGAGGCTGGCAAAAAACACTCTCCAGCCCCTTCTCGGCAGTGTAACAGCAGTGAGAAGACAAGCTGGCTGGAGCCCAAGGAGCCCAAGCGCTCACCTGCCTCCCTCACATCTGGCCAAGCACCATGAACCCCTGCGCTGGGCCAATTACAACGCTGCACCAAGAAAGGGGAGGTCTGCCCAATACAGTCAGCTGATCGGCAACAAGGGAGGGAGAGGGGAACAACACGAGGAGGAGTGAAGGCGACGCGGGGAAGGAGAGGCAGCTGGCCAGACCCCACCCACGACAGGAGACTGGAGAAGGTACTGCCGTGGGCAAGCCCTGAGCCTTCACCCTTACCAGCCCCGGGCTCCTCAGTGGAATCCCAGCCTCTCCCTCTCCACTGTCTGGTCCTGACTCCCCTTCCTCCAAAGCCATACTCCTCTGCCAGAGCTTCCCTCTGAGACTCTCACCCGGAGGAGGGGGTCATAAACTTTAAGGAGCGTAAACTTTAAGGAGAGCCACCTGCTTGCTCAATATGCAGATTTCCAGGCCACATTCCCTGGGATTCTGATTAGGAGGTCTGGTGTGGGCCCTGGGAATATGCATTATAAGTAACATTCTCCTCCATCCCCAACCCACCCCCTGCGCCACCACCACCACAAGTGATCAGGACGCTGGTGGTCCTTAGATCACATTTTGAGAAACCAGCCTTGGGGATTACTCCCTCTCCTGAAATCCCAGAGCCCTATCTTTCTGTTATCTTACATTATCATTTCTTTTTCACATGTACATCCTAACTACTCACCTTAACCATAAGGCCCTCAAGAAGAGGAAGTATCATCTCCTAACTCTTGGACTCCCCCACCAACAGCGCAGAGCCAGGGCTCTACACACAGGAGCTCAGGAAATGCTGTGCATGTAGAGCGACGACAATGGCGATAAGAGGCCGGGGGAAGGAAAACCACAGCAGAGACAGCGGAGTCCCGAGGCCCGGGCTGGAAGGAACTGTTTTTAGGACGCCTACATGAGCCAGGCTGGGACAACAGTTGGCTTCGCCTTCTTTTTTTCCTTCTTTGGTAGTCTTCGCACTACACTCCTAATCTCCCTCGTGCAAGTCAAGTCTGTGCAATGCACCTCCCATAGGAAACTTTGCCACGAAATCCTGCCAAGAATCCTGGGTGCGATGTGGCTTAGTTTAATGGCCAGGAAGTACTCTAGATCCTGAGATCCATCAGGTCTCCATGCAGGGCAAAGCACCTAGCTGAGCATGACCTTTAGTATAAAGCTTAGGGCACTTAATCTATCCCACTAAACATCGGGAGGGTCATGGTCCTCCTGCATTCAGCAAATACTTCCTGAGTGTCTACTCCATCCCAAGCATGGTTCTGAGTGCTCATGGGTCTTAAGATATCATATGTCATCAGAAAGTATTTTACAGTGACTGATCTTTAGAAAGTTACTTTAAAAGCAAGACCCTACATGATTCTGGGCCTCAGAACCATATAAGCACCAAATGAACATTCTCAAGAATGCCTGGCTATAGGATGAAATATAATAGAGACCCAAGGTCAGGTCTGAGGCCCTGGTAGAGAGAAATTCTATTCTTACTCACCATCATGAGCAATCCTTGGAAGCTCCGGAGTTCTTTTTTCCGCATTCAGATGCCATACTTGGTCCAGAAAAGCATACTGCCACACCTAGCCTCTTTGAATACGTAACTCCTTGATTTTCAGATATCAGCTTAAAGGTCACTCCCTCCATAAAGCTATCCCTGACTCACAGACAAGATAGGTGCTCCTGCTTCTAACCCCATGGTGTTTTATATTTCCCCTATTAGAGTACTTTTCACAACATCCTGCAACTGCTTGTTAAGCTTTCAGCTCCAGTAAGGCAGCAACTCTAATCTGTCTTGCTCATCATAGTATCCCCAGCACCCAGCACAGTGTCTGGAAGGACACAAGTACTTAGGAAATACTGGTTGAATGATTAAATGAATTGATGAGTGTATCACACTTTCTATCAGGTTGGAAACTGAACCATGCCTCCTGTACTCTGCTGTTTTACCCACGACACCACCAAAAAACACCCAAGATGAAGCAGCACCCTTCCTTCTGCAGTATCAGTATTTTATAGATGTAGATCGGGGGCTCACAGGATCACCCCAGTACAGATTCCAGGAGGCATCTCCCATGATCTGAGATGGACACGACACTCCAAAGTCGATGTAATGTCACCAAGAGCCTGAGAGTTATACCAGCCAAAGCCACAATGCCAGCCATCACAGACTGGATGGTAAGATCTCTTTCAAGTCATTCAACTTCCAGAGACCCAGCTTTTTCATGAAGAAGATATTAGGTCCTTCAGCAGCAGGTACTCTCTTTGAATAAAGAAACAACGACAATAAAAAGCTACCCACGCCATGATGGGAAACTGGAAGAGGAGGGCAGCATTTGCAAGGAGGCACCTCGGCAGTTAGGAAAGGGTTAAGAGCACATGTCTGTCTGGGACCTCTTACCCGTAAATCAGCCTTGACTGCTGCTCAGGCTGAATGAAGCCCCACCAGGTTGGCCTGTCAGGAAGGAAGCCCATGCGTCCAGACTTTTGTTGTTCTAAGGATTTTTTTCTTTTTTTAATTTTACTGCTCAGGAAGGAAGCTGAAGCCTAGGCCCTAACTGCAGTCCTGCTGATTACTTACCCTCGCATGCGCTGCTGCCTTTACCTCCCTATCTACCTCTCAGACCCAACTCTTTCCTTTCCTAGAGTTCCTTCCTATGACTGTGGCATTTGGGCCTAAATCCCAGACTTTCCACCCTTCTTTAAAAACTCAAAATTAAGAATGTTCATTGTTTCCCTTCCTACGTCCCATACGTTTCTGTGTCTGTGTGGAAAGGACTGGGGACTGGGAGAGAGGAGTAGGTGCTCTATGATCTACAGAGACATTTTGCCCCCCAGGGTGACTTGAACCCCTTCTCTTAAATGGAGCCGTGAAGGAACGGATGGGGATTGAGGTGTCCGACAACTGGCCTCCAATGGCTATTTCTGCTATGTATATATGTGAAACTATATTTAAATAACAGACTCAAATCCAAGGTCCTCAGGCAGAGGGTCAGTGTTTCCCACTCCCATCCTCCTACTCCCCACCTCTCCTACTGATGCACAGTCATTCTCTGGTGTTCCCAAGCCCCCTGGGGCTTTCTTTCTACAAAGAGAAAAACACTGAGTTTATTTGTGCGCTCAGGGTAATGGACAGCCCTCTTTTACTCCTAGGAGAATGCACACAGACACTATGGAAGAGGCCTATCCCCGCCCAACCCTGCCCTCCCCTTCCCCTGCTAATCTCTCCCCAGCAGCCCCCTGCCCCCCCGGGCTCAGTCCTGCTGCTGTATTTCTCTCCTGACCTACAAGGCCTCTTCAAGCCCCTTCCTAAGCCTCCCCCAAGCAGAGACAATCCATCATGCTGTGGGACTGTGACACACACAGATGGGGGAAGGTTCACAGATTTCTCTCACATAGGCAAGAGGGGAAAAGTGCCTGTATAACTTAAAATCTGAAGACATACTAGAAACTCTGGGACTCTGAATTCTAATACTAGTCAAATACCATTAAAGCAAATCCTATTTTATATGGCCCAAATTTCTAGCACACACAAATTCTAATGGCCCATTTATTTCTAATAATATCTGATAATACAAAATTCCAGAATAAGAAAATATGATGAGATTCAGATTCTCTAACCTGGGCCGCTGCCTAGATATCTAATCCTAGTCAAGTCCCTTCCTGACTCAGAGACTCAGTTTCTTTAACTATAATATTACCTTGCTTCTTAACAAAATGAAGGAAGAGAGAGGTCAGAGGGCCACCAGGGCTAATCCTGGTGGATGGATAATAATGCAGGGAGGTGAAGCAGCTGCTATCACAGAAAAGGGCTCTGAGCCTTTCTCCCTGCCTCTTCCACATCGCCATAAGGCATGAGTGCATGAAAGGATCCTACATACATGCTAGTCAGTAATGACCCTGTGTTTGTCTACGTCAGCGCTTCTAACAAGGAAGATTATACCACCAGATTGTCCTTGAAAATAATAATAGTCATTATGTATTGCACACTTAGTATGTGTGAGGAACTGTTCTAAGCATTATCAGTGTGCTTAATCTCATTCAGCCCTTCATAACAACCCTTTTAGGTTGTGTAATTCCTACTTTACAGATGAGAGTACTGAGGCCCAGAGAGGTTAAGCAATTTGCCCAAGGTCACAGAGCAAGTAAGCTAAAGGACCATGATTTTACTCCAGAGGCTGAACTCACAGCCACTATGTTATATTGCCTCCCCACCTTTGACGTGAAACACCTTCAAGTTGAGGCTCAAAGGGGCAAATACATTATTTATCCCTCTAACAGGTATTTATTATGCTAGGCCATTCTGACTCAGTGTGCACCAAACTCTGAAAAGCAAGGTCAGGTGAGAGCAATATAGGATCAGCTAGCACCTAAATGGAAATGATATACCTGAAAATAAAGCAAAGGTCTCTCCAGGGCTGGCCCTTGCCCCCTCCCTACAGCTTTCTGACTGTCTGCTGCTCTAAGATGGATGCAAAGCCATAAGTCTCAGCCTGCAAATGAATTTCAGTGGAAAAAGACAACCCTCATCTGGTGAGTCACACTAAGGCTTACCGGGCTTGATTTCTCATGAGACTGTACCAAGAGGTTCCTTCTTCACCCATGCAGCTCTAGACTTTCCTAAAGCTCCGTGTCTGCTGAACAGAATGTACTGGATGCAGCACCATGTCTCCCCCCAGAAACACAACTTTCGTTTCCTCTAGGTCATCTTCACTCAGAACACATTCCACAGAGAAAACTGCCAGTCAAATGTCTGAATTGCCAGATGCTTGTATGTGTCTACAAAACTCCCACATCGCTTGTCTGGTTCCAGCTGCAACCAGGATCTAGGTAGAAACTTTCTTCCTAAAATACACACCCAAAGAAGATCTATTTTTGTAGACTCCATGATAGGTGATGTAATGCTGTGGGAAAACATTTGGGTAGGGGATAGATTCCAATCTTAGGTTTCTAGAGAGTTAGGAGAGAAAAGCAGATTTTAAATTATTTTTTAAGTTATGAAAGTTTTTTTAACCAAAATAACACAATAAATCTGTATTTGAGAAAGGTAATTGCACACCTCTTAAAAAACTCCCTCCCTACCTCCTCATCAAAACTCAAGGTATATAAATTATTCCTTTCTTTCCTCAAACCACTACACCTCTCCGATAGCACAGTTTTATGGATACTATCCAGTGCAAGGCTGAAGAGTGGCAAATTGATGAAAACTTAAAGTAAAAATTAGATTATAATCACTACCATCAATTTATTCAATACTCAACTAACACTTATTGAACACTTTGCTGTGATTGGTACTGATTTAGTGCTAAAAAAAATTTTAACACTGAAACTAAAATGTGATTGAGATAATAGAAAAGTCGGATCCATTGGGTAAGGCTGGAAGGGCATGAATTACTCCTGTTTGCTTAGCATCTACCAGGTTCACTGATTCATACTACAGCCTCTCATTTCTCCAGGCCTAAACCCATAGCCCCAACTCAGAATCTCTTCCTGGAAAAGGCACAACAGAGTGACTAAGTAGGTGAAAGTTCTTTTGCAGAAAATTCTCCTCCTTGCCCCAAAGAGATATTTAGAAATTTCCACTCTGTAGCACACACTTTGAGGTTCCAAAGGATAAAAACACACTCTTTTCAACCACAAATGCCACAACTTAAATGGCATTTAAAAAAAATTTTAAGGCATTTTAGCTGCTATGTAGCAGTACGTCATCCTTAGGTCTGCAGCTCATCTCTCTTTAGGAGGGGTAAAATGGCACTGGGAAATGTTACCAAACTGTGTGAAGAGAGTATTTAAATGCAAAAATTATTGTTATTTTGGTGTTAAAATCGTGTGGGTTTTACAATAAAATGTAACATCACTCCGAATCTCAAGTATTTATAAAGAGTACATTCCAGCATGTGTTCTGATATTTTCTGACCAGAGGAATGTGGTTAAAAAGAGTTAAAAATATGAAAATCCATCATAGAAATATAACTCTATTAAGTGTATTGTCACTCCAAATCCCGAGTATTTACAAAGACTCTATTTCAAAGTGTGCCAATATTTATTAACCAGATGGGTGTAGTTAATAAGGGTTAAAAATAAGAAAAACCAATATAAAAATATAATTCTATTTTTTAGTTTCCTCTTCCCTGCCTAATGAGGGAAAGGGGTGGGGAGGGAAAGCAACTTTTGTTATTTGGATACAATGTGTGTTTTTTGTTTTCAAACAAAAAAGGGCCACCAAATAATCAACCTGGGGCCACTGACCGGAAGGCAGCCCCGGAAAACTTCCCGTGGGAAGAGTTCCAGAAATTGCCCGGACATTAACGAGCCCCGCTGTGCTGGCTGCGAGCCTCAGACGGTCAGAGGTGACCGCGACTCGCCTCGCCCGAATACCAGCCATCCTGCCGATTCACGAACCCCGGGACTTGGGAAACATTCCCCGTACTTGAAAAGCAAGACGGACGGGGAAAACATTTCGAACCTACGTGAGAAACCTCAAAGTCCTCGGATGCCGGTGGCGACGCCAGATCCAGATGCGCGCGTGCACACGTCCATGCCCCCGGCTCGACGCGCCCCGGCGCCCTCCGCGCTCCCTCCTCCCACTCCCGCCTCCCCACAGCCTCGCCCCCCAAGCCCCCTCCCCGCTCAGTGTCCCCTAGCCTCTTCACTCCGCTACCCGCCCATCTGCACCTCCCGCCGGGTCCTCCGATCGCCCCGACCTCCGCGTGGGCGCGCCCCCTCCTCGGCCACAACCCCTCCCACCCCCTCACCCCGACCCCATCTCTCTGCGGCTCGGACGACCTACAGGAAACCGGCCCAGGGCTCGGTTCTCAGTGCGACCTGGGGGCGCTGGGCGTGGAGGGCGGGGCGGGGGTGGGGGACCAGGCAGCCCTCGGGTCCCGGCCGCGGGCGGCGGCGGCGGCGGCGCGGTGCTCGCCCGGCCCCGGGGTAGCGCCCGGCGTTCTCCCGCAGCCTCCGAGTCCGGCCGAGCGACGGCGAGGTCACCAACATTTCTGAAACCACTTGAACGCCATCTCCGTGGCGGAGGCTGGGGGTCCTTTTCGAGTGAGCCAACGGGGCCCACGCTGTGGTCCTTCCTCCCCCCTCGCCGGCCTCGCGCCTCTCCGCGCCCCCTCCCCCAAACGATCAATTACTAGCCACCCTTCTGCCGGGAGCGGCGAGGGGCTGGCTGGCGGCCGCGAGGAAACGGCAGCCCGGATCACTTCTGCATGACAATTGATGGGAGGGAGGGCGCGAGGCAAGGAGGGAGGACGGCTGCGGTGTCCGTTTTCTCACCATGGTGATTAGGCATTCCAGCCGTGCGAGGAGGCAGCCGCCGACCAGAGCGGCGCGGCGTGGAGCGAAGGCAGGGGAAGAGCGGGAGCGGGAGCGGGAGCGAGCCCAGCCGCCGGGCGGGCCAGCGGCGCGCCGAGCCAAGCCAAGCCAGGCCAGATGGCTCTGCAGCCATCAGGGACTGCTCCCGTCCAGCCCGGCCCCACTTTAGCTGTGCAAACATTTCTTTATCCCAACAAGACAATTAAACCCAGCAGCATGAAAAGGAGTCTCCATGACTGTGTTGGGAGTGAACAACCAGAAACAACCACACACAGGAGTTCTCGCCCCCTCCTCCCCGACCCACCCCAGATGGGGAGGGAAAAGGGACTCCGCGAGAACCCCGGGAGCAGCTGAGCCGACAACCGGGCTAGGTCTGGGCAATCAGTACAGAGGGCACCATCTGACCCATCTTTCTGGTGATTTCTGCACCCTTTCAGAGTGGTCATCTGCTCCAGCTACAATCCAGAAGTTGAGCCTGGTGACCTGAGAACCGCCCCAAACATTCTTCCCAGCAAGAGCAATTCTCCTAAAAGCCCAGATCAAGGTCCCTACCCAGAGGTAGTCCTGGGTAGTCCCAGAGCCCTTGGGAAGTAGCCCCCCTAACACCACCCCCATGATGTGGCCAGCCCTGCACATTCCAGGCTGCCCTGGGCCTATGTGGGCTCAGCTGATTTGATTCCTAGGACATAGGGTCTTCAAGGATATGTGCCGTTGTAAAGACACATCTCAGAGTCAAAATACCATCTCTCCTACTCAGGGCTTTTCAAATTTGAATGACTTCGAATATATCAAAGATGAGAGCAAAGCAGAACATCTGGGAACTGCTGTGAGTCACAGGGTTCCCTGCCTACCTGTGAATCTGCCTGACCACAGGGAAGGGCAAAGAAAGAGGGCCACTTGGGGTCAGTGTCCAGTGCCCATCTCTGAGGTGAGCCAGAAGGCAGGGCCCTTCATCACTTCCCGAGGGCAGTTCTGATTCCTCTCAGCCCTCGGGGCGAGCATGCATCCTAGCCAACTCCAATCGCTGTATCACCCAGACAGAAATTGGGCACAGGAGTGGTCTACAGAGAACAATCAGGAAATGCACATGATAAGAGCCAGAGTGCTAAGGGGGTAATAAATGTATAGATTCTAGCACAAAGCAGCAGACAATACTTATTTTCCCTTTTGTTGTAAAGTTTCCTTAATGAGGAAATGTTTATTTTAAAAGCCCTGGGAAACATATCTGTAGACACTTCATATGTAAGACACACGTGGACTATTCATAATTGGTCCATAAATTTTCACCTCATTTCCCTGGACAAGGAGACTTGGAGACGGGTTCAGGGCATGACAATAAACAGGAGTTACCTCAGTCCCCTTCCTGGGGAATCATGCATCCTCCACGAATGGCTTCTCACAAAATACTTCTCCCTTTTTCCAGGGCACATAAGTCAGTCCTGTTGAGTAAAGGCTTCTTTTTTCCATAGAGCCCAACACCTACCTCAGGAATCACCTGTGATGCCAGGTAGATGAACAGGCAAGCAAACTGGAATCATCTACTAGGAGAGACAATACTTTACCCAAATAGCTACATTTCTTTCTACAAATATGCATATTTAATCACAAAAGAAATCCTGCCTATCAGTACCCAGATTTAAGGAAAGAACACGTGTGCATTACACCATGTCTGCAGGCCCCTCTTTCAAGTGCTCTCAGATGTGGACATATCTGCATATGGATGCGGTGTGTGAGCAGGGGGAGGCTGCGAGAGTAAAAACTGCCAGTGTTTCCACTGTAAAACTGATATTTTTCATTGACTTAAAACTCAGTCATAAAACTTCTACTCTAAGTAAGGGACACACACACCCACACTCATCCCACCCCCCAGCAAACCCCTAAAGCTACACGCTTATTTAGGAGTTTTACTGTTGTATTTAATTAAAACTTTTTTTTTAATTTTATGAAAAACATTTTATTTATATGAAGAGAACTGAAAAATCAGTCAACCATATCAAAGATTAACTCTAAATTTTAAGAATTACAAAACATAAAATATACACGGTTAATTTCTGGCAATCTGGGCAAAAGCCACTGTATCCTATTACTTTGCTCTTTTGAACACTTTCCTCTCTCTTCTTGCCTCCCCACCTCCTCACTGCCCCATCTGCCCCTCAAGCTCTCCCCTTGGAAGCAGTCCTGTATACTGTCACTCGATTATCTGAGAAATATTACTTATTTCTAAACGGTTCTGTAGGGAGGACCTGAAAGGCATCTAGTGGGAATAATCAGGCCTTCTAACGGCCCTTAAATATGTATTTACATAAAACAGACCATAAATATTCCGACACACGTCGGCATATGACAGGAGCCAAGAAAGCTGCAGCAGACTTTGTCATGGTGCCTCTTCGACACTTCCTTACAGAAAAATGTTTCCCCAGCCTTCCAAATACTCAAAATCAGAAGCACAAATGCTCCCCAGTACAGCCCTGTGAAGGCTGCTACCCCACCCAAGGCAAGGAAAGGAGAAAGAAGCACAAATCCAGGGTTATCACAGGGTAACAGTCTCCTATTCACTTTGTACCTTTATTTCTCATTTAAGATCAGTCACAAATGCAACTCTAGATAATAATGTGAGTGGACAGTCTACACTCACAGACACGCCTACAGGTCTAACGTTTGTGTAAGAGAAAAAGGAGAACACAAAATACTCATTAAAGAAAGGATATTTTAAACAAATAGAAGGGGAAAGGGCTCCAATTTATACAACACTACAGTTTGAAGTAAAGAAGTTTCCCCACCCTTCTGATCAGAATCTCATTAATTTCAAGGTCAGAATTCCATTTCACTTTGGGAGACAGACTCATTTAATTTTTCTCCACCCAGGCGTATTCCTGTGTGAGGGATCCATCTCCATGGGGGACGGCACCCCTACACAATGCAAACCAGGCAAACGGAAGAGTTATGGCTTTGACACTCAGAGGGGAATGGATATCCACATCTATGAGTGCTGACCTGACTAACAAGCTTCCTCCTGCTCTGGGGGTCTGAGACAGGTTTGGGCTAAAAAATGGAAAAATGGAGACAAGCTGGATTTGTTAGGAGAGAAGAAAGGAATCTTGACCTCCAGGTGTTACTCTGTGGCATGTTAGTTTTAAGAGGATTTCATATTCAACTTGTGTTTGGAGAAAAAAGGAGCAGAATCTGTCACACCCGAACCCAGGACAGTTTTGGCCAGAGGTCAGGTTAGAGCTCGCCTTTATCACTCGCACTTCGACAAATGAAAACTAAACTACACTAAACTAAAACAGACCGATACAACGCCAATCCGTGTTCAGCAAGTATATTCCCAAAGCAGGGTCAGCACACACACACACACACACACACACACACACACACACACACTCACACATCAGCTGTACAGAAAGGGAAAAGGTGGAATAGGAGCTAAAGCAAAAGAGAGAGATAACACGGGCAGTTGTGCTGTCAGATAGCAGCCTTCTCCCTTAAGTGGAGAGGTCTTGGGCTTACAGACGCTGACGTAAAAGACACACTCGCAACATATTTCAAAACCAAAGAGCGATGGATTTACAAGGCAGGTTGATTTTATGATGACTTTTATTGAAAAGGTACGCTGGGTTTAGGCAGATGCCTTTTAGCGCAGGAAAGTTAACACAGTGCCTAATTCAAGGAGACAGCCTGAGGAAGCAGTGCCGACAGGGGAGAGAGCTGCAATGTCTCTATTACTCTCCTCGGCATCATAAAGAGAAGAGAAAAAAATGACATTCGTGGTGCTGGTTATAGAGAGGACGGGAGCACAAAAAATAGAGAAGAGGGGAAAGCAAACCTCAGATGTAGTTTTCTTAAGAAAATAAAATGAAGCAAATCTTAGAACAAAGGATCGGGTGGAAAAACACCCTCAGTTCATAAATTCTCACCAGGCTTGAAGAAAACTGCTCTGTGGGGTCTACCCATAGTCCAAAAGCTTCAAAACACAATTATTTTCTGATTATATTAGAGGCGAAGATGGCAGGGTTCAACACTCCTACTCTACAAGTTCCAAGTAAAGGTTTAGCCCTAACTATTAGCGAGTGTAGCTGGAGCCCAGCAAGACACTTGGAGAACATGACAGAGCTGTTCCCTAAGCAGAAATTAATAATAGTTGTGAGCATCAAATATGGAACGGCCACACAGGCCAGCTGTGTCTACTCCTAAAAGGGAGCCCCAGGATAAGCACCCAGAAAACCTGTTAAATCCCAAGAGAAGTCGACTTTCTAGCCTTGCGATTGCAAGGAAAACACAGCTGTTCGAAATGCTTTATGGTGATTGACGACACCTTTGTCCTTCTCTGAAAAATAGCCTGATTTGGAGTAGGGCTGAGAGTTGTGAAAAATACAATCACGTGGAGTCTGCTGGATGTGATACAATGGAAAAACTAAAAAAATAATACCGAGATCAGAGAAACATAATGAGGATAGCAAAGAGAGGAGGGATGGACGGTTTCTTCGAGCCCCCCTCAAATTCCCTAGGAACCTACACTTACTAATGAAATGACATTCACTCGGTCCATATACAGCACCCCCTCCACGCCAGAGTCCCCAGAGAATAAGCCAATCATGCCCCGGAGGGAAGGGCAGCGAAGGCCAATGTGCCTCTGGCTACCTTCAGAAAAACATTTCCTACAAGAACTATCAATGCTCATTGACAAGAGACAAGTAGATGTCAGCACTCCACAGCTATTGAATGGGAGGGAGTCGGCCCTTCCCATTACTAGGAGCATGAAAAATGCCACCGACCTGTTGAATCCTATTGTAAGGCAGGGCTTACTGGGGTTAGGGGAGGGCTGCACCAGAGTACTTACATCTGTCATTCCGATCCTCTGGGCTAGATGAGGCTTCCCGATCCGAAATGAGGCCAGAGACAGCAAAAATCTTCTTCCCAGTGTCGTCAACCTTAAGTGAACCGGGGGAGCTAGATGGCAGCTGTGTCCCAAAGTCATATTCCTTGCCATCTGCATCTGAGAAGCGCAAGTGTGGAGACTCTGTGTCATGGCAGTTTTTAAGTCGCTTGGCCGGCGTAAAGGCTGACTGATAACTCTCCCGGTCCTCAGTGGAAGCAAAGGGACGGAAGGCCCCCACTCCACTATGATTCAGCATACTGATTGGGGTGCAATCTAGATTTGGGGGGGCGAACTGAGGGTGGAGGTGTAGTAAAGAAGGGGGAAAATCACGATTGGCAAAAGTGCCCGGCACCCCACCTTGCCGATGGTACATAGAGGCAAAGGTGTAGGAGCCATTGGTGAATGGAATATGCACGTCCTTGTCTACCGAGACAGGTACACCGAAGGGTCGTGGCTGCTGACAAGGGATGGAAGCATCACGGCTAGCCTCAGCCGTGGACGCCAGGACCATCAGTGCTGGGGATGCCAGCGGGTTGGGGAGGTAGGATGAGTTCTCCATCTTGAAGGCTGCCCGGTGTAAGTCCATCGGAGTCTCTTTCTATGGCCGACGTCACACAAGAAGCAGTCTTCCCTGGGAGGGAGTGGCACCTGGGATCAGGGCAGGGAATATTACTGGGGAATCATCCCCTTCTAAGACCTGTGGAAACAGCAAAGAGAAAGAAAGAGGGGGGAGGAAGGTCAGGGGGAGGAAAGAAAAGGGAAACCCCAAGTGATCGAAACACCATCCTTCTGGCTTACAGATGCTCGGGCAAGAGACACCACAGGCTTTAGGAGCCAGTGGGCAGCAGCATCAGACCATTTTCATTCAGGAAAATCAATAGACAACTTACTGTGATGTACGCGTAGCTGACTTTGGTCCCTACACGTTCCGGGTGAAATGCGCCTGAGCCCAGCAAAGGAGAAAAAATCATAAAACCTCCAAATACAATATTCCCTGAGCAAATGAGCTTTGGAAGGCCAAGTCACCCAGTGGATTAGGTGGGGGTCTATATTTTAAAGGGCTTGCACCTGCATACACTGCTCATGGCTGGCCTGGTGTTCAAACAGAGACCAGGTTCTACTCATATGACCCCCCGCATCCGCATCCTCTCTTCGTCTTCTCTAACAATGCCCTGAGACTGAAAAAATCCTAAGTCAAGCACATCTAGATCATGAACACCTCCACGTGTTAGTTGGTACAAATCGTACATGTGGATAAATCACACACACTGGCACATACATAAACACACATCTTCATGTATCATCTAAGACTCTTTCCAGAAAGAAGTCCTATGTGAAGAAACAACAGCAGCATTATTTTTGATCCACACCCCTCCCTAATCATATAGGCTTTCTCTTTTCTGAGAAGGAAGAAAACCTTCATCAGTAAAGTGCCTGGCGTCTCTGGCAATATTTAAAAACATAACGGGTGCCTTTGGCATATGTTCTCTGGAAGCGTCTGTCTTCCAGGGGCAGCAAAGAACTGATTGGTAATTTTAGTTACTAAGGCACTCGCTCTTAAGTAGATTTGTAAACTGCCTTGAATTTGCCATTGCCATTTAGAGCAAAATGTTAACAAAATTTCTGACTTACTTTCCTGTGCTTACTGGCCCAGTCAGAGGTGATGTCCACTAAAGACCCCTGGAACAAACTGTAGTTCAGAAAGACTTCTTTCAATTTCCCTTTAAAATTTAGGTTGTACATTTTCATAGCCACTGATTCTGTTTCAAAATTTCTTTTGAGTAGGGGGTGGGAGAAGGGCTGTGTATGAAAGTCAGGATAACATAAGATGAATACTAGGACTTATTAGCTTCAAGAATGTACACTAAATAAAAACTTAATGAAACTTAAAGTGTAACCAGAAAGCACCATCTGCTACAAATCATAACCTCTGAATTGAGAGTCATGTCTCAAATAAAATGTACCCCCTCCCTTAAAAAAAAAAAACCACCTAGATAAAGGAGTATCTCTGATATTCCCTCAAACAGAGTGACCTCAGTTAAGCAGCAGATGAATCCTCCCAGCTTAATGCAGTGCATAGAGAGTATTTCCTTCTCCCATCCTGTAGCAGACATGTCAATGACTGTTATAAATTGGGAAGATGAGTGCACACCATCAGACTGCTTCCTCATTTGGCATCTGTCCTTATAGACATCATTGCTAAATTACCAGATTATGTATCTCACATTAACGGATTTTTCTCTCTCCCAAATTTTAAATAACTTTCCTGTCAAGTTATAGCAGTGCAGGGAATGATCTGCCAAGGACAGCCAGTTAGGCTGACGAGTCTGGGAATCCTGTTCTTGGCTGTTTTCAAGTCAGATTAATGGTCATACAACACGGATGCTCCGAAAGTGGGTCCAGGGCTGTTCCAAGGGTTCTAAGCAGCTCCTCACAACAGAAATAACAAACTACTTGTCAAACAAGCAATGCTATATGAGGCAAGCTAGAGAAAAGGGCAAACATAATACACTAGGGGTGAGGGGAAGGATGTTTTCCCCCCCAAAATAACCATCACCCAGAGGATTCGCTTTTTATTTTTACTTCCTGGATCACCTCATTATCTTAAATGAGTTTAATAAATTAGTAATCTGGCAACAGCACTGGACACTCCAACAGAACACAGTGAATCACTCAAACCTGGTTATTCATTTGAAACTTCATTATACTGAAAAGAAATCAACAATATTTTCCCAGGCCACATCTCTTTTACTCCACTGTGTGGGCGTTGGTCTCTGTGGGGGAAGGGGGAGTGCTTTTTTTCTTTTCCCTTTTCTTTCTTACCCCCTCCTCACATTAACAACTTGTATAGATGAGGCTTCAGCAGACCACAGTCATTATGAAAATCTATAGTTAATACACTCCCAATGTCAAAATGTCATGGGTTTAAACACAGAACCCCAAATAAGAAAACTGACCCTCTTAATTAAAAAAATATGGATTGTAAGATAATCAGCTTGATGGAGCATTTGGGTGACTGTAAAGAACTGGCCAAAGGGAAAGTAAGTAACTGTTACTTTTCTGCCTCTATGCTGATTTTTTTTAATTTAGCACTTCGTGCAAATCCAGATTAAAATAACTCCAGCTATTGATCTGAGCAGTGGAATTGACATTAATTTTAGTTCACTTCTCACTTTGCAAAGGGATCAATAGGAAGTAATAACAGCTGACATCCCCGCTGAAAGGAGGAGAAAGAAGGGCTGAAGACAGAAATCGAAAAGCAACCAAATAAATCATCAGCTACTTTTCCACGGCATCAGACAAACTCCAAACAGATTGCAAAAAGTCTTTGTTGAATTAACTAAACAAGGAGGAGGGATCAATCCACGAAGCTAAATAAATTGTCTGGCAGGCAGTGAGGTTGGACGGAGGGACCAACAAATATTGAGTTTTTAAAATTTCAAATCCTTGACGTGATGGGTTTGGTTCAGGGCTGTATGTGTGGCAGTTTGCTAAATCACACACCCGACCCTGGTTTAAAGTGATTACAAAACGCCAGCTAACTGAATAATTAGTGAGATCACTAATTGCGTGGTTAAACATGCCAGAACCAAGACAAATGAAACGAAGAAGCTGGCGTTTGGAACGTGAACATGTCTGAAACTGGGCTGATGCGCAGCGCTCCCCGCTCTCCGGCGCGAACTAGCCACTTTCCCATTGAAAAACCGAAAGCCAGAGAGAAAGTCTCAGAGAGCGGGCAATCTCCCACCCCAGCCTCTGACCATCCCTGTCCAGGGTCTTTCCTGACCCGCGCCGGGGATCGGTGTAAAAGGAAGAGGAGCTGCGGCTGCTTCTGCTGCCCTGAGCCAAACCCACTTGCAAATGACTGCCACAAAGAAAGCTGCAAAAGCCTCTTTCCCGGAGCCCGAGCTCTGAACGCCCACCAAACTACGACTCTGATGGTAATTAAAACGCACACACAGCCCCCCTCTGCTTATTACAACAGGTGACATTTTTGTGGTCTCTGAACCGTTTCCAAAAGCCAAGAATTAAAATAATAGAACAAATTAAACGATATTTTTCCTTTGCATAAATAAACTTAAAAAAATTAACAGGCATCTTAAAAAGCAAAGAACAGTGGGAAATGGGGCCAGGGTGGTGGAGGGTTGTGAAGAACTCAGGGAAGATTTTTTTTTTTTTTAAGTTCACAGACTTCTCCGCTTGAAGAGAATTCCCGAACGCCAAATGCCCGGGGGGTATTTGGAAACACCACTCTAACAGAAATATTTTACCACCATATGCACGAGCTCAGGAAGCAGAAGGCTAACACGGTTCCATGGCTGGGGCCAACGCCTGCGATTCACACTTGGCCTGGTATCTGTCCCAAGTTTGGGCCCCGACTCAGGCCCGGCTTGGCCAGCGGGTGGGAAGCCAAGACCACCCGGCCTGTCCGAGAGTGCGGGGCCGCGGGGCTGCCGCTCAGCGAGCGGGTGCACAGTTCAGCCTCTAAGTCTTCAAACCGGGAAAACCCAACTCTTTTAGGGAAAACGGAGGAAGAAGAGGGGAAGGCGAAACCTGCATAAACTTAGGGCCAACGCAGAGCCGAGCCCACCACTCCTCGGCCTGACCTCTCCCTCCAGCTCTCGGTTGCCTTTGCACAAACAATACTTCAGGTCCCAACAACCTCCGCACGAAACATCTGTAACTTTGGGGAACCGTGGCTCCAGCCAGGCAAGAACCGCTAAGTGCGACGGGCCCTCGTCCGCGGCCGGGTATGACCTGCGGGGCAGGAGCTCGGAGGAGGCTGCCTTCGATCAAAGTCCAAGGACCTCGTGCCCCTGCACAGCCCCGCCCCGCAGGTCACCCGGGTCCTGTCGCCGCGCGCCACTGCTTCGGCGGGCAGCCACCAGGCTCCTGGATTGCGGGGCTCCTGCACGGGCGGGCCGGCGCGGGGGAGCCGGGCCCTCCCGGTTCTCGGACAGCGGGCCTGGAGTGCGGGAGGGAGGGCTCTGCCTCTCGCGCCGCGGCCTCTTGCGCCGCGGCCGCTCGGCCGGCGCACACGACGCGACTCGCAGAACAGGTGTGTGGTCCCTGCTCGCTCGGCGCCCGGCCCCGTCTGTCACCGGCGGCGCGGCGCGGCGCCGCCCTGTCCTCGGCCTTCCCCCACTCGTCCCGGAGTACGGCGAGAGAATTGACGCCACTTTCGCCGGGTTTCCGCGAGCCGGTAGGGATCGGCACGGAAGACGCCCTCATAGCTTTTCCTCGACGCTTTTTCTGCCTTTCCCACCTCGGCTTATTTTCCATCTGCGGGAAGAACCCCCGAGACGGGCAGAGGAGGAGGCCGGCACCCCTGACCTCTGTGTTCCCTCCTGCCTGACTCAACGCTTCCTCCCGGCCGGCCCTTTTTTAATCTTTATTTTTCCTTTCTTTCCCCTTTGCCCCTCAAGCCGAGTCTGGTGCGGAGGTGAGAGGCGAGACGTGGCTGGTGGGCATCGTGGGCAGAGAGTGCCCGAGTCTTCCCTCTGAGCTGCTCCAGGGCGGGAGGCGGCGCGGGCCAGAGACCCCAGACTGCCGGCCCTGCCCGGCCTGGCAGGACTGAGCCTCATACCGAGAGCCCCCGCCCCATACACCCGCCCGGTGCGACGCTCGCCCGGCTCGGGGCCCGGGCTCTGGCCCTCCGCTGGAGCCGCTGCCGGGCTCGAGAGAGCGCGTTCTGATCGGGAAGCGAGAGCTCTCCCCCTGCCTTCGGGTAGCCCGAGTCCCCGCTACTTCTGGGCTCCCGCGCGCCGGGCCGGCCGGGGTCCACCCGGACCTCGAGCTCTTGGAGGAGCTCCTGGAGCGGAGGACAGACCGGGCATCCCCTCGGATGGCCTCACCACCGTGGGCGGCCTCGCCCGGGGGGCCACACGGAAGCTCTCCGCCCAAGTTTGTTGTGCCCTGGAAGAAAAGGCTTTCCCTTACAAAGCACAAAGGCGAAACACCCAGGCGGAGCCCTGAAAATCCCGGGGTTGGGGAGAGGGGCGACCAGAGGCTCGGGAGCGAGGTGGCGGGCCTGGCTCCGGGCGGAGAAGGTCGCTCCGCCCGGGCTGACGAGCGCGGCTGCGGTGGCCGCAGGACTGCAGCGCCCGGCGTGCTCGCTGAAAAGTTTTGTTCTCAAGTCGAAAGAAGAGAAATTGTTACTCAGTTTAAGGCAGGTCTAAGATAAAAATAAAACTACAAAAAGAGCCCTGCGCCGCTGTCTGTACGGCGGTCCTTCCGACCCGCTCGGTGGAACCGCTGGGAGAGAGAGTCCCGGCCCCGAAAATCCCGGGAGACCTCTCACGGGTCGGGCTGCTCTGAGACCAGGCCCGCGGGCCGAGCGGAGCGGGGAGTTTACCCGCTGCATTTCGAGCGGTCCACCTCTGGGCCAGCACCTGCCTCCTTCCTGCCCGCGGGGGGTTCCCCCACCCCCACCTCCACCTCCTCCACGCCCTTCACCCCCGCCCCCTCCAAGAAAGTAAGCCGAGCCCCCGGAGGCCCCAGGTTTCCAGCCTCTCCCCGGGTACCCCACCGGGCAGGCCGTGTGTTGTGTGGGGGCGGTCGAGGTCCTTTCTCATTCGGATCGCCCCTTCCCCATCCCGCCAGCAGCCTCGGGCTCCCCGCTGAGTACCACCTGGCCCGGGCCCAGCCGGAAATCACCGCGGGATCCACTGGGGAGCCAGGCAAGAGGGCATTCTGGCTTTCGACCCAAACAAAGTGGGAATGTGGCTTATTAAAAGATGGAGAAAAGGAGTCCCGCTCCCTTCCCTCGCCGCCCCTGCCCCCTCACCCTTCCTACTTGTCCAATTCCCGCGTGTGGTCCCTCCCCCTCGCACCCCCCAAATAAAACACATTAAGGAAAACTCAAGAAGGAAAGTTTGACTGAAGCAGCGCATGGAGTGCGCAGGGCACCGATGCCGGGAGGCACCGTCGCGAAGATCTGAGACGCGCCAGTCCAGATCCCAGCCCCTTCCCCTGTCGGGAGGGGGGGGCGGGGAACTGCCCGAATCCCTAGGAAACGAACCCGGAAAGTTAGTCAGGTTCCTGAGCCAGCCGGCTGCCTTCGCACCCACCCCTCTTATGTACGCACACGCATCCACACCCCTTTCTGGTCTCCATACTTGCCGTGGAAATTCCTTGGGAGAAAGGTCGCACTTTTCAGGACACGGAGGGAAGGAGGCGGTGAGTGTGGTGCATGAAAAGTCCCGGGTGCGCAGAGCCGGCGGAGGCAGCGGCGGCGGCGGCGGCGGCAGCGGCAGCAGCAGCAGCAGTAGCAGCAGTAGGCGGCTGGCCCCGGGTTTGTGTTCGCGAGCTGCCTGGGATTGCATGTACAGATCAAGAGACTCGGTTGGTGTAAGAGAAGGAGCAGTGCTGCCTCTCAGCGCTGGCTCTAATCAGTGAATGAGCCTCCACTCTCCCAGAGACTCGGAGACACACACGCGCGCACACACACACGCACATTCACACTCACACACATACAGGCACTCTGAGCACTGAATACATTAGGGCACTAAGGGACTCTGGGAAATGGAGTCCAGAGCCAGGACACTCCTGGAGCACAGACCTGCTGGCCGTGGCGAAAGAGCTCGAAAGTCTTGGGGTTTCGAGACGTTGTGGAAACTGAAGAGAGCTCCTGGTTTTGTTCACATTTACTCCCCTTGAAAGATCTCAGTAGGTGGTTTGCTGTCCTTCCTCTCTTGAACCAAAAGCTACCAAGAGTAAATGGGTATCTTTAATACTGACACCCACTGCAGCCGAATGACTCCCAAATCCTGGCTCCCTCATAAACTCTGCCTTTTTCCCAGAAAAATCTTACCTATCACTTTGCTCCTGGAATGCTTCTCTGGGTCTTTGCCTATAATAATAAGATAATAAATAAATATAAATAAAACTGTTACTTGCAGAGGGGATGGAGAGGGCCTAGTTCAGCATGCATTTTTGAGATAAAAATTGTTATTGGTGTTTATATTTACAGTTATTTCCTTTCAAATAATTTTATGTCATCCTTTAATTCACCACGTACAGAAAGATAAATAAGGGAAATGGATGGAGAATGAACATTCCCTGAGTGACTTCTAGAAGCTGGGTTATGGGACTAAATGCCTTTACATAATCCCATTTATCCTTAGATCAATTCTGGAGATAATATTAGCAGTACTTTATATATAGAAGAGGAAACTGAGGTTGAAAGGGTTTTGTAACTTGCCCATGGGAACACGGTTAACTGTTCCAGGGTAGCAGGTATTCCAAACTCTGGAAGGGAAACGCAACCAAAACCTAATCCTGGTTTAAGAAATCCCTCCTTTCTGTGGCTCAGTTTCTAAAACCACAGATTTTTCATCTCAAAAGAAAAAGGGGGGTGGGGTGGGGTGGGGAGTACATACTGATAATCCTCCCTCCAAAGAACCACGTGGGATTACAAATTGTCTATCTAGAAACATAGAGCCCTCACAGTCTCATTCTTGCTATTATTTCATGGTCCCTTTTCTCTTACGTTTAACATTAAGGTAGCATCTAAATATTATGTGTGTTTAGGTGTACATGTGTTGCATGCATTGTTTGTATTTAAAATTATTAGTTAGCAACTCTAAGTAGATAGTTAATTTGATCAACCTAGAGGTCTATGCTTATGACTATTTCTGTCTCTGAAATTCATGAGATCAGGGTTGTTAAGGAACCTCTAAGTCTTTATCTCCACGTTGAGTCATTCATTCACACAGTGGCATTTAATGTATTAGGCACTATTCTTCCTGCTAGATTATTCTTTCCTGCTGGATTGTAAGCTTCATGAAGGCAAGAACCATGTTTGCTTTATTCAGCGTTATACCTCAGCATCTAACAGTGTCAATCTCTTAGTTGAATGAATAAATGAGGATATAAAAGTAAAATGAACAAAATTTCTGCCTCCAAAGGACTCATTATCTAGTAGGTGAGACTAGAGTTAGAAAACAATTTGATGACTGCTAAAATTAGGGTAACCATGTAATTTTTTTGGCCTGAGACAAGTTTGATAGTGAAAAGAAGCACTATTAATAATTATGCTGGGGTGGAAGGGGTAAACAGGGACCATTCTGAACCAAGCATATTGAATGGTCACTCTAACTACATAAGGTGTTTCATTCATTCAGTTAACAAGCATTTATTGGGAACTGTCTTGTGTGGTGTGTTGGAGAAACTACAAGCTGCTTGATTTCCCTAGAAATTGAAGTATGAGCATTGAGTAGCAAGAGAAAATCAGGGGAAGTGGGACAAATCATAAAAAAGTTACATATACTAATTTAAGGAAAGTGGATGTTATTCTACAGGTGATGAGAAACCCCTAGAGGGTTTTTCAGGGGTGTGACATGAGAGAATTTCTGTGTTAAAAAGAGCACTAGGGACTTCCCTGGTGGTTCAGTGGTTAAGAATCTGCCTGCTAATGCAGGGGACACAGGTTCGAGCCCTGGTCTGGGAAGATCCCACATGCCACGGAGCAACTAAGCCTGTGTGCCACAACTACTGAGCTTGCGCTCTACAGCCCGTGAGCCACAACTACTGAGCCCACGTGTCACAACTACTGAAGCCCATGCACGTAGAGCCTGTGCTCCACAACAAGAGAAGCCTCCACAATGAGAAACCCGCGCACGGCAACGAAGAGTAGCACCCGCTCGCCACAACTAGAGAAAGCCTGCGTGCACAGCAACGAAGACCCAATGCAGCCAAAATAAATTTTAAAATAATAATAATATAATAAAATGCCAATTCTAAGAGCAAAAGTACAAAAAAAAAGAGCACTAGTTACTGGGTGAGCAGTGTGGAGTTTTGACTGGAGGTAGGGAGACCAATTAAGGAGTCTATTACAGGTAATTCAGTTGGGATATAATAGGGTCTGAACCAAGGTACTAGGGCAGCGGGAATGGAGAAGAGGGGACACATTACAGTGAAAACTAAAAGGTGGAATTAACAGGGTTTAGCCACTTACTATAGTAGATGAAGGCGGAAAACTCTATATAAATCCTAAAAAGGATTTTATTATTTATAGGACAAGATGCAGTCAGTACTTTAATGTTCATTGGTAGTAAAAGACTTCCTCAGATGAGCTTATAGAGTCCCCATAAATCCAGTGCACAGTCTCACAGGTAGGTGATATAGATAAGAAGCCCCATGTCAATCACCAAGCCAAACATTCTAATTGCTACCATATGCAATGGTCTGCACTATGATGCAAGTACTTAGGTTTAGAAGAAATAATCACTGTCTACAAAGACAGTCTAAATTTAAAAATTAAATGCACAACCCTCACAAAACCATAGCATAATCATACAATGCAAAATCGAATAGGTAATACCTCACTAATTCACAGGTCATATATCCAGCAACCTCAGCTATCCAAAACACAATGAACTAGGAAATAAGCAAAAGGGGTCCCAGAGTAGCCAAGATAAACATTACAAAGACTATGCACTAAAGTTAACACATTTCACTCCTAGGAGGATTCCTCAAGCCTTCACTCAGAGCCGATTCACTCTTTCTTAGGTACAATTCTAATAAGCTTGATTATTTGGCTTTCCCATTCACGGCTGATTAAGATTGTCAAATTAAAAGGGGGCAGCCATTAAAAAGAATGAGATAGACTTGGATATACTGCCATGCAAAATGCCTATTGTATATTGTCAAGTGGGAAGAAAAGCCAGTCATAGAACAGTGTGCAGAATATGATTTGACATTTGTATATACACAAGTATACACACACGTTAAAAGAAAATGGCCTGTGGGGATGTACATTACACTGCTAACAGTGCTTATGCCTAGAAAGTGGGAGTGTGAATGTGGGGGGGGGGACGGTGGGGGGCCAGGAACAAGGAAGGACTTGGACTTTTAAGTGTTTCTGTTTGTGTGTCAATGAACATATATTAGTTTTGGGATTTTAATATCCATTAAAAGACAGACAACAAGAGCAAAAGGCAGTGCTGTTAGAGCGAGCACACTGACACCAAGAAGTGGTGACCAAAACACAAGAAGTGAGCACAAGAGCTCTCAAACCAGAAGAGAATAGAGTTATTTGGTGTGGAGACAAAAAGTCCTATCCCATCAGCGTCCCCAGAGGATGTCATGAATTCCAAGACAGCATAAAGTTGGTGCTTTCAGGGATAAGTCATCAGGAACACATTATGCTTAGTATATTTTACTTAAGAGAGGAAGCGTGTAAAAACTTTAAAAAGAAAAAAAGTAAATTCCCACCAAAAACAGATTTTGATACTTTAGTAAGTAAATTTCACTTGTCTGGAAAATAGGCTTTTGTGGAACACATCACTCCCTGAAGATGAGAAGGAAAGGAGATATTACTTAATGTAAGAGCAGAAGGGAGGCAGAGTAAGGGATGGTCCATAAACTCAATATTCAGCAAACATTGACTGAGGGGCTACCAAGTGCCAGTCACTAAGGACACAAAAATAAAGTTAAATATAGTCCCTGCCCTAGAGAAGCTTACAGTTCAGCAGCAGCAATGGATAAGGAAACAGACAGTAAGCTTCACTGTACAGTGTGAGCAGTGCTGTAATGGGAACTCTGGGTAAAGGGTGGTGGGAACACAAAAGAAGGTGGTCCTAACTGTGCCTGGCGCTATTAGAAAAGGAGGCAGAGATGTAAGTGGGTGTCCAAAAAATTTAACTGTGCTAAATTAACTGTCCCCTCTTATGGGATGACACTTAAGTTAGCTTTGAAAGATAAGTAGAGTTTACCTAGGGAGAAAGTTGGAACAGCACTCCGGATGAGGGAATAGCATATGCTAAGGCACAGAGACCTGAAAGTTCCTGGTGCATTCAGATAGTGCATTTCAAACTTTTCCACAAGAAAGGGGTGGTGGTTGATGGTGGTGTCTAAGGGCAAGCCACAAATGACTTGTCATTAGCTTGGAATTTATGTATACTGTTTTATCTTGAAAAAAAAAATCAATGCAAATTTTGCCTTCAAGTCCACATATATATTGTGCTTTAATATAAAACAATGTTTTATATTATTTATCATCTGGTAAAGCTGATGCTTAAGAAAGATGCACCACATTTATCCAGTACTTTCTCATATCCCCTGTGTAACACTAAATGATCCAGGGGCCCTTGTTCCTAATTTAAAAAACAAAGATATAGAAGACATAAAGGTGCGCTGGCAAAGTAGAGCAACGGATCGTGAAGGGTCTTGTTTGTCACGTTAAGGAACTGGATGCTTCAGCGTCTAGCATACTTCAAGACTCGGCTTAGGCACGATCTCTTCCAAAAGCTTTGCTGCCTACCAGTCCTCTCTCCTCTTCAACCCCTGTTATCCTAGCATCCTATGCATTTATCTATCCGTGGACCACATTGTGCAGGAATTATCAATTAAGTTCTCAGGCTCCTCCACTAGACTTTGATCTGCTTAAAAGCAGTTGTTTTGCATAGTACTTAGCACAATAGATACTGGTATCTGTTGGATTGTACTGATTTAAATCTGAGGACAAGATTCAGGAAGCACAAGACCGGACAAGGCGTGCCTCTGTGTACACCCACAGAATCGTCTACTTGCCCTGTCAAAGCTAGTATGAAACTGTACTGAAACTGTCTGCTTACTTGTCTGTCTCTCGGTCTAGACTATGGGTTTCTTTTTTATTTTATTTAATTAATTTATTTATTTATTTTTGGCTGTGTTGGGTCTTCGTTGCTTCACAATGGCTTTCTCTAGTTGTGACAAGGGGGGCTACTCTTTGTTGTGGTATGCGGGCTTCTCATAGCAGTGCCTTCTCTTGTTGCAGAGCATGGCCTCTAGGTATACGGGCTTCAGTAGTTGCAGCGCACAGGCTCAGTAGTTGTGGCACACGGGCTTAGTTGCTCCATGGTGTGTGGGATCTTCCAGGACCAGGGCTCGAACCCGTGTCCCCTGCATTGGCAGGCAGATTCTTAACCTCTGCGCCACCAGGGAAATCCTAGACTATAGGCTTCTTGAAGGGAGGAATTGTTTGCTCACCACTGCATCCCAAACAGTTGGTGTTTGCCTGACACAGCACAGTAGGTGATGGATGAATATGCAGAATGAATGAGTAGCCATTAAAAATTCTCAAGACAGGAAGGACAGGATCAGATCAGGGTTTAGAAAAATAACATTGGAAGCAATTTTATTTTATATTTTTTAATAAATTTATTTATTTATTTTATTTTTGGCTGTGTTGGGTCTTCATTGCTGCGCGCAGACTTTTCTCTAGTTGCTGCGAGCTGTGGCTACTCTTCGTTGTGGTGCGTGGGCTTCTCACTGTGGTGGCTTTTCTTGTTGCGGAGCATGGGCTCTAGGTGCGTGGGCTTCAGTAGCTGTGGCACGTGGGCTCAGTAGTTGTGGCTCACAGGTTCTACAGCGCAGGCTCAGTAGTTGTGGGGCACGGGCTTAGTTGCTCCGCGACGTGTGGGCTCTTCCTGGACCAGGGCTCGAATCCGTGTCCCCTGCATTGGTAGGTGGATTCTTAACCACTGTGCCACGAAGGAAGTCCTGGCAATTTTAAATGTAGACTAGAAACAAAGAAATCAGGGGAAAATTGCAAAAGAAACAACGGACATACTGGTAAAAGACTGTCTTACTAAATGTCTTTCTAATTGGCTAACTTGATTAGATGTTTATATTTATTTTAGGAGGCTGATCTCTTCATTCTCTTAGGATTCCCCAAAGGAGGATATTCAGTTACCTCGTTCAGGAAGCCTTCCCTGACCCCAACCCCCAGCAAGCTGGTGTCTTCGTGTACATCTGGAGGTCACTGAGGGCAGCGACTACATCTTATTCATCTTAGTATCTCCAATGCCTAGGACATGCCTGCTCAATAAATGTTTGCTGAATGAATGAACACATAAATTGATCTATTAGTATACTGTACTCAAGCTCTGACCAAGACACAGAGGACCTAATGATCCCCCGCGTGCAGGTTTCTGGATCCAGGAAAAAGAACAAATAAAGCAAGACTGGATACGGAGGTACACCTATTCCACAGGTAACACAGGGTAAATTTCTCTCTCTGACCCCTCCATCCTCATTCTGAAGAATAACTCTCATTGAGTGAAAATCAATAAAAGTCATTTTAAGGGAAGTAGGTTTAGATAAAGGTTCTGCAAGAGGAGAAAGGAGGAGGGGAACTTCAAGTTCGACCAATTTGGACTTTTTCTTATGAGAACTTGTAAGCTTCAAAAAACCTTTACAAAATAAAAGGTCTGCTTTTTTTCCACAATCCCTTTCAAAAGGACTGCTCCCCACACACACATACAAACCAACAGTCTTTTTGAGATTCCCAGTTTTATAACCAAAAAGGAAAAAATAAATCCACAGCAGAAATAAGAACTCCATTTCTCAGAATGATATCAACAGGAAACTTTCTGAAGTGGTTGCAGACAGTTCTCAGAGATATTCAACCAGTATCAATGATGAGATTGACCCAGCAATCAATCAACAAATATTTATTGACTACATACTATGGATAAGGCATTAGGATGAAGTTTTAAGGCATTAGGATGAAGTTTTAAAAGATGTCCAAAAAAAAAACACCCAAAAAACAACAAAAAAATACGATGCACTTCCTATCCTCTGAGAAGCTTATGGATTTGTGGTGTTAAGTCATAATCAAAGAAAAGTGAAATAATATCCAACTCAATTGTAATGCAGATAACATTTATCAAATGAGTAACACTGGCAGGTTGTTGCAGGATTTTAAAAGCCAGAGAGACTATCAGGATTTGAGGTGTCCTGAAGTGTTTGGGGAGAAGGTGGGATTTAAGGAGGGCATTAAAGAGGTAGGATTTGAATATTGAATAATGGAAAATATCACAAAAATAATGCCCATGGCCACCCCAATGTTCATTGCAGCACTATTTACAATAGCCAGGTCATGGAAGCAACCTAAATGCCCATTGACAGACGAATGGATAAAGAAGTTGTGGTACATATATACAATGGAATATTACTCGGCCATAAAAAGGAATGAAATTGAGTCACTTGTTGAGACGTGGATGAATCTAGAGACTGTCATACAGAATGAAGTAAGTCAGAAAGAGAAAAACAAATATCATATATTAACGCATGTATGTGGAACCTAGAAAAATGGTACAGATGAGCTGGTTTGCAGGGCAGAAGTTGAGACACAGATGTAGAGAACAGACGTATGGACACCAAGGGAGGAAAACTGCAGTGTGGTGGGGATGGTGGTGTGCTGAATTGGGCGATTGGGATTGACATGTATACGCTGATGTGTATAAAATTGATGACTAATAAGAACCTGCAGTATAAAAAACAAACAAAACAACTAATACTAAACTTTCATTGGGTTATTTGTATGGAAATATGTTAATATAAATGTTTCAGACATTACATGAAATTTCTAAAAAAATAAAAAAATAATGCCCATGGCATAATTTGTCAAGAAACAATTTACTCATGATTGCACCACAAAGTGTGTTTGCAATGGTAAGAGTTATTAAAATTTGACATGGAAGTAGAGCACCGTGGTTAAGAATGAGTGAAGACAGATCTGAATTTGAACCCTGTTTCTATCACTTATTGATTATTCTCTAGTGTGGAAAGTTACTCTCCGCCATTCTTTAATGGTTCTTTTCTATTCAGTATTTAAATGTACTCAAGAAGCTCTCATAGGAAACGAAAGGAAAGGAAAGATCCCCCTCAGTCCTTCGTCCACATCTTTCTTCAGCTCTCACTGCTTTCTCCCCTCTCTCCTTCCCAAACTTACGGCAAGTGTTACCTACATATTCTGCCTCTATTTTCTCACCTCCCACTTAGTCCTAAACCCACTAATCTGGATTTCGTGTCTGCCATTTCTCAAAACCTGTTCTCAGTAAGATCATCCATTTTTATTTCTCATTTTACACGACCATTCCCTCTTTGAAATGCTTTCTTCCTTTGACTTCTGTGACATCACCTGTTTCTGATTTTCTTCTTTCTTCTCTAGCTGCTTCCTCTTAACCGTCTTTGACAGATCTCCTTTTATACAACCATTAAATGTTTTGCACATTCTGTTCTAATGTCTCTTCCCACTTGGAATTTTTCCTGAGGTAAATGCATTCACTCCCTTGGCTTTATTACTATTGATATACCTAAAGCGGTCAAATCTATAGCTTCAGACAAACATATGCAACTGCCTACATAAGCTCTCCACCTGAATATTTCACTGGTACTGCAGACTCAGCATATCAAAACCTGGACCTGTTATCTTCATTCCCAAACCTGATCCTTCTCTGAATGTTCTGTAATTCAGTAAATAACAGAACCAGCTGTTTTGGGAGCCATCCTTGACCATTCCTTCTTTACCATTCATTACAAATCAATTACCAAATTTGTCATTATACTTTCTAGATATTTCTAAAAATCATCTTTTTCTCCATTTCTACCACCATCATCTCTTGCCTAAGCTACTGCAACGGCCTCCTTCTAGAAAGAGCAAATCAGTTTACATTGCTTTCAATGCTTAAATTATGGCTGCCCATTGACCTGAGGTAAAGTCCACTGTTCTTAATGTGGTCTACAAGGTCTTATCATTTCTGACCCCCGCCTACATTTCCAGCTTCATGCCATGTCCCTTTCCCCACTCCTCTTCCCTCTTCAGCCATATTGGTCTCTTCTCAGTGTTTTAATACCTCATACTCTCTCCACCTCAAGATCTTGCTCTCTTTCCCTCTCCTATCAATCTCTGCCCTTCACCTAACTACTCCTATTCATCTTTTCACATTTCAACTTAACTGTTACGGACTTGGTTGCAGAGTTGGTTAGTTCTCCTTTTATGTATTCACATGATGCCCCCTCTTTTTTCTAATACTTCTCACTTTTATACTGTCTGCCTTCCCTAATAGCCTATAAGCTTCAAGAGGACAAGGGTCATACCTGTCATGTTTATCAGTGTATTCCCTGTGCATAGCATAGTGTCTAGTAAATTGTAGTTAATAAAATATTAATTAATTCATATACTAAGCCACAGGTCAACTTCATCTTTATTTCTGCAAATCCTTCTTTGAACCACCCAAGCAGAGTTGATAACTTCCATGTCGACATCACCACTTTACCAAAACCACTACCTCTGTGTTTGCACCTCACACACTAAATTGCAATTATTTAGTTGCATGTTTATTATTTAATGTGAGCTTTCTTGTATATCAGGATTGTATCTTATTCTTTTATCCCTAGCACTTCACTTAGTCTCTGGAACAAAGTAAATGCTCAATAAGTGCTTATAGAATTGAAGTTGACAATCTCTGCCAATTGGCTGGATATGAAGGAATATGGAAAGTCAAAGATAAACTCTGAAGTGTGGTCTAGCCTTCAACAGAAATGGAGAAGTTGGTAAAGGAGGGTGGTTTAGAAAATAAACATATGCAGTTCTGAACATAGGTACTGATAGCAGTGGTGACAGAGGGAAGAATTTATACTGAGTAAGGAAGTCAGTGAAGCAACTGAGTCTTGAAAGGACAACATAAAGATACTTCCCAGGGTAGGAAGCAGTCTGCTGTAGCCAGGAGAGGACTAAAGAGTAGGATACCTTCAAATTTGCCTAGGACACTCCCAGTTGACACTGGTTGTCATAGCATAATAATTGATGGTTCCTGCCCCCTTACACTCTCAAAAGTGTCCAAATAAATTATATGGTCAGCCTACTAGAAGACCACATGAATTTGGAAAAGCTGAAGTAGTTCAGGGCAGGAGCATTTAGGACAAGAACATGGCAGGGGATTAGAGTGATTTCAAGTCGCAAATAGTGAAGGAAAGTACTGACCTGAGTAACATTTTTTTTTTTAAGGAATTTTGCCTTTTAAAAAAAATTTTATTTAGTTATTTATGGCTGTGTTGGCTCTTCGTTTCTGTGCCAGGGCTTTCTCTCGTTGCGGCTAGTGGGGGGCCACTCCTCATTGCGGTGCGCACGCCTCTCACCATCGTGGCCTCTCTTGTTGCAGAGCACAGGCTCCAGACGCGCAGGCTCAGTAATTGTGGCTCACGGGGCTAGTTGCTCTGTGGCATGTGGGATCTTCCCAGACCAGGGCTCGAACCCGTGTCCCCTGCATTGGCCGGCAGATTCTCAACCACTGTGCCACCAGGGAAGCCCCCTGAGTAACATTTCTGATGAGGTAACTATGAGATTAAACAGCTAGCCACTCTTAAATAAGCGCTGTCACTTAACTCTTTCAAAACCCCTGATAGGTAGGCATTTTCATCTACATTTTATGGTTAAAATAATTGATGCTCAGATTAAGTAATCTGTTCAGAAAGTTAGCCAAAACATAGCTAAAAAGTACAACATAGCTATAAAGTAAACCTAATTAACTAAATATAAGCAAATAATTGAAAAAACAAGTCAAAGGGGGAATATCTGGAAGTCACTGGAGGTCCCCTCTCTGATAACTTGCAAGCAGTTTGGGTAGAAAGGGAGAAATAAGGCATCAATATGATACTTTCCCCATAATGCAGGGCAACCACTACTCTCAAGATCCTTCATTCTAACCTGTAAAACCAGTGCCCATTATTTTCTGGAGTAGTGATCTTCATTGCAAGGCACCCTGCTTTTCCCAGGAGAGAAGTAATTCCAAGAAGTAACTTCAGTGAAATTGGAAAATAGACCCTTCCACATTGGGACACATCTGGCTTCAAAACAAGCTTGTAGGTAGAGAAAAATCAAATATTTGGGAGCAAATGGAAGTTAATCTTTTTTTCTTTTTTTTCACCATGACCAAGTGGAATTTATTCCAGGTATTCAAGACTAGTTCAACATTTTAAAAACAATCAATGTAAACCACCTATCAACAAGCTAAAGAATAAAAATTACATGATCAGATTAACTGATGCAGAAAAATCCATTTGACAAAATTTAGTACCCATTTATGATAAAAATAGGAATAGAGAGGAATTGCCTCAACTTTCTAAGAGCATCTGCAAAAAACCCACAGGTAACATTATTATTATTTTTTATACTGCAGGTTCTTATTCGTCATCAATTTTATACACATCACTGTATACATGTCAATCCCAATCGCCCAATTCATCACACCACCACCCCCAACCCCCTGCCGCTTACCCTCCTTGGTGTCCATATGTTTGTTCTCTACATCTGTGTCGCAATTTCTGCCCTGCAAACCGGTTCATCTGTACCATTTTTCTAGGTTACACATATATGTGTTAATATATAATATTTGTTTTTCTCTTTCTGACAACTTCACTCTGTATGACAGTCTCTAGATCCATCCATGTCTCAGCAAATGACCCAATTTTGTTTCTTTTTATGGCTGAGTAATATTCCATTGTATATATGTACCACATCTTCTTTATCCATTCGTCTGTCAATGGGCATTTAGGTTGCTTCCATGACCTGGCTATTGTAAATAGAGCTGCAGTGAACATTGGGGTGCATGTGTCTTTGTGAATTAAGGTTTTCTTTGGGTATATGCCCAGTAGTGGGATTGCTGGATCATATGGTAATTCTATTTTTAGTTTTTTAAGGAACCTCCATACTGTTCTCCATAGTGGCTGTATCAATTTACATTCCCACCAACAGTGCAAGAGAGTTTCGTTTTCTCCACACCCTCCCCGGCATTTGTTGTTTGTAGATTTCCTGATGATGCCCATTCTAACTGGTGTGAGGTGATACCTCATTGTAGTTTTGATTTGCATTTCTCTAATAATTAGTGATGTTGAGCAGCTTTTCATGTGCTTCTTGGCCATCTTTAGGTCTTCTTTGGAGAAATGTCTATTTAGGTCTTCTGCCTATTTTTGATTGGGTTGTTTGTTTTTTAATATTGAGCTGCATGAGCTGTTTATATATTTTGGAGATTAATCCTTTGTCTGTTGATTCATTTGCAAATACTTTCTCCCATACTGAGGGTTGTCTTTGCATCTTGTTTACGGTTTCCTTTGCTGTGCAAAAGTTTTGAAGTTTCATTAGGTCCCATTTGTTTATTTTTATTTTTATTTCCTTTACTCTAGGAGGTGGATCAAAAAAGATCTTACTGTGATTTATGTCAGAGAGTGTTCTTCCTATGTTTTCCTCTAAGAGTTTTATAGTGTCCAGTCTTACATTTAGGTATCTAATCCATTTTGAGTTTATTTTTGTGTATGGTGTTAGGGAGTGTTCTAATTTCATTCTTTTACATGTAGCTGTCCAGTTTTCCCAGCACCATTTATTGAAGAGACTGTCTTTTCTCCATTGTATATCCTTGCCTCCTTTGTCATAGATTAGTTGAGCATAGGTGTGTGGGTTTATCTCTGGGTTTTCTATCCTGTTCCATTGATCTATATTTCTGTTTTTGTGCCAGTACCATACTGTCTTGATTACTGTAGATTTGTAGTATAGTCTGAAGGCAGGGAGTCTGATTCCTCCAGCTCTGCTTTTTTCCCTCAAGACTGCTTTGGATACTCGGGGTCTTTTGGGTCTCCATACAAATGTTAAGACATTTTTGTTCTAGTTCTGTAAAAAATGCTGTTGGTAATTTGACAGGGATTGCACTGAATCTGTAGATTGCTTTGGGTAGTATGGTCATTTTCACAATATTGATTATTCCTATCTAAGAACATGGTATATCTCTCCATCTGTTGGTATCATCTTTAATTTCTTTCACCAGTGTCTTATAGTTTTCTGCATACAGGTGTTTTGTCTCCCTAGGTAGGTTTATTCCTAGATATTTTATTCTTTTTGTTGCAATGGTAAATGGGAGTGTTTCCTTAATTTCTCTTTCAGATTTTTCACCATTAGTATATAGGAATGCAAGAGATTTCTGTGCATTAATTTTGTATCCTGCAACTTTACCAAATTCATTGATTAGCTCTAGTAGTTTTCTGGTGGCATCTCTAGGATTATCTATGTATAGTATCATGGCATCTGCAAACAGTGACAGTTTTACTTCTTCTTTTCCAATTTGTATTCCTTTTATTTCTTTTTCTTCTCTGATTGCCGTGGCTAGGACTTCCAAAACTATGTTGAATAAGAGTGGTGAGAGTGGACATCCTTGTCTTGTTCCTGATCTTAGAGGAAATGCTTTCAGTTTTTCACCATTGAGAATGATGTTTGCTGTGGGTTTGTCGTATATGGCCTTTATTATGTTGAGGTAGGTTCCCTCTATGCCCACTTTCTGGAGAGTTTTTATCATAAATGGGTGTTGAATTTTGTCAAAAGCTTTTTCTGCATCTATTGAGATGATCATTTGGTTCTTCTTCTTCAATTTGTTAATATGGTTTATGCATTGATTGATTTGCATATATTAAAGAATCCTTGCATCCCTGGGATAAATCCCACTTAATCGTGGTGTGTGATCCTTTTAATTTGTTGTTGGATTCTGTTTGCTAGTATTTTGTTGAGGATTTTTGCATCTATATTCATCAGTGATATTGGTCTGTAATTTTCCTTTTTTGTAGTATTTTTGTCTGGTTTGGGTATCAGGGTGATGGTGGCCTCCTAGAATGAGTTTAGGTGTGCTCCTTCCTCTGTAATTTTTTGGAAGAGTTTGAGAAGGATGGGTGTTAGCTCTTCTCTAAATGTTTGATAGAATTCACCTGTGAAGCCATCTGGTCCTGGACTTTTGTTTGTTGGAAGATTTTTAATCACAGTTTCAATTTCATTACTTGTGATTGGTCTGTTCATATTTTCTATTTCTTCCTGGTTCAGTCTTGGAAGGTTATACCTTTCTAAGAATTTGTCCATCTCTTCCAGGTTGTCCATTTTATTGGCATAGAGTTGCTTGTAGTAGCCTCTTAGGATGCTTTGTATTTCTGTGGTGTCTGTTGTAACTTCTCCTTTTTCATTTCTAATTTTATTGATTTGAGTCCTCTCCCTCTTTTTCGTGTTGAGTCTGGCTAATGGTTTATCAATTTTATTTATCGTCTCAAAGAACCAGCTTTTAGTTTTATTGACCTTTGCTATTGTTTTCTTTGTTTCTATTTCATTTATTTCTGCTCTGATCTTTATGATTTCTTTCCTTCTGCTAACTTTGGGTTTTGTTTGTTGTTCTTCTTTCTCTAGTTCCTTTAGGTGTAAGGTTAGATTGTTTATTTGAGATTTTTCTTGTTTCTTGAGGTAGGCTTGTATAGCTATAAAATTCCCTCTTAGAACTGCTTTTGCTGCATCCCATAGGTTTTGGATCATCGTGTTTTCATTGTCATTTGTCTCTAGGTATTTTTTGATTTCTTCTTTGATTTCTTCAGTGATCTCTTGGTTATTTAGTAACATATTGTTTAGCCTCCATGTGTTTGTGTTTTTTACATTTTTTTCCCTGTAATTCATTTTGAATCTTATAGCATTGTGGTCAGAAAAGATGCTTTATATGATTTCAATTTTCTTAAATTTACTGAGGCTTGATTTGCTTTCTGGACTTGGGTGGCTATTTCCTTTCCCATGTTAGGGAAGTTTTCGACCATAATCTCTTGAAATATATTCTCGGGTCCTTTCTCTCTCTCTTCTCCTTCTGGGACCCCTATAATGAGAATGTTGTTGCATTTAATGTTGTCCCAGAGGTCTCTTAGGCCGTCTTCATTTCTTTTCACTCTTTTTTCTTTATTCTGTTCCACAGCAGTGAATTCCACCATTCTGTCTTCCAGGTCACTTATCTGTTCTTCTGCCTCATTCTGCTATTGATTCCTTCTAGTATATTTTTCATTTCAGTTATTGTATTGTTCATCTCTGTTTGTTTGTTCTTTAATTCTTCTAAGTCTTTGTTAAACATTTCTTGCATCTTCTCGATCTTTGCTTCCATTCTTTATCCGAGGTCCTGGATCACCTTTGCTATCATTATTCTGAATTCTTTTTCTGCAAGGTTGCCTATCTCCACTTCATTTAGTTGTTTTTCTGGGGTTTTATCTTGTTCCTTCATATGGTACATAGCCCTCTGCCTTTTCATCTTTTCTATCTTTCTGTGGATGTGGTTTTTGTTCCACAGGTTGCAGGACTGCAGTTCTTCTTGCTTCTGCTACTGCCCAAATGGAAGTTAATCTTGGATAAAATGGATGTCAGATAAGACATCATTGCCATGAACACAAGAGCAGGAAAGGGATGACCTAAGGAGAGCCTGGAAATGTGTGTGTATAAGTGAAAGCTATTCCAAAAGTGGAATAGAAGCTAAGCAGTGGAGTGACACGATGGAGGACTGTGCAGAAGAGCCACGCAAGACAAAAGAATATAAACATTTCATGAGGGACTTCCCTGGTGGTGCAGTGGTTAAGAATCCACCTGCCAATACAGGGGACGCAGGTTCGAGCCCTGGTCCAGGAAGACCCCACATGCCTCGGAGCAGCTAAGCCCGTGTGCCACCACTACTGAGCCTGAGCTCTAGAGCCTGCGTGCCACAACTACTGAGCCTGAGTGCCACAAATACTGAAGTGAAGCCTGTGCTCCTAGAGCCTGTGCTCTGCAACAAGAGAAGCCACAGCAATGAGAAGCCCATGCACCACAATGAAGAGTAGTGCCTGCTCGCTGCAACTAGAGAAAGCCCACGCACAGCAACAAAGACCCAATGCTGCCAAAAATAAATAAATTAATACATACATAAATAAATAAATTTATTAAAAAAATTTCATGAGAATGACTTAAAGGTTCTAAGTTGGAAAATGAATTGACACTTGTGATGATTCCTTCAAAGTGAGCGAAAATTGCATTTTAGTAGTAAATATCCTTCAATCTTTCCCAAGAACTAAATAAGATGCTCTTTACTAGGCAATAATAATAGTTTCGCTTCTTACTGCCTCCCTCATTGAATGATGCCTAATAAGCAATTATGCTTTAGGTCTGCAGTATCTTTTCCCGCCCTTTCTTTTGAAGACTAGAAGGAGATGAAGGCTACAGCACATGTGTAGTCTGAATTTCACTTCACGGCAATCAATTTTAAGACGACCTTTGCAAAAATGGGTTGCATTTAAGAATGCTTTTGTTCCATTTGCCTTTCCATGGGACAATACAGCCCAGTGAAAAGAACAAGTACTGTGAGCCAGGAAAGCAAGACTGACTCGCTGTGGAACTTGGGCAAATCATATACTTTCTCTTTTATTCGTTTAGTCTTTTTTTTTCTACCTGTATTGCAGAGGGGTTTTGGTGACAAATTCTACACGAAAGTAAAGTAGGTATTACGACGGAACACCTTGTAAGTATTAAATCCATTTAAAAGTCATTGTAAAAGCAGTAACTAATTACATTTTCCTCATTTCTTTCTTCTGTTTTTTGTAACAATCTTTTTATTGAATAAAGACTTGGGGACCTTAAGAGTTTGAAGAAATGCCAGAGGTCAAGTTAAAATTGTATTTAAGAAGTAATTCAAATTAAATGGTCTCTTCAATTACGTATTAGTCAAACAATAAACAAACATTTGCTCAGTGCTTACTGTGTGTCAGGAATTAGGTTATATTGGAGAGTGCTACAAAGTGCTATATCTCATCTAATCAAAGATAGTTTGGATTATAAGAAGCATCCCAATGTCAGAGCTGTTAAAATGTGGAAACATATGTGTCTTAGAAGTGATTATATGTAGGTGGAAAACAAAGAGCTTCCACAGTGAGAAAATAATGGAATATACCTATAAAAAGCTCCGAGTGTTAGAGACAAAATGATCTCAGAAGTTCAGTGGAGCAAGAAGTCGCAAGGAGCCTCACTGTGTATAATTCTGGCCTGGTTCTGCTAATGTATTTCCTGTTGATTCTATAAGGCACTGGAAAGAGAAGAATAAACTAAAAATTAAGCTTTATACTTTCCCTCCTAAAATGTGACAACTTAAAATTTTTAATTAATTAATTAATTAATTAATTTAGGGCTGCGTTGGGTCTTTGTTGCTGCGTGCGGGCTTTCTCTAGTGGTGAGCGGGGGCTACTCTTTGTTGTGGTGCGCGGGCTTCTTATTGTTGTGGCTTCTCTTGTTTCGGAGCACAGGCTATAGATATGCAGGCTTCAGTAGTTGTGGCACATGGGCTCTAGAGCACAGGCTCAGTAGTTGTGGCGCACAGGTTTAGTTGCTCTGTGGCCTGTGGGATCTTCCCAGAGCAGAGCTCGAACCCGTGTCCCCTGCATTGGCAGGTGGATTCTTAACCACTGCACCACCAGGGAAGTCCCTAAATGTGACAATTTTAAGTTTTGTTAAGACTTCTGAACCCCATCATTACACCAACTGGAAACCATGATTTCTCTTATGTTGGAAAATTTAACTTAACCCCCTAAATTTTGTAAATTAAAAATTAAGCAAATACATAGTATACTAAAATAAGAATGAAATTTGGGGGAAATGGCCCAAATCATTTAAAATTTGAACTTGCAAGAGCAAGTGTAAATATTTTGAAAAAATAATTTAGGTATCATTTCTGTATGTGGAGAATGAAAATAAAAATTGTGCTCTAATGGAAGTTCTAAATCTATATCTGCATCTGGAGATCTAGGCTCAATTCCTGGGCCACTACTAAGTCCCTCCTTCCACACACCCAATCCCAAGCTACAAGCACCAAGACCTCCAACCCCTTATTATACAGGACACCAGTGGATACTGAACTTAAGAATTTAATCTTCTTAGGACAACTGTTCACCCCTCCCCTTAAAGAACCTTGAACTTCAAGCTTCTTTGCTCCCACTACTGTCCTGTGCTTCATCTGCTGTGACTAATCATACCTCTGCATCAAAACATATACTTGCAGAACCTTCCGGACCACAGTTGACTTTTATTAAGCCCTTGTGTCCACTGTTTTCCATGGGTCAGTTGTGACTGAACCTGCCAAGCTTCATTCCTATTGTCATAGGTCAGAGCCCCAAATATAAGTATCTGCTCCCCTCCTAAATTTGTCCTCTATGGAACTGTCATTCCTAAAATGCTCTATACTTCCCTAAGCCTAATCAAATCGCTTTCTTTTCCCTGCCAAAACTTTCCATTAGCCCTCTGGAAATTCCAACTCCTCTATGCCTTCAATCACTTCTCTGAATGTTCCTTCTGCTTCTTACCTTATCTAAACATGGCTCTCTTTTTGCTACTTTCCCTGCAACTCCCTCCAGTAAAGTCTGCTCATATTCTTATACCTATGTAGTGTTGGGTGAGGAGGATACTCCTCAGTGGTACTCAGAGTCCACTGCTTCTCCACCCTTTGGTAAAAACCCCTGCTACCTTCACCTTGATTGGTCATTGTAGTCTACTTCAGATAGTGACAAATACTTTGAAGACATAAAACTAGGTGCTTCGATGGAGTAACTAGAGCATGGATACCCTTAGAAAGGGTAATCAGAGGAAACCTCTCTGAGGAGGTGACACTGGAATCGGGATTTGTTTTTGCCTAAGAGCTACAGTTTGAGGGTGGACTAGGGTAGTCTATCTACATAATGGTAGCCTGAGAACATACAGTGAGGGTGAGGGATGCTTAGCTGCTATGACTGATGAGTATTTTCTTTTCTCTTTTAGAAATTATTATTTTTTATTGAGGTATAGGTGATGTACAATATTATATAAGTTTCAAGTATACAATGTAGTGATTTACAATTTTTAAAGGTTATATTCCATTTATAGTTATTATAAAATATTGTCTATTAACCTCAGTATTTTATAAAACACTCTTATGGTAATTCTAAACCAAAGCAATTAAATATAAAAAAGAAACAAGAGGCATCCATTTACCAATTGTCTTAGAATTCTGATTGGCCTTGTTTGTGTATGGGCCCACTCCTTGTACTAAATAATGTTGGATAGGTCTCATGAAGGAATTCCTCCACAACATCACCATGATAAATGTGTAGTTATAGCATGGCAAATAGAAAAGAAAAAGAGACAAAGAAAGAAAGGAACATGGCATGCAAAAAATAAAGAATGCACGGTTGAGGAAAATATAACCAGGGGAAAAGAAAATTGTCCGTGAATGGTTCATGCTACAGAAGAAATTTCTAAAAGCATGGATTAAGTAAAAGAACCAAAAGACAACATGATAAAACAATAGAATGAGATGAAAAGAGATATTATAGAGCAGAGAAAATGAATTAGAGACTCAATGAACACTTGCATAACTTATAAATAAAGTAAAACAACAAGGAACAAAATGATTCTTAATATTAGTGAATCACAGAAAAAAGCCAATTTTCTAAAAAATTTGAGAGAAGATTTTAAAAAATATGGAAGACACATAAAGATGATACAACCTAAGGAAAATTGATGTTCTCAGAGAATGCAACAAATTTAAAAAAAAAAGCTGTTTTAACGTATAACAGAAGAAATTTTTCCTGTTATGAACTATGGAGAACTGAATTTACTCATTAAAAGGACATACTGTGTTCCAAAGAAACCCGATTGTGAACAACTGAAACCAAGATATATCTTGATAAAGTCCTTCAGTTTTCAGGAGGAAGAAGGAATTACTCAGTCATTTAGGCAGAAAAAGCAGGTCACTTAAAAGAGGGAAGAATCAGGCTGGTCTCAGACTTCTCCACCAGATTCAGTGGCTGCAAAGTGCCTAGGGAAATAAAGTGAGCCCAAGAATATTACATCTGGTCAACTTGTCATTTAAGTAAACAAGCTGAAGACAGACATTTGCAAACAAACAATAACTTAGGGAATAAAGAATATATGATGCCTTCCTGAAAAGGAAAACAAAAACAAAACAAAAACTTAAGATGAAATCAGACCAGTCGAGAGATGAATGAAAATGCTGGGGTAAAAGAGCTAAAGCAACTCTCAACATCAGAAAAACAATAGAGCCACGACTTTAGGTTCTGGGGGGAAAAACTGCAAACAATTCTTAGCCAAGTTGTCTTTCAAGTATAATAACGAGTCACATTTTAATACATACTTCCAAATGATCCTCCAAAAGAAGCTCTACCAAGGGATATCCCATGAACAGTATTTTGAGAATATCTGTTTCCGCACACCCTCATCAACTGTATTAAAGACACTATCAAGTTTTCAATTAAATAGCAGTGATACACCCCTCTAATGTATCTTTTAAAAATTATACAATGAGCTGTATGGGAAAAGAATCTAAAAAAGAGTAGACATATGTATATGTACAACTGATTCAACTATACTCTGATAGAAATTAAAGGGGCTTCCCTGGTGGCACAGTGGTTGAGAATCCACCAGCTGATGCAGGGGACACCGGTTTGAGCCCTGGCCCGGGAAGATCCCACATGCCGCAGAGCAACTAAGCCCGTGCGCCACAACTACTGAGCCTGCGTGCCACAGCTACTGAAACCCCCATGCGTGGAGCCCGTGCTATGCAACAAGAGGAGCCATCGCAATGAGAAGCCCGCGCACTGCAACGAAGAGAAACCCCCCTTGCCGCAACTAGAGAAAGCCTGTGTGCAGCAATGAAGACCCAACGCAGCCAAAAATAAATAAATTAAATAACTAAAAATTTTTAAAATCTTTAAGAATTAAAAAAAAAGATTATGTAACTACTTGTGGCAATGGGTGTTAACTAGACTTATTGTGGTGATCATTTTACAATATATACAAATATCAAATTATTATATTGCACATCTGAGGCTGTTATATGTCAATTATACCTCAATTTAAAAAAATAGACTAAATAAATATGTTCACATATTATTAAAAAATTATATCAATCTTATGGAAGGGGAATATCACTGCTTTTTAAATTTCATTTCCTTAGTTAAAAGTGAGCTTGAACCATTTTCAACTATGTGCGAAACATATTGATATTGGACATATTTTCTGTGGTTTTCCTAATTCATATCCTTTGCCCATTTTTTTATTGGGTTATCTTTTCCTTATTCATTATTAGTTTCTCTTCATATTTTGTGGGTATTCATCCTTTATTTCTTGTATATGTTGCAAATATGTAATCCCAGTCTATAATGTCTTTCAAATTATAGTTTTTCTTTGTATAGAAGTTTGAATTTTTTTCCTTAGTTAAATTTTTTCCTTTACAGCTTCTAGATGTTATGTCGTACTTAAAAGGGACATTTCAACCACACAATTTAAAAAATGTTCTGCTCTATTTTCTCCTGGTCTGTAAGTTTCATCTTTTCCACTTAGATCTTTACCTAATTATCAGCTTCACATAAACTAAGATTACCAAACGTTGATTATCAGACTCACATAAACAATGGAGATATAATTTTCCATTGACCAGAATGCTTGAACCCCTAACAGTGGCCTCCATCTCCATCTGGATGTACTTGGGAAGCAGAATTAGTAAACCAGTGCCCTGATTGTATTCCCAGAACTAGTACAGTTGACCCTTGAACAACATGGGTTTGAACTGCACGGGTCCACTTACATGCAGATTTTTTCCAATAGTAAACACTACACGATCCATGGTTGGTTAAATCTGCGGAACCTTGGATGTGGAAGAACCATGTAGTTGGAGGGCCAGCTATGTTATACTACTTCACAGCAGATGAAGGTTTTCAACTGCATGAAGCGTCGGTACTCCTGACCCCTGTGTTGTTCAAGGGTCAACTGTAATTAAAAGAGGGGAATATTTCATCCAGGAGGTCAAAGATGAGAAGAATGCCGGGTATATTACCTAGGGAAGTAGAACGTACAATGGAGCAGGACCTCTCCTGGTGGAGGAAGTAACAGCCCTGAAGATTAATGATTGAAGTACTCAGGTTCCCCTGGGTCCAGTAACTTTTTTCCATGGACTTTGCTGGATGCATTCAGCTAAAGTTTGATAAACACTGGCTTTCCTCTGTTTCCTCTATTGCAGACCATACTGACGCTTTCTTTCCTTAGATGTGTTAATACCACTGATTAGTTGTCTAGTAACTGTTCCCAAGGGTCTAGGAGACCTTGGGTTCCTTTCATCACCTGCTGATTAAGTTAAATTCTCTCAAGGGCAACCTGATTTTCCTCATTTGTAAGTTCTAACTACAACAGTTTTATCTGGAAGAGAAGTCTAACAAAGAAAAATTATTGAACAATATGAGACAGTATATAACAGACAGAGAATTGTCTAGGACAAGAGAATTATGGAAGGTGTGTAAGCATGGAAATGAGTGATGAAAGTGATGAGGAGGACTGGTTTGTTGGTCACATGAAAAGGGAAGCTGGAGCCAGGGAACAGTGGGGGACAATGAAGGCAGGGAGATTAGACAGAGAGCTGTTGCAGGGATCCAGACAAGGTCAGCTCCAAATTCTGGACCACAGGATCTATGCCAAATTAGACAAATACCATATGAGATCACTTATATATGGAATCTAAAATATGACCCAAATGAACTTATCTACGAAACAGAAATAGACTCACAGACATAGAGAAAAGACTTGTGGTTGCCAAGGGGGAGGCAGGTGAGGGAGGGATGGATTGGGAGTTGGGAATAGCAGATGCACACTATTATACATGGAATGGATAAACAACAAGGTCCTACTGTATAGCACAGGGAACTATATTCAATATCCTGTAATAAACCATAATGGAAAAGAATATGAAAAAGAACATATATATGTATAGTTGAATCACTTTCCTGTATAGCAGAAATCAACACAGCATTGTAAATCAACTATATTTCTATGAAATAAATTAAAAAAAAATGTTGGCCAAAATATTGTTTCTCCTATTAATTTGTTAATCCTCTTAATTTGGTTTAGCAATATCTTTCTTTGTAATAATGTCAACCATTTATCAAGGGCCCACAATGTGACAGACATTTAAACATTTTTATATAATCCCTAAAACAACCCTATAATGATTTACAGGTAATCAAAGCAAAGGTCAGAGGGTTTTTTTTTTTTTTGCGGCACGCAGGCCTCTCACTGTCGTGGCCTCTCTCGTTGTGGAGCACAGGCTCCGGACGCGCAGGCTCAGCGGCCATGGCTCACGGGCCCAGCCGCTCTGCGGCATGTGGGATCTTCCCGGACTGGGGCACGAACCCGTGTTCCCTACATCGGCAGGCGGACTCTCAACCACCACGCCACCAGGGAAGCCCGGTCAGAGAGTTTTGAGACACTTGTATGAGGTTTCATAGATAGAAAATGACTGTCCAGACACTAAATAACGTATCACAAATTAAGAGAAATGAAGTTTTATCTTATCACTGTTCTGAAAAACAATAATTATTTTTGACAAAACCTGAGCCGCAGACAAGCTAAAATAGTGATCTCCAAATTTTTTAACCATGCATCCTTAGGAAAAAAGCACACACACCCTCAATATATGTATGTTTATATATTTCTAAATTACTACTCTTGCCTAATATCTCAAGGTACAATAGGGCAGAATTTGTTACAATTACGTAAACCCATATTTCACATACTCTTCTACTCTTCTAAATAATTTTTAAAAGTTTTTGCTGCTTTCTTGTCAGACCTGATAAGCTTGTAATTGTTTTTGTCTGATAATCTGACTAAGAACTCCTATTAGGAATAGAAGTGATTGCTTGGGCCTGCATATTTTTGGTATTATTTAAAAGTCATGTTTTCTTTGCAGGAATCTTTTAAAACCATCTGTCCAATCTATGAAGATGTTTAACTAAAGCTAACTAATATAATCAGCAAATCCCTTAGGTGGACACGTGTTAACTGCAATATGTCATGAGCACCCCGTCAACCCCACATTGTTGAATTCCCCGTCTCCCCTCAGGATACGTCATGTCCCCTACATGACAGGTGACCAAGTGACTCACCAAGTGAGGGTGCCTGTGTCAATGTGTATGTCAAATATCAGCAAACCCCAAATTTCTTTCTTCTTTACATAAAAAATACATATAAACTGTAGTTCAATTATTTTCTTCCTGACCTTTGAAGACCCATAGAACAGAAGGTTGCCTCAAGTAACGCGGTCAGAAGTTTTCTAGTCGGCTTTCTGATTCTCCATCCAGAGTCTGCCTGAAAATGAGGTTCCAAGGAAGAAACATGTGCACCTGGGACTCTTCGTTCACCTCACGGTGGATTAGCTTACTCTGCCTAGAGCATGGGGAGGAGGGGAACTGGGCCTGGTCATCTTAATTTTAAGGTTCCAGAGCCCAGAAGAGTGGTAGAAAAACCCTCGAACTGAGCTCTGCTCCATCATTTTCCTGGTGGCCACCACAAGAAGACATGGAATTTCAAATGGGCCTTTTGATGGAAGAGGCTTTTAAGGGAAACTTGTCAGACCCCCTTGTTTCATTGAAGAGGGAGATGTGGGACGAAGTGCCCAATGTCCCCCAATCCTGTGGGCCTGGGGCTTTGTGTGACCCAAAGGGGACAAGTCTCCTTGCCTGCCGGGCTTATCTTATCTCCATCATGTTACCACTTTGGGTCAGGGCCTGGAACCTGGGGATTAGCCCATAGGCAGCACAGGGCAGAGGCAGGCCAGGGGTGCAGGGCCACCTGCCCACCACACAGACATCCCGCCTCTACCTGCCACCTCCACTGCATACCCTGTGCTCCAAAAGGCAAGAGAATACCACATTCTCCCTACTACTCGTAGGTGAAACATCTAGACCAGTTAACGGGGGTGTCAGGCAGCCCCCACCACTTAATGCCCAACAAAAGGTTGAGGCCCTCTCATCACTTGGAGCCCAGCCCTTCCCTCCCATGACCCTTTGGAGGTGGAATCCTCTGGACTTTACTGGGTGTCTCCTCAGCACCCCAGCGCACATACCACTCCTAGCCTAAATCTCAACTCCCTCTCCTCCCCTCCCCTTCACTTCGAATGACTTAGGAATTTACTTCCCAATACCCGCTTTGGGTCCTACAGGCATCCTAGGCCCTCCCAATTCTCTTGCCAATAAGTAATAGCTAACCCTTAATGAACACTTACTATATGCTAAATGCTTCAAATGGATTAACTCCTTTAATCCTCACAGCAAGTCCCAGAGGTAGATACTATAGATACCCACGTTTTATAGATGAGGAGACAAGCACAGAGAAGCTAAAGCAGTGTCTGAGTTCACCTAACTGGTTAATGACGAAGCTAGAATTTGAGCTCAAGCAATCCAGCTCCAGAGTTCTGTTCTTAACCACTGTGCTGTGCATTAAGATACACTTTATATAGAAAACGGATGTCTTCTCCACTTGTGTAAAGTATGACTCAAAGCACATTAAGAAATAGCGTTGCTCTGTATTATACAAGCTATACAAATGCAGCTTCAAGGTAAGTCCCCCCAGCTGCCTTCCAGCCAAACGGCCACTGCCCCAGAAACCTTCCTAGGTAGAAATTCTGAAACTGCTGCTGCAGTGCCCTTCATTCTGCTCCTTCTTGAGACCCTTGTTATCCCTGTGGACACCTTCATTGGTGGTCCTGTCTGCTCTCAATGATATTCCTTTCCACTCCTCGAGGGAACACCTGCAGTGCTCACCAGCTGAATGTTTACTCCTCCTTCTGGGAGGAAGATGAAAGTGAGCAAGGAGAGCTGGGTACACAGCCATCCATCAAGGGGCCTTTTGATCTCTCTGCCCGGGAAGCAGATTTCACACCCAGGCCAACCGCAACAAGTTTTCCTAGTGAAGTGTCCTGTGATATCCCATCCAGTGTGGAATTGAATTGGCACAGAGGTGAGTCCCCTCATGCCATGCCCCCCGGAGGGCCCTGCTGTGGGGTGGGTGCAGGGGACATTCTGCAAACAACAGGACATGCTGTCGACTCCTGTACAGGTTGGGGGGCCATCAGGCCTCACACTCCAAGTTCCTGCTATGCGTCAAGCCCATCATGTGTCCATACTTGCAGTCACAGCCAGCCCTGGAGAGAGACATGCCAGACACCGACCCCAGCCCTGCCCACGGCAGCCGCCCTTGAGCCCTTTCATTCTGCTGCAGGATCAGGTGGCTTGGCTCAAGGGAAAAAACTGTCTCTCTGAAGTAAAAGGGATTCGATGAACAGATGAGGGGGCTGCCAGGAGGAGATGCCAGGTAGCAGATGGAGAAGAAGAAAAGCAGTCAGTGAAGGCAAGAAGGACAGGGGACCAGCTGTGGCAGAGGCCAGACAGCTGGCTGGCCAGAAGAAACCCTTTAGGAGGCTGTTCAGGGCCTGAAATGCACCCTCAGCAGGGTAAGTTATTGCAACGCCCTTGCAAATATAAAGTGCTGTACAAACACTAAATCTAGAATGGCTAATAATTTTGTTATGTTAAAGCATTCATGTCAGGTAATTAATGTACTCATTGTGATCATTTAATTTTATGGCAGGTAGCGTAGGGCTGGACAGAAATAAGGCTCTTTGGCCCAGTCCTCTCATTTCTCGTTAGATAAGCCAGCACAGTTTCCCTGATTTCCTGCGCCAAGGTCCTGCCGGAGGGGGCTGCAGGGGCCCAGCAATTGCACCTGGGGCCTCCATGCTTCGGGGATTTCCTTTTCCTTGGCCCTTGGTGCCTAGAGGCCCTAGTGCCCCCTGGTGGTGCCTCAGGCACCACCAAGTCCTCAAAGGAAATTCAGAGATGAATGAGTGGGGCAAAGAGAAAACTGGTCTCCTAACAGAAACTTCTCCCTTGACAAGTGTACCTCAAAGCCACCAGATGCTGTGCACAGTAAGAGGGAGTCGGCGTTGCTGTGTGGGGCTCCTTGCGGGGTGGGGGGGCGGCGCTGGCAGAGCAGAAGGCTTTGTAGCAGTTGGAGCACCTGGAGGGAACCGAGAAGCGCAGCCGTATTGCCCCAGAAAGTCCTAAAGGGAGGCTGGGGCCGGCAGACTCCTGCCCACAGCACAGGCCACGGCGGTGCTCCATGGAGAAAGGGGCTCTCCTTGGTCCTTGTGTGGTCTTCTGAGGACTCAGCTTGCAGCAGCGACTCAGCCTCCCTCTCTGGCTCTATTCCTTCTCCCTGCCCATTACCTGTGTGCCTCCTCAACATATCCTGAGCCAAGGTGACTACTCGTATTCTTTTCCCCAAACCTTCTTGCAATCTATTCCATGAGGAGCCCTGCCTGGTTAAGTAGGTCCCAGAGAAGAACCTCACCTTCCATCAGCTCTCAATCCCAGGCCATGTGCCAGCCTGGAGCAGGGCTCAAGAGGGTGTAAGGCTAGGCTTTTCTCTGCCCTGAATGAGCTTCCAATCTCAAATGTGTCTGCATGCACGTAAATGCACAGACAGCTATCTCCGTCTTGATCTTCTTATTGATCCCTGTGTTTCCAGAGGTGGTGACCAGAAGGCTTCTCGAGGCCAGATGGGCTTGGATAGATACTGAGTTATAGCTTCCAGAATCCTTGACTCTGGTCAATGTGCTCTTGCTCTCTCTCTTTTTCCCTCCTCTCTCTTCCCTTCCCCATCCTCTGCTGGACACCCCTCATGTCAGGAGATTAAGGGTATAGCAGCCTGCTTGTCCAGTGAATAATATATTTATTACTGACTCAGAAAGGTTTTGGGGGTACATCCTTCAGAGTCATTTTCTTTGCTAAAGTCAGCAACAGCTGCCTGGATGACCCATGAAATTGTAACCTGGTGGATGCGGGCAGAGGGAAGACTGTGGGTCCAGCCAGTTGACCTGGCCCTGCCATCAGTGTGCTCTCTGCATGGTAGGACCCTGCCTTATTCCGTTGAAAGTGGGACATGACTGCTGCCTTCCAAACCAGGATTTAGCCTACAGATCTGTGCTCATTAGCACGAGTCTCACAAAGGAAAATAACACCATTTTCTATTAAGGCATCACCACCTGCCAGGGACTGTTGTAGAAAAGTACTTTATTATATTGTTCATTTAATGTACCGAACACTTTTATGATATCAGAGCCATCTGTGGCAAGAACTAAGTCTCAGAGAGGTTATGTATCTTGCTTGTGGTCATGTGGTTGCCGGGTGGCAGAGTTGGGATTTGACCTCAGTCTAGGGCAAGAATCCACATGCAAAACCACTACTTTTATACTTTTTCCTTCTGTACAATGCTGTTTGGATACACTGGCCTTCCATTTCAAAATAACTATTGTCTATCTTGTGCCAGCCATTGTGCTAGCCCTTGGGAGGGGTAGACTTTATACAAGCTTGATTGATTGATCTTCCCTATTTGCCAGTCATTGTGCTGTAATGGAGAGGAGTCTGTACTGGAGACTGAATAACTCTACTGCCCCTTGTCAGGAGAAGGAGCTCTGGGTGCTTTCATATGCATAGATGACCATGCTTTGTATCAAGCAATCTTATTACTCTGACCACAGCTAACTGGATCAGGGATGGACACTTGACCCAAAGGCAGCCAATCTATTGGCTGGCCAGGAGTCCATGAAGTGGTCCAGCAAGAACGCTCTGCTCGACAGAGTTATTGACTGGGTGTGGCCAGACCAATTGGATCCTTTTTCTTGGAAAATACAAACTCATGTTGGCTGGAAGTGTTAGGTGCAAGGACAGAGTAGTAAGTGACTATAATGGTGAACTATAAGAGCGGAGCTCAATGAATGCCTATTCAGAGGCAGCAATGAAAACACCTACTTTCTAGAACTATGCTATATCCTGAATAACCTTCCAGTTCTCAAAGTTTTTATAGTCTCTGTGAAGTCTCACTGTGTGGCTATATGTCTTGACTTCCTTATTTCCATCTATATCCTCACAATGATCCCCTTTGACCAATACAATCTCAGTGTGTCCTCATAAAGCTCACGATTAAAGTGGGTAACACAGACAATGAGGCAGTTACAATAGAATGTGATAAACGCAACCATGGCAGAAACCCAGGAGGCTGTGAGAGCACAGAGGAGGCACCAGAGAGAGTGCATCTAGCCAGAGGGAGTCAGGGAAGGCTTCCTGGAGGAACATGAATAAGACACAGTCCACATTTTACTCAAAGTAAAAGCCATCATCTTTAAAATGGCCCTACATAATCTGACCCTCTAGCCCCACATTACCTCTCCAATTTCTATTTCTGTCATTTTATTCCCCTTTTGCTCACCCTAATCTACCCTCACTGGCCTCCTGGGTGCTCCTGAAACACATTGGCTCCTGACTTAGGGTGTTTGTTCTTGCTATTTTCTTTCATTGGGATGTCTCCAGATATCCACTTACTCAACTCTCTCAGCTCGTTTAAGTTTTGCTCAAATCTCATCTCTCACTAAGGCCTACTTTGACACCTGATTTAATACTGCATCCTATCTGCCAACTCCTACACCCTGGCACCACTGATCTCCTTACTCTGCTCTACTTTTCCTTTATGTCTTAGAACTTATCATACTTAACATCTTCCAATATACTTAATGATTTACTTATTTATTATGTTTATTGTTTTTTGCTTGCTTCCCCCACTAGAATGTAAGCTCAACATGGATAGAGATCTTATATCTTTTTAATATTTATTTATTTATTTGGCTGCGACGGGTCTTAGTTGCGGCACGTGGGATCTTTGTTGCCGTGTGCAGGATCTTTAGTTGTGGCATGCAAACTCTTAGTTGCAGCATGTGGGATCTAGTTCCCCGATCAGGGATCAAACCGGCCTCCCCTTCATTGGGAGCGCAGAGTCTTAGCCACTGGACCACCAGGGAAGTCCCGAGGGATCTGATTTTGTTTTTTTGACTGTCATAAGTTGTGTTCCCCAGAAAGCACATTCTGAGACAAAGAGTAGCATGCAGGAGGTTTATTACAGTGCTCAGCTAGGCTGGCAGCTTCTAGATGCTGGAGTGTGTGATACAACTAACGGATCCTATGTGATGGGCTCACTCTTGCACCTCCTATGCTGTGAAGTGGGTCCCTTGGTCTCACGTGGTGGATTTTATATGGGATTCTATGCTGGGGATCAAACAGTCTGTAAACCTTCACTTGGTGGTGCTAGTTAAAGCCCTTTAGACAGAAAAGGCAAACTCATAACTGGAATGTGGGACTATTCCTGTCAAAGTGAATTTCTGCTCCTTCTAGAACGGAAAGGGCCCAAAATAGTCAACTTACCATCAGTTGGCCAATTGATCTCCTCAATGTATTGTGCCATACTTGGATGTAACATGGGTTTCTGTTACTGGTAGGTTGGACATTCTGCAGTGGCAGAAGCTAGATTAGCCTTGGTAAGTAGCAACCCATGCTTTTGGGCCTGTGCATAACTTCCCTCCATCCCTGCCATCATAGCTACTTCATCCATGCGTTCATTGTGTTGATGTTGGGGTAGCGGATGACAGAGGCTGGCTGGTATCAACAAGCAGAGTCATTTTCTTTACTTGATGGTTTAGCGCTCCTTCCATGGTAGGTACTCTCTGGTGGATATTAACATGTGATACAAAAATCGTCACACTTTGTGCCCATTCTTTTTGTTGTTTGTTTTTGTTTTAAATTTAATTTAGTTTAGTTTTCTATACAGCAGGTTCTTATTAGTTATCCATTTTATACATATTAGTGTATATATGTCAATCCCAATCTCCCAGTTCATCACACCACCACCACTCCCCGCCACTTTCCCCCCTTGGGGTCCATACGTTTGTTCTCTACATCTGTGTCTCAATTTCTGCCCTGCAAACCAGTTCATCTGTACCATTTTTCTAGGTTCCACACATATGCTTTAATATACGATATTTGTTTTTTCCTTTCTGACTTACTTCACTCTGTATGACAGTCTCTAGATCCATCCACGTCTCTACAAAATGACCCAATTTTGTTCCTTTTTATGGCTGAGTAATATTCCATTGTATATATATACTACATCTTCTTTATCCATTTGTCTGTCGATGGGCATTTAGGTTGCTACCATGACCTGGCTATTGTAAATAGTGCTGCAGTGAATATTGGGGTGCATGTGTCTTTTTGAATTATGGTTTTCTCTGGGTATAGGCCCAGTAGTGGGATTGCTGGGTCATATGGTAATTCTATTTTTAGTTTTTTGAGGAACCTCCACACTGTTCTCCATAGTGGCTGTAACAATTTACATTCCCACCAACAGTGCAAGAGGGTTCCCTTTTCTCCACACCCTCTCTAGCATTTGTTGTTTGTATATTTTCTGATGATGCCCATTCTAACTGGTGTGAGGTGATGCCTCACTGTAGTTTTGATTTACATTTCTCTAATAATCAGTGATGTTCAGCAGCTTTTCATGTGCTTCTTGGCCATCTTCAGGTCTTCTTTGGAGAAATGTCTATTTAGGTCTTCTGCCTAGTTTTTGATTGGGTTGTTTGTTTTTTTAATATTGAGCTGCATGAGCTGTTTATATATTTTGGAGATTAATCCTTTGTCTGTTGATTCATTTGCAAATATTTTCTCCCAGTCTGAGGGTTGTCTTTTCGTCTTGTTTATGGTTTCCTTTGCTGTGCAAAAGCTTTTAAGTTTCATTAGGTCCCATTTGTTTATTTTTATTTTTATTTCCATTACTCTAGCAGGTGGATCAAAAAAGATCTTGCTGTGATTTATGTCAGAGAGTGTTCTTCCTATGTTTTCCTCTAAGGGTTTTATAGTGGCCAGTCTTACATTTAGGTCTCTAATCCATTTTGAGTTTATTTCTGTGGATGGTGTTAGGGAGTGTCCTAATTTCATTCTTCTACATGTAGTTGTCCAGTTTTCCCAGCACCATTTATTGAAGAGACTGTCTTTTCTCCATTGTATATCCTTGCCTCCCTTGTCATAGATTAGTTGAGCATAGGTGCATGGGTTTATCTCTGGGTTTTCTATCCTGTTCCATTGATCTATATTTCTGTTTTTGTGCCAGTACCATACTGTCTTGATTACTGTAGCTTTGTAGTATAATCTGAAGGCAGGGAGTCTGATTCCTCCAGCTCTGCTTTTTTCCCTCAAGACTGCTTTGGCTATTCGGGGTCTTTTGGGTCTCCATACAAATTTTAAGGTTTTTTTTTCTCTAGTTCTGTAAACAATGCCTTTGGTAATTTGATAGAGATTACATTGAATCTGTAGATTGCTTTGGGTGGTATAGTCATTTTCACAATATTGATTCTTCCAATCCAAGAACATGGTATATCTCTCCATCTGTTGGTATCATCTTTAATTTCTTTCATCAGCATCTAATAGTTTTCTGCATACAGGTCTTTTGTCTCCCGAGGTAGGTTTATTCCTAGATATTTTATTCTTTTTGTTGCAATGGTAAATGGGAGTGTTTCCTTAATTTCTCTTTCAGATTTTTCATCATTAGTGTATAGGAACGCAAGAGATTTCTGTGCATTAATTTTGTATCCTGCAACTTTACCAAATTCATTGATTAGCTCTAGTAGTTTTCTGGTGGCATCTCTAGGATTATCTATGTATAGTATCATGGCATCTGCAAACAGTGACAGTTTTACTTCTTTTCCAATTTGTATTCCTTTTATTTCTTTTTCTTCTCTGATTGCCGTGGCTAGGACTTCCAAAACTATGTTGAATAAGAGTGGTGAGAGTGGACATCCTTGTCTTGTTCCTGATCTTAGAGGAAATGCTTTCAGTTTTTCACCATTGAGAATGATGTTTGCTGTGGGTTTTTCGTATATGGCCTTTATTATGTTGAGGTAGTTTCCATCTATGCCCACTTTCTGGAGTGTTTTTATCATAAATAGGTGTTGAATTTTGTCAAAGGCTTTTTCTGCATCTATTGGGATGATCATTTGGTTCTTCATCTTCAATTTGTTAATATGGTTTACGCATTGATTGATTTGCGTATATTGAAGAATCCTTGCATCCCTGGGATAAATCCCACTTGATTGTGGTGTATGGTCCTTTTAATGTGTTGTTGGATTCTGTTTGCTAGTATTTTGTTGAGGATTTTTGCATCTATATTCATCAGTGATATTGGTCTGTAATTTTCTTTTTTTATAGTATTTCTGTCTGGTTTGGGTATCAGGGTGTTGGTGGCCTCCTAGAATGAGCTTAGGAGTGTTCCTTCCTCTGCAATTTTTTGGAAGAGTTTGAGAAGGATGGGTGTTAGCTCTTCTCTCAGTGTTTGATAGAATTCACCTGTGAAGCCATCTGGTCCTGGACTTCTGTTTGTTGGAAGATTTTTTTGTTTTTTTTTTTTGCGTTACACAGGCCTCTCACTGTTGTGGCCTTTCCCGTTGCGGAGCACAGGCTCCAGATGCGCAGGCTCAGTGGCCATGGCTCACGGGCCTAGCCGCTCCGCGGCATGTGGGATCTTCCCGGACCGGGGCACGAACACGTGTCCCCTGCATCAGCAGGCGGACTCTCAACCACTGCGCCACCAGGGAAGCCCTGTTGGAAGATTTTTAATCACAGTTTCAATTTCATTACTTGTGATTGGTCTGTTCATATTTTCTGTTTCTTCCTGGTTCAGTCTTGGAAGGTTATACCTTTCTAAGAATTTGTCCATCTCTTCCAGGTTGTCCACTTTATTGGCATAGAGTTGCTTGTAGTAGTCTCTTAGGATGCTTTGTCCTTCTGTGGTGTCTGTTGTAACTTCTTTTTAATTTTATTGACTTGAGTCCTCTCCCTCTTTTTCGTGATGAGTCTGGCTAATGGTTTATCAATTTTGTTTATCGTCTCAAAGAACCAGCTTTTAGTTTTATTTTTTAAACAAATAAACGTTTTTAATTAATTAATTTATTTATTTATTTTTGGCTGTGTTGGGTTTTCGTTTCTGTGCGAGGGCTTTCTCCAATTGCGGCGAGCGGGGACCACTCTTCATCACGGTGTGCAGGCCTCTCACTGTTGCGGCCTCTCCCGTTGCAGAGCACAGGTTCCAGACGCGCAGGCTCAGTAGTTGTGGCTCATGGGCCTAGTTGCTCTGCAGCATGTGGGATCTTCCCAGACCAGGGCTCAAACCCATGTCCCCTGCATTGGCAGGCAGATTCCCAACCACTGCGCCACCAGTGAAGCCCCCAGCTTTTAGTTTTATTGATCTTTGCTATTGTTTTCTTTGTTTCTATTTCATTTATTTCTGCTCTGATCTTTATGATTTCTTTCCTTCTGCTAACTTTGGGTTTTGTTTGTTGTTCTTCTTCCTCTAGTTCCTTTAGGTGTAATGTTAGATTGTTTATGTGAGATTTTTCTTGGTTGTTGAGGTAGGCTTGTATAACTATAAACTTCCTTCTTAGAACGGCTTTTGCTGCATCCCATAGATTTTTTTTTTTTTTAACATCTTTATTGGGGTATAATTGCTTTACAATGTTGTGTTAGTTTCTGCTTTATAACAAAGTGAATCAGTCATACATAAACATATGTTCCCATATGTCTTCCCTCTTGCGTCTCCCTCCCTCCTACCCTCCCTATCCCACCCCTCCAGGCTGTCACAAAGCACCGAGCCAATATCCCTGTGCCATGCGGCTGCTTCCCACTAGCTATCTACCTTACTACGTTTGTTAGTGTGTATATGCCCATGACTCTCTCTCGCCCTGTCACAGCTCACCCTTCCCCCTCCCCATAACCTCAGGTCCATTCTCTAGGAGGTCTGCGTCTTTATTCCTGCTTTACCCCTAGGTTCTTCATGACTTTTTTTTTTCTTAAATTCCATATATATGTGTTAGCATACGGTATTTGTCTTTTTCTTTCTGACTTACTTCACTCTGTATGACAGACTCTAGGTCTATCCACCTCATTACAAATAGCTCAATTTCGTTTCTTTTTATGGCTGAGTAATATTCCATTGTATATATGTGCCACATCTTCTTTATCCATTCATCCGATGATGGGCACTTAGGTTGTTTCCATCTCCGGGCTATTGTAAATAGAGCTGCAATGAACATTTTGGTACATGACTCTTTTTGAATCATCCCATAGATTTTGGATCATCGTGTTTTCATTGTCATTTGTCTCTAGGTATTTTTTGATTTCTTCTTTGATTTCTTCAGTGATCTCTTGGTTATTTAGTAATGTATTGTTTAGCCTCCATGTGTTTGTGTTTTTTACATTTTTTTCCCTGTAATTCATTTCTAATCTCATAGCATTGTGGTCAGAAAAGATGCTTGATATAAGTTCAATTTTCTTAAATTTACTGAGGATTGATTTGTGACCCAAGATGCGATCTATCCTGGAGAATGTTCCGTGCACACTTGAAAAGAAAGTGTAATCTGCTGTTTTTGGATGGAATGTCCTGTAAATATCAATTAAATCTATCTGGTGTACTGTGTCATTTAAAGCTTGTGTTTCCGTATTAATTTTCTGCTTGGATGATCTGTCCATTGGTGTAAGTGAGGTGTTAAAGTCCCCCACTATTATTGTGTTACTGTCGATTTCCTCTTTTAGAACTGTTAGCAGTTGCCTTATGTATTGAGGTGCTCCTATCTTGGGTGCATGCATATTTCTAATTGTTATATCTTCTTCTTGGATTGATCCCTGATCATTATGTAGTGTCCTTCCTTGTCTCTTGTAACATTCTTTATTTTAAAGTCTATTTTATCTGATATGGGTATTGCTACTCCAGCTTTCTTTTGATTTCCATTTGCATGGAATATCTTTTTCCATCCCCTCACTTTCAGTCTGTATGTGTCCCTAGGTCTGAAGTGGGTCTCTTGTAGACAGCATATAGATGGGTCTTGTTTTTGTACCCATTCCGCGAGCCTGTGTCTTTTGGTTGGAGCATTTAAACCATTCATGTTTAAGGTAATTATTGATATGTATGTTTCTATTACCATTTTCTTAACTGTTACGGGTTTGTTTTTGTAGGTCCTTTTCTTCTCTTGTGTTTCCCACTTAGAGAAGTTCCTTTAGCATTTGTTGTAGAGCTGGTTTGGTGGTGCTGAATTCTCTTAGCTTTTGCTTGTCTGTAAAGCTTTCGATTTCTCCATCGAATCTGAATGGGATCCTTGCCAGGTAGAGTAATCTTTGTTGTAGGTTCTTCCCTTTCATCACTTTAAATATGTCATGCTACTCCCTTCTGGCTTGTAGAGTTTCTGCTGAGAAATCAGCTGTTAACCTTATGGGAGTTCCCTTTTATGTTATTTGTCATTTTTCCTTTGCTGCTTTCAATAATTTTTCTTTGTGTTTAATTGTTGTCAATTTGATTACTATGTGTCTCGGCATGTTTCTCCTTGGGTTTATCCTGCCTGGGACTCTCTGCGCTTCCTGGACTTGGGTGGCTATTTTCCTTTCCCATGTTAGGGAAGTTTTCGACTATAATCTCTTCAAATATTTTCTCGGGTCCTTTCTCTCTCTCTTCTCCTTTTCCTTCTGCGATTGTTGTTGCATTTAATGTTGTCCCAGAGGTCTCTTAGGCTGCCTTCATTTCTTTTCATTTTTTTTTTCTTTATTCTGTTCCACAGCAGTGAATTCCACCATTCTGTCGTCCAGGTCACTTATCCATTCTTCTGCTTCAATTATTCTGCTATTGATTCCTTCTAGTTATTTTTCATTTCAGTTATTGTATTGTTCATCTCTGTGTTTTTGTTCTTTAATTCTTCTAGGTGTATGTTCTTTAATTCTCTAGGTCTTTGTTAAACATTTCTTGCATCTTCTCGATCTTTGCCTCCATTCTTTTTCCGAGGTCCTGGATCATCTTTACTATCATTATTCTGAATTCTTTTTCTGGAAGGTTGTCTATCTGCACTTCATTTAGTTGTTTCTCTAGGGTTTTATTTTGTTCCTTCATCTGGTACATAGCCCTCTGCCTTTTCATCTTGTCTATCTTTCTGTGAATGTGGTTTTTGTTCCACAGGCTGCAGGATTGTAGTTCTTCTTGCTTCTACTATCTGCCCTCTGGTGGATGAGGCTATCTAAGAGGCTTGTGCAAGCTTCCTGTTGGGAGGGACTTGTGGTGGGTAGAGCTGAGTGTTGCTCTGGTGGGCAGAGCTCAGTAAAACTTTAATCCACTTGTCTGCTTATGGGTGGGGCTGGGTTCCCTCACTGTTGGTTGTTTGGCCTGAGGTGACCCAACACTGGAGCCTACTCGGGCTCTTTGGTAGGGTTAATGGCATACTCTGGGAGGGCTCACACCAAGGAGTACTTCCCAGAACTTCTGCTGCCAGTGTCCTTGTCCTCACAGTGAGACACAGCCAACCCCCACCTCTGCAGGAGACCCTCCAACGCTAGCTGGTAGGTCTGGTTCAGTCTCCTATGGGGTCACTGCTCCTTCCCCTGGGTCCCAATGCACACACTACTTTCTGTGTGCCCTCCAAGAGTGGAGTCTCTGTTTCCCCCAGTCCTGTTGAAGTTCTGCAGTCAAATCCCACTAGCTTTCAAGGTCTGATTCTCTGGGAATTCCTCCTCCCGTTGCCGGACCCGCAGGTTGGGAAGCCTGATGTGGGGCTCAGAACCTTCACTCCAGTGGGTGGACTTCTGTGCTCCAGTTTGTGAGTCACCCACCCAGCAGTTATGGGATTTGATTTTATTGTGATTGCACCCCTCCTACCATCTCATTGTGGCTTCTCCTTTGTCTTTGGATGTTGGGTATATTTTTTGGTGAGTTCCAGTGTCTTCCTGTTGATGTTTGTTCAGCAGTTAGTTGTGATTCTGGTGTTCTTACAAGAGGGAGTGAGAGCACGTCCTTCTACTCTGCCATCTTGAACCAATATCCCTGTGTCCATTCTCATAGGTCCAGTCACTGGCCACTATCCAGACTTTCTTGTCTGTGATCTTCTAACCTTGCTCCTTCCAGGCCTCTGACCAGTCAGCCCAGTCATTAACCACTGTCCATGAGTCCAGATATATTCTATCCCCAAGTCACTTTTCTTTCCACACAAAGTGGATGACCAGTGCTCTGCCCATTGGGAACACTTTCCCTCATCACTGTCTTTCAGTGCAGCCACTGTCCATTTTCAGCTTGTCCCCCTGTATTGAGTCAGTCCAACCAAGAACCAAGGTAGGGCTTTTTCCTCCTACTCCCTTGTCATTCCTCCATGCAAATAGGTGTGAGCAGAGGAAACGCACTGGTGCACCAGTCGTGGATGATAGGGGAGTCTGGGTTACCTGCTTGGCAGTTTGCTTGTGCCCTCCAGTCCTGCTTATGCTCAGTCTCACATCTGTCTCTTCCATCTGAGGACGGATTGTTACTGGGCCTACACAACCTTATGACTTCATGGGTCTAAAAGCCCAGTTTTTACTAAACAATAAAGTTATAGGACTTGACTAAAAAATACCCATATAGGAACAGGGAAAGAACAGCCCCCTAGAGAAATTTTGAAGGGATAAAAGGTGGAGGTGAAGGGAGAATTAGGATGTTTTCTATACTACTGTTTCAATTTTCTCTACTGTTTTGATTTTATTGAATCCAACCCCATCTAGAGGCAATTTCTGTGTGCCAGGCACACTGTACTATTTATACGAACGATTATGAATTATTAATTTAATCCAAAAAACCTATGAAGTAGGTATTATTATTATTATAACCATTTTACAGCAGAGGAAACTGAAACTTAAGGGCGTATGTAACTTCCTAAGCAGTAATGGAGTTGGTGAGTAGTAGAGCAAAGTCTGAATCTCAGGGCTGTCTGACTCCAAGGCCTTTTCTTTATTTTATTTTCTATCTAATTTTAAAAACTGAATTATAGTTAACATACAATATTATATTAGTTTCAGATGTACAACAGTGATTCAGTTTTTTAATACATTATGAAATGATCCCTACTATAAGTAGTCTAATTAACCATCTGTCAACATACAAAGTTGTTACAATATTATTGACTATATTCCTTATGCTGTACACTACATTTCCATGACATTTATTTTATAGCTGGAAGTTTGTACCTCTTAATCCCCTTCACCTATTTCATTTCTCCCCGACCCTGCTCCTATTGCCAACCAGCAGTTTGCTCTCTGTATTTATGAGTCTGTTTTGTTTGTTTTGTTTTTTCAGATTCCATGTATAACGGAAACCACACAATATTTGTTTTTCTCTGACTTATTTCACTTAGCATAATACCCTCCATGTCTATCCATGTTGCCACAAATGGCAAGATTCTTTCTTTTTTTTAATGGCTGAGTAATATTCCATTGCATATATGTACCACATCTTCTTTGTCCATTCGTCTATCGATAGATACTTAGGTTGCTTGCATATCTCTGCTATTGTAAATAATGCTGCAATGAACATAGGAGTACATATATCTCTTTGAATTAGTGTTTTCATTTTCTTTGGATAAATACCCAGGAGTGGAATTTTTGGATCGTGTCAAGGCCTTTTCTTTAACTAGCCACACCATTAGCCATTCTCTTCATGCCAGTTTCCATGAGATGGAATGAGGAAAGAGGTGTGGAGAGGGGGTTGGGGGAGGCTTTTCTAGTATGATTATGATGCGCTATGCAGAAGAGCTTCAAAATTTTTACATATTGAGTTGGTCCTTCATCCAACAAACAATCACTGAATACCTAGTTAATACAGAATAAAAAGGAGTGGAACACATGTCTTGCCACTATACCCTTGCTACTTCCCTATGGGAAGTTTCTTTTACAGGGAGAGGGTTACTGTTCAGGACAAGAGTAGAGAAGGGAGGGCCTCTATAGGAAGGGCTGCACTCATCTTCCCAGGACTGATCTGAGGGCTAGAGGAAGGAACAGACAGCTTAGCCTTCAGATGCAAACTGCTCTCCTTCTCTGCTTCCAGGAGTTGCCCCTGTCGGGCCTGAGAAGAGGTGTTGACAGCCTGGTCCTCAACATTCCTTTCGATAGCCTAGTGCCAGTCTTCCCGCTTCTCAGGGATCTCTGGGCCCTGATGTCTCACCAGCATCCTGTCCCACATCATCACTAGAGCGACGAATTACTTTCTGTCTCATGGGCCCAAGTTTCTACTTACTAAGTAGCCACTTTTCTGCTGGCTCCCTGGTTGCATTTTGGAGCTGCAGCCATACCCTTGGCCCAGGTTTTTAGCTTCAGCCTGGAAATATTAACAACCAAAATAATAATAACTTACATTTAGTAAGCACTTACTGTGTGCCAGGCCTTGTGCCAAAAGCTCTATGGATGCTTTGATTTCATCCTTGTGTCAACCCCATGATGGAGGTCCTGGTCTCCTGTTAGAGGTAGAGCATGCAGCTGGCATGCAGAAGCAGCTCTTTTGGCCCGGATCCTGCTGCCCACGGGCCTGCCCTGCACATGCAGACCACCACAGGACCTGGGCTGGCTGCTCCGGTCTCACACAACACCCGGTGCCCCCAGCTGAGCCCAGTGGTGGGTGGAGCACACAGGGCTGTTGGCTGGTCTCCCCTGGCCCATTTCCTTCCCTGAACAGGCATCTCTACTGGGTCAGCTCACTTTCCCTCCGCTTCCCTTGCGTTTTTCCTGGCAGCGGCTCGTGCTGTTCCTTCTGCCTAGCATCCCTCTGTTCCCTTTTCTGCCTGGTAAAATCCTTATTTTCAAGGCTTGCTTTAATGTCATTCTGACCTCCCTGCCCTCCCCTGTCAGAATTAATTGCTCCCTCCTTTGTGTTGCTCAACAGCACTTATCACGGCAGCGAACTGTAGTTACTTGTTTCACCACTCAGCCTGGGGGAAGAGATGGCAGAGGCCCCGTCTGGCCCACCCACCTGCTCATCTCCATCTCCGGGGCTCAGGGGATGCCCAGTAAGTGTTTGCTGAAGCCCATTGGGATTGGGGCCGGGGGGATGTGGAGCTTGTCCCTGCAGACCTCCCTGGGACGGGACCTGGCTTCTCCCTTCCTCCCTGCTGTCTGTCTAACCTCTTTCTCCCTGGCTGGACAAAACCGGATTTCAGGGACTATGTGACAGGATTCCCCTCAGCTGGGCTACGTCTATCTTCTCTCCCCTCCACATGAGTCTCCTTCTTCAGGGGCCAGCCTGCCTGCTTGCCTCCCTCCTGTATCCCCTCTAGCCATTCAGCTCTCCCCATTTAGCAGCATCTGCAGATTTCATTAACTTGCTACTTAACCCCTCTCACTCAGATCAGCTCTGAAGATGATAAATCAGGCCCCGGGCTCATCCCTGCAGTGGCCATCCTCTCCACACCCCCTCTAACGAGGTTCTGGCTGCCCCTATTCATCACCGACTGCCCTCCTTTTCTCCTGCAGTGTCACTGTCTATACCCCCCATGCCCCACGTGGACGATGTCAGTGTTACAGTCCAGCCACTTTGGATTGAATCCTGGAACCAGATTTCAGGACGGACCCTGGACCACCTCTGTCCCCGGGGGGAAGCTCTGGGCCTTGGCTTCCCTGGGCAGTGCGGGTTAGCCCAAAGGCAGCACGCAGGGACTGCAGGGGAGGGTGGAGCATGGCCTAGGAAAGGATGGAGAGGGGTGAGGACGCACTGGCTCCCTTCCTAGCCATAGGACCATGTTCAATTGCGCATAAGAGGGGGCGTGGGTGGGGGCAGAGTGGACCTGCATGCTCCCTCCCTTACTTTCTTCCTCAAGCCCCACCCCTCCCTCCCTGCCTAGATCTTCCCAAGAGCCCACCTTTATTTATTTATTTATTATAAAATTATTTATTTAATTTATTTATTTTTGGCTGCACTGGGTCTTTGTTGCTGTGCACAGGCTTTCTCTAGTTGCGGCGGGCGGGTGCTACTCTTCGTTGTGGTGCACGGGCTTCTCACTGCGGTGGCTTCTGTTGTTGCAGAGCTCGGGCTCTAGGCATGCGGGCTTCAGTAGTTGTGGCACGTGGGCTCAGTAGTTGTGGCTCGCGGGCTCTAGAGCACAGGCTCAGTAGTTGTGGTGCACGGGTTTAGTTGCTCCACGGCATGTGGGATCTTCCCGGACCAGGGCTTGAACCCGTGTCCCCTGCATTGGCAGGCGGATTCTTAACCACTGCGCCACCAGGGAAGCCCAAGAGCCCACCTTTAAATCTCCTCCTCTGTGACCCTGCTCCTCTCGCAGACACCCTCCCGGTCCCCAGCTGCTCAGGGAGAGTGGGTGGGATGAGTACTGCTGTACCAGTGACCTGGGTGGTGGGGTGTGCAGAGCAGCAACCAGACTCTACCCCTGTAGCTCGCCCTACAAGGTCACGCCTTCTCTGGGACTTCTTTCTCACCCTCATCTTTCTAGCTCATCCTTCTCTTATTTCTTGAAGCTCCTTCGCTTATACTCAACCTGCGATGCCATCTGTCACTGAGGCTGCCATGCTGCTCAGTGGGTGGGTCACCTGGGCCACGGTGGAGCGCTGGAGCTGGTGAGCAGCGTGCTTTTTCCAGATCTGAGCAGAAGGGCCCCGCACCCCACCCCTCCACGCTCCTTCCCTAAGCCCCACCCAAATACCATCTCTCACTTTCCTTCCTCCATGTAAGCACTTTGCGCCCTCTCCTTTAGGCTCCAGGTCTCTCCTTCTGACACAATTCTCCTTCCCTCCCATGCCTCCTCGGCTGTTCCCTTCTGCTATTTACAGGCATACGGTCCAAAGCAGCCACCCCATATATGTCAGGGGCCTGGACTTTTTGTGGTTCTAATCAGGGTCCTGCTTTTTCCTTGCCCTTAGAGATGCCCCATCTCTGGGCACCCTTCAATCACCTCATGTGTCCTCATTCTGGCTCCCCTTTTATCTGCCCCCCTCGCCCCCATTCTCACCTTCATTCCAGCCTTCACAGGAGACAATGTTGGAGAAGGTGTGCCTGGCTCACGATACGTTCTTAAAAAACATCAGTTAAGCCCAAATCGGAGTTTCCCCATTCTGGTTCCTTCCCTACTCCTTCCCAGGCCCTGTAATGATCCTGTTCTCCCCTGCGTTGTTAGCCTTCTTCTGGGGTCGGGGTAGGGGCAGGGTCAAGGCCATTAGATGTTCACTCAGTGCCTCCCCCCCGGCCACCAACGTGTGCTTTTTGTCAGGTGCTATTTTTACAATGTCTTCATTACCTCCTAATTGGCCAAATCTCTTTTCTTTATTTTTCTTGTTAAAGACAGATTTAAAGAACGAGTTCAGTAGCTCAGCCATTTTCAGACCATCATTAATTTCCCGCCTTCTTATTTATTAATGGGACAACTTCCTTGCTGGTATTTCTTGTTCCCTGGATATCTCTGTAAAAGCCTGCCTGGCTCATGCAGCCCCTGGGACCAGTGCTAAGTCACTCTGACTTTGTGCTGCCCTCAGTGGCTCTGGCATTCCCTCCACAGCCCGCCTGCTCTCTCTCGGCCCTCCTTGGCCAAGGCCTCTCACCCACAGCCTGCAGGGAGGAGAGTAGGGGACGCCCTTGCGTTCTTCCTGTGATGAAGAGCACTGAGACCCCCGGTTCCCTCCTCCATCGCTCTCTCCTCCACTGTGTTCCAGGTCCAACTCTAAGCTGAACACAGACTGCCTCGGTGACCCCTCAAGACCTTTAGGAACAAAAGAGGGAACTGACCCTCAGGGAGCAGCAGTGACTTGCCCAGCGTTGCTTGGCTTGAAGCGGGTAGAGCCAGGATGGGAACCCAGTTTTCCCACGTGTCTCCAGAGCTTGAGCTTTTCTTCTATGCCAGCCTGCCTCAGGGAAGCCTGTGTGAGAAGGTCACGTTCAGGATAAGTCTTGAAATAGAGGGAGAAACCAGGGTCATTGAGAAGGCAGCAGCGCAGTGGGAAACAGAGGTCAGTGGCCCGGGGCTTAGCAGGGCTGTGGTCAGCAAACTGGGTTGGGTGACCTGTCTCTTCCTTCTGAACCTTGACCTCTTCACGCTCCATGTTCTCATCCTCCCAGGTCGGTTAGCTAAGGGCTCGTGTTCTCAGGGTGATGTTACTAAAATGTGGGAACGGTTATCTGGGGACTCTTTCCATGCCTCTGAAGGGTGGGTCTGGGCACATGGCTCCCTTTGAGGCCCTCTTGTGTGTTCTGGGTTGAGGCTTTTTGATTCTGGTTCTCCCGGAGCCTCTGCCCTTCTGTCCAGGTCAGGGGGTTGGCTCTGTTGCCGCCCACAGACCGCTGCCCTCGCATGGGCATGGGTAAGAGTCAGTAAGCCATGGGCTCTATGGGCCAACAGCTACTGCCGTAGAGCCCAGGCCTGGGTCTGAGCATATGCTGACTCCACGATGGCTCCGAAAGCTTCTCTGAGTAATGGGAACTTGTGGAATGGTCCTGTTAGGATCCTCCTTAACCTTTCCATAATCAGGAATACTGTTATCGCCTAGGCTCTGAGCCCAGACTCCAGGTCCGGCCCCATCGTGCCCCCCACCCCACGCCCCCGGGCCCAGTGGCTAAGGCTGTCGATGCCTGCACATGGCGGGTGAGTGATGAGGTGATGAGGACAGTGATCCCAAGTTAGGGCTCAAGCCTAACACAGCCTTGAGGACCCCGTGGCTGCCACCAAATGCCAAGTCATGCCCTTCCCTTTGGACATGAACGCTCTGGGCAGGCCCTTAGAACTGTCCAAAGAAGCAGGGAGAGAGACAAATCAGGGCAGAATCATCTTGCCTGACCTGGACCTCCAGAAGCGGTAGCTGGGAGCGGCAGCAGTGCCGGGGAGGAGTCCCCTGGGGCCAAGCCCAGGGAGCCGTGTTTTTACACTAAAAGACCTTGTTTCTTGTCTCATCCTGGTCATAACCCTGCTTAATAAAGACATTAAGATGAATGATTGAAGCTGCCTCTCTCCCTGCAGCCGGAAGGAGGGGCAGCCTGGGTGACCCGGGCAGAGGGGACACTGTGGGGATGCGTGGAGGTAGGAGGGAATCCACAAAGCATCCGCCTCCAACACGGAGCCTCAGCTTTGGGAGGCTGAAGCCTCCTGTCCTGCAAGTGCTCTCCAAAGGCTGCCTTATCCAGCGGGGCATCTCTGCACTGCCGGCCTCGGGCTGTGTTCTGTTTCCCCAGCATTAGGGAGGGGTTGGTACAAGCAGAAAAAGCCATCCTGGGTGGAGAGGGGATGACAGGGATTTTCGCTTATACAGGCTTTCAACAGGGCTTTGGTAAGCTCCTGTACAGTAGGTTTTTGTATTTATAAAAACAATAGCTAACAGTTATGGGGTACTCTCTGCTTGTTTCAGGGGCTGTGCTTTATAGGCATTGCCACATCTGAGTCTCAAAACAGCCCGTGACACAGGAAGAGTTATTACCCCCAATTTACAGATGAGAAGACTGAGGCTTAGAGAACTCAAGCCACTTGCCCAAGGTCACCCAGCTAATAAGTAATGGAGTTGGGCCATGAACCGAGGCAGCCTGACTTCAGAGCCTGCGCTTATAACGCCTGTCATCACACGTGCCTCCAATTTTACAAATTGACATAGCCTGGAATTGGGAGGAGGACTGGGGAGGACCAGGGTTTTTGTATCAGACAGGGAATTTAGAGGTCACAGACAACCGTTAGGGATAAACAGGATCATCTCTGGATGGGGCTGCCGAGGAGGTGGGGCCCCAGGGAGCACTACTGAGACATGCCTCATTTACCATTTTTATGACAAGTCTGGCAGAGGGCAGCTCAGGGAAAACTGCCCCTTCACAGATGACGCTGAAAGTTTTTGGGCAGGAAAATGTCTTGCTTATTGTCTTCCCCCAGCCCTGCGCCCTCTGCACCTGATCCTTGCTGGGCGTGGAGCAAATTATCAATTAACAACTTCTAAAATATAGATGCTAAATAAAAGTGAAGAACCACAGCAGCCTTGACCCGTTTTCAGTGAAAAGAAGAATGCTCTGTGAGTGGACACATTGGGGAAGGTGGGAAGTAGGGCCAGCGAGATCGCACTAAGACCTGCCTACTCCTAGTGGGGTCTGAGGACCAGCAGCATCAGTGTCACCAGGGAACTCTGAGAAATGCAGAATCTGAGGCCTTTCCCAGGTCCACAGAATGACAATTTGCATTTTAACAAGATCTCCAGGCGCTTGGAATGCAAGCACATTAAAGTTTGAGCAGTACCACCCTAACACCGAACTGACCTAGTCACTGCCCTGCTTTAAACCCTTGGGTGGCTCTCTATTGCCTTCAAGATCAAGTCCAAACACCTTAAGAAGGCTTGCTTATAAGACTACACATGAATTTAACTCTTGCCTACTTCTTCAAACTCTTCTTTCACCACTCGCTTTGCCACACTTTCTGCTCCAGTAGTACTGGCTTTCTTCCCATCCACACGTGGGCCATTTCTTTGCCTTGAGCCTTTGTCATGTCATTCCCTTTGCCAGTATTGCCCTCTTCATTCTTTTCTCCCCCACCTCCTGGGCCTGGGAAAGTCCTGCTCAACCTTTAAGACTTGACTTAAATGTCACCTGCTCTGAGAAACCTTTCCAGCTGTGATTGACCCCTCATCCTAAAACCTTCATGGCAACTGGTCTCTATGATCACAGTTATCACCCTGAGTGACACTTGGTTCCTTACCCATGTGTCTCCTTCAGTAGAGTGTAAGTTCTATGAGGGCAAGAACTGTGTCTGTGGCTCATGTTCCTGTCCTGAGTTTTCAAGGAGCCTAGCACAAACTAGATATTCAAAGAATGTGTGTTGCATCTTGAAAAAGTATACACACAAGCTCTTAGTTCAGCTGGGGTTGCTGGAGGAGATCCCCTGAAGGCCTTGGATGCCCTCTTAAAAGCCCTACAGCAGCATTCTCAGGTCCTGGGGGCTGTGGTCGGGCAGTGCCTAGAGATCAAGAATGCTGAGCAAGCCTCTGGCCTGTGCGTTACCACCTACCATGCAGGGTGTGACAGGCAGATAGGGTTTGGGGACTCAGGAGAGGGGAAGGAATAGCCCCTTGGGGATCAGGAAATACTTCCTGGAGCAGGGCACGCTTCTCCCGGGGTTCAGTTGAGAGATGGGAATGGGGAAGGCACTCCCGGTTGAGAGAACCACCAGCAAAGTCTTGGAGGCAGAGAAATACAAAGCTCCTCGATGAGCAATAATCAGTCCCTTCGGCCTGGAAGAGAAGGGGAGTTAAAGAACTACTAGGAAATGAGGCTGGAAGCATAGGTTGAAGCCTGAGTGTAGAGGACTTGAACACCAAGTCAAGACCAGGAAGGAGGAGCTATGAAACCACAAGGAGTCTAGTGTAAGGACAAGGCCCTACTAGTCTGGGAAGGTAACAGAAGGTAGTAGGCAGTAAAAGGAATTGATTCACTAAATCCTGGGGGGGTGGAAATTTAGTGTAATGGTGGTCCTATGGGATTTGGAGCTGATACTTGGCTACATCCAGTGTGGGGAGCCAGGCAACATCCCCTGACCCAAATATCTATTTGAATCCACTGTTTTACATGGGGCTGAAAATCCTCTCAGAGGAAAACAATTTTGAACCAAGCCCATAACTGGATCAGGTATACACCAGCATGACTGGATAACCCAATGGACACCATATTGCTGGAAGGGCCAGCAGAGCTCCAGAGAGAAACCTAATGATACAGGAGAGGGAGTTCTGGCAGAGCAGCCAGTCTCCACAATAGGACTAAGGGTTGAAGAGGGATCGTGGGTCTGGTTCAGTATAATGGTTTTTATTAAACTCACCCTATTTTCGCTCCTCTGGTGGTAGTAGATGTACAAAATGGGAAGTGGTAGTAGATGTACAAAAGGGAAGAAAAAGGACTGGTTAAATAAGTGGAAAGACCTGCCTCTGAAACACTTAAGAGCTCACACCTCCCTGCTGTGGGGCTTCACATCCCCCTAGCTGCATGTAATATGGAGGGAGTCATCTTCTTACTTTGAGAGTGTCATGCTCTCACACTGTCATGGTACCATGAGAATTGAGTACATCGGGCAGAGGCATTCAAGGCCAGCATCCATGGTGCACTTAATGACAGAATTAGTGGATCATAGTAGCTTGTATTGCTCCATGGGTACAACTGAGGCTTTTTTAAGGAACACTGCAGGGGACCAATATTTCTACAGGAGTGGGCCGGGGCCTAGAATCAGCAACATTGGTGTACTAACATTAATGTAAATTTATTGGTATCACCAGCTGGTATAGATGGTAGGGAGCATCTGCACTGCTATAGATGAGCTACAAGGCAGTCCAGGGAATAGAGCCACCAGGAGACATCAGTTTGTGAGTAGATTTGGAGAAATGGAGGGAGCCTGGTCTAGAGGAGAGGAGAAGTTGGCGTCACTTTAAAGGGGCCAGGGTGAATGCTGTCATTTGAACTGTGGTGGAAGGGCTCCAGCAGGCAACAGGAGAGAAGAGCTGAACTTGAAGCCGAGATGGGAACAGGCAAAAAGTGGGAGTGCTGGTGGCTGATGACCAACTTCAAGGGAAAAATGATGAAGGAAACTTCACTCACTGAGCACCTACCTCATGTTGGTTCGGCACTGTGGTAGGTGCTTTCTTGTTTATGTAGGTATTATCTCCATTTTATAGTAGAGGAACTTTACTTATTCATCAAATAGACGTATCTGGAATATAAAGACCATTAAAACACAGTCTTCTTCCTCGAGGATCTCAGAGTATTGTAGGTGAGCAATACCGACAAGTCGTTTCATTATAGAGTGGTCCTTAGAAAAGAGCAGATGCAAGCACAAGATGCAATGAAACCACAGAGAGGTTCCCCAAGTCACAGAGGCAGCAAGCGTCAGAGCCAAGGTTCAACTCCTGGAATCTCTGGATCCAAACCCTTGCACCTGCCACCACTCTAGCTGCACAGCTACAGCCGTCAGGACCTTTAGTCATAGTCTGAGTTCTGAGGAAGAGCAGTAGCCCTTGTTGCTGGCAGGGAATGTTTAAGAGCAAGGAGAAGCCCTTGGGAATTGGGATGCGGCATGTACAAGTGACCCAGCAGCACCACAGGCCCAGAAGAGGAGATGATGACCGGGAGAGGAGAGGTTACCAGATCATGAAGCCTCTCCCCTGGGACAGGATTGATTCCAGAGCCTAGAGGTGGCAGTGAGTGGTTCTACCTATAAGAGCCACTGGGGCAAGCAAGAAACCAGGTTGCACTTAGAGAGGCAGATTGGTACCAGAAAATGGAGGGTCGGAAAAATCAAGCTGGGATTGAGAGGAGGGGCCTTATTGGGAATGGCAGTGGGGATGTGAGAATGAAATCAGACAATTCTTGAGCTGGAAGGAAAATCTGCCCAATCTCTAAGATCATCATCTCCTTTTTGCTTCTGTTGAGTTCAGTAGCTCCTGACAGGACTGTCTGCCCTTTGGAAAACAACTCTTTTGCTTTAAAAACTTTGTTTTTTCCTCCTTTCTGAGCACCAGATCTGGAAGAGGCCCCAATCTTTTCTAGGGATTCTTTGTTTCTGACTAGTGGCTGGATAGCCTAAGCCAACCTTCCACAGTTGGGACGGGGCATTGGGCCATACCTCTGGGGCATGTGAATCACAACTCTCTCTGGAACAATGGGTGAGGCCGGGAGAAGTCAGAGGATTAGAGGTGGGGAGGCCAGGACTGGAGAAGGAACAGTGGAGCAGCTTGGGGAAGAGAGCCTCTCTGGGCAGGTGGCTCCATTTGATTTCCGATTTAAAGGGGAGGCTTAGATAGCCAAGAAGAAAAAGGTTAATAAGAAAAATATTAAACGGCAGTGTGTATGTCCCCAGGGACTTCCTGTTGCCATGACTGACCTCCTGGAGAGCGCCATTCGTTCCCGAGCATGGCAGCTTTATAGGCACTTGTAGGCCAGCAAAGAACACCAATTTGCTGCCGCAGTTTGTTTTGATAACTGAAACTTTCAATAAATCTATATTAAAATCAAAGGGAAAATTAACTAGGCCCCAGTGAGGGGCACAGAGATAAGGGAGCACATTACCACCCTGGCCTCAGCCACACCACATCCATCTCTTAGTTCAGATTCAGGTCACCAGGGAGATGAATGGCTCGGGCTCATAGGGAACAGCCCTGGGGAAAGCAGGGTGAAGAAGGCATGGCCAGGTCTAGGCTCCACTGCTCTTGGAGCAGAGAAGATTGGGACTGGGCATGGGGGAGCAAGGAGGTGGTATGGTGGTGGTCACGGTGGGAAGAGGAGTTGGAAGGGGTGGGGGAGGGGCAAGAATAATAGTAACAGCCAATATTTACTGCACTCTTTATGCAGGATACTGTGCTAAGCATGTTTAATTCTAATAACAAGCAGGTACTAGTATTATCTACACTATAGAGGTGAAGAAACTGAGCCTCAGAGAATATGTGACTTGCCTAAGGTCACAGATAGAGCCAGGATGCAGACCTGAGCAGGCTCTCTCCACGCTCACTCTCCCTATAACTGCACTATGCTATCTTACATAGCTTACAGGACTGAGAATGGCAGAAGCAGTTTCTCCACTTATCAGATAAAATGGTTTCGGATCCAGTCTGGGTTCTCTCAGCTGTGCCAAGTTTGGGGGCTGCCATGCACTGTCCTTGGGTCCTGGGTTCTCTGCCCTTCAGTTGCTAAGGTCCCAACTTTGATGGCTATCTTGCGGATTTTCCTGGTGGTTTGACAGGGCTGCAGAAGAACCCATGTGGTCCTCTTTGGTTCTCGCTCTCAGTGTTCACTTTAGTTCAGTCACTGAATACAGCAGCCAGGCAGTCTACCCAGGGTGTATATGTGCCTGTACTGGACTCAGTTTATCTGTCTCCGATAATTCACTCGCCCCATCTGCTTGCCCCACCCTAGACCTTGGCCACCTGTTTTATGGACAACCCAGCTGCCACTACTATCACGTCATTTACTAACACACCTGGTTGTCTCAGCGCCCTCTGGGAGGAGGGTTAGGTTCTGAAAGAGCTTCCAATGTGCGTATTGTGATGGGACTGCAGTGGCCTATTTTGACCAAGCCAGAGGCTCCTCTCATCCTTTCTAGTCTCAGATGAACCACTGTGCTTTAGGGTGTGGGATCTGGCGCCCCCTGTGGCTACGGGAGTGGTGGGGTAACGCAACCCTCCCTTTCTTCCTGTCTGAGAAGTGATGGTTCTACATGGTCTGTAGGACAGAGCAACTAGCTGTGCTTTCTGTTAAGCTTTGGTCATAACAATACTACTTTATATTTTCATTCCCTCCTTCCCTGCCTCACTTCTCTTTTCCCCCTCACTCTTGCTGTCCAGGGATTACATTTCCCAATGAAATCTTACTTCATAAGCTTTGCCTCAGGCTTTGTTTTCTAGGGAACCAGAACACAGCCAAAGGCTTGAGGGAGCCAAATGCTGGGTTAGGCAGCAGTGTAAGGTACCAAGTGTACTTAAACTGTCCTATTATTTGAGTGCATTTTGCCTGGTCTTTGTCCAAAAAGAGCTTACAATGTGGTGAGGCCCTGGAAGTTGTTCAGATGAGCTCTAGAGCACCAAGGAGGAAAGAACAGATTTTGGGGAAGTCAAGCGTTCCATGGAGGATACTGGGGCTGGGCCTTAAGGAAAGCCTCCAATTCTCATAGTGTGTGTTTACTTCATTCTTACAGCCAAGAAGGCTGGCTATGCCATATTCTCAGGCCAGATTCAGGATATAACAACGCCAGAGACAAGAGAGGCCATACTAAGGCCTCTTATTAGTCTAATTTTTTTTTTAAACATCTTTATTGGAGTATAATTGCTTTACAATGGTGTGTTAATTTCTGCTTTATAAAAAAGTGAATCAGCTATACATATACATATACCCCCATATCTCCTGCCTCTTGCGTCTCCCTCCCTCCCTCCCTATCCCACCCCTCTAGGTGGTCACAAGCACGAGCTGATCTTGTGCTATGCGGCTGCTTCCCACCAGCTATCTATTTTATACTGGTCTAATTTTATTTATCTATTTACTTACTTGTTTATTGTCTGTTCTTCCTCTCCCCTCCTCCTCCTCAATGTAAAAGCTCCTTGAGGACACAGATTTTGTGTGTCTTATTCACCAGTGAATCCTCAGCAACAGAAACAGCGCCTGACACTTAGCAGAGGCACTATAAAATATGTTGACTGATACGATCAACTGGGATTAACATCTAGATAACATTAATGGAAAGAGGAAGACCCAATTCCAGCTCCAAGAATCAGGCGATGGGCAGATGTGCCTCCACTTTACTGACCCTTGGTTAAGTGACACCTGTCCCTGCTGGTGTTTATTCCCTCATTTGTTCACAAACATTTATTGTGTGTCTGCTTTATGCCTGGTACTGTGCTGGATATTACTTTACAGCATGAACAATATAGAAATAATGCCTACCTTACAGGAGTTTACAGCCCTGGGGGAGAGACAACAAAGAAACGGACAATTATAAAACAATGCAATAAATTCCGTAGGTGCAGAGTAGAATCACCTAACCCATCATGTGGGATTAAGGAAGGCGTTCCTTAAAGGGGGGATTACCAGGCTTTCCCAGCTCAGGTGGGAACCATTCATTATGTTAAGGTCAGATTTCACGGAGATGGTAGGGCCCAGACCTGACGACATTTTCTTAAGTGAAAATGTGTAGATGTCAGACAGAGGGCTTGGTGACCGAAGCTGGTCACAGATGGTTCCTGGCTGACCGGGAGGCTGTCAAAACCATCACTGGCTTGGCCAAGGCTGGGGTTTCCCAGCTCAGAACCTAGTGCCCATGACTTACCAGAGAGGCACAGCCAGAGTTCTCTCCAGTTGACTGAAAAGACTGACTGTGGAAACTCCCCACAGCTGAGGCCAGAATCCTTTTTAACTCTGAAGTTCCCTGTGGAGCTGATCTTAACAACTTAGCTCCCTCTTCCTTGGGAAGGCCCTTCAGAAATCTAAGCATTTTTTTCTTCGCCTAAAATCCCCCTCCTCTCAGGTCTTTCCCCAGGCCGACCTCAGAGAGGAAATGATAGTAGTGGCTTGCTGAATGAACTAATCATGAGAAGGTGACATCTAAATACAACATGTCACCTTATGAGCCTATATTCACCTCATGAGTATATTGGAAGGTGGGAAAACGGAAGTGGGGGACCTGGGTTTCTCTAGGCCTTAGAAAGTTTCCTTTTGTAGAAAATTTCTTTCACAGCTCAGAAGTGAGGCCCCCCCCTTCACTTTCTTCTAAATACGTGCAACCTCGACACTACAAGTCCCATAAGGCCTGCGGTGGGGAGTCACCATCTTGGCGCACCTTCGCGCGCATGTCGGCGGGAGAGCGAGCCTTTGGGGAGAAGAAGCCCCGCCCCCATGCAGCCTATTGGTCGCAGGAGCCGGCGGCGGGCTCAGCGGTTGGCCATCGCGCCCGCCCGTCCGCCGCGTCGGCCGGGGTCAGAGTGCGCGGAGGTGAGTCGGTGTGTTGTGGACTCGTGGTGCTGGCTGCCGCTGTTGAGGCGGCCGGGAACGGGCGGTGGGGAGCGGGCGGAGCTGGCCCTGCCTCTGCCTGGCCGGCGCCGCAGTCGGCGCGGGCCGCGCCCGCCGCCGTAAACTGCCCTGAGCGCCTGCTCAGGCCGAGGGAGAAGTCGGGGCCTGCACCTGGAGGGAGCCTGCCGCGCTGGCCCCGAGGAGGGGGCGTTGCCATGGCGACAGCCTCTCCCGCTGCTGACGGGGGGCGGGGGCGGCCCTGGGAAGGAGGGCTGGTCTCCTGGCCCCCTGCTCCTCCCCTTACAATTCCCTGGACTTGGATGGGCCCGAGTTGGGGGCAACACCCCGGGGTGGGTGATGCGGCGAGGCCCCCCCAGATTGGGCCCTGGTAATGCATGCGGGGTGAGGGTCGCGGCGCGCAGTTTGTGCAGCCTGGGGTGCTGGCCCATGTGCTCACCCTGGATGCATGGTCTACTGAGAAACGTTTAGGCGGAGAAGGAGAGGGGCAGGGCTTTGAAAGACAGGCTGGGTGAGGTGATTAAGCATGCTGACTTCCTACCTGGGATTGCTTAGGAGGAGGAAGAGAGCTTTGACCAAAGAGGATAGAAAGCTAGCAAGGAGATGGTAGAGAGAACATTCCCTTTACCCTCTCCCCAACACACACACACACAGACACACAAGCTTAGCAGTTTACTTCTTTTTGTAAATCTGTTGCGGTGGTCGTAGTTACGGTGGAAGGATTGAATAAGGGGCCTAACTTGGCTAGCTTTCTGTTTGCTTTTCCTGCAAATGCTCCAGCAACAGGTGTTTTCTTAAAACAAAAAGGCATGAACTTGGATTGGGGCTTGATTGCGAGTTCTTGCAAAATATAACTGCTCCTTGTTGACTTGGAAGATGCTGAACGTGGCTTCTCATTGGGGGTTTGGATTCTGTCCTTAGGGCTGGATTTTGTAAACTGATGGTACCCATCATTCCCTCTGCTGTAGGTCTCTGGCCACTTCTCTGGTATTAGTTCTTGTCAGACATTTTATCAGTCTCCCAGGCGAAGGGCAAAAAACCAGGAATCCCATTGGCTAAAGACCGTACACTATTTGAACGATAGTAGGTTGTGATTGGCTGAATGATTTTTGATTGTAGAGTTTCTACCAGAAATTGGCTTCATCAAATTCTGCTTTATTCTGACTTTATCATACACAGCATGCCTTGTTTTGGTGGGTTCATGCCTGGAGCTTAAGTATATTATACCTGAATCCCCTAGCATTTGAAAGCCAATTTATAAACAGGGACTTGGAGTGTGACTTCACTAATGTGTGTGTCTGTGATCTTGGTTAGAAACCCACTTGGCTGCCTTTCGTGGGGGGAGTTGGGGGAGGTAGCTGCCGGGAAGTGATTGATAAGGTTTCCTTTATGGATTCTGTGGTGCTTCACTGGAGCTCAGAGCACTTTGGCAACTTAAGCACTCCAAATTAAAAGCTCATTAACAATTCCTGCCCAAAGATCCTGTAAATAATCGGCTAGCTAGGTCATAGAGCTTGGCTGAGAGCTCTCCTTGCAACTTGAAATTTCCAAATAAAAGTGCTTTTATTCCCTTTCATTTTGAAAAGTGTTTTCTTTGCGGTGGGGTAGGTTGGCGAGTGGCATTTTTCCAGGGGATCTGAGTAGAATAAAGTGTTAAATGTGTAGAGTGGTAGAAGGAATAGATTGGTTCCAAACCTAGGTGTTTCTTTGTGCAAGGGCGTTGCTAGCTTACAAGGGCACTTCTGCAACTTCTAATCCTTTTGAAGATCTGATGAGTAAAAGGTGCAAGATTTAAGTGATCTGAAGAGAAACCGGAGTATGGAAAATCTGAATTAAGTGATAAATATGATAGGTGTCCATTGATGATTTGATTTGGGGTTTGATTACCTTGACTTTTTTAGAACTTGAGGCAGACCTAGATATATCCTGCAAGTGTTTCCTGGTCTGTGTGGCCATTTGCAGTATGGCCTGTGGCTTTGTGGCAACCAGTGTTTCCCCCAATCCCTGCTTCAGTGCCTGAGTTCTGAATATTGTCAGCCTTTACTAGTATCCCCTCCTTGGCTAGACTAGGATTCGGGATTATCCAGAGAGCCACGACTTCATGGCCATCTCTCTCAGTCCAAGCTCAGATATTGTAAATATTTAGTATTTCTAGGAGATAAACCTCCTTAGGAAGAAAAGTATGCCACTAGAGAAGATGAAATTCATCATTGCAAAAATATATATTGTTGACCATTGAAAAAACGCAGAGGTTAGGGTAACCGACTCCCCACACAGTTGAAAATCTGCTTATAACTTTTGACTCCCCCAAAACGTAGCTACTAATAGCATTGACCAGAAGCCTTACTGATGACATAAGCAGTTGATTAACACATATTTTGTATGTTATGTGTATATCTACTTATATTTAATGCATTCATGACATCCTAACTTTTTCTTAATTCTTTTGGTATTTCTAGGCTATGTGGTTTATCTGCGGGCTTTTTCAAATTGTCACAAATCTCCAAAAAAAATCTCCCAATATATTTATTTATTGAGAAACATCTGCACATAAGAAGTGGACCTGCGCAGTTCAAATCTGTGTTGTTCAAAGGTCACCTGTAGTACTAGTAGCTTCTGAAAGCCCTGTCCTGGCACTGTGCTTTCACATAGATAACTGTTATCCCAAAGTAGTTTGAGTTTAGGAGTTTGAAGTATAGTGTGATCTTTAAGTTGTTTCAAACAGTATTGAAATAGAGTTGTTGCAGAGATCTGTATTTATCCACAGCATTGGGGCTTTCCAGCTCTCACAGAACCTTCAGCATCCCCAGCGGCCAGTCTTGGCATCTTCGAAGTAAGGAGAGGTGAGAATCCTGTTGCATGGTCAAGGTTTGGCTTGACTTCTTCCTTATGAGTATTTGGGCTTGGAGGGTGGGGAGTGGGGACTGGTGCAGACTGTACTTTTCTGTAGCTTTTCCTGACAAGATACCATATGCTAAAAAACTACTGAAACTTACCCAAAGTCTATAAAGTGGTGAGAGTTGAAGGTGGGATATCCATACTTTCAAGTTCTGCCATGATTTCTCAGTGGGCATTACATGAGCACCTACTTGAAGTTCAGGAAGGTTGAATAGAACCGGAATAATCCTTTATCCTGAGAAATACACATCTTAAGACAATAGGAAGGATCACATTTATTTGGCTTCTGATAAATGCATTTGACCAAGGCCTTTGGGATCTTGGTCACATGCATTTATCAAATTTGGGTTGTGGGTCACCTTTGGGTGGATGGTTAATCCCAGTCTGTCTCCGTTTTACGAGGATCGGGGCTGGCTAAAAAGGTAGACTCTGATGATTGATATCCAGGATGTCAGAGGCTGTTTGTTGAATAACTGAGGTCCAGGCATTTTGCTTGGTGGTGGGATTGTGGTGGTGAACAAGACAGCTGCTGTCCCTGCCACCAAAGAGCTTACAAGTTCATGGGCGAGACAGATAGTATTGAAGCAGTCACAAGACCTCTGAGAGTGCTGTAACGAGGTAAGTATATGTGCTTGAGAGTACTTAGAAGGATCTCCAGCCCAGACTGGTGGGTTCAGGGAAGGCTTTTCAGAGGAAGTAACCTACTCAGCTAGAATTAGACGAAGATGTGAAGAAACAAGTGTGAAGGTCAGAGCTTTGTTGAGTTTGAGAAACTGAAGTTCAGTGTGATTGAAACATACAGTACTCAGTGGGCAGGAGACAGGAGAATACAGTGAGAAATTAAGGAGGAAAGGTAAGCAGAAGCCAGGGCCTTATAAGCTCTTAGGATTAAATGGTGGGTAGAAAAAAAGATTAGACTAGGTCAGCAAACTTTTACTGTAAAGGGTCAGATAGTAAATATTTAGTCTTTATGGGTTTGTGTCACAACTGTTTACTCTGCTGCTATAGCACAAAAGCAGCCATAGTAGGAAAATGAGTGAGCATGGCTGTGTTCCAGTAAACTTTATAAAAACAGGTGGCAGCTGGATTTGGCCTGTGGACCAACCACTGGATCAGACCATCATAAAAGCCGTGAGAAGCCATTGAAAGGTTTTAAGAAGTGGACTGATACTAGATGTGTGTTTTAGAAAGTTTGCTTTAATTTTAATGTTCAGTGTTAAGAATGGATTGAAGGGGATAGTACCTGAGGCAGAGAGACCAGTAAGGAGGCTGTGGCAGTTACATGGGTAACATTTTCACCTTTGAGGCAGTGTTTTGACAGTTGAAAATTGAGTATACCTGAATCTTTGCATCTTTGTGTATACTGGTTCTCTTTGCTAATTTCCTGGCCATCTACTTGAGCTTAAAGGATGTCTACCAGAGAAATTGTTGACGATACCAGCTCCTATTTCACAGATTAGAAAAGATGTGGGAAGGACAGGTTGGTGTGGAATGAATGAGAAGTTTGGGGGAACGCATTTCTGTTGAAAGTAGTAGTGAATAAATGTAGCCGGGGAGAGATTTTGGTCTTTGGTCTCATAGCTTAATGTTAGTTGCTTTGAATTTCTTGAACTGTACACACGGAGGGGGACCCATTTTCCTAAGCTTCCCAGGGAATTGCCTCATTCTCTATATGTCCTACTTAGTCTTCTTCTTTTCTTGCTTCTAAGAAACTGATGATCTTTTTCTGGTTTTGAGAGTGTCTCCTAGTTGAGTATGATGGTATGTGTCAGGTACAGGGATCAAATAAACTATTTGTTGAGTGTCTGATGAATTGTCTTCCTCTACCTGCAAGCTCCGGTGTGCATTGCTAGAGGTTTCTGATAACAGTGCTTATGTGACCTTGGGCAAATGACTTACCTCTCTGAGTTTAGCTTTTCTATCTGTAAAATGGAACTTAATATGTTGGTTAAAGGATTTAATGAGATGTTAAACTCTTAGCAAGGTGTCCTTAACTTTTGTTATTAACAATATTTTACACAATTTTTTAAAAAGCAGGTAGCAGTTGGGTGACTTGGCCTTTGACTTAGTACATTTGGGGTGCTCCCAGTTGTCATTGTGGCCATGTAATAGAAACCTAGCCCCTGGCAGAGGCAGCCAGCAAACAGGAGGAAATTATAACTAAAGCAAGATGCTGCTCTTCATAATGGAAAATCTTCAGCCAGCAGGAGTCCCATTCGGAATTCCAGAACTTTCTTCAGGGTGGACCTTAGCCCCAGCACCATCAGTGAAGTGAACTGAGTGAGCAGCTACCCGAAAGAAATTCACTGAAGTGTGGCCAGTCATTTTCCTGGTCTGTTGGGGTCGTTTATTAATGTTGCCACCCTTGTAGCTTTGTAAAGTGCCTCTTGAATGCTTTTTATTACTTTTCATCACCACTCTGGGAAGCGGGTCAGGTGGTCAGCATTATTGTCCCTGCTACGCATGTGAGGAAACTGAGGCCCAGGAAGGTTAAGTGTGTTGTCCGAGGTCATGCTGCGAGGTACTGTTAGAGCTGGTGCAGAGTTGCCCCCAGATGAAATTGTGTGAGTTTATTGCTGTGATCTCTCTTCTTTTGAGTGAGAGATATATAGTCATTGCAGAACTGCAATCTAATGCATGTCTTATCCATATCTCCTAGTGTTGATCTGGGTCCCTTTATCCACCTGGTCCTGTTGGGTTTTAATTGATGACTGCTAGGAACAGGCCTGCTGGGAAGCAGATTCCCTTTGGGTCATTGTTTTTAGTCCATCCTCCTTTGGGTCCATTCTTGGGGGAGCCTTGGGTGACGAGAGATTGCTTTGATATGTTCAAAATTGTGCCTTGTGCCCCACAGCTACAGGTAAAATCAAAAGGCGGATAATTTATGGGAGTGTCAGAGCTGGCCGCTGGCACCTCAGGAAGCCATTAGTATGCCTGTTCAGACCCTCTGTGTCCTTGCAATTGATTCCTCTTTGCATGAGCCTGATTTGGGAAGCTGTAGATCTGTGGGTAGTGATTGGATGTGACAGTCCAAACACCGGTCCCTAAATTAATCCTTTTAATAGTATTCTGGCACCAAGGCAATGCTCGCTCACTCTCTGTCTCTAACTGGGGAGGACAGAATGGGGGGGAGGGGGCTAGGAAGAAGGAGAGAGAGAGAAAGAAAAGAAGCTTTTCCTGATTCTTAGGCCCTGCTCTGTTCTGCCATGTTCTGATTCCAGAGCAGTTGACATCATAATCCATTCAGCAGACATTGCCTCACACTCACTTTGTGCCTGGCCCTGTGCTGGGGATACAGAAATGAATAAAATGTGGTCCTTGCCCTTAAGGATCTATGTTTAGCTCAGTGTTCCTCAGACTTTTTAAACTCATATACTCCTTAGATGGGAAAAGCTAATCTTATACTTTTCTTTAATGCTGCTTGAAATTTTAAACTGGATTCAAGGGTCTGACAAAAAACAAGTGCAAGAAATGATCTCTTCAGGGACTTCCCTGGCGGTCCAGTGGTTGAGGCTCCCTGTGTCCACTGCAGAGGGCATGGGTTTGATCCCTGGTTGGGGAACTAAGGTCCCGCATGCTGCACGGCCAAAGAAAAAAGAAATGATCTCTTCAAATATGCCTTTTTACACACACATACACCCCTACACCTGCTATCTTCCATCCTTCTCACCTGACTTGCTGAAAATTACTGCTAAGAGGAGAAACAGATAACTAAAATTTTACAATATAGTGAGATAAAAGTTAAACTGTGCTACTGGATCACTTAAGCAATTAACTTTCTGATGAGGTGTCAGAGAAAGCTACTAAAAGGGGAAGATTTGAGCTGGATTTTGAAGAAGGAACAATAGTTTGCCTGGTGAAAATGGAAGTACATTTCAAAACAGAGGGAGCAGCATTTGCCAAGGCACAGATTTGTAAAAGGAAACATCACATTTAGGGGCCTGAGCAAGAGCTGGTTGTCACCCTGCTTCCTGCCAGTTTCTCTGCTTTGTGAGACGGGAAGATTTGCTTCCCTGGAACTGGGTTTGGGAAGAGGCTTTGAGTTCCTTGTGCTGTAGTTGCTTTAATCCAAGACACCGCTTCCTGTTTCCGCTTTTTTTAAAAAATATTTGTTTATTTATTTGGTTGTGCCGGGTCTTAGTTGTGGCTCGCAGGCTCCTTAGTTGTGGCTCGCCGGCTTCTTAGTTGTGGCATATGGGCTCCTTAGTTGCTGCATGCAGGCTCCTTAGTTGTGGCATGCGAACTCTTAGTTGCAGCATGCATGTGGGATCTAGTTCCCTGACCAGGGATGGATCTTGGGCCCCCTGCATTGGGAGTGCAGAGTCTTAACCACTGCGCCACCAGGGAAGTACCCCTGTTTCCACTTTTGTACCCAGGCTGCAATTTGTTTTTCTTATTAGAAACAAATTTGAGTGATTTGGACAGACTTAATTATTGCTATGGTTGAGTTCCTTTTAGTTAAAGTCATACCTTAGCTCAAAAGAAAAACTAAAGTTGATATGCATTGTTAGCCCTATGGCTGATGGGAGAATCAGCCAAGTGGAGAAAGTGGGCCCTTAAATGTGGGAGAGGAGAACAGGGCCCTGAAGAGCTGAGTGCCTCTGAGCCTTAGTGTTCTCATGTGTAAAATGGGAATACTGTTACCTATTTTGCTTGATGGTTGGGAGGCTTAAATGAGATGAAATATGTAAGTCACGACTACAGTGCCTGGCTTGTAGTAGATTTTCACAAAATAGTGTTTCACTTTCCTCTTTCTCATGTATTAGCAATAGCTCCCTTTTGCTGAGAACTTACTATTGTGCAAAGCACTTTGTACATATTGTATGGTCTAACCGAACCCCTAAGAGATAGGTATTTTTGTTACAGCTATTATTACAAAGAGCATGTGGTGGAGGCAGGATTTGAACCTGTGCTTGTCTAATACGGCATTTTAACAACTAGCTGTATGACTCCTTGTTTCTGCTCCAGTTCTCCATTTTGGAAGCAGGGATATAGCAGGTTCTGCGTACCTCCCCTCTGGGGTCAGATGCTGTCTACAAGTGTGGGAGGAGCTTACAGGGATGAGAGTACCATTACCATACACTGCCCTTCCTCCATTTCTATCCTATTTACTATGTGTTGGGAAACTAGCCTTTGCTCCCTCTCGTGTGTGGGGTCACAACTGACGTGCAGGTCTTTGCAAAGAGATGTTTCCCATCCTTGGCCCCTTGAAGGAGTTTGCCCAAGCTACTGAATGTGGCTGATGGGTTAGTAAACAGCAGGCAAATCACAAACAGGTACTTCTTTTTCTGTGCTGCCTTGAGTTGCTGAGACAGGCTAATTGAAGGGGAGAGCGAGGCTCCTATGGCCTGTGATGTTGCCATCAGAATTTGGTATTCCTGTAGGTCTTTAGTGACTTTAGTTCTTCTGATAGTTTGGGATTAGCAGCTGCTTCTGATGTTGGACAAGTTCCCCCTAGCCCTGTCTTGGAGCAGAAGCAGCTGAAGCTACAGGTCTAGGGGTTGATGGGTTGTAGAGAGGAGGAGAGTGTTTTGTTGAGGTGAGGACCCAGCTTTAGAGTACTTGCTTGCATTCCACTTTGGGGCCATCAGGAAGTCGTGTAGAGGTTCTAAGCTTTTGTAGGGGTGTCAAGCTTTGTTCTGCCTTAGGCTGAGCCCTCAGGCCCCTGGCCTCCACTTGTGAGGCTACAGAAAAGCTTGGGGGACAAATGCTGGTGTCTGCTCCTTGTGTCAGGGCAGTGGCTGGAGGCTCTGAACTGGGGGTCAGGAGCCGTGGGTTCTCTTCTTACCCTTACTTGCTCTGTGAACCTTGGACTGTCCTTTTCTCTTCCTAGGGCTCATTTTCCCTGGCTTGCTGGACTGTGTCTTCCCTTAGGCTTTCTTTCACCTTTGACAGTCTATGATTTTCACAGAAAGTGCTCTGGCAGTTAAGAATGCATTCATTAGATTGAAAATTATGACTTTTGAAGGCATGCAGTTTATTTATATTTTTCCCAGGTTATTTTTAGCCACCTGAGACAGGGCCTGTGACTGAACGAGTTGCAGACAGGTGTTACCGTGTTCTCTGTGGATGCCTCTGTGGCTTAGGTGTCTGAGCACTTGTGCTACTGCAGGTCAGATTGGAACAGGAACTTCCCCAAGACTGGGAACTGGGTACTCTGTGGCTGTCCCATGTGCTTCTAGTCTGGACCCAGAACCTGCCTCAGTGCCTTGAAGTTTCTCTGGAATGCAACCCTGCCTCCCAGTCTGGCTTTTTTTGGTTTGTTTTTTGGTTTTTTTTTGGCCGCACAACGAGGCTTGCAGGATCTTAGTTCCCTGACCAGGGATTGAACCCAGGCCCGCGGCAGTGAAAGCACCGAGTCCGAACCACTGGACCTCCAGGGAACTCCCCAGTCTGGCTTTTTATGGAGTGGATTGAACCCAGGGATGGTATAAACCCATACCCTTCCCAGAGATCCCAAGTGTATGTGGATGGGGAGATGGGGTGGGAGAGGACCCCATATTTCATGATGGGCTTCTCTTCTTTTCTCTCCCCCAGGCTCCCCTGGCCTGTATGTGGATATTAAAGGATGGCCCCCTCCCTTCGCCCTTCCTTCCCCCCTCCAGTAATGGAAGGCTATAAAATGTCTATTTACCCAAGACGCCAGAATGACTCCTCTGTGGTTCCACTAATCTGGTGATTTGGTGCTTCCCTGGTCTCTCAGGTAAATAGAAATTGAGGCTTTTTATAAAGGCATGTTATTTCCCTCATTAAATGTGTGTTTTGGCACATGCGTTATTTACCTGACCGACAGTAATGGCTGCAGAGGAGCCATTGTGTCTGTTGTGTAAATACTCTGCACATCCTCCAGGGGCTGTGGTGCAGGCCTGCTCCTCCAAATCGCGCTGGCCCTGTGGCAATCCCTGTTTTCCCCTCCCCTGCCTCACTGGGGGACTGGTCCCTTTATTTTGAGGAGAGAATCATTCGTTTTGCTCTTTGCCATAGGCTACTTACTACCTTTAATTTGCTAGGAGAAGGAAGTGGGTGTCAGAATAAATGTGTGTAAATCTTCGTCTCTGGTGAAAGCTGGTGAGGAGATAGATATACACAGAATCATAAACTGTTCCTTTTGAGTTCTGCCCCTCAACTAGATTCTCAAAGTCCTGGCTGATGATATAACGTGTAGACTTATATTCTGCAAACTTGTGACTAAAATATAAAGACATCAATAGAAAGGGGCAATCTCTAAGATGTCAGAGGGTAGACAGGCAAGTGGAGCGCCTCTGCAAGGAGTGCAGGGATATTTCCCGAGCAGGCTCTAGAGGTGGCAGGGATGCCCAGTGAGGGGGCACTGGGCAGGGGCACTTAGGATGGAGACTCCGTGCTTTGAGGGCTGCCAGAGGAGAGTGTGCAGCCTACCCTCTGTGGCAGTATGGGGAGATGGCTCCCTCACATACTGTTCTCTGTTTCTTTTTTTTTTAAACAACATTGCATGTGGTTAAAAAAAAATTTTTTTTTTAAGTTTGAAATAGGCCAAATTTACATAAAAGTTGGAAGTAGGGTACAAAGAATTTTTTTCCTGAACCATTTGTGAGTTAAGTTGCCGACCTAACACCCCATCACCCTAAATACTTTGCGTGCATTTCCTATGTGCAAGGACATTTTCCTACCTAACCATAACACAACCATCAAAATTAACATTCATATGTTACCTCCATCTAACCCTCAAACCCCATTCAAGTTTTGCCAGTTGTCCCAGTAATGTTCTTTGCAGCAAAATGATCCAGTTCAGAATCGTGCATTGCATTTAGTTACCAAGTCTCTCATCTCCTATAGACTTTTCTCACTAAACGTTCCTTGAGATTCATGATCTTGATACTTTTGAAGATTACAGGCTGGTTACTGTGTAGACTGTCCCTCATTCAGGGTTTGTCTGATATTTTCTCGTGATTAGATTCAGGTTATGCATCTTCAACAGGAGTATCACAGAAATGATGCTTTGTTTTTCTCATTGCATCCTATCATGTGATGTAAGATTTTGATTAATCCCATTATTGATGATGTTCATTTTGCTCACTTGATTAAGATGATGTCTGCCAGGCTTCTCCATTGTAAACTTATTCCCTGTTATAATTAATAAGCAATCTGTGGGGAGATACTTTGAAACTATGTGAAATCCCTTACCAAACTTTAGTTTTTAAAATTTATTTACTTATTTATACATTTATTTTTATCTTTATGGCCTCATGGTTTCCTTTTTTATTCAGTGCATTATAATCCATTAATATCATTATTTACTTGCCAGTGGGAGCCCCTTCAAGCTGGTTTCTGCATTCTTTTGAGCATTTCCTTGCTTTCTGGCACAACAGGATGTTCTAGGCTCATCTTGTACTTTCTCTGCCACAGCCCTGGAATCAGCCAGTTCTCCAAGGAGCTCTAGTTCTTTCAGTGGAGAATGTTGTTTAGAAGGCGGCTAGGTGCTAGATGTGCACACTGCTATCAGAGTGTTGCTGCTCCCTGGCCCTTCAGTAAACAGAGCTAGAAAATATATATACTTGTGTCTATATATTTGTGTATTGATATATACTCATCTTCATATGTACATCTAGCTTTATTTATTAAAATTTATTTATTTATTTATTTTTGGCTGCATTGGGTCTTTCTTGCTGAATGCAGGCTTTCTCTAGTTGTGGCGAGCAGGGGCTACTCTTCATTGCGGTGCACAGGCTTCTCATTACAGTGGCTTCTCTTGTTGTGGAGCACGAGATCTAGGTGCACAGGCCTCAGCACTTGTGGCATGCGGGCTCAGTAGTTGTGGCTCGCAGGCTCTAGAGCGCAGGCTCAGTAGTTGTGGCTCACAGGCTCTAGAGTGCAGGCTCAGTAGTTTGTGGCGCACGGGCTTAGTTGCTCCGTGGCATGTGGGATCTTCCCGGATCAGGGCTCAAACCCATGTCCCCGGGCAGGTGGATTCTTAACCACTGCGCCACCAGGGAAGCCCTAGCTTTATTTTTATATATTATATATATATCAGAAACCATGTGTTCACACTCCAATTCCAGTTCGACACCACAGATGTTTTTCCCTTTCCATGTTTTAATTCCATCCTCTAACAGTGAGAAACCTGGTCCCATTACCCTTAACATATGCCCTTTTTTGATCAATCCCTCTGTATGTAACTAATCTCCCGTTGTTGCCACTGCCCTTTCCCCCTCTTGGGTACTCTTTTACCCTGCCTGGGAGTCCCCACATCAGGCTGCGGCTCCTTCTCCGCCAACGGATGCCCTTCATACCCCACTAGGGCTGTGGCATGCTGCATCACACCTTCCTGCCTCTGTATGGATGCCTCCTCACCCAGCTTGGGCTCTGATACTCCCTCCCAGACCCTTCTGCTCCTCCCACTTCAACTGATGTAGACCCTACTTTCCTCTGCCACAACTAATGGCTCTAAAGCCATTAGATTGAATTTTTCAGGAAGGGGAGAAGAGCTGCCCTCTGTTTCTTGACTTGAGTTGAACTTATTTTTTTTAAATGTAAGGGAAGTATGGAACCCAGTGACTGCTGATATGTGGAAGCCTGGTCTCCTAATGGCTGCTCTCAAGACTTTTTACAAGAGAGAAGCTTTTTTATGTGGGTGAAATCAGATGAGAAAGCAAGGCCTGCAGGCATGAGGACCTCTGGCCATCAGTGTGTTGTCCATGGGAGGGAATAGGGCATATATAGTATGTAGTATGGGAGGGTCTAGAGCAATCTGGGGGTGCAGGAGACATTGATGTTACTCTCTGAGGTTGCCTTATGCATTGGATTTATAGGCCCAAAGTATGGGGGTCCAGGCTTGGCCAGGTGGGCATAGCCCAATAGGATAGTAGTAGTAATAATAGTAAGCTTATATTTATTGAGCCCTATGTACCAGACCCTGCTCTTAGAGCTTTACATATGTCCTCTCATTTCACTCTCGCTTAAGGAGCAGGAGCTGCTATTGTCATTTTACAGGTGAGGAATTGAAGAACAGAGCTTGCCCAAGGTGCCATGGCAAATAAGTGGTAAAACCAGGATTCAAACCCAGAAGCCCTCCTTAATCATGACGATTAATTGCCTGTAGTATTTGGCAGATGGAGTCTGATTGACTCAAAACACTTTATACACTATATATACACATTGGAAAACATTAAGACTTTCAAAAGTCCTTATGCATGACCTGACTCTGAGAGGTTAGAGAAGAGTTCTAAGGCCCTGAGGGACTTTGGATTCAAACTAGAACGTGTAGTCTGAGCAGACTGGTGTCTCCCATCTCAGCAAGGCTTCCAGTACCGTTCAGGAGTAGGTGACGTGAAGAGTTATTTTGCATTCCAGCTTTCAGAAGGATGTTGGCCCGTTTGCCTTTCCAAGGGATTCCATAATGAAACTCAAGCCAACCTTTGTCTATCCCAGGCTGCGGAGTTTGGCTGCGTTTTTGGAGAGGCTGTAGGCCACGGTGAAAACAAGCACTACGCTTGTGCTAGAATCATGAAGAACTTAAAATACTTCTTGGTCTTTGTTCCATATGGAACTTCACTCTAGGAATAGGGAAATTGAGGACCCACACCAGCACGTATCCTAATAAATATGCAGGCAAGTTACTGTAGGTTATTCCTTGAGTCCCGGGAGAGCCGGGGTGAGAAGTGATACTTGGCATGGTCCATGTCCGCTCGGGTGGTAGTGACCTTGTTGCCACTAGTGTGCTCTGGACTTCCCAGGCTGCCAGCCTCCTCCACGCTGCAGGAGGGAGGGAGTGCCCATTGCAGTCTCTCAGAGGCAAGCTTTTGGCTCCGTCAGACTGGGGCTTCAGAAAGCTTAAACCGTGGCCATTTCCGTATTGAGCAGCATGATTTCTTGTTTGACTTCGAGGATTAAAGTTGAGGGAATTTGAGTGTTGGGTATGAAATGGGAAAAACACAAAATTTCTGCTTTATTCCTGCTTCTTTTTTTTTTTAAAGGAAGCTTGAGTTACTCGTGAGTAAAACTTAGGCTTTGATTTTTATATTTCGTTAGTCCTCTAAGGAGCAGACATTCTGCATATTTAAAGGGAAAACTTGAAAAGTGATTTGGATTTTTTTTTTTTTTGCACATGTACACTCAGAAAACTTTACTAGACTTTTAGCAATGTTCCCATTACCACCACATCTGGGTTTTCTCTTTTTCTTCCCTATTTAAAAAAAGTCCTGCAGTCATTCAAGGCCTCTAGTAGAGAGTTAGTCTAAAGGCAGCGGAGGAAGGCCCGAGGCTGTTGGCAGCTGTGCTCTGCAGGCTTCGTTCATTCCCCCAGGTGCCACTTACTGGCTGGGGGCTGGGGAATCACCAGAGTATGGTGGGCAAGCTCCCTGTGATGGGCTCTGCTCCTTTCCCATTGGGAGAAGGGAGGAGGGCATGTGGAGACATCAAGATACAGACAAGAAAGCCAGGGCAATGGCTGGGAATGGAGCTGAGGAGAGAGTCCTGGGCATTTCCTGCTGTTTGTCTGAGTCTACTTAGCTCCCAGGACTGATTGTGCAACCGGGGCACCCCGGGTTACTTTGGGAAACTTAGCTTTAATGTTAACTGTTGCCACCTGAGAAGTGACCACAGAATTTTTCTCTCTCTTTTGAATGTTAGAGCTCCACTTAAAGATCAAGGCCAGTGCTGCATCTTGTTTTGAGAATGGTCTGGGAGACTCAGAGCTGTCATAATGCTGTGGGGGCCAGTATTAAGGGTCTTGAACTTCAGTAACAAATACTGGGATTTAGAAAAGGGGCACAGAAACACTGGGGAGTGGTTCATGTTCTGTGAATATTCCTGAAGACTAGGTGGAACAGGGCCACGGTGGGAGGGAGTAACCCAGACTCTCTGTTCTTTTTTTTTTTTTCTTTTTCTTTCTTTCTTTTTTTTTCTTTTAAACTTTCCTCCCCTAAGTTTTAGATGCTTCTGGATGTTCAATGCTAGCACCTTTACAGACTGGAGCAGCTCGATTTTCTTCATATTTACTTTCAAGAGCAAGAAAAGTGCTGGGCTCCCACTTATTTTCTCCCTGTGGTGTTCCGGAGTTCTGCTCCATATCCACCAGAAAGCTGGCGGCCCACAGCTTTGGCGCATCCATGGCGGCAATGATGTCCTTCCCTCCCCAGAGGTATCACTACTTTTTAGTGCTGGACTTTGAGGCCACGTGTGACAAGCCGCAGATTCATCCTCAGGTAACTGTTGCATCGTTGCTTCAGCAAAGATGGGGTGGGCAAGGAGGGAGGGAGGATAGACTTGCTTTCTGGGACCCAGAGGAAGTTTCTCATGTCTTCTTGGCTTTTAGCTACTCATCTGGAGTTCCTGCCTAAGAAGCAGGACTTGACTCAGGCATCCTAGGGTAAGGTAGACCTGAGAGGTCTTTGTAGAGAACTGGGCACACTGTTTCTCTCTGGTCTCAGCCTTTGGGAATCAAAATGTTTCCTTCTGTCCCATCCTTCCTCTCTCCTTTCCCTTCCCTCCTTCCTTCTCCTGCTACTGCTGCATGTTCTTTTAAGGAATACTGTGTTAGCCTCCAAAATGGCCCCCAACGATACTTACGTCCTGATATTCCCACCTTTGGTAGTTCCCCCCTCCTACAATGAGTGAGAACTAGCCCTGCATAACCAACAGAATATAGTGGAAGAGACATTGCGTGACTTCTGAGGCTAAGTCATAAAAAGCATCACAGTCCACCTTGCTCTTTTGGATCAGTTGCTATGGAAGAAGCCAGCCACCATGCTTTGAGGATATTCAAGCAGCCCTGGCGAGAGGCACATGTGTACTGGAACTGAGGCTCTTAGCTAAAAGCCAGTACCAACTTGCTGGTCATGTTCCTTGGCACTGTCTTGGAGGTGACTCTGCTACCCCCAGTCAAGCCTTCAGATAACTACAGCCCCAGTGGACATCAGACGTCAACCTCAGGAGAGACCCTGAGCTAGACTGACCAGCCGAGCCACTCCTGAATTCCTGGCTCATCAGAGCTGTGGGAGATAATAAATGATTATTGATGTTTTAAGCCACTAAGTTTTGGGATGATTTGTTATACAGCATTAGATAACCTGAACAACCATTGCTGGTCTGTTGGAAAGGAAAATTTCTTTGCTTGCATTTTTTTCTTAGTTACCAACTGTGTTCGGAGATCTTTTACCTTTTGAGGCAGTGCTGCTAAGAAGCTTGGATTAGCAGCAGAGAGACACGTGTGCTAGGTGATATTGGATTGCTTGGTGTTTGCTTTGGGGGCCTGATTGGGGGCCGATGTGGCAGTGCCTTGTAGTGTGGGGCCTTGGGTATGCCTTACTCTAGGACTGGAACTCTTCCCTGTAGGGCTGGATTATCAGGTGGGTAATTTGGGGGTGTGTAGACATGTGGGTCTGGGAGTAGCTTTCAGTAGTAAGAGGAGGAGAAGAGGAGAAGAGGATTGTAGCAGCAGGCACTTGGGAGACAGGGAGGTCCATTCAGAGGTAAACTGGGTTCATTTCTTATGGTTGGTTTTTTTTTTCCAGGGAGGGGTTCTATCTTTAGGTTAGTAGATTATTTTCCATAAAGCAGATACCACAACCCTTTTACCTTTCCCTTTCTCCTTTCCTGTTTGTTTCCTGTTCTCAAAGTAGTGGTCTGCCTTTGGGGGAGGATTGGAATCAGGCCTGCTGAGGCTTGGGAAGACAGGCGCTGGATGAGGAGAGCTTCCTTGGGGAAGGAACTTCGCATGAAAGGGAAGACGGCTTGGGGGCAGCCTGAGGCCACACTTTCTTTCTCAGCCTCTTGCTCCTACCTGTGCTGTAGGGTCGTCTTCTCCACCTCCCCAAACTACTGGAGATTCTGTGGTGGGTGTACCTGGGTGGTGGGTGGGAGTTTTGGTTATGTAGATTCTCTTGGGTTGAGAATCAGGGAGCCATACCCCAGTATGCCACATTATTTCCCTTGCTGATGATTTCAGTTGCTGAGCAAGCCTTAGTAGGACCTGAGTCTAAAACCTAACACGTTGCTACTGCATAGGATTCATCCCTCTTCTGAAGCCTCATGATTGCCTGGCACCTTCTTGATGACATTTCCTGCTTTCTGCTTCCTGGCACATGCCTATGTATATTTGTTTCTGAACTTTTCAGTTAGATTATAAGCTGAGATAATTATGTGGCTCTGTTCTCTTGTCCTACAGAGGGTCCTGCCAATGTTACTGAAGGTGAAACTTGATTCATGTCTCAGTTTGGTCTGTTAGTATCACCTTTCATCTCTCTGTCAAGGGCACTGTGCTTTTAATTTTTTGTTTTTTTTATTTATCTATTGCAATGCTGAAGATATAATGCAGTACAGATTTAAATCACTTGTGTCACCAACTTCCTTCCTAGACTTAGGCACCAGGGCCTTTTAGACCTAGCCTGAGGTTGGGCTTCCTGCTTTTTACCAGGGTCTGAGCCTGATTAAAGTTTATCTCCAGAATCAATGAAACCTGATGATGTGATTCCAAGGGCACTTAAGGAATTGGCTGTCCTGGTTCATTATTAGCAAAGCATTAGCTGTTACTTTAGAGAACTCAGGAAGAAGCATTTGCTGTCTTGCTTATCTTTAAAAGGCAAATACGAATGATCTTGGAAATTATAGACCCGTTAGTTTACTGTGATTCCAAAGAAGATACTTGACCTGATCGTCAGATAATCAATCAGCAAACAGCTAGAAGAGCATAGGGTACTGAGTAATAACTTATATGGGTTTGTGAAGAAGAGCAAATCCTGTCAGATCAATCTAACTCCTTGCTGTGACATAGTGATGGATTTGAGTGGATCTAGGGCAAGTGATGAATGTAATGCATCTCTACTTCATTAAGCCTCTACAATGCTGTGATCAACAGGTAAGAAGGTGAGTTTGGGGCCAGACAGCTCTGTTGTTGAACTACCCACTGGACCACTCTCAGGAAAGGGATGGGCAGCTTAGAAGTGACTTGAGACTTATTGTTATTGGCAGCTTAAAGCTCCCCCCGCCAACCCCACTTTCTTCTAAAAAAAACCCTTCCCTAAAGTTTGCATGTAGCAGGGTCCTGAAAGGATTCAGAGAAAGGTTGGAGGATGGATTGGAGAAGTTGTCAGTCCCAGATAGGATAGTGTCCTTCCACTGAGGTCCTCATAGGTCAGGTTCTCATTATAGCCTCTATTGTTTAGATCTTTTGGTCAACAAGGGCAGTGGAGAAATTGGAAAAGCTCAGAATAAGAGGAACAAAAATTAGGGAGCTCAGCTTGGTGCTCTGTGATGACCTGGATGGGGGGAAGGGGGGAAGGGAGGTCCAAGAGGGAGGGGATACAGGTATCCATATAGCTGATTCACTTCATTGTACAGCAGAAACTAACACAACATTGTAAAGCAATTTTACTCCAATAAAAAATTAAAAAAGAGGAACAAAAATTATTAGAGGCACAAAAATAAGACTTAGAAAGAAGAGAAACTGCATATGGTTTTAGTGACTGATTTCTTGTCCAGACTTGGAAGGAGTTGTTCCAAGGAGTATGATAATAACTTGCTCTTCATTTTAATAAGGACAAAAAAAGAATATAAGTGGAAGCAGGAAAGATTGAGATTTGAGATGAGAATGAACTTCTAGAAGAGACAGTAAAAGGACTAGAATATGGTGTGCAGGTTAGATCAGCCCTACCTAGCTCTCTCAGAACCTCTTGATGGCTGTCCACTTGACAGAGATACTTTGTGGACAAGATCTGTGTGCCTCCTGGGGGTGTGCTTGGACTGTGAATCAGAACTACCCCGGCTCCCCTGCTGCCTGGCTCCCAAGAGTTGAACACTTGAACACAGTGCACTTCTGATTCTTTTGGGAGTGTGTCATACTCCTCAGTTGCATGGGAAGCAGTAACAAGTTTTGGGCCAGGGCCTTTCTGGAGGCTTGGCATGGGGTTCATTTCTCTCATCTGTGTCTGCTATTCAGAAATCCCTGAGTCAGCTTGTTGGGACTATCCAAAAGGAATGCCACCATGCAAACTGACAGGTGCAAGCTCTGTTGTACTTGAGTAACAATATTGGTTGTAAACATGGTAAAACATCTGGTATTTCCCATTTGTCGTAATTTTTGCTGTTTATTTTTGTACTCTGTTCAGCTCACTGAAACTGGAGTGGTTGGTTTGCCAGTAACAGGCTTTCACCTTTCTGGTATTTGCACTCATTTTGTTTTACACATTTTGATTCAGATTAACATGACAGGTATTGGTTGAACATGAGACCGTTTTTCGTTTGAAAATATTTTTTCACTTAAATGTTAACTTAGGTGGATTAAAATGTTTTCGAGACTCAAAATTTGAGGAATACAGTTCCTTTCTTGCTTTAGGAATTGTTTCCTGATATGGAAGTAGGTTTTTATCTGGTTCGGAGAATCGTGGCTGCTTTGTCCTCGGCAGCAGGAGTTCATGTTGCTCATTTTGGTGTGGGTGTGCATCGAATGCTGGTGGCTGTGACCCCGAAGCCCAGGGAGCAGCCTGAAAGCTTTGGTGGGAACTTTAATTGTGCAGCTTTAACCTGGGGGCAAGTTCTCTCACCACCTCAGTGTTCAGAAAAGACCAAAGCAAATGTAAGTGAGGAAAATGAGGTGTAGGCCACAGCATGCGGGGAGGAGGAAGTAACCTCAGCTGTCCAGATGGCCAGGGAGGGGCGGCCTGGCGCTCCTGTCTGGGAGCACATGTCCTGGCTGCCGCCTCCCCTCCCTCCCTGAGTTCGTCCATCAGACTCCATCAGGCTCCGAGGTACAGCCTTTTTCTCACTGCTCTGCAGCAGCCCCGGTGACTGTTTTCCTTCTCATCTGTATTTAAGTGCCCACAACTTTGGAGAAAAATGACCTTTGGGGTTGAGGTTTTCTAGTGTTTGGTCTTTGTCCACAGGAGCTTTTTTTTTTTTTAAGGAAACCTTGAAGAATCTCCATCTGCATTTTGAGTTAGAACTATGAGTAAAGGCGTTTCTTTTTTATAGAAAATTGTCCAGATGCCGGGTTATTTTGGGAGGGCAGGGTGGGGGGAGGGTTGGTGGTGACAGGAGAAGGGATAAAATAGAAGAGAGGCATTTGGAGGATTTCAGTATGACTTGAAGCTGGCTCCTCATTATTAGTCTTTTGTGAGAGAGACATTTTGGAAAACTTCACAGGAAATTGGTTAAGATCCCTACAAATCACACTATATTGATTCCCTTCTCCCTTCAAGGCTGAGAAGCAGGAGCCCCCTACCCCCTACTCTCCCCCCACCTGATACACACACATTGCTCTTTGCTCCATATTCGGCTTCTTCCCCTCTCCTCTTGGTTCCTGTACTTTGCAAGTGGATGGAAAGGCCATTCCCTAGAGAAAGAGCTCACCCTTCCCTCCCCATTCACTTGTCCCGGTCTAGGTTCCTCCAAGGGGTCGGGGTCGGGTCAAGCTTTTGTGTGTGTGTGTGTGTGTGTCTGTGGTACACTGGCCTCTCACCGCTGTGGCCTCTCGCGTTGCGCAGCACAGGCTCCGGACGCGTAGGCCCAGCGGCCATGGCTCACGGGCCCAGCTGCTCCGTGGCATCCCCCCGGACCGGGGCACGATCCCCCGTCCCCTGCATCGGCAGGCGGACTCTCAACCACTGCGCCACCAGGGAAGGCCCCGGGTCAGGCTTTTTAGCGGAGGACCCAGTTGTTGGGTGGTGGTCCGTCTGCCTGTGGTCAGTCAGCCCCGCCCCTTCTTCTGTACAGACAGGCCAAGGCGCTGACGCTATTCTTCTAAACTGGGAAATGAAATGCAAAACCGCCGTTAATGTAACATTATGGTTGAGATTAAATGCACCAAAATCAGGAAATTCAAAGTTATGCTTCCCACAGCAACTATAACTCAGCCTCATCTGGTGTGTGTAGTATTTTGTGTTAGTGTGGATGGTGTTATATGTTAAGACATTAAAGTTAACACCATAAGCAGAGCACAAAATGCTTGAGGGGGCTGAGTTATGATGACTGTGTGAGCCGTAAGTGTTCTTGCATAGGCTCTCGACTCCTGGAATAATTTTTCCCCTGCCCATCAGACCAATTATTGCCTTTCTTATCTCTGCTTTAACACATCTCTTCTTTCAGGGTCATTGTAAGTGAATTCCTCTATCGGTGGCCAGTAATGGGTGGGCATGGGGCAGCCCACTAGGCCCTTTTGTCCTTTTTGTTGCTGCTTCCATAAATGTGGTGCCTCCCCCACCCCTTCCTGAACCCCCTCCACAGGCTGCAGTTTCCTGGTGGTCCCTCATAGGGATGGGCCTCCCCTGGCTCTCACTGTGGCTCCTCACTAGTGCTCCCTGAGTGGGACAAGCATTTGCCCCATTTGCCGTGTCCGTAACTTGACCCTGTTGTAACTTCATGTGAAAGCCGAACGGCCCTTCTTTATTTGGAGCAGACACAGCAATGTAAAAGTAAAATACACATGTCGGGGAGTGGAGCACTGGTGCATGGTGGTGCTGCCACGTGTGTTTGGCATAGCAGAGGTACGATCGAAGTGGGTTTATTTGCTATATTCAGTCTGCTTCTCTCCCTTCCCCAGGGTTTACACCTTTAAGCTGCCGTAGTGTGTAGTTAGGCTATGGAGTTGCCTTGGGGTGGGACCAAGGAACTTTCCTTGGGGAGCGCTGGGTCACCGTAACAAAGTCACCACGTAATTTAGTGCAAATCAGAAGACATTTCCCCCAGCCTCTTATTATCCGGTGGCCTCCCCAGGGCTGAGACAGCAGTTGGAATGCAGATTTTGTTAGACATGGAGCTAAGGTTGATGGTGGGGAAGAACTCTAAAGAATAGGGCCATTGATAAATGGTGAATGAAATTAGGGACTGTTAAACAGTGACACTGAGCTCCCTTTTAAGGTTTTTGTTGGACATGACAAAACCAACCAGGTCAGTAAAGGAATGGGGAGGACTTCATGGTAGCCACCTTAGAGGCAACAAAAAGGCCTCCTTTTACTCTTTGGATGACAACTTCAAGCTCTATGTTAGATGCTGGGGCATAAAGACAAGAAATGATCCCTACCCTCAAGGAGCTCGTAGTCGAGGAGGGTAGACAGCCGCGTAACTGCTGTGAAGCAGCGTGATAAGTACCGTGGCCTGGGTGAGTACTCAGTACAGTGGGCGCGTAGAGGAGGGGACTGGTCAGCCCTGCTCACGGGTGGGGGAGGGGTTGCACAGCTTCCTGTTGAGGGAAAGTCAGGAGGCCGAGAGGGCCAAGTGGGCTGGAGGGCTCTCAGAATTGCTGCAGCAGGAATGAAAGAAGGCACTCACAGAGTAAGCCAGGACCAACTGAATGAAGTCTGAAAAACCTGACCTGCATCGCAAGCTCGTTTGTGCACGAACGTTGAAAATGAGGAAGAGGGAGAATGAAGACTTTGAACCCGGCAATTTTTTTTTTTTTGCCATGCCAAGCGTCTTGCAGGATCTTAGTTCCCGGACGAGGGCTCGAACCCGGGCCCACAGCAGTGAAAGCGCCAAATCCTAACCCCTGGACCACTAGGGAATTCTCAGAACCCGGCAAATTATTTCACTGTTTGGCTCGTAGGATGGTCTATATCGGTGATATGGCATTTCTCACGTTCAAGCTCTTATTGGGATGCCGCAAGTGAGAGTACAGAGGCTACAAGAGGTTTAAGAGAATTTTAGCTAGTAACGTGTGGGCCAAAAGGGTGAGGATCAAGATAGAAATATGTGAGCTGAGGCCCTGAGGCGTTGTCAGGGAGCTGCCCCTGAAGGTAGCACTGGGCTGGGTGCAAGGTCTCCAGGGAGAGAGGCAAGGGCTAGGGAATGACCTGACAGCCAAGTACTGGCAGTTTGGGTCTGGATCTGCTAGGCATCCCTTGGGAAGACCCCCTTCCATAGATCAGAGAGGTTTATACCCTTCAAACAGATAAACGGCCTGCTGACTAGCATTGAGAAACAGAAGGAAGGAGGGAAGGATTAATGAAGAGGCAGGAGAGCCTGGATGAGAAGAGATTTGCTACAGTGGAGGTGACTGGAGGGGGTGGGAGGTGGGGTCGAGCTCTCCCTCAGAGCAGGAGCAACAGGTAACACAGCCACAGAAAGAAAACCAGTTAGGTCGGGAAGGGAGGAGGGGGAGTGCAATCCAGAGGAGCGTTTAGGGTTGGTCCGTGGGCTTCACTTCTGCCCCCATCCTGTTTTGTTTTTCCTCTCCCCTCTGTTGATTACATTTCTTACTTTGTAGACTGAAATCAGTTGTCTGACATGAGGAAACTGATATTAGGAGATGCTTCCTCCATCTCTGTGTCTTGTTGCGAAAAAGGGTCCTGCATCATTTTGATTAAGATGCCATTGGAATGATTATTTTTTATTCCCTTATCCTGGGTGTTCACAATACTTAAAAAGCCCCCACAGTCATGCATTTATGTGATGAGGTTTGAGCTCTAGCTGTGAAAACTGAGTCATTGCCTAAAAGCCTGAAACAAGAGTGTTCCCGGATTGACACTAGCCCCCCAGGCTGGCAGGTCTGCAGCAGAAGGGTGAGCAGGTTAGGACAGGCAGAGAAGGTTTGCATGTGTTGAGTGCTACCACAGGCAAAGCCCTATTAGGTGCTGGGAGAATCAGAAAGGAGGGAGGTAGACTCTAGAGGGGGAGTCAAACATCAGGGAAGCCCCTAAGCTGAAGTGAAGGTGCCTTGGAACGGGCTGCTGTTTAGGCCCTGCACCTGCCTGTAGCTGGCCAGTGGGAGATCTTGGTCTGTGTTAGCAAACGTCTGTTGCATGGGCTCCACTTCTGTTCCAGTGCTATGGTCTAGGCCTGGGGAGGCCCTTCCAGCCATGGGCTCGTCTGAAGGCTAAATGCTGGCAGAGGCTCTCACTGGAAGATGCCGATGTTGCTGAAAGGAGAAGAAGTGCAGAGTCCACAGTAAGGTTGGGGGCAAAATTGGTGACCCAGAAAAGGAAGTGTGAATGTATTGTTGAGTGGAAGAGAGGAAACAGAAATAGATATCATAAGCCAGAGTTCACGGGAATGGAGGGAAAAGTGTTCAAGGGGTTAAACATGGGCAGAGGGAAACTGGTTAGGAGGCATTACTTGAAAGTGGGTTAGTGGGTTGGACTAAGGTGGTGATGGTGGGAATGGAGAGGAGTTATGTGTTGTAGCCCTTAGATGTGCTGGGAAAGAAACAAGCTTGAGAACTGTGCTCTTAAGTAGCTCATAGCTTTTTTGGGTACTTGTGGGCTCTGGTAGTCAGTGGTGCTAAGAGATTTGGTAAGGAGTGGAGAGCGAAACCTATGGTTGTCGTAAGTGGAGTGCTCTGCGCTGAAGATCCATGTCAGGTACACCTGACATAGGTCAGCTTCTTAGTGGTGATGTAGGCCATTACTCCTCTAGGGTCTGTTTGATGAACTGTTTGGCCATTGGCCTTTGGGAGGTAGGTAGTGATGGTTGGGTAGTTAGGACGATAACTGGCTGAAAAGCTTGGAATCTTGCTCTCCACAAGTGTGATACAAACTGAGGGCCATGGTTTGAGATTGCGATGTCTGAAATGGAGTTCAGGGACTCTGTATTGTTCACTGTCCACCCCCACCCCACCCCCAGCACTTGCAGATTTGAATGAAGGCCAACTGCTCAGCTGAAAGGGATTGGTAGTTAGTTGGGGATGGAGGAGGCTGGGACTGATGAGTGGGAGGAAACATGCCATTTTGATAAGGTCTGCTTTCACTAGAGCGGTAACATGACTAGAGGGACAGTGCTAGGGGACGGCCTTAAAGGAAGTTCATGGCGATGGTGTGGAGGGTAGTGAGGCATCTCCAGCTTGGGGTCTCAGGATATCGTAGGAATTGCTGTGATCCCGCTTTACATCCATGGCCAGTGTTAGGCCTTTCTCAGGACCAGGGGCAGAAAAATAGCTCCTGGCTTATGTCTGTAATGAGAGGTCTTCCTTGGAGACCTAGGTATCCAGTCCTGCTTTTTGGTTCATTTGTACAGAAGGAAGGTGTTTTTTTTGGAGAGAATAGTATGATGAGTGCTCTGTTGGGTAGCTGATGCCCTGGGTCTTGACGGCATTCTTAAAGGGAGCAGGCATTGCTGTGGCAGGAAGACCTCTTGCTGGCTTTCTAACAGAGATGTGTCAACTTGCTCTACAAAGTTCTGGGATGTGAGATGCCAGCTCTTCCTCCCCTGGATCTTGGCGGCCAGGAGAATTAAATGTCTGATGGCAGGAGCCGGGAGTGGTTGGCAGATCTAAAGGGCTCACTCAAGGGGCTTGAAAGTGGGCCAAGCAAGGGTTTGTTCTGAGAGAAGAGCTGAGAACCTTGCGCTCTGATTCTCACTCGTCAGTATCTCTGTGATAAGGAGTTAGTCACACAGATGTTCTAGATTACACCTTTGCTATTCAAAGTGTGGTCCGAGAACCAACAGCATCCCCTGGGATGCATCCCTGGGAGCTTGTTAGAAATGCAGAATATCAGGCCCTACTCCAGCGCTAAATAGAATCTGTAGTTTGACAAGATCTTCAGGTAATTTAAAGTCTGAGAAGCACTGCTCTACTCTAGACCAGTGGTTCTCAAACTTCAGCAAGTATCAGTATCAGCTGGAAGCCTTTTAAAACACACTGCTGTGCCCACCCTCAGGGTTTCTGATTCAGAAAGTCTGGGGTGGAGGCCAGGAATCTGCATTTCTCATAAGTTCCCAGGAGATGGGATGCTGCCTGTAAGGGACCTTGCTTTAAACCACTGACCACCTTAGCTTTCTCTTCTATAAAATCGGGCAGTGATACCTGCCTCCCTTACAGAGATGTGGGCTCCGATGAGCCAGTGTGTGAGAGAAGTGTTCAGGCAGTGTGGGCAAGATGTCAGTCTTTGTTGCTCACTTACTGGTCAGTGATTTTGAAAATCTGCCGTCATGGCAGCACATTTGTTTCCCTGTCCTGGCTTCTAGCCGTCAGGTACACACAGAGAGCAGGGAATCTATGAAGCACCCCAGGGGGATTCAGTCTTCTGTGAAGAGGCCAGCAGCCCCTGGGGCTGTGGATGGGGACTACTGAGCAAGGCTTCCTGAAGCCCAGCCAGCCTCTCTGGGCTCCTCTCCAGGTTGCCTGACCAGAACCCGCTGTCTGCCTGAGTGGGCCTGGTCTGTCTTGATCACCTGTTGCTCACCCCCGGATAGTGGATCTTCAGTGCGGTATTTGCACTGATTGGAAAGATGGTCTTTGTCAAACCAAGCCTCTGATTCATCTTGTGATCCTGAGCATGTTACATAACTTTCCCCACCCTATTGGGTGATTAACTGAACAGGGTTTGGCTGCATGTGCCCTGGTCCCTGAATGTGGAGTCTCAACCTCCAAAGTGAGAGGGAGCTCAGGTAGAGGCTGCTCTAATGAGAAGCGATATAGCAGAGTGGTTAGGAGCATGGTCTCCTAACCACTGGACTGGACCCTCTGGAGTCTCTACCACCTACTAGCAGTATGACTTGCCTTGAGCAAGTTACTTGTAGTCTTTATGCCTCAGTTGCCTTATTGGCAAAATGGGATTAATAATAGTATCAATCTTATAGGACTATTGGGAGGATAAAATGTAAGAGCTTAGAACAGTGCCTGGCATGTAATAGCTATATGTATCAGCTCTTGTTAGTAGAATTACTACTAGTATTATTTTGACTCATGGCCTCATGGTGAGCTTTTGGGATACAGCAGGTGGCTGGGAGGCAGGCCCTGCTTCTCTGGGGAGCATAAAGGGAGCCTGCAGGCCCTCTGTCAGCATGTAGATGGGAATGCAGCACTATCCAAAGAGATTTTTTCCTTCCACTGGGATGGTAAGTTGGACTTCGCACCCTTCAACTTCCCTGCCCTCCTATAGTGCTGCCTCTGGGGCACCTCTGCTGCACAGAGATTTGTTTAAATAAATTCCATGACAAATGTATGTAAACAGATAGCTACAAAGAAATCATTTGGTTGTTTGCTGCCCTGAAGGGTCAACTTCACAGAGGCCACTAATATCAGAAGTTATTTACAGTTGAGTATCTAGAAGTATTTGAACTGAGGCTGATTCAGAGTCAGGTGCGTGTAGAGGTAGACGCAGGCTCGTACACCCCTGGGTGAGGATGCAGTTTCTAAGACTTTTGGTCTCCTTCATTTATTGGTATTATATATTTTTTAAAAATTCAGATTTCAGTAAAAGTAAATTATAATTCACTCTGCACCCCCCCCCCCCCCGCCATAAGGAACAGCAGTGTCTATTTTCAGCCTCTTTTCTACATTTTAATTGCTCTGGGGTCTATGGGAATGGGTGAAGACGGACATGTAGGTGAAAAATCAGCCTTTTAAAGCTCCAATTTTTTACCCTTCCTTGTCCTGAAACTTCGAGCATCAGCTCTCATCTGTCAAAGTGTAAATCAGCAATTAAAACCCAAACAGCCAAATGCCAAAGATGACCCGAAGCACAAAGCAACTGACAAACAAGTCCGGACAAATCGACGGGTAATTTATAAGCTTTGCCCTAAAATCTAATTATTTGGCAATTCGAATTTGCAGCCAGCCAGGGCTCGGCAATAAATTTAACCCGCCATAAATTATTTAGGAGCAGACTGTGGTGTAAATCAAAACCACGAGTGTTTGTTTAAGAAATAAGCTCCTTGTGCATAAAATGTCTTTTTTTTTTTTTTTTTCCAAAGGAGAAACTGTTAAGCAAACCATGTTCCCTCCGTTGCCCAGTGCAGCCCTCACTTCTCCCTCTCAACTTCCCCTCTTCCCTGTGGCCAAGAGCCTCTTTGATCCCTTGGAGAAAGGGCCTGCCTTTGCATGGACCTTTTATTGAAAAATCATTGTCTGGATAAAACCCATGTTTTCACCAGGTACTGCTTTTTCTGCCTTGCTATGTGATGATGTTGCTTTTGGATTTTATCAAACCTTTCTCTGCAGGGGCGCACAGTTTTTGGACTAAAGAGTCAGTGGATGTAGAGAAGGGCTAGATTAGTTGTTACCATCTCTAAATTGAGGGAATGCCAGTTCCTAGGTTGAGGGGGGAGCCATGAAGAATGATCTGCCCATTTTAGACAGGACCGTAGAAACATCGGCTCAGGCAAAGAAGAGTCTGTGCTTTGGAGAAAAGGTCTGTAAGAATGCTACACTGTTAAACCCTCTGGCCCGTTGTCAAGAAATGCCTAACCCAAGTCCCTTCTGCTTAAAATCCTTTTGTTGTTGTTGTTGTATCTTTGAATATAATCTTATCACTGCAGACACTTTAGCGTCAGGGAGTCTGAATACCCCGAAAGCGACCTACACATTTATTTCTTGTAGTCTACTGATCGTGCGTGTGAAATTTCATTTGAAATGCTGTTGCAGTTTTGTCCTCAGTTTATCAAGAGAATCACTGGGGTTCCTACTTAAGCAATTTTAGAAAGTAGCTGCATTTGAAACCTCTGCTCCAACTGAAACTTCTACTCACTTAAAAAGGTAAAAGAGTATTTGCTTGGTGCTTCCTTTTAATCTCTCTGGCTTCCCTTCCCTTTAAAAAAAAATTTGCAGCTAGCATTTTATTGATTGAGACAGCAGATACAATAGGTTTAGAACCATGGATACTTTGAAAAATCCAAGTTCCAAGGCTTTTGTGCTTAGTTATCAAGTCGTGGCCACTTCCCATCAACCATCAGCAGACCAGCTTTTTGTGGTTATGGTGCTCTACCCTTGGACAACCTAGTAGTGCAGGTAGCGGTGGATGGTGTAGGGTGACAAAACTATCCCAATTTTACAAATTCCTGCTCCAGGAAACTGTGGTCCCAGGCAAACAGAAAACTGGGATGTTGGTGGTTTGTAGCAGTTGAGGGAGGATGGGAGACCACTTAGAGATGAGAGGTAGAAAGTAGAAAGTATCAATACTTTGGAGCGATGTATATCTGCATTTGAATCCTGGCTCTACCACCAACCATCACTTCACCTCTCTGGTCCTGTGGAGAACTCTGGGAAAACAGAGAATTTTCTGTTATAGCCATGCGCTTGGCTTCTGTCTTGCTATTTATCAGCCCCTTCATGTGTTTACTCACCAAAAGCAGAGAATGAGGTCTGTGTGCTGGAACAGACCTGGGTGCTAGAGATGCAAACTGAAGGCTCACAGTTCTGCCGTCTCCGAGCCCAGAGCTCAGCGCCATCTGTGTCCCTGCAGCCATAGTGGAGTCTTTTCAGTAGCAATCCTGCAGGACTTTCTGCCTGGATGGTCCACATTCATCGCTCTTGTAACGCAAGAACAGCCTTTCTTCCTGGGAGATAGGAGTCTGAGCTCCTTAAAGACAGCCTTTCAGACTAAAAGAATCAGATCTTTCTTGACCCTTCAGATTTTGAAACCTGTTAGTCCTACTCTCTTTAAGTCTCATTTTCCCTATTTGGAGTCCCAACTCTGTCCCTTACTAGCAGTGTAACCTTGAGCAAGTGACAACTGCTTTTCGGGCCTCAGTTGTTCTGTAAAATAGGGGTAATAGTGATTCCCATCTCATGAGTTGTTAGGTAGATTCAATGCGGTCATTCCTATTGAGCATTTAGCAGAGTGTCTGCCACATAATTAACAATAAATGGAAAGAATGAAATGATTCCATTTTGTGTGTGTCTCCGAGGGTCTTGGGGCCAGCTCCTCTCTACCCCTCGCCCAGACTCTGAGCACCTCAGACAGAGGAGCCGCATCTCATTGTATTTGCCTCCATGTCCACACCCAGCCCCTGCCTGGTAGATAGTAGGTGCTTAATAGTATTGGTTTATGACCTGATGGTGATGACGATATGACTTATATTCCAGGGTTAAAAAGGGTAAGATAAGAAAATACATTTGAAAGCACACTGTAATAAAAAAGCATAACACTGGGTATGTCGTTCCACTAAGATGTTTATCGTAGTGCATTGTTCATCACTTGCTCACGTATCTTTTCTGCCCTCTAGTTCGAGTACTTCTGCAATGCAGACTACATCTTATCTCTGAATCCCACTCCAACTCTTGTCCAGTCTCCTACACAGAGTAGATGCTCAGGTAGTTTAATTGAATGCAAATGTCATACAAAAGTAAGGAATTGAGAAATTATTATTAGCGTTGGGAAAGAGGGCTGGTAAATACAGAGCAGTTCTTCTTTCCTTCATGGTGCTACCTTTACACAAGCAGACACTCAAATGTTCCTTTAAAAAAACATGTTCCCAGGGGAATGAGGAAATAGAAGGAGGGCAGAGGAGGAAGGGCAGAAATAACAGTTTCATGATCCGAGCACCTGCCCCTAGAAGCTGGCACTTAGGGCACATCTGCACAAGCTCTTGGGTGGAATTAATGTGATCAGCTTAGAGTTTGGGGGTTCCCGCCCTGATTCATTGTCAGCTGAAAACTGTTGAAGTGTTTGGCATACCCAAGGTGTATTAGCTGCGGAGTTTTGTCATCTGGTACAGATTGGGGCTCCTCTCCTATGAATGGGCTGTTGGGGCCAGTGTTTTGAGGCTCTGGGCTTGTCTGGGCAATATGGGAAGGTTAGAAGTATCTAAGTGAGGTCCTTACTCTTCTGACTCCCCAAAGGGTCATCTATCAAAAGTTCCTCTTTTGCATCCTCAGTGGCTCAAAAGAATATGCCAGTGTGTAAGGTCATTGTTACAACAGCTGATGGTGGTGCTGAGGAAGGGCCCCTGCAAAGTCATGTTCTGAGATTGGCCCTGTTCTTGGTCTTGGAGGCAAGGCTTGGCTGATGGGCATGCACCATGGGAGAGGTGTTCAGGACAGGTCCAATTTGCTGTGTTCTGGCCCCCAGGCATTTCAGGGGTCACTCCTCTTCACATGGAGCCAAGGCTGGCTTGTTCCCCCTCTCTGGGAGGGTCATACCTAGTGTGAGCACTTAGGTTGGCTCTATTTCCCCAGGGGTGAGGAAGCCGCAGCAGGAAAGATTGAGCTGCAGCAGGGAAACCCAAAGGCCAAGTTTTAAGAGTATCTGTTGGGGATGCTGACTCGGTGCTGGTCAGAGTGGGAGCTGAAGCGCTTACTATTTTACAATAAATACTAATAAAATTCTAGATCTATAATAACATTTCAGATCTCTAAAACAAACCATGTGCTTGTAAAAAAGTGGAAAGAGATCAACTTTAAGCCATAAATTCTTGGTAATAGAGGGTTTTTTTTCTATTTATGTTTGATAGATATTTTTGTTTCCAGAGGAATGTCAACTCCTAATTTCATAATGTATCATGGGCTTAAGAAAATTGAATTTAATAAAAGCCAGAGATGAATGGCATCCTTAAAGGTCCCAACACTTGTCTTTATTAGCAGGACAAACTGCAGGTCTCCAAACACTGCTTCTCTCCAAATGAAAGTTTAAATGAAAAGTACAGTTGTGTCACAGGTTAAATTTCATTGTGGGCCCAGCTAACATTGTTAGTGAGGAGCTGGCTGTATTTGTTTCCTTAGACACCAGGGCAGCCAAACTCACCAGGCTACGGAGGTCTTTCTGTTGGGGAAGTGTTTCTCCTACTTAGCGGCAGAGGAAGGATATATCAGAAATGGGCCTGACTCAGATGAGCCCCACCTCAGGGTTAGCACTTGGAAATCTTGGGTATCTGATTTCAAAATACACATTGGGGACCCAGTGTGTATTTTCTGTGTGTGTGCCTCAGTTCTGTTTTTCAGAGCCAAACTCTCCTCTCTGGCCTACTTCCTAGTGCGGTGGGAGGAGAGGCATTACCTAGTTTAAGCAGCAGCCTGGGCTTCCTCTCTGTTCCCTTCTGCCTCAGTCTTACAGTCTTTCCGCCCTTCCTATCTCTGGGGGCTCCTGTCAGCTTCCCCATCTTTGGGGGCACTCCAGGGAGACCAGTCAACCAGAACCTTTGAATTTCTCAGTCATGAAATCTGGCTGCCTTGATTTGTTCTTCAGTCCTGCTGTGATGTGTTGGATAAAGATGCTTTAAAAATGAGGCCAACAGAGCAGGTATGTTTGGTGGGGAGACGCCAGGCTGCCGTGGAATATCAGGGAGATGGGCTGTTTCTCCTTCTGTCTCCCGGCTCATCCATTTCCTTAGTGCAGTCGGGTGTCAACGGCTTCTGTGTTGTCTCTTCAGGCTGTCCCTGGAGAGAGCCAGTTTGCCTTGATTTTAGTGATACTGGAAAGGTCCGCACCAGAACGGGGGACCTGAGATAGGGATGCCACTGGGGCTGACTGTGGTGGCCACTGAGTGGGCAAAGCCCCCCTCCTCTCTCTGCAGTGGAGGCCTTTTTCACATGCTAATTTTACTGGGAGGATTTTGTTTTTTTTTTTATTTATTTTTATTATTTCCTATTTGTCTCTTCCAGATGTTTTCAGGGCAGTTTTTTTGTGTTGTAAACTAATTCCATTCATGTTTTAAAAATTTATGAAAGCGCTAATAAAAATGTCAAAGTGGTAAAAATGTTAGCTTTTCCTCTGCTTTGATTAAATTTTGCGAACTGTTTTTGAATATTAAAAAGCACTCATTTTTTTTATTCTCTCTCCTGGCTTTCCCTCTTCTCTCCAGCATGTGCGTGCTCTCTCCGGCCCTCTCCCCACTCTGGCGTGTTCCTCCCTTCCCAGGAGCGATGTATGAGGCGGGCTGCACAGCCGGCGTGCTGCAAGCCTGTTTGCACACCAGGACCTTGGTGCTGTGCATCTCTATTAAATAATGGAGACAAATTAATCTTAGAGACACCAAACAAATTGTCACTCCTCCTTCTCTTCCATTACGTTCCAGTGGACTGGGAAGGGCTGGCTAAGTGATTGGGTTGGGGGGGGCAGGGGGAGAAGCTGAGGGGTGGGCGTACTGCCTGAAAGAAAGGTGGGAGGGCACTAACTCTTATTACTCTTATTCAGTTTTCCTCTTCAGTATCCCCTTTGGCCCCTTTGGCTTTATTTATTATTTATCTTTTTTATTTCCTTTTGTAAAAACTAATGAAACTCATCGGCTCTGTTTAAACTTCATATATGGAAGTCTGTGCATTAGTCTGATGGCTGGTTATTTATGTGACTGGAGACCCAGGCCCATTCCAGGGCAGGGACCTGGGCAAGAGGAAGGGGGTCCTACTTTTAGGGGCTCGAGTGAGCAGGCCTCTGCTAGAGAACCAGTTGGGGAAATCAAGGCAGATGTTCCCACTGTCTTCCCTCCCCTTTCCAGAGACAGTGGGAATGGTATATGTGTCGAGTCCCTGGAACCTGTGAGGATGTTAACAGCGGGAGGGTTAGGATTATAACTGAGCTGGCACCATCTCACTCAATCTTGGGTTTGGCCTGGCAGGAGCTAATGAGTCCAAAACACTCCCCCATTCTTGACTCTGAGTTATTTGAAACGGTTAGTTAAGAAAAACTCATTCCTCCTTTTCTGTGCCTTTGCCGTTCCAGGAAATCATCGAGTTCCCCATCCTGAAGCTAAATGGCCGGACCATGGAGATTGAGTCTACCTTTCACATGTATGTCCAGCCCGTAGTCCATCCACAGCTTACTCCTTTCTGTACAGAGGTAAGGGCCCTGGCTGGGCAGCAGGGGTTGCTGGGACGGGAGCTTGGGGATCACTGGTGCTCTATACTGGCTGCTTAGGTCTTTTCAGTGGTTAAGGCAGGTGTGCATTGGACCCAGTCAGCTTTTTACAAAGCCTGCCACTCCCCTTGGACCAGTGTGGTCATTGGGGGACCCAGGGAGAGCAGTGGCACAATCTGTCCCAGCTTCCCCAACATTTTCCCTTCCTTGTCATCCCTCCCCTTCTTGGTGACCAGGTACTTGGAATTTAGGAGCAGGGTGGTGCCTCTGGGGTTCAGCTTCTTTTCAGTTCCATTTCCCTTAGGGCCCTTGGCAAGAGGTGAAGATTTCAGCTTCTTGGAAGCAGAGGTTATGTTCAGGCTTTCTTAGCTTTCTGGTGATGTTTTTCTGTGCTTGAGCAAAGTGGTCCTGTGTGAAGCATTGGCTGAATTTGTGGGAAGCACAGCGCTATCACTGAGGAAAGACAAGAGCAGTCCAAGTGGGGTATGAGGACAGCCTGGCTGAGGCTGAAATGTCCTTATCCTTATCCTAGGCTGGTTCTGTACTCGGCCACCTTGCCAACAGGTTAGTATGGCCCCACTTCACAGATTGTGAAACCGGGACTAACTGAGATCTTGATGCTTGCTGGAGGCTCAAAGAGCCATCGGCAGAGAAGAGGTGCCCCTGAAGAGTCTGGCTCCCAGGACTCTATGGAGAGGCCTTCTATGGCTGCTTTTCCCTGCGGTGCATTGTGTTATTTACTCTGTGGTAGCCACAAGCTGTGTGTGGTGGAATCACCGGTCAAGTGTGTGTGGTAGAGGTGATGGGAAAACATGAGCGTTTTTGGAGTCTTAAGCATTTGGGGTGAGAATACATTAGAGACTTTGTGCCTTCATTTAGAGACCTACTTTCTTCATATGAATGAAACAGGAGGAAAGAAGTTCTTGAGTAATCCCGAAACAATCCCTTTGGTGTGGAAGGGGCTGGGGAAGGGCCTGCCTGCACTGCTGGGGGTGCTCAGTGGGCTCTGAGACTGACTTAGCCCAAATATGAGTCTTAAGGGTCTCTCCAGGGCTGGATGCCAGTGACCCAGGTGGGCCTTTTGTTGTAGGCATCCATCTGCCAAGGTGTCTAGTCTCTCAAGCCTTTTGTTGTTCCAACCAATGATGTTGAGGCTCTTGCTTCCTCTGGGGTCAAGAGGTACATACTTTCCCTCTTTCCCCTGGGAATTACCTATACCACTAGGGGGTGCTAATCTGTCCTGTTTGCCCCTTTTGAAAAAAATCATCATTTTAATGATGATGAAAATCCCCTTCCTTATGGGAAGGGAAGGGAAGACTTCCCTTAAACCAGCCAGATACCTGAGCCCTCCACTGGCCTGAAAGTGTAATGTCCTCTTATCCTTTTCTTCCTCTTCCATATGTGTGACCTCCCCCTTGGGGGCTCCAGTTCCAGCTTGCTGCCTGGCATAGACAGGCAGGCCTAAATTTGGGGAAGTTGCTACTTGTTTAGGAATGGAGCAGAGCGTTGCTGGAACTCAGCCCTGGGCAGGAATGGATGATTGAGAATATTGGGAAAAGGGTTTTTTTTCAGAGCAGGGCGGCTACTGCTTCTCTTTTGGGGAAGGGGAGGAAGGATTGTGAGCCTTTTTTTTTTTTTTTTAAATTTATTTATTTAATTTTGGCTGCATTGGGTCTTTGTTGCTGTGTGCGGGCTTTCTTTAGTTGCAGCAAGCGGGGGCTACTCTTCGTTGCGGTGGCTTCTCTTGTTGCAGAGCACGGGCTCTAGGCGCACGGGCTTCAGTAGTTGTGGCATGTGGGCTCAGTAGTTGTGGCTCGCGGGCTCTAGAGCGCAGGCTCAGTAGTTGTGGTGCACGGGCTTAGTTGCTCCGCGGCACGTGGGATATTCCCGGACCAGGGCTCAAACCTGTGTCTCCTGCATTGGCAGGCGGATTCTTAACCACTGCGCTACCAGGGAAGTCCCGATTGTGAGACTTTGATGAAAGATGTTTCTTTTTTGTAGAAAGTTTCACCCAAGGACACACATACATAATTTGGAGGGTGGTAGGCTTGGTGGTGTGGGATCCTCATTACGAAGCCTGCTCTGAAGTGAGGCTGTGGCTGTGGCTGTGCTGTAGGTATGGATTCTGCCATTTTGTCTCGGGCTTCCAGAGCTCAGAACTCTCCCTGGCCTGGTCCCTGCCTTTGCATCCAGCCTCAGATCTCCCTGCTTCGTCTCCCCCTCACTTCCCTCAGTCTGCCTCTGCACGCGATGGTCTTTCTGCCTCTGTGTTGCACCCACCCTCCTACTTGTCCTCCAGCACCCTGCTCAGGGTCACCTTCTCTGGGAAGCCTTCCTTGAGCCCAGGCTGGGCTGTGCTCACCCCAGCGTAGCACCAGTCAGATACAGTATACTGCAGTCATTTATCCTCTCTCACTAGATTGTGAGTTCCTTGAGGGCAGAAATTAGATCTGATCCATCTCGGTCCCATCCTTAGGGCCTGGCACCAAGTAAAACTACATGTCCCTTGAGTGAATATTGTCAAGGAGTTTTTCAACCACACCTTGCCTCCCCTCAGAGTAGCTGTACTGCTGAGTTGCTCTTTTGAGTAAGTAACGTCTTCTTTGTAAAACCTCAGATCATCTAAATATTGCCCCACCTTCATACTAGATGGATTGTAATGCAAAGAGAGGCATGGACACGGGACGGGGCTGTCGTTCTGAGACCTCATCCAATCTGGCGGTGGTTGCCTTTGCGGGTCGGGAGGGAGGTCATTATGGCCAGAAGGAATCTTCCATTAGTAAGTGTGAGAAACAAAAACCTCCAGATTTTCCTAAGCAGTTCCTCTGGTAGGATTTTCTCTCTTGCACAAGAAGTGTTTTAAGAACCCTGACTGTGTGTGTACATGCACAAGCACATGCTTGTGTTGGGAGAGAGACAGGCTCAGTGCTGGGCAGTAGGAAGAGGGATTCTGCCTTGAGTGAGTCTGCAGCCCACATGTAGACACTCTTACTTGCTCTGTGTAATGAACATGTTGTTAGCCTTCTTGAGGTCCTTTCTTAGTTCCAGTTGATAGTTGGTCTGGAGACATGGTTCTGACAGAGATAGGATGGGATGTGTTTCTTTCCTTTCCCTACCACCTCTAGAATCAGCTCCAACTCATCAGATCTCTGTCTCTAGCAGCTGGGCTGACCATGTGCAGTCTTTTTTGTTGTTGTTGTCATTGTGAGAAAAAAAAACCAGGAAAAATACCCATTTTGCTAACTGCCAGTAAAGGGCTTTGTCTTGCACCTGTACTTATAAAGGGTGAGATTTATTGGTCTCTTTGTCTGAGGAGAAAGAGTGGGTCTGATTATCAGATTGCACACCAGAGACAAGTGCTTATGTAATCAACAAACTGTCTTGGTGTCAGAATACGATTGTGCTGGAGATAAACTGTGAAGGGAGAAAGCACTGGATGCTGACATGCTATTGGCACCGAGTGTCCTGGGCTGCTTCGTGTAGTTGCCAGTGTTTATGAGGAAGCCAGCTCGTTCCTGGACAAAGCCCTTGTGCGGGAGGGGATCTCAGTAACCAGCCATGTTATCAGTCAGGGTCAAAAGCTCCTCGCCTTGTGGTTTCTGAGTCTGGAGAAGCGGGAGTTAATCTGTAATCCCTCAGTGAAAGGAGCCACAGAGCACACATTAATTCTTCCTCTCACCTCTCCTGCTTTAAGTGGTTAAGGTCTCTGAGCTCTGTTTAGCCTGTGAGCCCTGGTTCTCAGCTTAGTAAATACTTGGCTTTGCTCTAGTACCTTTCATTGTGAGGCTGTGAAAGCTTTTTACAAACATATATTAACCCAAGTGGGAATGGGCTTAAAGAGCAGCATGAAAGATTTAGGTTAGGCATAAGGTATAACTTCCCAGTATTTATTTTATTATATTGTCTCTCTTCCTCACAGTTTGTGGTACAAGTCTTACAGGTTGTCAGTATCAGGTACAGGGACTGACTTTTAAGATTTCATTCCCTTTTCATCCAGTGCCTTGGCAGAGCTGATAAGATGTGGTCCATTGTTGGAGGCATTAATGCAGGGGAGTGAGGCCTGCCCCTGAAAGGATCTCCAGCCCCTGTGTCTCTGGGGGTTGAGTTCAAGTCCTTCAGCTGTAAGCCGTAAGTCATGTCCTGCTGGACATGGTGGTCTGGGAAGCATGGAGAGGGAGGGAGCTGAGCTCACTAGGCTCCTCCCAGGCTGAATGATTCTGGGATTGCTGAGCCCTGGAGAGGAGTGTGAGAGAGCCCCAGGATCCGGGAGGCTCCCACCCTCACCACACCCCAGGGTGGGAAGAGGTGGGCCTAGTCTGTGGTGAGAGACCCTGCAGAGCAGCACTCCGGTTTTTCTTTTCGGTGTAGTGCTTTTCCTGGGGCCCAGGGAAGGTGCTTGTGGACCTTGTACACAAGTGCTGACCTAAGTCCCATCTCCACGGAGGGAGGGTTCTTGGCAAGGGTGCCATTGGTTTCCTGTGTAAGCGAGACTTTCTGGAAGCCCTTCAGTGTTCATCTGAGTGACACTTGGTGGGAGCCAAGAGAAGGAGTAGACCTAACCTTGCCCCAGGAAACTCAGACTGGACATGAGACTGTACACAGACCCTCGGGCTTTCCGAGAAGAATGGCTGTGGGCCCTCTTTTCCAGGATAGTCCTGACCCAAAGCCCCAGCTCCAGGCTTGGGGATGTGACTTGGCCCTGGGAGAACTGAGCAGGAGAGAAGCTGGGCGAGAAAGGGCAGTGGTAGGTGCATGGGTGCCAGCCAGTCATCTGTTTGGACCTGGAGTTGGCAACAGGCCTACTCTGGACTCCGGCCCCTGCTTGAGACAAAACGCAGGGCCCTTCCTGCTCAGTGTGTGGGTCGGGAAGGCCAACAGGCTCTGGGTGCTGGCTGGACTGGGCCAGGACGGGGCTGCCAAGAAGAACGCAGATTCCACAAGGGCAGGGTTTCCACGCTTTTCTCCACTGCTGGATCCCCGCTTCCTAGAATGGGGCCAAGCCTCTCCAGGAGTAGATGTTGACTAAATAAAAGGAGGAGTCTTAGCACTCCAAGATGAAAGCTACAGACCCTGGGCTCTTCCCCATCCCCACCCCCAGCCCTCAGGGGACCGACCACCTTTTCTTCTCTTTGGCTCAGGCCCTCCCTCTGCTGGGCAGTTCTTTGGTCTCCCAAGCAAGGAAAGGGTGTGGAGGTGCCAGCCGGGTGGGCATGCTGTGGGTTAAAGCCTCGCAAAACAACAGTGTAGTTAATCTTTCTAATTTATTTTCCTTTTAGACCATGGGAAGTCTGTAGGCAGCAGCTGTTACCCAATTAAAATACAGATTAATATAAAAACAGTTTCTGGAATATAAAATAGAGTGGCTGTGTCCTTACACTTCCTTAAAATACCACCTAATAATGACTTGATGAACTACAGAAACCCACCTAGAGGAACTCAGCGTTCTTAAAATGAAAATTTCTTCCCTAAAAGGTGTGTATTACCATTCCATGTAAGTCGCTATGAGAAAATAACCTTCCCTCTTAGAGCCAGCGGTTTCTGTGAGTTGGGTATTTGGTATTCATTAAATGCAATTATAGTTTAATTGGAGTTTAATCCCCACCCCACCCCCACCCCCGCACTTAAAAAAAAAAAAGTTTCCAAGCAGGCCTGAGATGCTGCTCTGTCTGGAAGTGGCTGGGGGCATGTTGGCCACCATGATTTCCAGCTGGGCCCACGTCTGTGCAGGGGGCCTCCTGCCGCAAGCCTTCCAGGGAGCCTATCTAGTCTGCGCTTGAGGGGTATTTTCCACTTCAAAACAAAACAAAGCAACAAGCTGGTTTGAACCTAGGCCTGACCTGGGTGGAGCGGAAGCCCTTGAGTCAGAAATTCTCTAGACTAGGTTTGTAGGCTTTTTTGTCTGCTAAAGGTGCCTGTTTCCTGCTTGGCTAGCCGGTATTGAGGGCCCAGGTATGCGGGGTGAAGGGTGGATGCCTGGGGGGCTCCCCCGGCCCATTGCTGGTTTCAGAGGGGGAAGTGCTGGACACCGGCGCTCAGAGAAGGGGTGGACTTGGAACCAAGTGTGCTGGTCCCATGTGAGCATTCCCCGAGTTCTGCAGGAACTTCTGAGAAGCTTGGAGGTGAATTCACTGTAATTCGGGGGGAGTTATTGAGCCTATTGAATTCAGAAGACACATAAAACCAAATTTTCTGCAAAATGAAAGCCGAAACAGGTCTGAGACCCACCCCGTGGTCGGTATGTGGATGTGTACCCCCATCTTGGGGCAGGAAGTTGTGGGGCAACTTGATTCCCAAGGCTTCTGTCAGGTTCGGAGCCTACAGCTGTGCAGGTCAGAGTCTTTTACGGTAGAAGGAGAAAAACAGAAAGGAAAGGATCCAGTCCAGCTTGGAGTCCCTGCGCCCTGGTTTTCCACCCATCGGCTCTTTCTCTTTTCTTTCAGCTCACCGGGATTATTCAAGCCATGGTGGATGGTCAGCCAAGCCTGCAGCAAGTGCTGGAGGTAGGTTGAGTGACCTTTAATTCCTGACCTCTGACCCCTTCCTGCTGCCTTCCTCGCCTTCCTCTCCCTCCCCTCTTGAGAAAGTAGCCCTGTAATTTGACTATGATTATGGCTTGATTAGAATAACATTTGCTGTCACATCAGTGACATGCTGTTGAGAGTATTGAACCATTGATCTGTCATCTCCAGCTGTTCCCGTCAGGGTTACTGACGAGATGTCCGAGTGCCACCGGGGGTTGGTGGAGGCCCCTCCAGCTCCCGGCCTGTGGCTGTGCTGGCTGGCGGCTCCGGCGGCTCGGGCAGCCCGCGCTGGGCGGCTGGGAGTAGGGGAGCCAAGCTGCAGCACTGCGGGCTGGCCCCGGGGACTGGAGGTGTTTTTGTTTAGCTTTAGTGTTGGCTTCCTGTGGCATGTGAGCACTTCATTAACTCACGCAGAACTCCCCATCGATGGCTTTTGTTTGCTGTCAGCTCCTCCAGGAGGTGCGGCCGGCCCGCCTGCCCCACTGCAGCTTGCCGCTGGATGCATCGTGCCTGTCAGGGGTGCAGAGGCTGCGCTGGGTAATGATTCCTAATCAGAATAATTACAACAATTGCCTATGTGAGGAAAATCAAATTAAAGGCTTTAGAACCCTTGGCAGAGACCACACTTCTGGGATGTTCTCCTCCGGGAGCTGGAAAAGGTTAAGACGCTGCTGCTTGTGCTCCAGCCTGAGGGAGTCAGGAAGCGGTGCTTGGCCTCAGCTCATCTCCCACCCCCGCGGGCCTGGGGTTTTCAGAGAGGGAGAAAGGTCCCCCTCCCACTCCCTTCTCTAGCGGGAGAAGAGGAGAGAAAAAGCCTGTGGGTCTCCTTAGGTGCTTTATTTATCTTTAAGAGCAATAAAGCCAAAGCTCAGCCCCTATATCACAGGAGAGAGCAGAGTGTCTGGGAGGATAGCAGAGCACATCTGCCTCGGAGGTAGTCCACCTGGGGGGAGCAGGGTGCTGGAGAGGGAGGAAGATCTCTTTCTTGAGCCTAGAGGCCTGTCCCATGGGAGAGAGAAATGCAGACTGAATTTCCTGGGGCTCCTCAGGATGGAACTAGGGCCAGAGAGAGAGGTCTAGGCTCACCCAGTGGCCAAGTGCGTTCCCTGTCCCAGGGAGTGTGCAGGCCCAGGCTCTGTGGCTGGTCAGGCTCTTGTGGGGTTGGGAGAAGATGGGCTCTGAGGTGTCTCCCAGCCCCGCTGACCCTCTTTTTTGGGTGGGGAGATTCACCCTATGACTAAGGGGGATCCTCAGCCTGGACTGCTCCCTCCAGCCCCAGACTCAAGGAGAAAGAGGGGACCCTTCCTTCCCTATCTCCCAGCCAGCATCCCAGAGCAAGGCTAAGGGGGCAGGCAGCTTTTCCCTGGAGTGTCTCTGGCTGGGATCCCGGGAGGAAGATGCTTATTCTGGGCCAGCACCAAACCAGCGCTGTCGAGGTTATGGAGTTTTCTCCACAGTGGCGCTGGTTGAGGGGGAGATTGTTCTTCAGAAGGCTTCCTCCTGCTGACCCCAGGCCAGCTGTGGATCAGGATGCTCAGAGGATTCTGAGTCTCACCCAGGAAGCTACTTTCTGCTATTTCAGCATACTTTGGGGGTGAAGAGGGGGAGATTCCTGGCATTGGCCTAGATAGGAAGTCTCCGGGAGGACAAGGAGACCAGACTGGGCTCTACTCTTTCCCATTAGCCTTGAGTTGGTTATAGAGCTGAAGAGTTAGTTCTTGTCCTAAGCAAGGCCCTGAGCAGATGGCCAGTTAGATGTTTGCCTGACACATTTGTTCTAAGCAGGGCTCAGTCTGCATTCCTCTAGACCTTCAATAGCCAGGAGGGCTGGCTGATTGGGGCTTGTCTTGGTGGTCCCTCCAACCGTTTATCCATTCAAACAGGAAGGGAAGGAAAAGGACAGGCCTGATTACAAAAGCATCGCTTTCCTGGACAGGCTCGTAGCAGAAGCTGCTCACTAAATATCTGCTGCATGAGTGAATAGCCTCGGCCCTAAGCTTCGGAGGAGCAGTAAGTGCTTCTCATGGTGAAGCCCTGGTCTTGCTGGGCATTTCCTCCTGACAGTCCTGTCCTGTCCTGTCCTGTCCTGCTCTCTTTTCCAGGACCACTTGCAGGAATTGGGGCGTTGGGGAGCCCCCTAGCAGGTGGGGCACTTACCTTGGGGATTTAAGGCCAGTGAACTGGAACGAGATTAGCTGACTTAGGGACCTTCAGGTTTGCCTTACCTCTTTTCTTATGTAAAGTCTGCCTTATTTTCTTTAGGTGACCCTGGGGAAAGGATGCATGTGTGCGTGCATGTGTGTGTGTGTCGTGCAAGGGTTTGGGCCAGAGTGACTGGGGAGACAAACCATTCAGCAGTGGAAGGTCCAGAATTTAGCTGCTGGGGAGACCCTTGGGCTGAGGAGGATTCTCTGGTGTGAAGAGGGTCTGCAGAGTCCGGTACTGAGGAGTGGCCCTGATGTCCCAGGAGATAGGGCTGCTGTGGTCGTGGACCTAGATGGGATCCTTGGCCCTTTTCCAGGATTGCTTCGGCATGGGTCAGGCCTCCCGAATCTCTGCGGTTCCAGGGAGCCCAGGATTACCATGGGCTCTCCATTACCTGCTGGGCACACAAGGCCCTTCACAATCTGGCCTAACCTAGTCCCCCAGCCTCAGTTCCTGCCCTACCTTTCAATCACAGCGGACTCCAGTCACATTATTTCTTACTCACATTTTAATCAAGAAGACACTGTGCTGGGTTAGGGATTAAGACAGTGAATAAGACAGCTAAGAGTCCCTGCCTTTGTGATGCTGATAGTATGGTGGGGAAGGCAGACATTAAACAGACAGTTGCTAATCAGATACAAAATGTCTGTGCCTAAGCCTTTGCCTCTGCCTGGAGTGTCCTTTCCTGTGTTCCGTGCTGTCAAGCAAACTCTTAGTTTTGTCATCAAGCCCTTAGTTCAGTCATCTTTATGAAGCCTTTCTGACTCCTTTCCCTGTAAAAGGTGAGGCTAGCCTCTGCCTCTTCTTGGTCTGATGGCATCCTGGGTACTTCTCCATTGCTGCCTCTATTATATTGTATTAAGATGATCTGTCTTTCTCCCCTTCCCAGCCTACTGTCTATTTTTAGGTAGGCACTTAATACATTATCACATATAATTCTCAAAACAACCCTGTAAGGTTAGTCATCCTACCTCGTTTTATAGATGACGGAAACTGAAGTTCAGAGGGGTTATATGACTTTTAAATGACTTCCCATCAGTGACACAGCCAGGATATGGAAGAGCCAAGGTTAGAACCCAGATGTGTCTGACTTTCAATCCCACGTTTCTAACGACTACGCAATATAGCCTTTAAAAATAATTCTCCTGTGTGAGTGGAACGGCAGTGTGATCTGCCGCACTCTTGCCCCATGCCTAGGATCTTCTGAAAAATAGGCAATGCTTCATGAATTCTTTATGATAATTTTCTCGGTATATACTGATTTTAGTATTTGTACTTCCAGTGTGAGGCAAATAATAAAATGGATAAACGGATGAAGGGGAAGAAAGACTTAAAGTGTGTTTAGGATTAGTTTCTTTCCCTGTCTAGGAATTGAGCTCAGCCTTCAGAAGATTCCGCTGAATTTGAATCCCCAACCAGGAGAGGAGAAATACAAAGTCTGGGGCCAGTTTATGAGCTTCTAGCGACTGGAGCAGGCAGTGCTATCCCAGTTGTCAAGATGGGTCTATAGCCCGGCAGAGGAGCCTCTTCTGCTAGACTCATGGTGAAAATTAACTTCACCTTCATTTGGGGAATAACCAAATTAATAAATTTGGTTAGTAGACATTTGGTGGGAGGCTGGAATGAATAAATGAGCGAATGAACCTATGGATTGGAGTTCCCTGCATGGGGCCTCCTCCCAGCCTGTTCTCGTGGCCCAGGACAGCCTGTGAGTGTGCTAGGCTGTGCCTTTGTTTGAGGACCAAAGGTATGTGGACTGACCTACTGGGATCTGTCCTTATCCTGTCCAGGGTGGGCTGCCAGGCACCGGGGGAGTGGAGGGGCCCCTGCCCCCCACCACTTGGGCTTGTGGGATCTGCCTGCAGGGATTGTCCTGCAAGGGCCTCCAAAGTTCTGAGTCAAGACAGAGACCCCAGAGTGGAGGGATAAGATTACAATTTTCTCCTGCTCTGATTACAAGCAGCTTATCTGCGTTTCACTGTGTGGCTCTTCACAGACTCGGAAAAAAAAAGGAAAATCTCATCTGTTCTTGTTGTGTACTTTTCAGAGGGTCGATGAGTGGATGGCGAAGGAAGGCCTCTTAGATCCAAACGTCAAGTCAATTTTTGTCACCTGTGGAGACTGGGACTTAAAAGTCATGTGAGTATGAGCAGGACTCCTTTGCTGGCAGGGCTTGGAATCTGCGGGACCAGGTTTTGCCTTTCTCAGGCTCAGATGTCCAAGCCTCAGGGCACCTGGGTCGGGGAGTCCCTGGATTTTGGGGTCAGCAGGGCAAGACAAGGGCTGAGAGCCCTGCCTTCTGCCTCTAGAACCAGGAGTGGACAGGCCAAGTACCCTGCTAGTACTGCTAGTACTGCTGTTGCCTTCTTGCTTTTGCCAGGGCAGCCCATCCTGTTGTGGAGCTACATGTTATTGCCCTGAAAAGAAGGAGGTAAAAGAGGGTCTTAAATTTTCTTCTAAACCAAATACATAGTATTTACTGTTCTAAATGCTTTGGAAATAGTAAGTCATTTACTAACCCTAGGGATTCTTGTTATTCTTATTTTATAGATGAAGACCTTAAGGCACAGAGAAGTTAAGTAACTTGCCCAAGAACACACAGAGCCAGAATTCAAACGCAGGCAACCTGGCTCCAGGGTCCATTCTCTTAACCATTATACTAGGCTAGGCTCTTATCTGGGATACGAGGCCCTGACGGTCCCACGGAGAGCCCATTATGAGGATGAGACAGGGATGCTTCTAGGAAGCTGCCCAGGTCACCAGCCTCCTCTTTCCTCCTTTGTCGCCACTGCTTTTTCTCCTTTGTCTCCTGATCCTGCCCCAGTTATGGAAGACAGAACTGGTTCCTCTGCTGGGTTGACACTTCTGCCTCTTGGCTGTCCTCCTGGATACCTGGCTTCAGAGAGCCCCCAAGGAACTAAAGCGGGGTGGAGGTAGTGGGGCACTGTTTGCTGAGGATTGATAGAATCGATACCTCTGTGTTCTTTGTGACTGAAGGTGGCAGCAAGCACTCTGTGTGTGTGTGTGTGTGTGTGTGTGTGTGTGTGTGTGTGAGCGTGTGTGAGCTTTTGAACATAGGGTAGGGTATTGGCCGGGGTGGTGGGGAGTCGTGGCTCTAGAGTGACATTTCCTACAAATTCAGGCATTACTTTCTCACCACGATCCTTTTTATGCCTTTTGGATGCTGGGCATTGAGGTGAAGTTCTGCACCCAGGTGGCTGTCAGCCTGCTATTGGACCCAACCCTCTAGGTGAGGCGGGAGGAAGGGCAGGCCTGGATCACATAAGCGCCTGTGCACCTGTCTCCCTCAGCCCTTAGGTCGTGTGCATGCTGACTGCACACCACAGGCTCCGGAGCTCCCGTTGACGCTCGTTGTCAGGGAAATTACAGTGGCTGGGCCTGGAGGCAGAGCTGAGTCGGGGGAGGGTTCCGCGGAGAAGGTGAGGAGGAGGAAGGCTGTTGTTGCTCTTTTACGGCATCCTGGGCAGCTTTGAGCGCTCGAAGTGGGAAGGGGCTTACGAGGAGCTCCAGCACAGGAGAAGCTGTCTGGGGTGGGGCGGGGCTCAGGCTGACACCCAGAGTTCTGGGGCTCATGTGGCCCAGACCAGAGGCCCAGTTTCTCCAGGTAGCCTTCTGAGACTCCCACTCTCCCAGTGGCTTTCTCTCTTTGATGTGTTCGTGTCCCAAACACCCAGTTTCAGCATCTTCTGTGATGGCTGTGAGTGGTGTGTACTTGTACGTGTATATGAAAGCTTTCCTGTGCGTGATGTTGGGGACCATCTGGTTGATTTCTGCATGAGAAGGAGAGGAGATGCCATCTTCCTTGGGTCTGGCCTGTGCTGGCCTACAGCACCGGTTCAGGCCTTGGCACGGTAGGCCCTGGACAGATTTTGGTGACTCGGGAGGCTGCTTTGCATCTTCATGAGAACTGGCGTAATCAAGAAGAGGGATAGGGTTGGGGAATCAAATCACACATGAAAGGAAATCAGATGTTAATGAGCACATACTATATTTCACTCAGTCCTCCTAACTGCCTTCTCGGGTAGGAGGTGGTGTCTCCCTTTTATAGATGAAAAAAACAAAGCACAATTAAAAACTGAGACTCAAATTGGCAGACTCAGAGGTAGGCAGAATTGAATTCTTGAGGCCACATAGCTTCCAAGAGAGATGATTCTGGCGGACTTTGGTGGCTGGTTTGGGTCTGGCTCGGGAAGGCCAGTGAAGCTCTGAAAGCCAGTGAGCAGGGAGGTGGCAGGTGGCAGGTGGCTGGGGGAGGAGACCTCTGTGCCTGCCTTTTAGAAGCAGGACCCCACATAACTGCTGGGAAGCCTCTTAATTAAATGTGTAACAAAATAAAAACAGCCAGAGAGGAAATCTAAGTAGTGCTGCGTGACGGTGCACAGCTTTTCCATGTTCCTGGAGCCTCTCGTCAGATGGCTGTCGTCAGAACAGCCACTTTCTCACACGCCTGGTAAAGCCTGCTGATGAGCCTGACAAGGGTGGTGTTAAACTGACACCCACAACTTGTTAGTATGTGGCTCACTTCTTATTTTGACATCCATTTTCAGATTTAACTAAGTCTAAGGAACTCGGCAAATATTTTCATTTCCCACTCTAGTCTCTCAGAGCCATGGTTCCCTCTCGTTGCTGTCCTTCCCCTCTCTCCCAGCCCCCCTCTCCCTCCAACCAGCTTCACATCACTTTTTTTTTTCCACATCAGTTTTGTTGGAGAGGGCCTGATTAGTGAGGCACTGAGAAATGGGGACTGAAGTGGCAGCGGAAATCCCACTGGAGAAAAGAAATCTGCTCCCATCCTGACAAAATTGTTTTGTGTCCATCTTTGGTCAGTCTGAATGGGTTGACACTCCGGTTTACGTGGACTTTGATGCTATCATCACAGATCCCGCTACGGTGGGTTTTAATTTAGGGGGTGCAGATTTAATTTTCCTTCTAAACCTGTTTAAGAAACGACACTCGTGGTTTTGGCTCTTGGTCAGCTTGCCTTTCCTACCTGACCTACCTTTCCTTTGCCTTACCTGGTGTTTCGTGAAGCTCCTTGTAGAATTTAGCGTTCTTTCACCAATTTTCTCTCTTTCCACGTACCCAGGCTCTCTGTATTGTCTCTGTGAAGGGCTTCCACCTTCGGCATGGTGGGAGGATAGGGCGGATGCAGAGTGAGGAGTGACACCGGCACAGGTGCTGCCCTTGAGGAACTCAGCTTTTCACCTGTAGCTTGGAGACCTGTGTTTACCAGCTGAATAGCACAGGTAGCTGAGAAGCTAGACCAAAGGCTTTTCCAGTGGCCTGTGGGTCTGAGATCAGGAGGACTGGGGTGTGGGCTGGGAGTGGGGGACAAGGAAGAGCTGATATGAGGGTGGACCTGGTCCTCGGTGCCGTCTGGGAGGGGGCCCTCTGGAGGAGAGGGGCAGGATCAGCAGACACTGCTGTGGGGAGGCAGGGCCCAGGGGTCTGCTCAAGGTCTGCTGAGAGGGTCCTCCTCCCCCTCCCCCTCAGCTTTGGAATAGCGAGTTTTCCTGCCATTGGAGGTCGACTGTGTGAATGCGGGCCTGGCATTTGACTTGAGTTGTTTTCCTTGCTTTCCTTGTGAGGTGTGCATACTACACCCCTCTGTTGGTGAAAGTCTGGAGATCAAGAGATACTTGCTCAGCATTTAACATTATTTTGTGTGAGACCATCTGAACTAATTTTGCAACAAAAAACTCAGCCACCTGGGTAGGAAGCTTTCTGAAAAAAGAATGATAATTTATTAGAGTGCCAGTTGGGGGAAAGCACTTAGTACTATGCTGTCCAGCCAAAGGAAATGAGATCTATTCCAATTACTTCAATACTCTGACATGAAGTTTTTTGTGTTATTTTGTTCTTTATTCATCATGAAGAAGACCAATCAGGAGGCAGGTGGAAGCATCTGTGTGAAAGTCACACCTGAATTCACACTCTTTTTTTTTTTTCAGATGACTGAACCCTTTCTAGACTGCATAGGTTTCCCTTCTTGTTGTTTCAAGTACAAACAAACATGATGTCTCTGATTGAAAAAAAAAAAAAAGACACTTGCTCATGTTACCCTACTCACTGCTTGATTTGGGGGCATGCACTCAATGGGGACTACTGAGGGTCATGCAGGCAAGACTGTGGAAGAGCAGAGACTGCTGTCACCTGGAGTGAAGTCCCATGGCGGTGGAAGCACCCACCTGGGGAGCACTGTGGGGCAGGGACTGTCTCGTGGGGCGTGTAGATGAAGGCTGAAATGCTGAGCCAGTGACATGCTTGATGGGGGTCAGTCTGGGCCCTCTTGGCATCATTCAGCAAAGCTGACCACTTCATCCTTCTTGAAGCACTCTTCATTTCTACTTATGTCTCCTGTTTCTCTGACTTTTCCTTCACAGTCCTTTTGGCAGATTCTTCTTTCCTTTTTTCTTAAATTTGGTGTTTCTTAAATATTGGTATTTCTTTGACCTCTCTCCTAGCTGTCTTTTCTTTTTATTTGACACACTCACACTTATCAGGGTGATCTAATCTATTCCCCAGCTTCAGTTATCCTCTGTATGCTGTCTTCTCATTTTTCCTCCATCTGAGAAGTGGGAACTGACATGGCAGCAGTGATCCCACTGGAGAAAAGGAATCGGCTCCATCTGCCATCTGAACTCCAAGCCTTCATATCCAGCCCCCGTTCTCTCTCTTACCTAGATATACACCGACCCCTTAAAGCTCAGGTGTTACTTTTCTCCCAACACGTTGTCCTCCACCATTCTCTTAAATAATGATTGACTGGTACCATCTACTCAGTAGTTATGTCAGAAACCTGAGAATCACCCTTGGTTCCTCCCTTTAGCCATAACAAATTAATTGCCAAATCCTATTGATCCTTTGTCCCAGAGGTTTCTCAGAGTCGTTGCCTTCTTTCCAAACCCACTACCACTGCCCTAGTTCAGGTCACCATATTCTTCTTGGATTCCTACGAAAGTCTTCTTTCTCACTGGTCTCTCTGACTGTCTTGCTGCTTCTGTTCCTTTCTCCTAATCGTAGCAGATTACATCACACCCGCTTAGCAGCCTTCAAGGCTTCCCCTTGCCCTCCAGGCAAAGTCACACTGTTTATTGGAGCTTTCAAGGCTCTTGTTTATTTCTCTTGCCTCATCTCTTGATGCTCTCTATGTATTCAGTCCCCACCCCAGCCAGGTGCTCTAACTGGCCGATTCCTAAGGATCCCTCCTAACAGCTTTCTCCAGGTGCCTTCCTGTGTGTTCTTGGAGCACATGTGCTTATTGATACATGAAAGTGTGCTGTAGCTGCCTCAACTTGTCTGTCTCTTTCCCTAGATTGCGGGCACCATTACAACCCTAGGACAATGCTTGACATGTAGTAGTTGTTCAATAAATGTGTGTTGAATAAATGACAACTAAGTTATGGAGTGGGCCTGTGGAATACCCTGCTCAGGAAGAATGGCAGAGGGTCATAGTGGGTAGGTTCAGGGAGAATGGAATGGAAGAGGAAACCTTGGGCCCTCCTGTACCAGCCTGAGTGTGAGGGGTTAGAGGACCATTCTGCTAGTGCCAAGAAGCTCCTGGGTTGCCCCTGCCAGCACTGGGTGTTGGGCCCTCCACGGTGGGTACTGGGTGAGATGGCGTAGGGGGGCCTGGGCGAGGGAGGAGGAGTTTGGTCCTAGGTGCAGTGTGAAGGGCTTTCTCTGAGACATTTGTGCCGCCAGGACTGAGGGCTGGGACTGCTCTGGGAAAGTTACGTCAGGTAATAAAGATAGCCAGCCCTTACTGAGCACTTACCACGTCCCAGGAGTCCTGCTGTGCTATTTATACATTAATCTCATTTAAACCTTACTACAATCGAATGAAAAAAATTATTTTTGTAACTTTTTATTTTAACAAATGAGGAAACTGGGGCCCAGAGAGGTAAGTAATTTGTCGAGGGCACACAACCAATTTGTGGCAGGGATTTGAACTCTAGAAGCCGTGCGTTTGACCTCTCTGCCATCTGACCGTCTGCTTCTGTCTTCCTTCATGGCCCATGGCTTTGCGGTTGGTGGGAACGCCCTTCCTCCTCTCCTTTGTTCGCAACTGAGTGGCAGAGCCTCGGGATGTTCTCTGACACCCTCGGCTTCTGGTACCTGGTCTGGTGTTGGCGCAGGTCTGGACTGTTACGATCATTTTGCTTTCGGGACGTGGTTGGCCAGGAGGTGTGGTGGGGAATGACTTGGGGCTGTCTGAGAGCCTCTTTGCTGAGCTACAGATGAATGAATCCTCAGATCTGTTTTAAGGAAACCACTGCCAATATCACTTTGGACACCTCTGTCCTGTAGTATGTTTGGAAGCACGTGGGGGCATCTCGTCATGTCTTTAAGCTCATGAAAACGCGTCTCATGTCCATGGGTTTGCCAGTTGGTCTCAGCACTGAGCTGTATCACCGTTGATTAGCAGCCTGCTGGGGGAAGGGGCTTGAGTAAGAACTCCCTGGCAGTCCTGACTTGTCTCATTTCCTGATACTTTTATCTGTCATTGCAAGCGCTTGGGCTCCCCTCCTGAACTAATTAAGTTTGCATGTGTTTAGACACATTGCCAAAGAGGGCTTAGCAAAGCAGAACTGAGCTACATCTCTTTCTGAGTAGGGAAGGAAGGGTACATGAATGCTCCACCACGAGGACCGGGAGAAGTGTGGGTGACATGGAGCCAGTGTGTACATATGGTAAGCATTCTGCCCTGGCCTCCTCGGGACACAGCAGGCCTTCAAAGCAACCTTCTGACTAGCTGGCAGCAGCAGGTGAGGGCCCACCCTCCAGCTCTCTTAGTGAATTGGCGTTCTAAGAGGGCTGAGGATGGAAAGAGGGCAGGCTCTGAGTAGGATTCTTCTCCCAAGCACAAGCAAAACTGAACATCAAGTTTAGTGGGATTTGCAGGGGGAGTTTGTAGGCCTGTGTGCTCTTTGCTGCCAGCCTGAACCTACCCAGCTCTGTGGCCTAAAACCACTTGTGTGTTTAGCGGAGTTCAGGGTGGCCTTCTTTCCAGGTCTGTGAGAAGTACATTGGAAACGTGGACCACTGAAGGCTGCACTTTCCTTTTTGCCTTGAAGACCCCAGACCACCCTGCACGGTCTGATGAACCCTGTGAAGTGGCGCCAGGGGGAGGGAAGGAGAGTCATATTGCACAGGATCTCCCCACCCTGGACGTAGGGTTCAGCCTAATGGATGACCACAGTGAGGTGATGGCTACCAGCATGTTTCCATGTCAGACTGATGCCTGCGTTTTACCTAGCGCTGGGTAGCCTGAGGTCTGAGATGTCCCGTGGCATCCTGCGCACACAGCAGCAGGCACGGGGCCTTACCATGTTGTGGAGTCCTCCTCTGAGGTAGGGAGTGAGGGTATTTCCTACAGAAAGCAGGAGAAACAGCTGTCTGCCATGGTCAGGGCCTCGGTCCCATAGCTGTGAGGCCAGTGGGTCAGCTTCCTGGCCATGAAGAGGCTCTCAGTGGACGAGATCAGCTCAGAGTCAGGGTAGGCTCCCAGTGCACACAAAGTGTGTGCGGGCGGGGTGGGGAGAGGGTTCTGGAGGTTGTATAGGAATTCTGGGCCTTTGAGCTGCAGCCTAAGCCCAGAGAGAACGAGAACCAGACCTTCTGCCCTCCCTTCAGCTTCCCTAGAGCCCTCTCGTCAGCAGAGGTACATGGGGTTAGCCCCAAGAAGGCAGCTTGCGTTGATGGGGTCATGTTTCAGCTGCAGCTAATCCAAGTCACTCGATATAAATCTCTCCCTGCTGCCTCTCCCCTCCCTCCCATCCCCAACCCACAGACAGGGAAATGAGTCCTGGCCCTCGCCCTGAATACATCATGGCAGGCCTGCCTCTAATGAGAGAGGGCCATTCATTGTGGGGTGAAGCTCCCTGCAGAGCCTGGGATGCCATTAATTAAAGGAGAGCCACCTGAAGCCAGTGGTGCGGCGCAGCCTGCCACGCTCAGATGGAGCCGTGGTGGGGTAGCCTCGTTAGCCTGACAGCTCCTTGGGCCCCGAGTTCCTGGGCGCAGAGGAGCGAGGGGTGCCCCGCCTCCACCTGAGAGCTCACGGCCTCTGGGGCCAGCCTCCTCGCAGATGCGGGAGGGCCCCCTCCTACACCTGTCCTGGGGCCTGGACCTGGCGGGAAAGGGGCGCCTGATGGCAGGCCTGGCTGGGGATTGTCCATTTCCTTTGGGCAGGCCTCAGGGCAAGAGCAGGCTTCTTTGGAGCCCAAGCAGGCTCCTGGCTCCTGGCTCCCGGCTCCCGGTCTGCGCTCCCTTCCTGCTCTTCTCCATGCGGTCCTGGAGCTGCAGGTCAGTGGGTGGCGCAGCCTGAGGCCTTCCTTCAGAGCCTGAGTCCGGGGAAGTTGGTGTGCCCTGGGACGACCTTGGGCCTGCAGGGGCACTCGGGGAGAGAGAAGTCCTGTCGTCGGGTCTGCGAGCACGGGCCGTCACAGGCAGACAGAGCCTCTGGTGTTCCACTTTCTGGACGTTTCTAGGCTGAAGGGTGGGGCCCCAGTGGCAGCCTCATCTCCTCACCCCCTGGAAGGTGTCAGAGGGTCTAAAGCACTTTAGTGATTATAGGAATCCCTGGGATGGAAGTTTTGCTCAGTTAAAACCCTGATAAAAGATGGAGATGTTTATGTAGTGACTGACCAGGCGTTGAGATGTTTATGGTGGTGGGAGCCTCCTGCTTCAGCCTGCTGTGGAGATGCTCACTAGATGGCTCTTTACTGTTTAATTGGTCCTGAGGTGAGTGTTGCCGCCTGGTTTCTGGTCCCCGGTCTGATAGGTGGAGTGCCCCTTGACCATCCATGAGGCTCTTACTGCCTCTTCCTTGCTGGCAGGAGGGGCTGTAGGCAATCGGACCTTGACCATCGCCCAGAGTTGGGGTAGCTCAGCCAGTCTCCACCTGGCTTGTCAGGAAGACAAATTGGTTTTATGTTTGTGGCTCTTCTGGGCAGTGTCTGGAAGTCTGGTTCTACGCTGCATGGGAGAATCTGACAGGCTGCTTCAGAGAGCCTCAGAACCAGCAGGGCATGGCTTGCCCAGGGGCGCCAGCTCTGCTTCCCTGGAGCTCACGTGGTCTGGAGTAGAGGCCACATGCGGCCTCCCGCCAGGTCATGATGTCCTCCACCTAAGACTCGGGCTGCACTGCTTTGTGTTTTGAACATTTTTGGACCTTCCCAGGCCTTGGCCATTTGTTTGGGCTTCTCTTTCCTCTGGCAAATAGAGAGTGAAGGCTGGAGGGTTTGTGTCCTGAACTCCAGGGAGAAAGAGCCCCTGTTGATGCTGGAAACTATTTTCCTTTGGGTGAGATATTTTTGTGTTTCTTTTGAACATTCTTTGTGTGACTCTTGAGACCCAGCTTTTTCAACAAATTTATCTTTTTCGAAATGGAGGTATGAAATAGGTGCAGTAGGGTGCATACAGTATACAAACGAGAAATGGACAGCTCAGTATATTGTTATACAAGGATACACCTGTGTGATCACCACCCAGATCAAGACGAAGAACCTTTTCCGTCATCCCAGGAAGTTCCCTTGTGCCCTTTCCCAGTCAATAATGACCTCCTTCTGCCAGGTAACCACTACTCTGACTTCTGTTACTTTTGGATCATTTGCCTCTTACTAACTTTCGTATAAATGGAATCAAACAAGATGTACTCTTTTGAGTCGGACTTCCTTTGCTCAACATAGCATATGAGAGATTCATCCGTGTTGTTGTATGTATCGGTAGTTCAGCCTTTTTATTGCTGGGTAGGATTCCACTGTATTACTGTACTGCAGTTTATGTGTTCCCTTTCTGTTGGACTACATACCTTCTTTAGTCTTTCAGTTTATGTTTGTCGAATAAGTATGTGAATATTCAATCTGATACGAGCATCTCCCTAGACCTATCAGCTTGTCCTAATTTCCCTCATCCTTTAAACCCTAATTCCAGTCCTTCAGACATATGGTCTTCCCTGTCTCTTGTGGAATCTGCACTAGCCTCCCTCTTTTCTAAACCCCTGTGATAGAGGGAGGCTGACCCCAGGCCTGTGGAAGTGGCCTTTGAGCCCTAGTGACCCATTTTATTTATTCTTTCAGCAGATGTTTATTGAATGCCCGTGATATGTTTTACACTGTCCCAGGTATTGAGAATTGAGCAGTGAACAAAGAGATAAAACTTCCAAAATATCCTGTCTTCGTGGGGTTTACATTTCAGTGCATGCAACCAGCCCTGCCCTCTGTCTTTTGGACCCTGATACCAGAAGAATCTTAGTCTTGCCTAGGCTCCTCTGTCTCCTGGGATTTTGTAGGAGCTTGGTGGCAGTGGCTCTTGCCACCTTGACAGGGCCTCTCCAGGGCTTTCTTGGGCTTTCGTCTCCCTTCTCTGCTGCTGCTGCTTGGCAGTGAAAGGGTTTTTCAAGATTGGTCCTTCCTTCCACTATCCAGGAGTCTGATTCCCTCTGTGAGAGGAGAGAATTAATCTCCAACTTTCCATGCCTGTAAGGTGAGTGACCTCTGTTTTGTCAGCGCTTGCCAATCTGTCCTCTAATTCCCAGCCAGGGTAATGGAGACATGACTTTGTGCTAAAGCAAACCACCAGCTCTCCTAGTGCGGATTCTGTCCCGATCCAGGCAGCTCAGAGAGGATCTCCTCACAGGTGCTCAGGCACCTGGGGGCTACAGAGGTGTTGGTACCTGAGCAGCTTTGGTCTTGAACGGTGATTGGCAGATTCAAGGAGGGAAGATGCCCTGCCATCGTATACTCCCTAACCACCATCCATGCCAGTGGGGCGGCTGCTTCTGAAATAGGTTTCTATCCTCAGGCTCCTAAGAGCACATGAGAGGCTGTGAACACCCCAGTGAGGAGGAAGGGTCAGGAAACAGGGGTCTTGGAAGGTGAAGGCCAGGGAACTCAAGACTGCAGCTGGCACAGTGGCCCGTGCCTGAATGATCTGTGGACTCTGGGGGCTTAGTTCTGTCGCCCTTTGGGAAGGGCGCCTGTGAGCGGGTGGGATAAATTCTCAGTGTCCCTGGCTAATGGGTGACACGCCTCAGACTTGATAGTTCTGTAAAACTGTTTCTTCCAAAGCCTGCAAGGATGTTGGTTTGGGGAAGAAAGCCAGCCAGCCCAGAGAATCCCGGGAGCCTGACAGGCCTTTTTCTTTGCGATTCTTTCTTGCAGGCAGCCCGAGGCAGCCTGTCTCTTTGTTAACAGAGTGACAGCAATGTGACACCATGGAAATAATTACTAACAAATCACGGTGCTGACTGCAAACAGCTCTCTGTCTTCAGAGGCATGTCAGGGTGCATTAGAGCAGGACTGGAGGAGCGGCACGAGGGGGCTGAGAAGCAGCCTGTGCTCAGACGCTCTCCTCTTCTTCCGCCACCCTGACCCCTTGCTCCTCTGTCTGACTTTCCTGCTCGTGGCCTTTCCCCACTAGGTCAGCTAAGGGACCTGCTGGATAAGTGGCATGTGGCTATTCCCGCTTCCTCTGGGCAGGTAGCTAGGACTCCCATCTTTGCTAAGGAACACCTGGGTAGTGGTAAGATCCAGGAGTTTTTCCGTTACCGGGCCCCCAAAAGGCGGAAGGATGCTCCATTTTTTATTTACTCGCTGCCAGTTGGGACCAGCTTCGCCTTCTGGTGGTTTTGGGGTGATAGTATTTGTGCCAACTGGACCCAGAATCTGGGGGAAGCCTTGTGTTTCAGTGTTGGCTCAGCTCCCTTCCCCGACAGCCCTGGATTTTTCCTCGATTGCCACAGTCAGTTTTGGGTGAGTCGACTCTGTCCATTCCCTCTTGGTTAGCAGAGTGAGTGCTCTGACTGTCAGGGCTGTAAATAAGGTTCTTGGTGTGTGTGTCTGGAGGCAGCCGGGTTGGGTGGGGAAAGGAGTGGAAGGACAGGCAGCGCTCCGATGGCTCCCTCGCTTGCCCCCCTCCCCTCTCATACAATATTTATCCAGGGATGGGAGTCAGATGCAGCGACCTCAGGGTCACCCAGTTAAATAGCTTCTGAACCTCCCTGCATTCTAATTGCTGCAGTTGTCCTTTGCTCTGGAGGCTTCTCCTCCCCATTGTCTGCTGAGGCACACACTAATGGCTCTCCTCCCTGGCCCTGCTGGGAGGCATCTGTGGGGTGGGGGTGTGTGTGGAGGGAGGGAGAGGGCTCATTGCTACCTCCCTTTCCCCGGGGATAAGGGAATCTAGGGCCTATTAACAAGCGGCTTTAGCTAGGAGGAGCACAGCCCCCTGCGCCCCTGCTGCCACCTCCCCAAAGCTGGCTGGAGAAGGAGGCCCAGGTGGCGGGTCTGGTTGACGAGCCAAGGGGCTTCCCCCACCTCCAGTCGGCTGAGCAGAGCTGTGGGACTCGTGGCTCCTCTACAAGGGAACAGACCCTTGAGTACGTGGCTGAGGAGCATCATCCTGTGTTCCCACGGTCCCACATTCGTGGTTTAGAGACGTCCAGTGAGTGGGATTTCCTGCTGGAATAGACTGCATTTTGCTCAGAGATTGGCCAGACGCAAAAGTCTTCCAAAATCAACCCCCGGAGGTTGATTTAGATGATTGATGATGGTAGCAGGTGTGCTGCATTTGGTGATTTAAGAGTGGCACGTGCCACACATCTTCACCAGGACCTCCCTGTAAATGTCAGTTACCACCCACTTCAGCTCTTCTCTTCTGAGAAATACCATTGGAAACTGCCATCGAAGGCACTAAGCACTGTGTATCCTGGAAGAATATTCCAGCAGGAGCCTAAAGTTAGCCCCTGTTGAGAGTTGCTCGGGGCCCAGTAAGTACTGTGCTGGGGACTGTGGGGACTGCCAGGTGATCAGGGCAGAAGGAGCAGCACATGCAAAACTAATTGCAGACTAAGTAATAAGTACGGTAGAGCATGAGAACACTACCAAGAAGGTTCAAAATGAATGCCATGAGAACCCAGGGCAGCATAGTAGAGAGACTGAATGGGTAGTAGTTTTAGCAGGAAACTTAAAAAAAATAAAACGTTAGAGAAAGCCCAATATTACAAAACATAAAAGTTGAGCTCTTCTGGTTGAAGCTGGGGCACGGCCCTGCCCATTCTTCCTCCTCCTCCTCCCCCAGTCCACAGAGTAGCCCGATGTCCCTCCTAGAACCCTAGAGCTCCATGGAGCATGGTTTAAAATGCCCACCAGAAGTGTGACTGTGTAGGCTAGGTGTTACACATCCTGAAGGGGTCAGGGGAGCTGGGATCAGGGCAGAGGAGATCAGCCAGGGGTAAGGGGAACAGCTGTGTCCTGGAAGCAGAGGTCAGACTGCATCCCAGATCTTGAATGCTTGCAGGATGCTCTCCTCAGAGCCTCCAGAGGGCATTGTAGGCCACACAAAGGCAGCCCAGGCAAAGGGTCAAGATGGCCATAGGCCAGGGGGAGCCTCTGGTGGGGGATGAATGAGGTATCTTGAAGACCACTCAGACTGCTACGGAGTGCCTGAGCCAAAAAGAGAATAGCTCACCAGCCAAGACACTGACCAGAGTACCCTGGAAACCTGTCACCTGCTGAATCTCCTCCCCGGACCCTACTCCCTGCTGCCTGCTGGGGCCTCTGCCATTCCACCTGGGAAAGAGGGCTGGCCGGCCCTGGTGGCCGCTCCAGCACTTTTCGCAGCCGCGACAGGTGGGGTACTGTGCCCTTTCCCTGGAAGAATTGCAGCGGGAGGGACTCCAGAGAGGCACTGGTCTTACTGTTTCACCAGAGGGGCTGGCGAGATACACAGTATTTGGTTTTGTGGCGCTGGGGAGGTGCATGTTAGGCTGTTCCCCAGGGTGTTTGTGGCTCTTGTGTGCTTTGTGTGGTTATTTCTGTGGGCTCCGTGTGGGAGAAATGGGAGTAGAGACAGGTGGCAGGTGGGCCACAAAGCGGTGGAGCAGGGAGGTGCTCTGTACATATACGGTGCCTTTTGGAGGCTTCAAGCATCTGCTTGCCAATGGGGATTTGAGGTTGGTTTTCTCTGGGAGTACGGGCAGCTTGGCCTACGGGGCGTCCCTCTGCAGAACGCAGAAACCGCCTGCGTTCTGGTTTCTGTTTGGGAACTCTCCAGTGCAGCATGTCTGGGAACACTTCCAGCTGTGCTGCCAGACCCAGACGCAGGTGACGGCCTTTCGTCTGTACCATAGGGAAACCAAGAGGAAATTAAATGTCATTTGCCCCCTGCACAGCAGGTCGCTGCCAGATCAGACAGTGCTGATCAGAGCTGTGCGGAGAGCACCGGAGGGAAGGCTTGTGCCTGCAGCCGTGCCCTCTGGGCTGTGGAGACTCCCAGGTGACGGCCTGGCTCAGGCCCAGGGCTTTCTCTGCCAGGCTGGGTTCACCCTGGCTGAGGCCCAGCCCTGTGCTACATGGCAGCTGTGGCCCATGCCAGGCCAGAGGTGCATGTGTACCAGTGGGAGGGGGGGAGGGGCAGGGCAGGGCAGGGCCTGGCAATAGAGGACACACAGGAGCCAGTGAGGTGATCAGCCCCTGCTCAGAGAAGCTGTGTGGTATTGTGGAAAGAACAGGACCTTTAGGATTGAAAGAGACCTGGGTTTGAGTCCTGGCTCCATTACCTACTAGTTGTAGGACCTTGGGAAAGTCACATTACCACTCTCAACCTCCATTTCCTCATCTATGAAAGGGAGCGTATAACACGCTCTGGCTTCTGACATCTGTTGGGGAAGTAGCTTCTTGTTGGGACTGGTGCCTGAGTTTCCTCACCCCACCTCCCCTAGATCTGGAAAGATGGCCTGGAGCCCCTTGTACCTCCTGGGGCCTCAAGTGTAGTGAGTTGGCTGAAGTTGATGGGAAGTGGGCCGGGGAGTGAGTCTGGCTGGGGCCGCACCGCTGGTACTCTCTCCCAGCGCGAGGCCTTTCCTTCTTGTCCTCCTGGTCCTCTCAACCAAGCATCCCAAGGCCTTTATGAGATGAGCACGGGTGATAGTGGTCACCCTCTTAATTGGGGGGCTCAGCTGGCTCCCTCCAGCCTCATACTTGCACTCCCCTTCCTGTTTGGGAGGACCTCAGGGCTCGTCCCAGCCCCTCCCTTGCCTTGAGTCCTAGTGGCGGGGCGTAGTTCTTGGCTCTGCAGTGACATTTATTAACAGGGCTTTGGGAAGAGATGTTTTAATACTGTGAGTGTTCTCCCTAGAAAACTCCCCACCCCCACCTCACCCCCATCTGAGGCATGGCTGCTGGTAGTGAAATTCATTAGTGTTCCCTGACAGGCAGTGGCAACAGAGGCGCTCGCTGTCTGCTTCCCGCTCCCTCGCTCTCGTGCTCCTGCCTCACGCACACTGATATTTAAAGCTGATGGGCTGCATATAGACTTCTTGTACCATGACAAGTTTGGGGAGGGGGATGGGGGAGGAAGAGACAGACAAGGAGCCAGCTGTCACGCTGGTATTTCAAACAGTACTCTCTCCTGACCCTTTGCAGGCTCCAGCAAGTGTATCATCTTTCTGAAGCTGGTGGTTGGAATTGTAACCTGCAGCCGTCCCAGAGGATAGGGGCAAGTGTGGGGGCAAAGTGGGCTGAGAAGTCGGCAGTGCGTTCTCCCAAGGCTGTGGGCAGGAGGAGAGTGCAGGGACAGAGAGAGTGAGTGAGTGAGTGAGAGAGAGAGAGAGAGAGAGAGAGAGAGAGAGAGAGAGAGAGAGAGAGAGTGTGTGTGTGTGTGTGTGTGTGTGTGTGTGTGTGTGATAGCAAAGGGGATTGAAGCTCAGTCTCTGTAAGTGCTCCTCAGCATTGCCCTCCCATCCCCAGGAATGAAGTGACCCTTTTGCTGTAGTCTCTCCTGGAGTGATCATTATAGTTGATGCTGTGGTTATCTTCTAGGTGGTCCTGAAAGCTCCCTGAGTATAGGAATCAGGTTTGATTGGCCTCTACTCCTTGGGCGTCCTGGGTCTCAGTGATACCCATAAATATGTGGTATCAATTCAGGCAGAAAGTTCTCCCACTTTGTGTCTCAGACTGGGGCCTTGGCTTTTGTTCCCTCCTATTTGTGTGCTGATTTTTTGGATTTGGAGAATGAGTACCAAGGTGCTTCTCTATCCACAGCTCCTCCCCTCACCCCCAAGCTTCTTGGAATTCATTTTGGCAACTGTTGAATGGTTCTGGGACCTCCCTACTCTGTCATCCCCAGAAAACTTCTCTAGAATCCTTTTCCTGACCGAGGCACTGTCTTCTCAATGCAGGTGGCCTGGAAGCATCTCCAAAGGCAGGTTTGGCCTCAGCTAACCTCCTTACAGCCAGAATCCCTTCTATAAGTGCTTATTTATAAAGTATGTTTCCCTTGGCCGGCTCGTTTAACCTTCACAGAGCAGGGCATGGAGGTGATGTAGCTTGCCCAGGGACACATGTTCACTTGACCAAGTTGTCTCTTAGTGCAGCAGAGCCATGTGCCTGGTGGGGCTTCTACTGTGCTCTCCTTCCCCCCGCCCCCATCAGGGGCTCTTCTAGCTCCAGGGTCTGCATGGGGGAAGTGATTTGGGAACAGACCTGACTCCTCCACTCCCTGCTCTTTTAGCCTTGTCAGTGCTGTCAGTGCTCCCATTGGCTTCTTCCATTTCAGCACAGCTGTGTCTGTGTGTGTGTGTCTGTGGGACAGAGAGGGGTTACTGGCCATCTCCTGGTGGAGGGTGGAGCCAGAATCCTTTTCTCTCTGTAGACTGAAGTGTATTCTTGAACTGTCCAGGATCATCTTTGATGTGCTCACCTCCTGTAACCCCCATTGCCCTCATCCTTCCCCCACACCCTACACACTATCCTGTAGGCTTCTAGCAGGGGTTGCTGGTGCAGGGCAGTGCCTTTCTCTCCCTTCGTGTCCTTGCCAGTCCTGCCCTGGTGGAAAGCACTGAGCATTCGGCCCGCGGGGGGCAGCCAGGCTGTATCTTCTGCCATGGTGCGTCTTGCAGGTGAGATGGAAACTGACTGGCTTTGATAAGTACGAGACTTGAGCATTAATTTTTTATACATCAGCAGTGGCCAAGTGAGTGAATTCAATTATGAGTCTGCCTCTCTCCATCCTCCTCCCCCCAGTGTGGTGGTTCAGAGCAGAGACTAAGGAACCTGTTGAAATGAGAAACCCCTATTTCCTTGTTTGACCCCCTCACTAATTCGGGTTAAATTGCTACGCGATTGCAATGGTGACACATGGTGCCTGCCTGTGTTTGTATAAGAGGATGCAGTGGGGGTGGAAGGACCAATTTGTGCAGAGATAAAAGGTGTCACAGGCAGATAACTAACGTCCCAGCCCCGTGCCTGCTCTCATTGTAGCTCAGTTGGCTCCGTGGAGAAGCCCAGCCGTCCCCTCTTCCTTCCTTCCCTCCCCTTGCTCGTATTTTACCTCGACGCCACGGCGTAATGATGCCCTGCGTAGTGGGGGAGGAGATAGGCACCTCTGGCTGACAGCCCTTCCTGATAACCAAATTCCAGCCCATCCATCACCAGCTACTCTCCTCAACTTGAGGAAAAGTGATCGTGAAAGGCGGGCCGTTTATCACCCAGGGTCTGTTTATCTCCTCTGGGTAGGGGAACGGAAATAGGAGAGACAAAGAGCTGCGTCCCCAGCTAAGTGCTGCCTCGGCTGGGGTAGCCTGCCGGAGCTGGATGCAGAATCACGTCATGCTGACTGGGGAGGCTCTGACTAGTAGGACTCCCAGACTGGGACCCAGGGGAAGGGGACCTTTCCTGAGGTTCAGTCCTGGGAGTTGGAGACAAGCCTAGGAGGTGTGGTGGTTCTGAGATGCAGGACAGCCAGTGACAGCATTCTTTGGGAAGGTTTGTATCAGAATGAGCAAGTGTGGAGCCCCTCGTGGAAACCAGTCCAACCCCCCTCATAGGTGACCCCTCGGCAGGAGCTCCCATCTGACTGGTCAGCTGGGTCTGCTGCTTCCGCCTTCCCCAGGCTGGGCCTTCCATGCCTCCGTGCTCCAAGGTGACTTTGAAGAAGACAGGGCCTCTCTCCCTGCTCTTGGCCTCTGCACCTCAACACTCCCCTTTTTTTGCGTATCAGGTGGCACAAAATAGTTTGCCCTCTGAAGGCGAGCAGTATGTGCGTTTGAGTACCAGGACTGAAAGCCTACATCACTCCGAGATCTGGGTCCCACAGCTTTTCCAGAGAGGCAGAGAGGGATCAAATATGGCCTCCAGTTCAGCTGACTTCCTCCTCTTCAAGGGCTTGAGAGTGACCTGCATCTCCCCAGTTTAGAGTTTTCCCTAAGACTTGCAGAGAGAGAAGCACAGAAGGAAGAGTGTCCGTGACCTCTGCCAGAACTGGTGCCTGCTCTCCTGCTGGTCCTGGCTCTTGGTGTCTGCCAGTCTGTTTGTCAGACCTCCATGGATGCTGCTGGCCCCATCGACTCAAGCCTAGTAGTTCTAGCAGAGCCCCCCAGCTCTACTTCACCCAGTCTTCAAACCTGAGCTCTTGCTAACAGTGGCTTCATCCCGCCCATACCCATTAGCAAGGGTGAAGTTCCCTTAATGAGCTAGTCCCCTGCCTTGGCTGGCGCTGAGCTGGTCACACCTGTTTGCCATCAGGGCTGTCTGGACCTAGCCCAAGTGCTGGGCTGCAGGTGGTAGGGCTGGATGAGGGGCTCCTTTTGCTCTGTGCTGTATGGGCGGGGGGCTGTTTCTTACACCTCTATTCCTCCCATACTCTTCTTTCTACGTAGGAGAGGGCTTTCTTTGCTTTTTTTGTTATTTAGCGGGAGTAATAAAGGAACTTGAGGAGTACCATATCTTTTCTAATGCCCCCCTGGATGGAGCAGCAGGGAGTCAGTCAAGCATCAGCAAGAGCGTTTCACAGTGGGTTCTGATGACCCTAAGGGGCCAGTGTGGTAAGAGCAGGGCCACATGGTAAACGCCAAAGGCAGAGCCCCTCTCTGGCCTTAGGCCCCATAGTGTTTGGAAAGCAATCATATCCCTTGGTTTAGAGCCCACAGGCAGGACTGGGGTTGGTGGGGGGGGGTTGCTTCCTTAAAGAGGGCCCTTTGCATTCACGAAGCTGAAGGAAGTTTTGATTTGGTTGAAAAAAAATCCCATTCCTTTTTATGGCCTGGACATAATTGGCTCTTTTCTATTGGCCATCAATGATGTCATTCCGACCCTCATAAAGAAGGGGAAATCACACCTGTGGACTTGGTGCATAAAATTTCATTGGGCAGCAGTAATAAGCATGGCCAGATGATGTTTGGGCAGTTGAGGAGCTCTGTGCCCAGTGATCCCAGCTGCCTGGAGACCTGGGCACCATAAACCTGCCTGCACGTTCATGCCCGTAGGCTAGTCCAGGGCCCACTGCCAGTGGCTCTTTTCCTGGGATCAGTATCTGGTAGGAACTCACAGCATTCAGGCCCTTTGTGCCAGGGTGACTTTTGCCTTTTTCTTTTCCAAATTGGTGGAACCATGTACCCACTGGTACCCACTGACCCTAGCCTTAGGCTCCTAAGAACCGTGGACCCAGGTGTGACCTTGAGCACTGACCACCATGCTGCCTGACCCTCTAAAGTCCCAGGCCTTGCCTTGCCAGGGACTGCAAAGACTGCATCTATATGATTGATGCCTTGTGTAGTCAGAAGACTTAGATCCCATTTCTAGTTCTGCCCTTGGCTTGTTGTCTGATTAAGCAAATCCTTTTTCTTCTCTGGGCATCAGTTTCCTCTTTTATGAAGGGGTGACAACTTCTCTAACCTACCTTCCTCACAGGGTTTCTCTTGGTGCTCTCTAAGCTGGGCTAGGGTTCTGTCATAGAAATGTGTAGCTGTCTTCCCACGAGGCACCTGGGAGTTCAAGTTCTGGCATACGGCTCTGTGTCTCTTGTGAAGATAGGCCTGGGTCCTGCTATAACTGTACTGCTTGTATCTTGAAGTCCCATAGTTAGGACCTCCCGTTAGCTGGAGGACTCAACAACCTGAATGCCTGTGAGTCTGCAAACAACATGTGTACCTGCAAGTGACCAGGGCCCCGAGTGAGAATGATGGTCCCGCCTCCCTCTGCTTCAGTCAGCCAGGGGGCCCAGGCAGCACTGTGGATGCGGCTGAGCCATATCTGAAGCTGAGTCTCCAGCCTGACAATCTGTCTAGTCTGTCCTCAGTGCGGCCACTCTGGTATAGGTCCTCCACCAAGAGAAACAGGCAGGATCCTACTGAGCTAGACCCTTCCTACCTGGGTAGAGAAGCCTACAGCTGATATCTGCCTTTGAAATCCTGCTGAAGAGGGAGCCCTTCCCTCTCCCAGGACCAGCCAGCCAAAAGCACTCCTGGCCTGTGTCAACTAAAAGAATCAGAGGGTGCTGGGCTTGGCTAAGGGAGAGTATGATAGATGACCCAGGACCCTTGCCTTTTGCTGGCCAGTCCCCTAACCTGCTCCTTTGCAGATTCTGGTGCTTCTGGTAGCCCCCTTCACTCACAGGTCTTAATATGATTCTTCAAAAATAGCTGAGGGGCTTCCCTGGTGGCGCAGTGGTTGAGAGTCCGCCTGCCGATGCAGGGGACGTGGGTTCGTGCCCCGGTCCGGGAAGATCCCACATGCCGCGGAGCGGCTGGGCCCGTGAGCCATGGCCGCTGAGCCTGCGTGTCCGGAGCCTGTGCTCCGCAACGGGAGAGGCCACAACAGTGAGAGGCCCGCGTACCGCAAAAAAAATAGCTGACCTGAGCAAGCATTTGACAAATACCAAGGATAAGGAACATGAAAGAAAAATTGAAGGGAATGAGAAAATTATCCAGACATTACCATTCTGCTTCTTAGGCAACCACATTCCAGTTCCTAAAGCTACCTTTCATCTTTCAAAATCTTGCCTCATTTCCTTACAATCTTGGTCCTTGGTTCCCCCATGGGGACATCCTACATGGATACCCCTTCGTCATCTTGGCCTCAGCCAGAATCTCCCTCCCAGGAAGTTGACCGGTTGTAGTTCATGTCACTGTGCCACCTGGGTGTTGAGAGGAACCTTCCCTTGGAAATGTGTCTCAGGTCTTAGAAAAGTAAATCCTTAACTCTACCACCTGAAACATGGGCACTGACTTCCAACTAGTGTCTGTCACATAACTGAAGCGTAGTGGATGGAAGGCTGACTGCCCTAACGCTTTCTAGGGTAGAAACAAGTCATTTCGACTGGATTCGTTTTGCCAAGCCTCCTGAAAAAGGAGTTTGTACTTGTGATCTCCACTTTCTTATCTCTTCTCACTCTTCGGCACGTCGCCTGCTGCCTTCTGTCCCCACCAGCCCACCGATGCCAAATGCATTGGGTTTTTCTCAGCTCTATCTTGCTTGACCACTCTGGCATTTGACACTAATGACCTGCTTTTTAAGCTCAAAAATCAGTTATAAATATTCCAGAAAGGGTAAGCCTGCTTTCATCATCATTTAGGTTGACCACAGGTGATGTGAAGTGGGGTCCAAAGAGCATGTGTGACCTTGGCTATCTGATACCCTGAAAAAGGTCCAGGAGCCTTGCCCTCTGGACACGGAGTGGGTTGGGTGAGTCCCGACTCATGGTACATTATCTCCTACAGAATTCTCAAAGGAGCTGAGGCTGTGCGACCTGGAGAAGGGAACTCTGAGGAAGCTCCCTAGGCTCAGATCTTGGGAGGGTTCTGCAAGGAAGAGATAGAAGTCTCATTCTCTGTAGTTTCTAAAGACATTTCTCAGACTCATGGGTAGAAGTTACAAGAGACAGATTTTAGTTTAGTATTAAGGAAGGCTGTTCTGAGAATTGAAGGAATCCAAAATTAGAGCCGACTGCTGTGTGTAGTAGTGAGTTCCTTGTCTGTGTTGATGGTCTGGTAGGGGTGGCCTGGTTTCATTTTAGCTCAACAAAACTTATGAGACATTAGCCTGGGCTCTCTGCTCATCTCATTCCACACTCTTCCCAGGTGATCTCGTCTACTCTTATGGCTTTAATTTTACTTAAATTACATTAATGACTTAGCAATTTATATCTCCGGTCCCGACCTGTCTTTAAAACTGGATATCCATCTGCCTCTTAGACATCGTCCCCACTGCCAAATGTCTCCTAGGCACCTCAGACTCAACAGATGTTGAGTGCTTAGCACACGTCAGGTGTATATCTAAAGCTGCATTCCCAAACTCATGCCTTCATCCTGTGGGGTGGTAGGGGCGAGGCAGTGGGAGCAGTGTACCCTGGTTTAGGGAGACACTGTATGAAGAAAATTTAAAAACAATAATGAAATTGACTAAATGCTGGTCTGCTTCATCCATTAGATATGCTCTCTGCGCCCCTAACTTTGTCTTTGTACCTGTCTCAGTGAGTAGCATGAAGCAAGCCAAGCCACACACCTCTGAATTGGGTTCTACTGCTTTCTCTTATTGGGCCCCATGTCCCATTTGGTCACCAAGGCTTCCTTTATATCTTTTCCTGTTGCTGGCTCGCTGTCTCTATGGCTAGTGTCTAGTCTCCTGGCTACTACTCAGCCTTTTTAATGTATTGTTTTTGTTGCCCCCAGAACAGTCTTTGTAAATTACAACTCTTCTGAGTCTATTGCCTGTGGCCAACTCCTCTCAGCAAGAAAACTCCGTGATCTTCCCCAGCTGATATTTCTAGTATCCTCCACCATCCTTCCATGTACCCCAGTGCTGCAACTTAAGGCTTTTTTGTAAAGTTTATTTATTTTTGGCTGCCTTGGGTCTTCGTTGCTGCGCGTGGGCTTTCTCTAATTGTGGGGAGCGGGGGCTACTCTTCGTTGTGGCGAGCGGGGGCTACTCTTCGTTGCAGTGAGCGGGGGCTACTATTCGTTGCGGTGCGCGGGCTTCTCGCTGTGATGGCTTCTCTTGTTGAGGAGCACGGGCTCAAGGCGTGCGGGCTTCAGTAGTTGTGGCTTGTGGGCTCTAGAGCGCAGACTCAGTAGTTGTGGCGCGTGGGCTTAGCTGCTCCATGGCATGTGGGATCTTCCCGAACCAGGGCTCGAACCCGTGTCCCCTGCATTGTCAGGCGGATTCTTAACCACTGCGCCACCAGGGAAGTGCCAACTTAAGGCTTTTTATCTATTTCTTTTATTATGCATTCCATTGAACAAACTGTGAGCCCCTATGTGCGGGAGTTCAGTCTTACTTTTTGAGGCCTAAGTGACTGTTATTGTAAAACATCAGTGTTTGGCTGAATGGATTTGTGTCGGCAAAATGGCATCATCAGCTGGAAGGGGAGGTAATTTATAAATTATGATTTAAAGAAAAAACAAGAACAGGTTCTTGGTTTAGATTCTGACTTCTTTTTAGCCCTCTGTATGGTCTCTTCTCTATCACAGAAAGCCTATTGCTTGAGACTTAGGTGTGAGCTGAAGCCCCTGCCCAACTATCTCTAAATCACATGCTCTTCCTCTCTCTCCTCCTATCTTACATCTCTGCCTCTCTGTGTAACAAGATGGCGACAATATCCTGGTGCATTGGAAAGAACATAGGCTTTGGAGTGAGACAGACCCGGATTCAGTTCTTGGCACTATCATGTTTTAGCTGTGGACTCTTAGGTAACCCCTCTGAATCTTTGCCTCATCTATAATATATACAGATCTACCCACCTCACGGCATCTCTCTGAATTAACGTGAGAATGTAAGTAAGACACTTAGCATGTTGTAGGCCATCAGAAAGCAGTGCGGCTGATGTCATTTTCAATAGAGTCTCCAGGTTCTCACAGTTGGATCTGAGGGCTGCATCTGGAGCCCAGTGTCCAGAGTGCTGGAGGTGGGGTGCCTTTCTTGGGTGGGGTAGGACCCACGGCTAGTGGGTTAGCGTTTGAGGTCACTTTGTCTTATAGACTTCATTGGATTTCCTGTTTTAAGACTCCGTACCTGGTACATGGGTGCTCAACTTGTTCTCTCCTCCCTTTCTTCAGGCTCCCGGGCCAGTGCCAGTACTTGGGCTTGCCAGTGGCAGATTACTTCAAGCAGTGGATTAATCTGAAAAAGGTACTGTGTCTGAGTCCCGCTCCATCCTTCCTCTGGTTCTCCTTTGCCTCAGACCACCCCCCCTCTTTCTTTCTTTTCTCATTGCTGTTTTCATCTTGTTGTTCTCATCTCTTTTCTTTTCTTCTCTTTTCTCAATACCCTTCCCTAGCTAATGTGTGCTGGAAGGTTGTGGTTATTTCTGGGAGTGGGGAGCTGCTTGGGGGACCAGGCTGCTGGGTGGAGTTTGACACTGCCCTCCTTGGTGTTAACCCAGATGTGCAGAGAAGTCCCGATTAAGGGTAGTTTCCAGGTTCTTGCTTGGAGCTCTACCTCTGGGCTGAGCTGCATTGCCTCTGGGAGGGAGGTGGTCCTAGCTCAGCCTCTGGGAAAGTATCATGAGTGATCATGAGTGTGGCCTCTGAGCCTCCTGACTGGCCCTGGTATCTCCTTCGGGTTGGGAGGTAGAGTTGGTTCAGGCGGGCTTTGGTCCTGTCTAGCCCCAGCCGAGCTTGCTCATGTGAGAAGGGCTGTGGACACTAGAGCCCACTTCCGTTTGAGCATGGGGGAAGAGACTGGCACTCATGTAGCACTAAGCACCTGGGGAGTGGGCGCTGAGGCTGTGGGCTGGGAGGGACCCTGTGTAGCTAGGAAAGTGGGCCTGGCAGAGAATGAATCACCCAGAAAACTGTACTCTCCTAGTGTGTGCTGTCCTTCCTAGGTAAGCACAAGAAGGAAGGTGTAGGAATAGACACTGCAGACCCCTGCTCTGATAGGATCCTGGCTCTAGGAGGCCCAGGCCACTAGGGAGACTGACTCCCATTAATCCCTGTGATGTAAGGGCAACAGACCTGGGGCAGCCCCAGGAACCCCATGCCGTTCAGTGCCTCCCAGGAAGCTGAGCAAAGGGAGAACACACCAGAGGTCAGAGTAGTGGCTCCCGGGGGGCCCAGAGAAGGGAGAGGTCGTTGGAGGTTCCGGCTGGTATCGTGGGGATTTGGGTCTTGAACTGGGCATTCAAGGGAGGTGGGATCTGGATCTGAGGAGGAGAGGGGGCTTCGAGGCAGGGGGAGCAGCCTGCCTTTGGTGTGTGTGAGGGCTGGAGCTAAGCGAGCATTTGGAGGAGCACTGGAAGACAATGACCTTGGACTTTGTTCCGTACGTCTCAGGGCAGCCGCTCTCTGTGGCAGTGTTTGTGAACTCCTTTGCTTTTCCCTGGTGTACGGGTCCTTTGCCCTCTGGCTTGTCTGTGCTTCGACCCCTCCCCACCTCTCCCGATGATCTCCCTTGCAGCTGAACAACAGCTGCTTACTACCTCCCAGCTTTGGCTGAGGAGGCCAGGCTCTGTCCTACCTTCAGGCCTTGGCCTATAGCCTTCCCTCTGAAGTGCCCCCAGTCATCTTCATCGGCCTTATTCCCTCTCCTTGACGATTCAGCTCAGGTCTCACCTCCACTGAGAAGCTTTGCAGTCGAACTCTTGCCGTGAGGCTCCTTGCCACTCTGGATATCAGTGATCTTCGAGGGTTGAAACTGAGTCTGTGTGTTTCCTTGCAGACGTGTCCATCCGAAGCACAAAGACTGAGTCTGGTTCCTCTCTGTGTCCCCGGTGGCCAGATCAAGGCTAGGTGCAGAGTGTGTGCTCAGTGAACAATTGCTGGCTGGCTGACTGATCTCTGAGAGCTGGCTCCAGAGAGGCCCTCTCACGCGGGCCTTGGCAGGGCTACGCGTGCGGGTGTGGCCAGGCCTGTGCTCCTGGAAGACGGCGTGCCAGCTGTCAGAGTGCATCTGAGGCTGCTTGCTGGCCTCGGCAAATGCAATGTGAAGGCCCCACCAAGCGAGGCAGGCGCTGACCATGAACAATTGCTCTGTGAAGTTCACTAGACTTTTTGGTGTATGGATAACTCCCTGCCTCTAGCTTCTTTGGCAGAGAGGCAGGAAAGCAGCTGACCCGTGTGATAACATTGCCACTTGGGACCACCTCGGTGCTGCTGGCAGTGGAGGCGGCTGTGCTGAGCCTGCTCAGCTTGCCTGTCTGCCAGACTGTGCTGGGCCATGGAGCGGGGAGTGGGTACCAGGGGAAACTGAGGACTCTGTGATCGCCTCTTGGGAGGTAGACGGAGCAGGTCTAAGAAAAACCAGAGGTCTCACCCCTTCCTCTCTGCCCTGCAGCCACATGGTGTTCCAGCTGTGCTTAAGGGCCCAGCAGGAAAGATGACTGAACTCCAGTCCTTGCCAGCAGCCATGCAAGACAGGGAGGCTGCAGGGCCCCAGAGGTCCAGGCACATGGCAATCTTTCTGATCTTAATACTGCGTGACTCAGGGCAGGTTGCACAAAGATTCCTGCACCCTTTAAAAGAGCAGTGATAAAAGCTAAGCCAGAGAGGCCATTTCCAGGGTTGTGGGAGTACCATGTAAAAGCCTCATTCCTGCCTTCTGTCCCCACGTGGGACCAGGCCCTGGCTGTCTACAGGCTCCTCTCCCATCCTTGATCTTACTTTGTCCTACCCCCTTCCCTTCCTGTCCTCTCCTCTCAACCCCCCAGCAGGGCTTTGCCCCATGAAAAGAATGGGGAGGGTCCTGGTCTGCTTGGCCACCTAGACGTGCTGAGTGAGTACCTGGGACTGAGGTTACAACGGTCTGCACTGACTGACTAAGGCTTCCAGTCTGAGAAGAGGCAGAATGTTATCTTTCAGATGCCCTTTCCTGTCCAGAGGCGGTGTGGGCTGCGTCAGGGAAGGACAACTTTTCTAGGGCCAGGTTTCCACATCTCCCGTCTCCACCTACTTTCCTTGTAGCAGAGAGGCGCAAGCCAGTGTTTGCTGACATTTGGAATGTCATTGAATGATCTATACTCTCATTGAACTGTCAGCTTAGAGAGGACTTGGGGCCCTGCTTCCAGCGGCTTCCAGGAGGTCAGAGCTGTCACTGAGGGGCCAGAAGAGTACACACACACACACACACACACACACACACACATACACACACACACAAATATACACGTGTACCCATGTGAATGAATACACTCAAGCGAGCATACCCAAAACTGTATGTATGTATCCATACTTGGATACATGTGTGTACACATATTCACCTGCAGAAATATCTGAAAATATACACAGACACGAATGTGTTTATATATACATATTCATAAAATGTAAGGGCACATGCACATATATAAACATACACATCTGCATCAATAAGCAAAATATTTTTGAGCGCCTTCCATGTTCCAGGTACTGTGCTGGGCCCTGGGGATATAACAGAAGAGATGGATGTTAAACAAACAATTTCAATTGTGTTATAACACTAAAAAGTTCAGACTCATGGAATCACATCACAAGGGGACCTGACTTAGTGGGGTGGAGGGAGGAAGGGAGTCTAAGCTGAGACCTGAGGGATGAGCAGGAATTGGCTAAGCAGAGAACCACACGTGGCAAGGCCCTGGGGTGAAGAGAAGCCTGGCAGCTTCATGAAAGTAGAATGTAAGTTCTCTGGGGGCCAAAGAACTTGTCTCTTCTGTTTACTCTTCTGTCTTCATCACTTTGCATAGTTCCTGGCACACAGTAGATGTTTAATCATTATTTGTTGAATGAGTGACTACCTGAAGCACAGTGAAAGTGGGGAAGAGAGAAGGCTGACATAAGATGAAACTGGAGGGGAGTCTGTAGACCAGACTTTAGATTTTGATCTTTATCCTTAGGGCGAGGGGAAGCAATTAAAGGGTACTGAACATAGGAGAGGCATCATCTGATTTGCATTTTGAGAAAAGTCTCTCTGGCTGCAGTGTAGAGAGAGCTAGGAGTAGATATAGGGGACCAGTACTGGTTTTTCTTAATGGGGCTATAGTTGGCGTGTTGGGATGGGGCACATCATCATGTGGGCAACATTGCTGAACTTGCAGCATCCCCAGTCCCTGTTCCTTGAAACCACTAGTGCACCTCTCCAAGTCACTGTGACAACTAAAAATGCCACCTCCCCCTCGTCAGACACATACTTTTCCGGTGGCCTGGATGTTGTGGGAGTGGAGGTACCGTCCCTGGTTGAGAACCAGAGAATTGGACCATTCCAAGTGAAAGATTATAGCTACTGGGATTAAATTGTTAGCAGTGGAAATGCAGAGAAATTGACTGAATCTGGAGTGTTAAATGGTATAGTCAGTTCTGCTGTGATGCAACATATACCTCCCCCCAATCACCGTGCTATGGAAAGTTGTGCAATAAAAATGGGGTTAGGTGCACGGTACTCACAAACTTCATCAGCGACACATGAAAAAAGATGGGAATCTAATAAAATAAAAATTATGGGTAGCGTGATTTTACACGTATTAAATGGTTAAGAAATACATAAATACTATGATAAATATGGCATTTTACCTTGAAAAAAACTTGAAGTTTGCTTGTGGAAGTGGGCATGAGAAGGGTTGTAGCTTGTGAGTAATTGTGAAGTGGCAGAAAGAGAATTCTCTGAAATGAGAGATTGTAATCAGACGGTTGTGGCTTGTAGCACATGTGGTGATCCAGGTAGCTGGTGTATGTTTGAGGTGTACGCATGTGTCATTTTGTTTATTCTTACACAGCTCTGTTCAGCTGGGTGTTTATCTTGTATTGCTTAAGGACAAAGTCTCACACGAATGCACAATGTGCGTTATGCTAAATCGTTCCCTAATACTTCAGTTGCCCTGGAACAAATTTGCTCTTTCAAAACGAGTGTTACAGCAGAATTGACTGTACAATAGATAGGAAATGGTGACTGACTGGCTGTGAGGGTTGAGGATGAAGGAGAAGACCATCATGACTCCCAAGGTTTATGATGTAAGCAACTGGGAGAGTTGGAATGCATTTACTGAGATAATGGAAGGAGGAGAAGTTTGGGGATTGGAAGAGAAGGTGAATTCAGTGTGGGACATGTTGAGTTTAGATGGCTTTGAGACATTCTTGTGAAGCTGTTGAGAAAGTATTTAAATATATAGGTCTGGGGCTCAGGGATAAGGTCAGGGTAAGAGATAACAGATTTGGGGGCATTATTGGTATGTGAATGATAATTGAAGCCATGGGAATGGCATGAATAAGATGAGAAAAAAAGAGAGCCTAGGACAGAACACTGGAAAATACCAATGTTTGATACATAGAGGAGGAAGAGTCAGAACTAGAGAAGGAGGAGGAGTGGTCACTAGTAGTAATATTTCTTATTTAATGATTGCATTTCATGCGCTAGATCTATTGTGTCCAGTATAGTTGCCATTAGCCACCTGTAGCAATAGAGCACTTGAAATGTAGCTGATATGACTGATGAACAAATTCTAAATTTTATTTAATTTTAATTAATTTAAATGAAAGTTAAAAACTTTCAGGAAGAACTTTTCAGTATATTTAGAACACACTGGATTGGTAAATCTGTATTTTCAACTGTTAATTGTTTAAAGTCTCAATACAGATCAGGTATCTCTGATGAAGATTTAGCATCTCAGTTGAGGTGTGTCATAAGTGTAAATTACACACTTAAGTATGAAAAAATACAAAATACCTCATTAATAATTTTTTTATACTGAGTCCCTGTTGAGATGGTAATCTTTGGATATACCAAATTAAATAAAACATATTCTTAAAATTAATTTCATCTGTTTCTTATTACTTGAGCTGGGCATTCAGTTCATAAATTGCTTACGTGGCTCACGGTATGTTTGCATTGGACAGTGCTGTGCCAGACACTGCACTCGTTATCTAACCCATTATCTAAGCTTCACAGCCCTGCACAGTAGTTACTATTATTTTCTGCATTTTAAGGTTGAGAAAACTGAGGCACAGAGTGATGATGAAATTTGCTCAGTGTCTTACTTTGGTACATGGCAGAGCTAGAACTTAAATTTAGTTTTGCCGGGCTCTGTGCTCAAGAGAGTAAACAGTAAAAAAGAGAGGGTAAAAGAATGATAGAAGAAGAGGTAGACCAGGAGAGTGTGATGCCGTAGACAACAAGAGTGTCTTCCAAAGAAAAGCACTGGTCTGCTCAGAGCGAGCCACATAACGTAAAGACTGAAATATGAGTGCCAGACCTGGGCTCAGGGACCTTGGTGACTCTGGTAAAACCTCTGGATGGCATGATAGGGATAGGAGCCAAGTTGGAGTGAACTGGGGAGTAAATGAGGAGACAGAAATTTTAACTTTTTCAGAAATGTGGTTTTGAAGGAGAGAGAAAGGGTAAGGGCTGTGGTGGGGCAGCTGTGGAGTTGAGGCAGGTTTTGTGTTTTAAGGTGAAAGACATACGTGCTCGTTTGTATATTAGAGAAGGAAGGGTCGAAATATAGGAGTGAGAGAGGTCTCTGAGAAGGTGACAGGAGATGGTATGGAAAACCCAGGTTCTTGACACTGGCTGTCTTCAGGAGGACGGTCCCCTCTTCCGTCATTATGGGGTAAGGAGAGGTAGATGGGTGCAGACAGATGCAGGTAGGCTTGTGCCTTTGGTGATGACAAGTAGTAGTTCCCATCCGAGGCTTTTGTTTTTCTCTGTGAAGTAGATCAGTCATTTGCTGATAACTAATAGAGGAGGGCTGGGAAGGTCTGCAGAAAGTGGAAAAGGATTGCTGTAGTTTTAGTAAAGAATAGCAATATGATCTTACTTGAGAAGTATAGTCGGATTTCTAGGCAGTGGTGCGGGTCCAGTTGACGTTGGTGACATTAATTCACAGTGGAACCTCTCTGTTCAGTTGTGTGGCTTTCCTTTAGCAAAGCTCAGCTGCCTGGCTGGGGGCATGCAGAAAGCAGACATTTAGATTCATACATAGTAGAAATTTTCCCAAGGGGTGTGATGAAAGGAACAAAGGAGTTGAAGATATTGTCAAGACAGTGGTTGCCAAGATGGAATGTGGGATTTAAGCTGGATGTTGAGGGAAATGAAGACAGCACGGGGCCTGACGGATATGGAAAAAGTAGAGAGGTCCCAGTAAGATGGGGAACAGGTATACCGGCTATAGTTGAGCATGCCAGATGAAAGGATAAGAGATTATGGTTGGAAAGTAGCATGTCTGAATTAGTGATTTCAGAGATGGGGCAGTTCTAAGTGTTGGCAGGCTCCAAGCTGTGCCCATGGGGGTGGGTAGCTAAGATGAGGAGGAGGAGAATGTTAGTGTAAATAAGAGGTCAAGAAATGGGTAGGTCCAAAAGGATGTGAGTATGTGGATATACACATGCACACATAGTACATATATATTCACTGCATACGCAGGACACATAGGTATAAATGTATGTATAAATGCATGCCTCCACATACACGATTCACGGACAGTCAGACCAAGCCATGCAAGTACGTGCACATACACTCACAAATGGTCTGGAATTCCCTCTGGTCCCTGGGCCTGTTTGGATGGGCTTTTGGGGAAGCAGGCAGGCAGCAGCCTTCGGAGGATTCTGAGTCAGTCCTGGCAGACAGGGCTCAGCCAGCCATGCTCGGAAGTTGTAGGGTTGGAGGTCACCTAGGATTTGACAGAGCCAGATGAACCAGGGTGTGAAGATTGCTGCTCCACTTTTCCTCTGCCATCTGTGCTACACGACCTGCTACAATATCTGCGTGCCCTGAAGGGGATGATGGGGTTGGGACCAGCTGTGAAAGGAGAGGAGACCTTCTTGGGTCTCTCCAGGAAGAATTTCTGTCTCCCCCTCCCCTGGGAGCCGACAGCAGGAGAAACTGCTGAAGGGAGGGTTGGTGTCTACGACTGAGTACGACTTTTCCTGACCTTGGAGTGTTCAGAGTCCCAACAGCGCAGTAATAAATTAAGGGCTTATGGAGGAATAAATTCTCAGCCGTAATGAAGTTCTTTGCTGGGGGCCATAGGCAGGTCAGCAGGTCGGGATGGTGCAGAGTGGAGGCTCCAGCGAGTGGGCTGAGCTAGCTGGGAAGCCGTCTGGACTGAAAGTGTCTGGAACTCTGCTGGTCAGGTCACTATTTTGGAGCTGTGGGGATAGAGCTGCTCAAGTGATAGGCAGCCTGACAGAGGCTGGGACTCTTCATACAGTGGTGGCTGCATGGTGCCTGCCGCAGAGCCCCTTGATTGGGGCTATTTGGAGAAAACAAGAACAAAACAAAAATGAAAACCAGGAGAGGTTTGAAGATGTAGGGGCCCTGCCAGGTGTTTGTTTTGTGTTTGTTTTGGATGGAGGAGGGCTTGCACTGAGACATGCTTCTGGACCACTCAGTGGTCAGGACGAGACTGGGGCTGTGGCGCAGGTCTTTGGCATCAACCGAAGTACAGAGCGTTGTCCGTGGGGCATTGGCACACGGGCTGCCATCTTGAGGGGAGCCAGCTCTGAGGTCAGGTAGATGAGGGCCTCTAACTGTCTCTGGGAAGAAATATGTGCAAAGAGAACAGGACACAAAAGCACCAGGTGTAAATGTGGGAGAGGCGGGGCACAGGCATGGGACAAGGAGAGGCCGAGGGGGAGAGCAGCCCTGAGGGCTTGCCACTGGATTTGATGCCGAAACCCTGGGAGGGGCCAGCTTGGGGGCTGGAGGCTTTGGATTGAAGAGCTGAAACTAGAACCTGGGCCTCAAGACTCCACATCCTGAGCTCTTTCTCCTTTCATCCCATCCTCTGTAACATCTGCCCTTAGGAATGAGCTCTTGGGACGTAGTCCAGAGGTAGCAGAGGGACCAGTGCTATATTTGGAGTCGGGGCAGCTGGAGCTAGAGAGACTGTCTTCTTTCTTCTCATCTCCCTGCCCCCATGGTGTAAGTGCCCTGCCTGGGCTTTTCCTTTAAATATGTCTTACAGCTGTCTGAACTCTGAAATTTCTTTCACTCCTTCCCTCGCCTTGTTAACATGTGTTGCCTTTGGGGTAATCAGGGAAAAAATATTATGTCCTTTTACAATTACCGGGTTTTGGAATATTAAAATGTCTCGCTGCATCGGCACTGTTATTTTGATTGGTATTCTAACCTTTGACTAGCCCATAAAGCGTGCCGCTCCTGAAGCCAATATTGCAGGACTGAAATTTAATTCCGAAATGATTCCAGATAATAGGGAGACAGATAATATATGCATGAAGGATATTATGTTTGGACTAACTGCAGCAGGGCCAGGGCTGGGGAGCTGAATAATAGCCCAGAGTGAGTTATAATCTGTGGGACAGAAATGCCTTACTGTCAGGGCCAGGAGAAGAACTCTTAAATCAAAGGCACGGGAAAGGGTGTGATTCAGTGTGCTTGTTTTGACAGGAACAGCACCGGAGCCAAGAGGGTAGGTGTGGGAGGCTGTGGCCCATCCTTCCTCTTGAGCACGGTACCCAAGGCCTGGAGGATCTAGCTCATTGCAGCATCCCTATCTTCATATCTCCTGTCTCTCTAACATTCCAGCCATATCAAACTTCTCGCTGCTCTTCAAATAGACAGGGCACTTTCACTTCCCTTTGCTCATTCTGTTCCCTTTGCTTACCTCGCCTTTCCCCTTTTAATGTGTTGGAAAAACTCCTGTTCATCCTTCAAAACCCTCTTCTGTGAAGCCCTCTCTGGTGTTCTCCCACTTCTGGTAGACATAGTTAATCACTTCCTTAGTATGGCTTCAGTACTTTGTAATGAGTATATCATGTGGTCTTGTAATCATCTGCTTACATGTTTGTGCTTCCTGCTAGACTGTGAGCTCCTTGAGGCCTGCTTACCACCCATCTCTGTATGTCCCGTGCTCAGCACTGGGCCTGGCACACACCGGGTATCAACAAGCATTCACTGAACCCATGCTGAGTATAAGGCTGGACTAATGAGCTCCAGAGTCCAGGTGCCTATTCCCCTACCAGATTTCCCAGACAAATAGACTTAGAGAAAGCAAGTAATCTATCTAAGGGCACATAGCCAGGAGGAGGTAAAGCTAGGATTCGAACCCACATAGGTGTTGTTCTTTTCCCCAGACTATGTATCCTAGGCAGGTGGACAGGGAAGGAGTTGGAGGCCAGGATAGGAAAGAGAAACTCACTTCCCTGACCCTTTCCTTCCTTCCTTCCTTCCTTCCTTCCTTCCTTCCTTCCTTCCTTCCTTCCTTCCTTCCTTCCTTCCTTCCTTCCTTCCACAGCTCAGGACTTGGGTCCTCTTTGCTGGAGACGGCATTACTTCTTAACATTCATGGGACTCAAGACCTGGAAAGGATTGTGCCTCCTGTTCCTGCTAATGACCTTTAGACCGTTATTCCACACAGAAGGCACTTCTCTATTGTGAGTTTGTGACTAAGGATCAGGAAGGTACCTTGAGAAAGGTACTAAGTGTGGTTTTGGAGAGCTCTTAGGGAGGTAGGCAGACAGAGCACACGGGGCTCTTAGTAATATCAGAAAACTTATCAGACATTCCCTTCCCCCTTGAGCACTTGGTGGACCTTATATTTTGGGTGTATAGTGATAAAAGTACATAATAAAAAAAAGCTACAATGAATTTGATTGGCTTTTAAATGAACTTGTATTTTCTTAATTACAATACTAGCTGCATAATCCTAGACAAATGGTATGGCTGTATGTGACACTTCCCCTTCACTTAGTCTTCAGATGATGCTTGATGTGATGCGGTCCTGGGGATGTAGCTCACAGGCTAGAGACCGTTGGTGCAAGAGAAAGAGTTTTGGAGCCAGATGAGTCTGGCTCAAATGTATGACACTGCTACCAACTAGCTGTGTGATCTGGGGCAAGTTCCTTAACCTCTCTGAACCTATAAAAGGTGCCAATATCTGACACATAGACTCTGAAGTCCAGTAGGCTTGATTTAGAATCTTGATTCTGCACTTACTCGCTGTGAGGTTTTAGGAAATCCACTTAACTTCTTTCAGCCTCAGTATCAACCTCTGTAAAACAGGAAAAAGAATACCCACTCCGAGAGTTGTCCTGGGCGTGAAGTGACAGCACTGTGCCTCTGCTGCTCCCTTGTCCTCGCGCTGACCACTGGAGACAAGACGACTAGGCTACAAGGGGAAAGGAGACAGGAGCTCAAGATAGACATATAAGCCTTTGTGGGCAGGAGCTAGGAAAAGGGGGTTCCTCTGGCAGAATACAAGTGAGCACCAGGGAGGAGGAGCCAGATGCCACCCTGGACTAGCTTACCCTCAGCTGACACTGAGGAACAGAGCCCATCATCTCACGTCCTAGACTGCAGCCACCATCAGCGTGCCTGGCTGTCCAATAGAGTATGGAGTCACACTCACCTTCGGGCAATTCCTGGCTCTGCCATCTTGCTGCGTTATGACCTCGGAGAAGCCACTTACCTTCTCAGAACCTCAGTTTCCTCGTTTGTAAAGTAGAGATAATTAATAATAATAAACAGGTGCTGCTCTAAATGCCTTTTTATAAATTAGCTCAATCCTAAACAACTCTGAGATAAGTACTATTATTAGCCAACTTACAGATGAGGAAACTGAGGTACAGAGGTTAAGTACCTTCCACAAGGTTCAAGAGCTAGTGAGTGATGGAGTTACGCACCTGAATCTAGGGACCATGCCTGTAACTGATTTGCCCTGTTGCCTCCAGGGCAAAGGAGGGAGGAGTCATTTCACCTGGGGTGTGGGAGAGGCAGTCAACGAAGTTTCACTGAGGAGACTGTTGAGGTGAGCCTTGAAAGGTGAGTGAGTTTTTAGGAGTCAAATGGAAAGGGCATTCCAGGCAGAGGGAGCCGTGTGAACAAAGGCCTGGAGGGGAAGGAGCTTCCTGCATTGGGAGACTACAAACAGTAGTTTTCAGGTTTTGTAAGCTACTCATGTGGTCCAGCCGTGTGTATGCCTTTTAGCGGAGGAAAAGCAGAGAAGGCAAAAGCAAGTGAGCGCAGTAAGGAGCCATTTCCTGATGTCTAGAGTGGAGCCAACCTAAGCTGCCTTCTAAGAATGGGGCAGTGGCTCCAGAAAACTGCCATGTTTACGTCCAGGGGAGGGAAGGAAGAGCCTGTGGGCCTGGTGGATAGCAGGGAGGGAAAGAGGCCACCATGACCTGTAGCATTATTGTCTGTGGACAGTCTGAGAATACTTGGCCAGAAGACCTCAGTATCCTTACAGTAAGTAACATGTAGGAAATGACAGAGTGAAGAATCAGTTAGGTCCTGGTTGCCGCGCCTGTAGAAGAGTGCTGGTACTTGGTGTGGGGGGGGGGGGGGTGGGGCGGTGGCCTGGCGCAGCCTCAGCCGGGAGAGATGCTGCCTTGCTCTGTGTCCCTGGTGAGTGTGGCCACAAGGGGGAGGGGAGCGGGTGAGGAATCAGCTCCAGGCAGCTGGGATTCTTTCTTCCTCGGTGAGGTTCCCTGCAGCTGCTACAAAATCGACCTCTATCCTGGCGTTGCCTGCAGTGCCCTCCGTGGCAGGTCTTTACAACGAGGCCCACCCTGGGTCTGTGTGCCCCTCGCTGGCTGCTGCTCAGTCTATGTCCTGTCAAATGACACAACCTCTTTGTCCTGGTCCCACCATGAGCCACCTCTGTCTCTCTCTTGTGTCCTTGAGGAAGTGAATTCTGAGCTCGCTCTGGAGCAGGAGAGAGTGCTTCTTCTGTCCTGGGTGTGTTTGGAGCCTGGATTTAAACCTCAGCATCCAGACTGCAGAGCCCATACTCTCACCCTCGGGCCAGGGGCTAGGGCCCAGTGGCCCACGGTCCGTGCCTTTTGGTTATTTTGTGGCCTGGTCTCTCCCTGTGCAGGACCATAAGCCACTTGAGGCAAGGGACCAGATTTGCTGCTTCTCTGAATCCACAGAACGAGGCAAGCAGAGGGGACCTCAAGAGGCTCTTAGAGGCATAGATACTATAGAAGAGCTGAGGGCCGTGTAGGGAAGAGGTGGACTTAGCAGCGTTCAGTGTGAAGTCTGAGAGAGCCAAGGGAACCCTTAGTTACTCTGCCTTCTCCCAGGTTCTGTTGTGTTTTGTTTTTTTCTTTCTTCCTTTTTTTTCCTTTAAATTGTTGTTGTTGCTACTCTGGACCCTGGAAACTGGGAGGAGTTACAGAAAAGGATAGAAAAGGGCAAAGAGACTTCCTTGAAGGGAGGAGGTACAGCCCTGCCTCCCATCTCCCACATTCCATGCAGACCACTCTGGAAAGGCAGGTTTGACCATGTCTGTAGGTATCAGCAATACAGCACCAACATATTGAGCCCCAGCTGGAGTCAACTTCTATGCTAGGTGCTTTCCGCAGCTACTCAGAGGCAAGGGCAATTGTCCCTATTTTATGGGTGCTGAAATAGAGACTCAGAGGCATTAAGAAGCTTGCCCAAGGCCACATGACCAGGATGTAAATCCAGGTTCTCGCCTTCCATGGCTTCCTTCTTGTCACTTGTCCCATAGCAGATACTACCTGAAGGCAGTTCCTCTGGTCTGGCCTGGGCTGGAGGCCCGGGCAAACACTCACCGGCCATTACTAGTTGTATGGCCAGTGAGGCAGTGGCTGGGGAAGGACAGGGATTGGCCTCATGCTCCAGTTCTCTTGGGAATGACATCTATTTAATGGGAATCTGTCTGTGTGTAAGAGAGTGCGCCCATGTGAACATGCATGTCTGTATGTGTTTAAAGATGTGTATCTCGTATCTCTCCCTGCGGGGAGGCTTGTGTCTGTGCATACTCAGGTGTGGGCATGTGCCCACACATGGGAATATGGGGAGGGTGTAGGTGTGGGCTCTGTGGTCTGACTCCACCTGGAGGTGTGCAGATGCAGGCCTTGTCTCTAGAGGACAGCATGGTGCAATACAAAGAACCCTGGACTGAACTCGAAGCTGGAAGATAAAGGCATGGACTCTGGTGTTGGGTCACTTGCCCTTTCTAAGGCCTCGGTTTCCTCATCTAACAAATAAGGAAGCTGCGTGAGGTGATCTTTCTTGTGGTCTCTTCTGCCTTTGCCATTCTGAGATCATTCATTGTACCTGAGGTTTCCTCTTTCTGCTCCCAGCAAAAAATGTGATGGATGCAAGGAAGGAAAGATAAGTCCCTCTTTGACCCTTACTTATTTTGATCTCTAACCTTGGGGCTACTCCTTTACCCCATTGGGAAATGTTGTGGGTCCAGGGAAGGCAAGGCATTGCCTGGCATCAAGTCAGGAGAGCTGGGGGCTCAGGTGTTGGGGAGGGGTTTGGACAGATGGCATCTGTCACAGTTTGGGGTGACCTGGACTGGAGCTGAATGCCGTTGAGGCTTTGGGCTTTTCCATAAGAATATGGGGTGAGGAGAAGCTTGTCTCCCTGCTTCTACAGGGGGTGAAGGGGGGCCTCTCAGTACCCTAAAGGTGGGGTGCAGCCCAGGCCCTTCCTCTGGCCTTTGACCCCTTTGTTGATTGTCTTGGCAGACGTGGAGTGACGGCCAGATAGAGACCAGGAGAAGTAGCTGGATGTGTGTTCACATTCATATGGGACTGTGCTGGGTCAATCAAGGTCTTTCTGTGAGCTCCCCTGGCCTGCTGTCAGCTCTCTTGAGGGAAGAGGGTTTAGGGTTGAGTGCTTTAATTTTCCCTGGCTGACTCCTCAGAGCTGATCTGGTGGCTCCTAGAGATGGGATCTTTTGTCTCAGTCTTCAGGTGGAATTGGAGCAGGGTTTTGTCTATTCTGTTCCATTAATTAGCCATCAGTTCCCTGAAATTTTGAATTTGGCTGGGTCACTAGAGGAGGAATGGGTATTGTGTGGACTCACAGTGCAGCTGCCTCAGCGCTGGTGAGGGCTTCTGTCTCTGTTGGTTGGGCTTAGGTCAGCCTGGACCTAGGCCCCAGGTAGCAAGTGACCTGTGCTCTGCCTGGGCCAGCACATCTCAGTTAACATCTCACTTAATACCATTCCTCTCCTCAGCGAAGCCCTGTGTATCAGGGCATGTAGACTTGGAGATGAATCAGGTCTGGTCTCCACCTGTACAGAGCTCCCCATCTAGCAAGGGAGATGGGTGGGTCAAGGTAAATGGGGAAAAATACAGTAGAGGTAATAAGTGTGGTGATAGGAATATGTGTACGGTATGTGTGGGTGTATTTTTAAAAAATAATTTATTTCGAATTCGCCTCTGTACTGAGTTGGAATTTACAAGAGAAAGAGTCAGTGTAATCATGACCATATGCTCATGTGTCTCCTTGCCTGTGCAACTCGGTAAGCTCAGGGCTACCTGGATGAGTGAGCCCCTGCTGCAGCCAGGCCTGTGACCTCTTCAAGGGCATTAAAGCAGGGCCCTTGAGAGACCCTCGGCTACCCTACTTGGAAAAGAGGAGTGGCCTTCCTGGGGGGATGAGGTCCAGGCTAGCTGCTCAGGAAGCGCTTGTGTGTGGGCGTGGGCAGGTGTGCTTGTGAGCGTGCACAGGCATGAGCCCAAATGTGCATATGGCAGCAGCCAGTGGTCTGTCCTCAGCCCCACAACCAGGTCTTAACTGTGCTAGGCTTGGGCTTGGCCCCTACTTGGCTGCAAGCAGGAGGGCAGGCTGCAGGCAGATCCCAGGGCAGCCCTGAGGCCTCCCCAGTGGTGTGTTTGCCGTGCCTAATTACCCGGCAGTTGTTTAACTATGCAAGCTGCATGCCTGCCTTTATTGCGCTGTGATTGCCGAGCTGCCTATGGGGAGTGTCATAAAAAGATACAAAATGCCCATTATCTGTCTGACGCCCTCCTCCTGGACTGTGGGTGTTTGTGTTTTATTTTATATTTATGGCTCGAGGGAAGCTCTGCAGGAAGGAGAGGGAGGGAAGGAAAGGGAGGGGAGGGGAGGCCTACAGGAATTGGGGGCTGGGAGACTGAGGAGCCCCCTTCTTACTGTGGTCAGCCATGAGCTGAAGGGCCCTCCCGACCAGAGGGGAGATGTGGAAATGGCAGCTGTCCAGGGCCAAGACAGGGTGCTCAGGAGATAAGGCCCAGATCTTCCCCTCCTCCTCCACCTGCAAGTCCTAAGTTTCTGTTTCCACCCTACCGGTGCTAGGTTCCCTGCGTGGAGGCCTGGTCCAGGGCAGTCTGCAGAGGGTTCTGAGAATGCGCTGTGGGAACAGTCTCATCCCTGCTCAGTTCTTTACTGGCTTTGACGACTCGGATTGCCTCCTGGCGCACCATGGCTGGCTTTGGGACAAACACCGTGGGCACCACCCCCTGCTCCTGAAGCCTTCCACCCCTACAGCTTCGGCTTCCCTTTTCTCGCCAACCACAGTGAAGTGTTCAGGCTGCTTCTCTCCAAGATTCACTGGCTCTTAGGGAAACCTCCTAGACCAGGAGAGGGAAGGGAATTAATATTGATTTCAGCACCTGCCCTGTGCCAAACAGAACCTGTGTAAGGCGCTGAGGCAGAGATCAGAGATCAGACAGGGGCCCTACCGTTGAAGAGCTCACACTATGTAACCAGAGTGCCAGCTTCACAGTAGGTGTTCAATAAACATTTGTCAAATGGGATTGCATTCAACATTCGTTCATTCATTTTATTTTCATTCAGTAAATGGCTATTGAGCACCTACTGGGCCAGGCACTCTGCCAAGCAATGGGGATAAAATAGTGAGCAAAACAGCAAAATCCCAGCCCTTGCTGGTTATTTGAGTTTATTGGAAGAGGAATTTAAGGATTTTAAATCCTGGATCTCTGACTCCAAAACCATGTCCTTGCAACTGTGACGTGTTATTTCCCATACCTGAACCATCAAACCCCAAACTATCCTGTACTGATCATCTAACTTCTCTACTTGAAAAATCTTGATGTCACTGAATGAAGTACAAGCTCTCTGGCCTGTTCTTTGAGACCCCCAAAGTACCTCTCCAACTATACCAAGATAGCCTGTGTGTCCACTGCCAGACCTTATTCACATTGGTTCCATCTGCATGAATGTCTTTTGCTTTATTCCTGCCCAGTGAGCTCCTGCTTATCCTTCAAGACCTAACTCCTTTATGTCCCCTGTGAAGACTTTCCTCCTTTCCCATTGGGAACTTCCCCTCTCTTCAGACACCTGTATCAAGTGCCTGCAGAGCATGTGGGCACCGTGCTAGAGCTTTCCCTGGCTCTGTTCACTGCTGGTGAGCCTGCACTTCTTCTGTCATACTGCAGGTGTAAAAAAAGCTTTATTGAGATATAATTCACATACCATACAATTTACCCATTTAAAGTGTTTCAATTCATTGTTTCTTGGTATCTTCACAGGGTTGTGCAACCATCTTCACCATCTAAGTTTAGAACATTTTTGTCACCCCTAAAATACAGCAGTCACTTCCCATTTCCCTTCAAACACCCAAGCCCTAAACAACCACTAATCTACTTTCATCTCTATAAATTTGCCTATTCTTGCAATTCTGGGAATTTCTTATATGTGGCCTTCTGTTTCTGGCTTCTTTCACTTAGCATAATTTTCAGGGTTCATCCATGCTGTACCATGAATCAGCACTTCATTTCTCGTTATCGTGAATAATAATATTCCATTGTATGGATATACCACATTTTTTAAAATTTTATTTTTATTTATTTTTGGCTGCGTTGGGTCTTCGTTGCTGTGCGCGGGCTTTCTCTAGTTGCGGTGAGCGGGGGCTACTCTTTGTTGCAGTTCACAGGCTTCTCATTGCGGTGGCTTATCTTGGTGCGGAGCACGGGCTCTAGGCTCATGGGCTTCAGTAGTTGTGTGCGGGCTCAGTAGTTGTGGCTCGTGGGCTCTAGGGCACAGGCTCAGTAGCTGTGGCTCGTGGACTTAGTTGCTCCGCGGCATGTGGGATCTTCCCAGACCAGGGCTCAAACCCGTGTCCCCTGCATTGGCAGGTGGGTTCTTAACCCCTGCGCCACCAGGGAAGTCCCCACATTTTATTTATGTGCTCATCAGTTGATGGACATTTAAGCTGTTTCCACTTTATGGCTATTAAATAATGCTGCTATGAACATTCGTGTTACAAGTTTGTTTTATTGTTTTTGTTTTGTAGACAGAAAGCTGCTTGTCTGTCTCCTAGTAGATTGTGAGCTCCTGAGAGTAAGGGTCATTTCTATACTGTTCCCTGCTGTATCCCCAACACTTAGCCTATGGTTAGCACCCAGTAAATGTCAGTAAGTGAATACATCCATGCTTTCTAATTCTCTTTCCCCCTCAGGATATAATAGCAAATTGTGGGGATCTGTTTTAATCCCATAACCCACTCTGTTTGGGTTTAACTGTATACACATATCTGCCACCCATGCTGAAGCATAAGTTGTTGCGTCAGTGTCCTGGACCATGTGCTTTTCATTCCACTGTTGGCCTTTCTTGTGTAAGTCCTTCACCCAACAGCAGGTGATCTGAGACACTGAGTTGCCCCCATGACGGCAGATACCTCTGACTAACTTGACGCTGAGGCAGAGACCAAATCCACCCTCCCCTCTTCTCCTGAGGAGGGGCCCTGCCTTGTTTTATGCACAGAGGGCTGAATCTGTGGGAGGACCCTGGAGGGAGTGTGGGGCTGGGTGGCCTCCTGGCTCTAGGCCAGGCTGGCTTTGTGAAAGCTCCAGATGCCTGGACCTCTGAGGAGGAGGAGAGGCTGCCCCTGCCCTTCCAGTCAGTAGCTCATATGAACCAAGTCTTTGGAAGAAAAGGAATTTCTAGAACCAACAGCCCCTAAGAGATGAGTAAAACCAGTATTTCTCTTTTCTTTGTACTTGGTGATCACCCTAATAGTTCGAGCCCATAATTAGAATTGGGCTTTATTAGGCTAATTAGGAGGTAGGAATGATGGCAGGAGGGCATGTGGAGATGCATCAGCACGGTGGGCAGTAAATTTAGGGTTTTAAGAGGTTTCTTCCGTAATCAGGTGGTCTGGAAGGCTGCAGGGTGGCTGGGCCCCTCCCCTCCCTCCCTTCTACTCTCATCACTCCTTGAAGTGGCCTTCACACTTTGCCGTCCTTGTCCTCGATGCTGCCAGTGGCACGGGGATATGGGGGCTCCGGAGGGAGGGAGGAGACCCCACCCGGAGCTTCATTGCCTATGCACGCGCCGTCCAGCCTGGCGGCATGATTACCTTGCTGAGAAATCCGTCCAGGCGCTGGGCTGCTGATAGCAATCATTGATTAAGAGGGTAATTGTCCTGAAAATTCAGATTGATCAGAAGGCAGAAATGATAACTTGTGTAACTGTGTTTAAAGCCACGTCCTGTCAATAGAAGAGACTGAGATGTATCGCGCCAAGAGGGGGGGCAGAACGGATGGGTGTGTGCAGGCGGCCGGGCGCTGCCATCCTTCTCTCAGGGCTGAGCAGGATGTTTCTTGTCAGTAACCTGGACTATTGGAGATTCAATCACTTTTATCTCCCCCTCTCTCTCAATCCAAATGCCTTTTCATATTAGGAAATTAGAATCGGCCCTGCTCATGCAAGATTTATTAGCTCTGCTGAGCAGTCGCACTGAAGAGTAAATGATTTTGCTTTGCTGGGGCTTTTTACACATTAGGACCCAACTTCTTCCCTGCTCTGTGCCACCGGCTGCCTCGAAGAGTGGGCTCTGGAACCAGGCACTCAGAGAGTGAGCTTGTAAAGTCTGGTTTGGGGGGAGAGCATCACTCGGGTCTGGCTTCTCGACCTGCCAGAGATCCTGTTGTGTCTGGCTGACTTTCTTCTATCTGACCTCCGACAGGTCCCTTACTGAGGTCTAGGTTGACTCTCTGCCGCAGGCGCCAAGCCTCCTGAGGGGATGAGGTTCACCCCTGAGTTGGATGGCCTGGTGGAGGCATACCTTGGGGGAGGCCCTGAGACTGTGTATTGGGTAAAGGCAGAGGATAGAGGGGCCGCCGTGACTTCTCTTCCTAGGGCCTGGGACTGTCCCACTGTCAGGGGTAGGGCATCTTTCTGAGCCCCTGGGGAAGCTGATTAGAGCAAGTTTAGGGGTGTCTGGGCCTGCTGGCTGCCTGTGTCTAGAAGGCTGCAGGCCTGACTGGCTGAGGCTCTCTGATCTGCCAGCAGTGTGGGCTCTTAGGGAAGGAAGGGCCTCTGGACTCCATGCTTCTGGAGCTCTGCTGTGGCCTTGGCCTCGGAGGAAGTGTGGGCCTGTGTGCCAGCTGGACCTAGCCTGTCCTAGAGCCCAGGGTACCGGTGGGCTAGGCTGATTGTAGGGAGGACCATTCTCCTTCAGTGAGGCTGTATCATTCTCTCTCCTTCTTGCCCTCGCTCTTCAGCCCCCCACCTCCTTGGGTCACTTGGACCCGTGGACAAATGTCAGTCACTGTCACTATTTCAGCCTTCCCTATTGTAGGTGTCTGATCCTGGAGGCCTGGTAGAGCAGGTGACATTGTGGACAGTCCTTCTGATATGGGGCTGAGGGAAGGTTAACAGAACTTCGGGATTTTTGGTGGATGGGATATGATCCCTACTTTGCTCTTTGACTTGGCCCTATGAAGCCTCCTTTTCTCTGGACTTTCCCCAGGCAGAGGTATAACTGGGCAAACCTGAGAGTTGGGGCTGGAAGTGATGGGGCCCCCAGGAGTGAATGGTGGGAGTAGGTAGCAGCCATTTTGATCCAAAAGGAGGGCTGTGTTTTGGGACAGAGGGTAGAGGGAGGCTTTTTGGAGGAAAGTATCTGGCAGGTGTCTGCAAGATATTCCCTAGGAGGGATCTGCCTCTCAACAGATCACAAGGCCACCAGCTTTCTACTGAGGGTCTGCTTTGGGTCTTTCCTGTCCACTACCAGACTCCGTCCTTGGAGAAGCCTTGACTTTCTTGGAAGGCTCTTCCTACTAGGCTAGATTGGGCAGGGCAGGCGTTCCTTCTGCGTACGTGCACCCCACCTCCCGCCATGAGGGTCTGCTGAAGAAGAGAGTGGTCCAGGGAGCTTGGTGCAGCCCCGCCTCCCTCCACTCTGATGGACTGTGAAGGGAGTGGGTGCACAGGGCCGAGAGCTTCCCCATGCGGAGTGCTTCTGCCTCTGCCTCTGAGCTAGGCTTGCCAGTTGCCTAGGAATACTTTGCAGTCCAGAGGGAGGGTCGAGCCTTGTTTGGCTTAGTCTTCTGCTAGGGCTAGTTCGGGCAAAGTCGAGAAAGAATGGAAGTGCCGTGGGCAGCTTGGACCTGGGACTAGAGAACTCAGAAGACAGACTCCCGGTGGAGTGAGGGAGACAGATAGTCGCTGCAGGGTAATGTGAATGCTGTTGCCTTTCAGAGCCCCGAAGAGGGAGCGCCTGAATCCTCCTGGAAGAGCTCAGCCGGGCATCCAGAGGGGGCCCCTTGAACTGAGCCTGAGAGGAGGATGGGAAGTATGCTGTGGAGACAAGTCTGGGCAAAGCATGTGGGCAGGGAGAACAAGAAGCATCACAGGTCAGTTGTGTTAGGCCTAGGGCTGGGGCCCAGTGGGGTTTATTGTCCCTGGCACACTTCTCCATCAGAATTTGGAGGTATGGGCCACACCTTGGTTTTAGCAAGCTTGAGAGGTGCCTACTTTCACCATCTAGCTGAGCTGCTAGCAGCTGGGGGCCTTGGATTGCACCAGCTGGAGCCTTAGGTTGGAACGATTTGCAGGACAGGCCCCAAGCCCCCTCTCTGCTGTGTTCCCTCTCCTCTTCTGCCTAAAGAGCAGGGAAGGGACAGGGGTTTGTGCTAAGGGAACAGTTCTGGCAAAGCTTTAGGCCAGCTCGCTCCGCCCCTTTCTAAGCCCCTGCCCAGCCCTGTCTCGTGCCCAGACCCAGCCCTGCCACCAGGGGCCCGATTGGTTCCCTGGGCCTGGTAGGGAGTCTGGGAGGAGACCGGGAAGCCAAGAGACTCATTTTCACTGGAATTTGACCTAAAGCAGGATTGGAAGGGAAGAAAAGAATTTGAACAAAAGTGCAGGCAGGAAGGAGCTGTTAACGAGCCTTTCTTTCTCTTGGGGACGGAGCACAGTGCATAGCGGGGCGCAGCCGCCGCTCTCCTCGTGGCTCTCTGAGACCGCTGCAGTCTCTGGACGCTGCCTGCTCTCGCTCGCTCCCCTTTTTTCCCTCTCCTCTTTCTCGGCTCTCTCTATTATGGGGACTTGCTCCAGCTCTTTCTCTCTCTTCTGTCTCTCCTTTTGTTCTCTCTTTGTCTATTTATCACACTGTGAAGGTTGAAAGAGATGTTATTAATCTGGGAGAATGAAGGCAGGATTAGTGGTATGAATCGGATTTTGAGAGGTGTAATGATAGAAAGACTCGCTCGGCTGGCGGCCTGCGTGAGCTTGATAAATGGGGAGCACTCCAGACTGACTCGCGCCTTCCTCCGCGCTGTGCGCCCTGCCTGCTGGGGCGTGCCGCGCTCTCAGATCTGCCAGCCAGCCCACCCCGCTCCTACCTGAACCAGAGCAAAAAGCCAAGGGTAAAGCAGACACAAATATCTCCCATCGCACTTGGAGACATCATTGCTTTCAGCACCCTTTTCAAGTGGAGGCCTGTTGAGTTCTCAAAGGACTGTGGGCAGAGGGAGTGGGGACCCAGACTTCTGTCTGCTTCTAGGACCTGTGCGGGTGGAGCTTCCCTCCTGCCCCTGAAATGGATGTCAGAGGTTGGAAGTGATGAGACAGTCCCTAGACTAGTCAAGTACGAGTACCAGACCGTATGTAATAGGTTATTAAGCAAAGTGCTGTTGGGAGAACTGTGGTATTAACTGTGGAGGTCAGGGTGGGACGTGGAGGAAGGAGGAAGAAAAATCAGGAAGGACTTCCTGAAGGTGGTGTCCTGGCAGACAGGATTTGGAGAGGGTAGAGGAAGGCTAGTGTTCCAGATGGGAAAATAGCATAAGCAAAGACTGGGGGACAGCAATAAGCCTGACCCTTATGGGAGGCTGAGGAGCCTCAGAACTGGTGAATTTCAGACCAGGAAGGGACCTAAGAAATCAAGTCATTAAGCAACCCCCTCGCTTTAAGTTTTTAAAGTATAGTTGATTTACAGTGTTGTGTTTGTTTCAGGTGTTCAGCAAGGTGATTCAGTTATATATATATATATATATATATATATATATATATATATATATATGTATGTATGTATGTATGTATGTATTCTTTTTCAGATTCTTTTCCTTTATAGGTTATTACAAGATAGTGAATATAGTTCCCTGTGCTAAACAGTAGGTCCTTGTTGTTTATCTATTTTATATACAGTAGTGTGTATCTGTTAATCCCAAACTCCTAATTTATCCCTCTCCCCCACCCCCCAGTCCTGTGTTTTCCAAAGAGGAAACAGGCCTGGAGACTGGAGTTGCCATTTCCTGAAATGATTTTCTATTCCAGTCCTGTTCCATGTTCTAAAGGTGCCCCTTCCCTTATCCTTGGACAATACAGTGAACCTTTCCCTCTTCTCTCCTTAGTGGCTTTAGTCACAGCCTTTCAACCTTCATCTTTGCAACCGGAAGATCCTGGCTTAGGTTCACTGCTGCTCAGGGTCCTCCTCACACTCCTGCCCCCCGCCCAATCTGCAGTCTAGGTGGGAAGTGCTGTCTGCCCCAGCCTGCTGCGGATTGTGCGCTGAGGAGAGGACTAGGGGCAGCACTCCCCATGCTGGGCTCCAGATGCCTCGGGCCTGAGCACTGTCCTCCTTTCTGTCTCTACTGCAGTCCTCTCTAATCACTCTGTATCGCAGTGATCAGGCACTTACTGACATCTGCTTCCTTGGAAAGGACTGTGAGTTCCATGAGGACAGGGTCTACGTGTGATTCACTTGAGTTTCCAGGGTCGGGCAGGCCTTCAGTAAATGTGTGAATCTTACAATGAACCAGTGAGGTCAGTTGCTCTCTTGCAGTTTCTTTCTCTCCTTCTAGATAAAAAAAAAATGGTCCCCGGTTGCCAGGCCTGTCTACCCTTGGGAATAGGGATGGGTAGGTGTGCAAAGGAACTAACTTTTGATGCTGGTGGAGCACCCAAGATCGCATAGCACGGCAGTGGTAGATACTTGGATGGCTTCCCATTGCCTTAGGAAACAGTACAAAACCCTCATCATGTCCTATGAGGCCCTGGATTTTCCTGCCTTCCTCATTAGCCTCATCTCTTGCTGGCTTTCTGTGCTCCAGGGACACTAGCATTGACTTGATTCCTTCCAAGTGCTGTTTGCCTAAAGGCCTTAGCACGTGTCATTCCCCTGTTGCCTTCCTGTCAGTCAGTTTCTGCTGACCTGTCCTCAGAGTTCCCCAGCTAGGTCAGATTCCCCTCTTCCATCCTATAAACAGCTCACCTTTCTTCTTTGAGCCCTTATGATAACTTAATGATTATTTATGTTGCTATTTATTTAACATGGGCTTTCTCTAATAGACTGGAAGCTCTCTGAGGACAGTACTGTGTCTGTATTGCTACAAGTACACATATGGCCTGGCATATAATAGGCTCATAGTAATGTTTGTTGTGACTAAGTTGGTGTGAGCCTGAAGTCCACACTGTTTCATCGTGTCACATCCTGGTAAAGTGAAGGTGGAGATGACAATGGGAGGGACAGAGGCCAGGATGTTGGGTGTGCCCAGAGAAAAGTCTCTTTGGGCCTTAGCTCTGGACGCTCTAGTGTTCAGCCGTCCCGTCTCTCAGCCTTCCTTGTTTCCGTCCAAACATCAGAGAAGAGAAGGGCCTCGTTGACCCCAAAGGTTTATTCTCTTCCTGGGTGAGCTTATCCACTCCTGCAGTTTCCTGCGCCACCCATGTGCTTTCCTAGGACTTTCTTGTCTCAGCTCAGACCCCTGGAACTGAGCTCCTGGCCTGCATATCCACCTTTCGCAGCCACCCCACCTTGGATGTTCCATTGAAAGCCATCTTGGTCCTTCTCAGTTATTCCCCCTCTAAGGCTGGTTTCTCCCTTGGGGCTCTGTAGGATCTCAGTCCCCCACCATGCGTGAGTTGACATGTCTCTCCTTCTAGTTTGGAAGCTCCTTTTTTCTTTTTTTTAACTCTTTATTGGACTTGTTACAATATTGCTTCTGTTTTATATTTTGGTGTTTTGGCCACGAGGCATATGGGATCTTAGCTCCCCAGCCAGGGATCGGACCTGCACCTCCTGCATTGGAAGGCGAAGGCTTCAGCACTGGACCGCCAGGGATGTCCCTAGCTTGGAAGGCAGCAAGCTGCCTAGTGTGCTTTATCCCCAGCACCGGGCACAGAGCTTGGCACATGGATTTGCTCATTAAGTGTGTGTTACATGAGCAAGCCAACATAGAGGGAGGGAGGTCTGGGATGAAGGTTTGAGCACCCTTTCCATTTTCCTAGGGAGAAAGAAGTGAAGATGTGTGTGCTGGGTGCCAGCACGTACCTCCCTTCGTTTCTGAGGGCTGGGTGGCCGTGATGGTGGTGTCACATGCTCAGTAAAGGCTTATATTTTAATTTGGAAAGGACTTTAGAAACTTAAAGTGCTTTGCCTAAGTGCTGACTGCTATTAGTGTCTCCTTTTTATTAGGAAAAAGGACATGATTTTTCTCTTTCATCTTCAGGCCTGTCCAACTTCTGAGAGTCAAACTTAGCAAAATGCCTGCCCCTCACTGAGGACTAGTTACATGCCAAGTTCAAAGCTTTGGACTTGAAACACAAAATTCTGCTTTGCAGACTGGTTTCTGACACCCCTGAGGGGATTAGTCCTGACAGCTCAGTATCAGGAAGGGGGTGGGAGAGACAGGGTCATTTGACATAGTTCAGGCTGCAGTCCCAAGCCCCTCCCTTCTCCGTATAGGCCTGGGTGGGAGGACATAAGAACTTGGACCATCTGGGGGGATGGGAGAACGGCTCCAGTGGTTATCAGAAATCCACTTGTCACGCGGTAGTCAGGGCCAAACTTCAGAGGGAGAACTGGGGAGGAATGGCCCCAAGAAGAATTGGATCTGTTCAGCTCAGGGATGATAGGATTGAGAGGCAGAGACATCACAGCTGCTGGACTTGGTGATGTTTAAGAGCTGCCAACACAAAGGGCTAGGTCAAGGGAGGGAGTATGTGTAGCAATAGTAGGAGGAATTCTGGTCTAGGAGGCCATGAGGCAGGAACTTGCCTTGTGCCCTACAAGCACCTTTGAGGGCCTTGCTGGTTTGAAGGAAAGGTAACAAACACCCATCCCCATGGAGAAGATTTGGCGCTGCAATGGCAGGAGGTCTGGCAAGCCCAGCTGCCTTGTTGTTGGCCCTCTCTGTGTGGCCTCTGCCCCAGGCTCTTTCCTGAGCAGCCACAAGACAGACAGCACCCTGGTCTCAGTCTGGCCTATGTCTGCCAGCCCCGGATCCTGAAGGCTGTGCCCATGGCTGAGGTACTGGGAGGTGGGAGCGTTGGCCCATCTTGCTAGTGCCCTGCAGTTCCCATCTCCTAATCGGGCCCTAATCTGGGGGAGCTAGGGCGGGGGTGGGGTGGGGGGAGTACCTTGAGCCTTCTGCCTTAACTGAATTTCCATACCTCCTGTTGTTAATTATAGAGATGTAATAATGCGATTAGTGCACGATTAAAAAAAATCCCTGATATGATTACCATGGATTTAATATCACATGATATATCATTATATCGTTATGCAGTGACAGATGTAATTGAAATACACTTATTGGAGCCGGGGGTGGTGTTTCATTCAATCCCCAGCACCCCGGGGAGGAAAGGGCTGGCTCAAAAGAAGCCATGGGAGAAGAAATTGTAATGAAAACAAAGAAAACCCACAGTGTAGCCCTCACTCTGGGCAGCTGGCTCAGACTGACCTGCTGCCATGACTCTGTGGCGGTGCACGTGGAGCCCCAGCCAGGCCAGCCTCCTCTGTGGAGGCTCAGGCGGCACGGCTCAGGATCCTGCTCCTTATCTGGTTCTCTCCCCAGAAACCTCAGTGTCCCCAAGTCCACTGTGACTCAGCAGTGAAGCAAGGGCTCTGGGAACATGATGAAGATTGCTCTACCCAAAAATTGACTCAGGACCCAAGGGACCAAACTGCGCTGGCAGCTGTCTTCCAAATGTTGTGGGTCCTGGACCTGTGGCACAGCCCCTGCTTTTGCTGTGGTGATGGTCCCACGCACTAGAGGCAGCTGTCCTGTTGTAGGCAGTGAGCAGGAAGGTTAAGTACACAGAGAAAATAATGATTCCACTCAAGTGCTGTTGATGGACAGAGGCGGCAGCAGCTCTGGTGCCCCTGAAGTATGTTGGAAGCCAGGGAACACTGTGAACATGGAGAACTACCAGCTGGAGGTAGAAAGGATGGGTTTGTGTCACCTGATGGGAGTGTCCGTCCTTTTGCTGCTGTAGCCATGCTGGCCAGGTCTCCGCTGGCCCGAGGAATGAAGTCAAGACCACCCATAAGACCAAAGAGCTCAGAAAAGGAGAAGGGAGACAGGGACAGTCTCCCCTTCTTTCCTAACCCAGGCAGCTGAGCCCCCAGTTCCAAGGATGGCTGGGCGTCGGGTGGGATTGCTGTTCCGCTGGGTAGGATCAACAGTGGTTCCTGAAGGAGACTGAACAGGACTGGCAGGAGCAGCAACTCTGAAAACCAGGCCTTTCTGCCTGGCAGGATTATATCCAGAGAGGTGCTTTCTTGCCCTTCCCTCAAAGGAGGCCGTTCAGAGAGAGCAGATACAGCCCCACCCAGCATCGTGGGGCTGTAAACAAATCTAATAACACAGATGCTATTCAGAGTCTGGGTGGGTTTAAGGAAGGGACAAGTCAGGAAAGGCCTGGTGATGGAAGATACTTTTGAATTGAGTGTTGAAAGAAGAGTATGTGTTCATTAGGGGAAAAAAGTGGGAGAAGGCAGAGGGCATCCTGGGTAGGCTGAAGGAATTGATCGAGTAGAGTCTTGGGGGCATGAAACAGCAATCTCAGGACTTGGTGAGAGGTAAGGAAGAAGAAGGAAGCAAGGCTGGCCCCCACATTTCTGGTAGACCAGGTAGATGGTAAGGGTTTTCACTGGGATTTGGGAGCCCAGGAGAAGGAGCACTTTGGAGAGGAGATGTTGAAATTGGTTTTAAACCTACTGAGAATGAAGTGCCTGGGTGGAATCCAGATGGAAGTGCCAGGCAGGCAATAGAATATATGTTTGACACTCAAGTAGTGGCAAAAAATGTCAATTTGCAAGTTGGAGAGGTCGAAGACCAGGGAGTTGAAGAAATCACCCAGGGAGAGTGGTAGAGCACAGACCGAAACAGGAAGGGAACATGCATAAGCCCACACATGACCAGATGAATGAGACTCTATAGGAGACTGTGAGGAAGACGTCAGAGAGAGGGGAAAACTCAAAGAGTAGGGTGTTGAGAAAAATCAAAGGAGAAGGATTTCAAAGATGTGAAGCAGGCTGCAGGGTGGCAAAGGCAGCAAAAGCCTGAAACCGTCCATAGACGTGGGCAGCATGGTGAGAACTGTTGACCTTCGCCAGAGCTAAGTGACATGATAAGGCTGGCAACCAGACTGCAGGGGTTAAGGGGTGTTGGGGAGGTGAGTGGAGACAGCCTTGAGAAGTTCGGTTGTTAACAGGAGAACAGGCAGTAGCTGGATCAGGATGTGGAATGAATGGAAGACTTTAAAAATAATTATCTAATACTTATATAAATTTCAAAGAGCCAGGCATCGTTTTAAGCACTGTGCATGCAATAACTCATTCACATCAACTCTATGGGGTAGGAACTGTTTTTACCCCCATTTTACAAAAAGGGAACTAAGACACAAAAAGTTATGTAAAGATGATAGAGATTCAAGCATATGCTTGAATGCTAATGGAAAGGAGCCAGCAGAAATGGGGAGGTTCAGAATTTAGAAGGAAAGGGGATACTAGATGAAACAGGGCCTGAGGAGGTGGAAAAAGAGTGAGATGTACAGCACAAGTGTGGGCTTGCCCTTAGACTGGACGTGAGGTGTCTCTTCCATTAGAACAGCATTGGTGCACGAGCAGGTGGGGAAGGATACAGATGCATTTGTATATGAAGGGCATGCAGTTGGAAGAGTTCTGCCTAGCAGCTTTTATTTTCTTTGTGAAAGTAGGAGGGGAGTAGGGTGGGGGGATACCATTGAGGGTTGCTAAGATAGTGATCTTGGATCTATAGTGGCCACTTTCTATACAGAACAGTGACTTCTTTCCAGGATCACTGAGCTCAAGTGCAAGTGTGGTGAAACAGAGCCATGTTGGGGTTTCTTAGGGAAGTTCAAGATTGGGCTGGTTGGGGCTTCCCTGGTGGCGCAGTGGTTGAGAGTCCGCCTGCCGATGCAGGGGACGCGGGTTCGTGTCCCGGTCTGGGAGGATCCCACATGCCGCGGAGCGGCTTGGCCCGTGAACCATGGCTGCTGGGCCTGCGCGTCCGGAGCCTGTGCTCCGCAACGGGAGAGGCCACAGCAGTGAGAGGCCCGCGTACCGCAAAAAAAAACCAAAAAACAAACAAACAAAAAGATTGGGCTGGTTGAAGTCATAGATTCAAGAAGTCCAGGTTTGGTAGAAAAGGGCTAGAAGGGGATTGACAGATGAGGAAAAAAAGCAAGAGTAGAGGGAGAGAGGGTTCAAAAGCTGGAAGGACAGAGGCTGAGATCAGAGTGGAATCTGTCATTGTATGATTCCAGAAGGAGAGCAGTGCTGGGTAATAAGGCCCCGGGTGTGGCCCCAGGGAGAGATGGCTGAAATTGGTAGAGGAGAAGGTCATTAGAGCACAGGGAGCTGAGAAATCAAGAGGCTAGATTCATGAGTGGGTTTATCCTGTAGATACTGAAGTTACCCAGAGTGATGATGATTTAGAATGAGGTCCCAGAGGGAGAGGAAGAATTGTCTAGAAGCAGCCAGAAAGAGGAAGTTGAAAGTATTGACACAATGTATCCAGAAGTGAGTAGGCATTAGTTTTCCAGAACTGCTGCATAACTTATCACCCAAAACTTAGTGACTTAAAACAACGACGGCTGTTTTATTATCTCTCATGGTTTCTATGAGTCAGGAATTCAGGAAAGGCTCAGTTAGGTAGTTCTGGCCCAGGTTCTCTCATGTATTTGTGGTCAGTGACTGGAGCTGGCACAGTGTGTGGGTGGAGCAGCTGGGGGCTGGCTGGGCATCTCTCTTTCTTCACCTAGTCTCATGGCTTCTCCATGTGGTCTCTCCTTGTGGGCTAGTTTGGGCTTCCTCCCAGCATGGCTGCCTTGGAGCAGTCTCACCACTTACAAGCAGCTCAGGGCTCCAGGGAAAATGTTCCAGCGAGTGAGGAGGAAGCTTCCTCAGCATTTCTGAAATACCCTTGAAATCACATAGCATTACTTCTGCATTACTATTTTGGTTGAAATAGTAAAAAAAAAAAAAAAAGCCCACCCCATTTCAAAGGGAGAGGTATAGACTCCCCCCTTTCTTTTTATGATTTTTTAAAATTAATTAATTAATTTATTATTTATTTTTGGTTGCATTGGGTCTTCGTTGCGGTGCGCGGGCTTCTCATTGCAGTGGCTTCTCTTGTTGTGGAGCACAGGCTCTAGGTGCACGGGCTTCAGTAGTTGTGGCACATGGACTCAGTAGTTGTGGCTCGTGGGCTCTAGAGCGCAGGCTCAGTAGTTGTGGTGCACGGGCTTAGTTGCTCCACAGCATGTGGGATCTTCCCAGACCAGGGCTCGAACCCGTGTCCCCTGCATTGGCAGGCGGATTCTTAACCACTGCGCCACTAGGGAAGCCCTAGACTCAGTCCCTCTTGATGGCAGGTTTATCAGAGTCATATTGCAGGAAGAGCATATGTGAGATGGAAGATAATGTTATGACAGTCACTGGAAAATACAGTCTGCCATGATCGGTGTTAAACTGCACCTGGAAAAGGGAGAGGGACCAGCATCTCAAAGGCAATCTGCATTTTGGGTGATGGCACCAAGAATATTTGGAGGTGGCAGTGGGAGTGGGAGTGGGTGTTCCTGAGTGACCTCAGGTACACCGGGGAGAAAGAACTATTATCCCATCTTACAGTACAGGAAGTTGAGGCTCAGAGAGGTTTAATAACTCATCCAAAGTTATGGTGCTAATAATTGGCAGAATTGGGAACCAGTGCCTGAGCCTGAACACACTGCCTTTCCATGAGGCCTGGGCTGCTGGGAACACCATCCTCATGTATATTTGTTGCCTTGGTACTTGGTTCACCAACTGTAAATGTGTTGGCCAGTTAAAGAAAAGGTTAGGTAGTAGTTATGTCTGTCAGACTCTCTCTCCCCCCATCCTCCAGAGTATCACCTCTGTATCTTTGCCTGTTGGGTGTTTATGGGAAAGCAAGGTGATTTGATTTGGTTCCGCCTCTTGGGAAATGGCCCTTCAGCCTTAGGCCCACAGGGTGACCTCGTGGGGAGGATGGATGGGTCAGATGTGCTGCTGCCAGCTTGCAGGCTCTGGGTTTTCTGGAAGTTGCAGAGCAGTTTGTGCTTCTCTTTGCAGTCTGAGCTGGGTTCTAGACCCAGCCACTGCCCCTGCCCACTCTGTGTCAACCCAACTCTCAGGGCCCTGGTAAGATAGCAAATGGGTGGGCAGAGACACCCTAGCAGCTGTCGATGCCTCTTCTTTCCTCTTTGAAGGATCTGATGCTGCTGCCGATGAGGGCTACTTCATCTATTAAACCCAATACACTTGTCGCAGCTGCTAAGCCCCCGTAAGCCGCCGGGCGCAGTGTTTGTGATGGGACTGACAGTGCATGGAGGAGGCTGATTATACACGATTCCATTTCGCGGGCCCAGCAATGTAATTTCACAGGGCGATCAGCGTTTGCATGTAATAGCAGGCTGTGCTGAGGTGTCAGAATATTAAAGGCGCTAATGGCAAAGCTCCCTGTTACACAGGGGGCCACCCGCTGCGCCTACAGCAGGGCTGCGCGGCAGGCCCGTCGCAGATGGCTGGCCACTAAGCTAATGGGGCAGCAGCCAAGGCGGGCAGAGCCGCGAGAGGGGAGAGCCAGCCGGGAACAGCTCGGCACCTGCTTCCCTGCGCATGGAAATTACAGCAGCCCAGGGGAAGGAAAGTGTGCGTGCCTGCCTGGCACAGGGCTGGGGTGGGTGGTTTGGGAGGCCCAGCATCTTTCACCCCGCCTCTACCTGCCCTGGATAGGACTCCTCCGTCATCCTTCCACCTGCCCCACCCTCTGGCCGGGAAGCCACAGATGGGCAGGTTGGGCCCTGGTAGCTGGGAAAGGTGCAGCTAGAGAAGTGGCACCCAGAGAATTTGGAACCAGCATGGGAAAGGGGCCCAGGCACTGGCTTTAGCTCTTAACTTTCTGCCCAACACTGAGCAGGGTCAAAAAGCTTTTGAGTGCCTTACCCCACACCCCAAAGGCTGGCAGAAGAGAGGGAGGGAGTGGGGATAGGAAGTAGGTGGGAGAAAGGGGGTAGACAATATTAGGGCCCCTTGACTGATGACAGTGGCCAGTGTTGCACAGAGCTGGGAGGCAGCCCTCAAGATATTTTCTCCTTCCACCCATGTTGGCTGCCCTAGCCACACCCCAGCCTTTGCCTGTTCTCATCAAGCTTGCTCCTGTCATTCTCCTTTGTCCTTGCTGTGTCTTCTTCCTGGTGCCTCCAGTACCACTTCCTCCAGGAAGCTCTCCTAGCCATCTCCAACCCCTCATGGGCCTGTCTTTCTCCATTGTGCTTGTGGGCAACCCACAGGGGACAGCCTCCCCAGTCCTCCTGCTCTGATGGCTCATCCCCATCTGCAGAAGTCCCAGCCTTGACTTCCCAGCCAGAATCTCTGAGATATAGCCCACATCACCTTGCCCTGAGCTGGACTCCTGGGAAGGCTCTGCTAAGATTCACAGATGGATGTAATCTCTTAGGGAGGATGCCTGAAGGGAGTAGGGAATAGAAGGATGGGCTGAGTCATCTGAGGGAGAGTTTGGTGGGTGTGTGTACTCGTGCTCGATGGTGTATATATCTGGGGTGGGGGGGAGTAGGGGAAGGACTTTAGAAGTGAGTGCTGGGTGTGGTGGGCATGTGGATACAGGCTCACAGGGGCAGCAGGTGCAAGATCCAGACCACACATTGATAGGAGCACAGATTGTGAAAGGACCCTGTGTTCTCTGGGCGGCTCTCTGCTGGCTGTGCCTGAGGGGTACCTGGGATAGCAGGAGTTGAGGGGAGCTTGTGGGGCTGTGCCCTGGTACTGTGCCTAGGGGGGGTTCCACGAGGCACGTGGTCACTTCTGAAGGTTCAGCTCTGCAGAGGTGCATGGCAGTACCTGGAGGAGATATGCCAGGGTTCTCAGCAGGGGCAGCAGTGGGGGAGCCCAGGCTGAAGGAGAGCAGTTTTAATTAACCGTTTTTAATATCATTTTGGACTTTGGCTGGTATGTGAAGGCCCCGCTGGAAGCAGCATTTGTAAAAATTAAACCCCTCTTATTAGGAGCTTGGCAGACCCATGTGCACGTGCCTTCCCCTCCCCCCGCCTGTGCCCCCCTGAGGAAGTGCTGGATGAGGCCATGTCACGGCAGCCATTGGTTATCACGCCTTATCTGGGAATACGAAACTGTGCGGCATGACACCCGCGGCCGCGGTGGAGACGCCAATTCATCTCGCCCCGGCTCTGACAAGCTAGACTGCCCTTCCTGAAAGGCATTCGTCAGGCGGGACTGGGCTACCGCCTTGCCTGGTACCCCTGTTTTCCCCCCATGGGTCTCGGCTTGCCCTGGACCAGCCAGGCCCAGTCTGGCCCTCCTGGGCTCTGCTGCCCTCCACCCCGCTTCCGCACATCCCCATCTGCAGAAGATCTTGGGGGGTCATAATTATAATAATAATCTAATCATGGTGACGCGTCGGGGCAAGCGCCTAATGTTATCTGAAGTGGTCTTCCCGCTTAGCTGCGATAAGACTCAGGATGACGTGCAGATAACGCTGAGCTGCCCTGTCCCCGAGCCGCAAGCGGAGCAGAGGGGCCTCCGCAGCCCTGCCGCCCGCCCGCCGCTTTAAGCCGGGAAGCGGCAGCACCTGCTAATGCAAGTGTTTAATATTTGATGGGCTGGGATAAAGCAGGATCACCTTCGAATTGAATTGAGTGTCAGCCGAGAATCTATTACTGAAATTCGGGTGTGATTTGACAGCAAAGTAGACGATGTTATTCTTCACTAGTTACTGCAATCTTCTCCCCGACATCACTTAAATATTTTTTTCTTTGCTTGAGTAAACACACATTATCCTTCTTTTTTTCCCCCTTCCTTCCCTTTTTTCCTTTTTAGAGGGGAAAAAAACCCATCCAGCTCGCCTTCTCCAGGCTGATAGAGTAGATTGTTATTTCTTTATTTGTCCTATTAAATGGAATTTTTGATCGTTTAATCCGCCCTTTGTAAGTGATTTTAAAGTACTTGAAAGCCAGCCCGCCACTGCTCTCTGGCCCACTGCGCTCCAGCCGCGGCCCTGACCACGCTCAGCAGCTCCTCCAGCTGTGCACCGCCCACTGGCTGTTCTCCTTGCTGCCTGTGTCCCAGCTCTGCCCTGGCTCCAAGCCAGCGTCCTCTCCCCTGTCCTTGAGCCTCACGCTCAGCCCCCGATTTGTGGGTACAGCTGTGGCCTGGGGAAGGGTGGGAGGGTTGGCTGGGAAGTTGGGCTGTGGCTGGTACCTCTGTGGTCAAGGAAAGTGGCTTTGGAGGGGGCTGAGGTTGAAGTACACTGGCTCCTAGCCTCCCAGTGCCCAAGGGGCTGAGGCTTGGTTCCTGCAGCTGGGAAGGAAGGGTACTAGACCTCTGCCCAGCCCCTTGGTCCTGGCACAGCCTGTGTGTCCAGCCTCCTGTCTTCTGTTTTTGACCCCGTGCTGGATACTCTTCCACTGGGAGGCAGTCTATAGTGGGATGGAGACCTCCTGGGCCCAGTGGTGGGCGGGGGCTCTGCAGTGCCTGCCTGACCATGGCTAGCAGTCACCTTAGTTCCACCAGTGGACTCACCATCCAACTTCTGGAAACTCACCCAAGCTTCATTCCCACTGACCACTGTCCCACACACTGTCACCTTCCTGCCACTGGGAGGACAGCCTGGTGTTTGGGGACTTCTAAGCTGAGGAGATGGGCAATGTTTGAAGAGTCAGCTAGCCTCGCAAGCCCACTGGTAGAAGCCTGGGACTTGCTAGTAGGCTGAACAGGAATTAAATCCCTGTTGGGCCACTTAATAGCATTCTAACCCTTATAAGTCTCTTCTTGGCCTCAGTTTCCTCATCTGTGACATCTGGTCATCGAGCCTGTAAGGGATGTAAGAGAAGGTGCTGTCCCTGGCCTGACGTGTGCCCTGCCCCCCCCCACCATGGAGGTGGGTGGCGGCCAGGGGACAGAGGGGGACAATGGAGTGCCGGGGGCCTGAGCAGATCGATACCCCCAGCACTTCCTTCCCCAACCCCAGGAAAACAATTAAGTACAGATCGATGGGTGGCTGCTTTGAATATGCATAAGTGAGCACTTGACCTTCAGCAAGATCTGCTCCCCACCACACACACACACACACACACACACACACACACACGCACACACACACTCTTCACGTGGTCCCCTCACAGCTGCCTGAGTCGGCCAGGTGACCTTACCCCTCCTCTGCTGAGCCCCCATGTGGCACTCAGCTCCGCAGTCTGGCCTGCCTCCAGGTCAAAAGCAACTTGACCACAGGCAGGTAGTTGGCCCCCTCGTCTCTGGCTTCAGTTTTCCTGTCTGTGGAGTGAAGTCTGGATATATTGGTCTCCAAGTCCCTTCCAACAGCAGTCTCTGTGACCAGTAATGCTGTGGGGAAGGGGCCCAGCAGAGGGCCAGAGACTCTGGAAAGGGGGGGCATGGGTTGAAGGGGATGCCCTATGAGAGGAGGGGTCCTGATCAGGAGAATCTTAGTAAATGGGAGCTCCAGAAAGGAGCCTGGTGAGGGGCACCCCGTGGGAGCCGGGGGCCTCTGATGGGGAGACGCCCAGGAGAAAGGGACCTGTGGAGAAGGAAGGGGTTTTCTGGAGGGGGCCCTGGTGGAAAGGGGACCCAGCAAGGGGACTCCCATGAAGTGGCATGATGAGAGTAAGCCCTTGCTGGGAAGACATGGGGGGCTGGGGGTGTTGGTGAGCGATGGGATTGGGTCAGGGGTCAGGACCTCTGGTAACCACTCTTGCCTCCTGTCTTCCAGGCTTACAGCTTCGCCATGGGCTGCTGGCCCAAGAATGGACTTCTAGACATGAACAAGGGCCTCAGCCTGCAACACATAGGCCGGCCCCACAGCGGCATTGGTCAGTCCCTCCACATATCCCCCTGGCAACTCGGTCCGTCCCCTGCCCACACGCCCCAGTTCCCTGGCACACAGAGGGGTTCCGTGGCTCATTCAGTGCTCCAGCAGGGTGCTCTCCATAGCTGGGGGGAGCAGGGAAGGGGGGTGGAGTGAGGGGAGAGTGGAATCTGACCATTGGAAAGGATCTCTCAAAACAACGTTCAAGAGGAGGCTGGGGTCTGGGCTTTGGGTGGGTCACAGGTGGCCTTGGATTCAGGCCAAGGGATCCTGCCCTTGGCCGCATCTCTGGTGGGTGATGTCCTCAGAGGGGTGGGCACATGTCAGCTTACCCACCCCCCGTGGAGCTAGAGAAGGCTGTTTAACATTGTTTCAAGTCTGTGGCCACTAAACTGGGCGATCAATGGGAGTTAAGGAGATGAATTATTTAAACCTCACCAGCTTTTAATTAGTCAGGGTCCTTCTGACCGATGGCTCTGTCCACAGGGTATTGAACTCCCCCGTAGGAGCAGCAGCCTCCATTGAGCGGTGCCTGGGTTGGGAGGAGCCACTTGGGGTACCAGATGGGGGTGCACCCTCAGGGGGGATTCCTGCATGGGAGGGGGCTGGTTCTAGGCATTGGAGGCTCTGCTAGCTTCTTACATATGTCATTGTGGATATGTGTCTGTGTGTGTGAATGGCACCTTCAGCTGCATGTCTCTGTGTGTTTGTCTAGGGGTTTATATGTGTCCATGTACGTGTATCTTTTTGAGGGATACGTGTATGTGTGTATGTGTCACAGTGTATCTATATACATTTTCCTGGGGGCATCTGTCTGTGTATGGAAGCAACCATCAGCCTGTATGTGTATCCATCAGAAAGTGTGTCTGTTCATTTCTGTGTATCTTATTTTGTGTGTGCATCTGCACACATGTGCATACAAATGCTTTCAAGCAGGGTACTTGACAGGCATAGGCTTTGTTCCAAGTGGGGAGGAGCAGGGGTGTCCCTGGGTGGTGCTACGACATTATCATAACCTGTGTACCTTTGGGAGGTATGAGGGGGAGGGGACTGGCAAGATAACACCGAAAGGGTCCGGTCACCTGCTACAGACTGGCCCCTAATCCTGTCCGCAGACATCACAGGTGCCTAGTGGGGCTGGGCATGCTGAGTGGATGTTCCTGTCCTCGGGGAGCTCACATCCTGGGAGGAGACAGAGACTGAACTGGGCAGTTGCCACCCAGGGTACTCAGGGTCGTGACAGAAACACCTGGGCTGCCCCAAGGGAGGTTTCCCCTGTCCTTAGTTGCCAAGTGGCTTCTACTTCTTCATTTACATTTCACTGACTTCAGGGACACCCCATATCATTCTTATTGGCCCCCAAGGCTCTCCTGGGGTCCAGGGGGAAAGAGAAAGTGGTCAACGGGCCTGGGGAATTGGGAGTACCCCACAACCACTGCTGTTCCCTCCCACAGGAGTTATTTCGTACAGCCTAGAGGAGACCCCAAACCTAGCAAGCTGATAGGCCTTGGAGGTCAGCAGGAAGTTTCCTAGAGAAGATGAGACTTGGGTCAGGGGATGCCTGAAGGATGAATAGGAGTTTGCTAGGTAGGCAGATGGGGGAAGGGTTTTCCACTTTGGGGAAACTGTGTACAAAAGCCCAAAGGCAGGAGGAAGCCTGACATGCTGAGAGGATAATTTTGGATGTCTGCAAGTAGTTTGCCATGACTGGAGTGGAACATTTGGGTTAGGAAGCAGCTAGAAATTAAACGGGGAACAAGCCAGCCTTGAATGCCAGGTTAGAGGGTGTGGCCTTTTGTGAGGTTTTGAGGAGACAGGAAGTTCATGAGTGAGATAAGGACAGGATCAGAGCTCAGATCCAGAATCAGTGAGGCAGTTGGTGCTGTACACACTAGTTCTAAGTAGGTGCTCAACAAATGCTATGGTAGATGAATGGACAGTTAGTGAGTGAGTGGATGAATCAGTGCAAGCGTGACGGGAAAGGGAGGGACCGGAGAACCAAGGCCACTGAGAAGACTTGCATTGGCCCAGGGAAGGAGGAGCTGCCAGAAACTGAGTCTGCCTGGTGGGAGGGGCTGGCAGGACTGAGTTAATGCACCCCACGCAGCCTTGAGTTGGGTGCCCTGCTTCTGTGTATCTGTCCTGGGGGTGTTTGTGAGAGGAAGGGGTTCCTTGTTCCCACTTTCTGCTCTCTCCTGGGACTCATTGATGTCGTTCTTGTTGGTTCACCCATGTTGACTTTGGGTTGGACCCCTGAAGTATTCCCTCTTTCTTCAGAGAAGAAGGTTTTTCCATCTGGGTGGGCCCCAGGGGACAGCCCAAGGCTATGGGTGACAATAAAGTCAGGGCTTTGGAGCCAGAAGCAGTTCAGGCCCTGTGACCTTAGACAAGGGCCAATGCTACCTGCCTCTCGGGGCTGTTGGGAAAGCTCAGCGAGGTCCCCTGTGTGAAGGGCCTGTGCAGTCTGCACACAGTGGCTGCTCGAGGAGCCGCCTCCTCTGTCGCTCTGCCCATGCCAGGGTCTCCCCAGGGCACTGGGGGCTCCTGGCACTTGGTCCTTGTATCTGTGAATGAAGAGGGCTGCCCTGCCAGCTCCTGGCTGGCTCTGAGGTGTGGGTGAGGGTGCTTGGAAGGGGGGGAGGATGCAGGGCATTAATTGGGCTGGGAGAGGCGGGGAGGGGAGGTGCGGGTTTTGAGCGGTGAGGTTAATGGCCCTCGCGCCAAAGAGACAGCTTTAATGAGCTTCAGCTGACGGTGCCCTGAGTTACTGTGCGTGCTAAAAGGGTCGCGCTGTAAGAGTTTGATGTGGACTGTTTCCCAGCCCTGGGGTCAGGGGTCAGCTCCTGTCACTGGCCATTCAGGCTGGTCCTCAGTGACATGGTGCTAATTAACTGTGTGAGGAGCTGCCAGCCCGAAGTGGGGAGTGGTATGTATCTTGCTGGGAGGTGAGGCAGCACTAGTGATGCTGGGTAAGGGCTCTGCAGATCCCACAGCCTGGCCCTCTCCAGGAGCTGCTGGCTTCTCCCACAATGCTGTGGGGGGCAGTGGTGGGGTGTGCAGATCACCGATGACCCTGGGCCCTGGAGGGATCTTCTGAGTCTCCTTCTAAGGTATGTGTGGCAGGGGAAGCCTGTGGGACCTACCTGGCGGGGACTCCTGCTGAGCATTGGGGTGGAGGAGGTGCTGACAGAGTAAGGGGGCAGGCGTGCTGGAGGCGTGGGCTGACGGGCAGGGCAGGGGCCTAGGCTGTGGAAGGGAGGGGCCCACTGGGATCGGTGCGCCCGGCTGAGCTGTTTGAGGGGGAGCCGTAGGGTGTTTGGATAGAGGAGTGATCTGGTCAGAGTTGGGTTCCAGTCAGCACCATCTGAGAGTATGTATAGGGAGGACTAGTGAGGAGAAATCGCAGAAGGGGAGGCCACGGGCGTCGGGGTGGGGGTGTTTGTAATAAGGCATGCGGGAGGTGGTGGTTAGTTCAGGGCCGGCAGTGGCCATGGGGAGGGAGGTGGTGGACGTCTGCCTTGCACCTACTGTGTGTCAGGAGCTGTGGTAGGTGCTGAACGTGCATTGGGAGATGACGGCCACAGGGCCCTGCCCCCACCCAGCTCACAGGTACAGTCGCCAGGATGGGGTGAGGGCTTGGCCCTGGGGACTGAGGAAGAGGTAGGGTTCCAGGATGGAGCTCCGGGCAGAGAGGGGGCTCGGAGGCTGTCCGAGTGGGCTCGTGGTCGGGGAGGGACGCCTCCTCCTGAGGGGTGGATTTGCCCTTGGGAGCCTGGTGGGCAGGTGGCGTGGAGCAGGTTGTAGGTGAGGGGACTGCACATTTGTAGGACTGCTGACTGGCTGGGTCGGCGGGCTCCGTCAGCGCTCTGGGCTCGGGCAGCTTCCGAGGCAGGGCGGCCTCCAGAGGGCACTGCTGAGTGGGCCTTCTTTCATTTCAGCAAGTGGTCAGCACGGCACTCACATTATCTGGGGCGCTAATTTAATTTTCACACTCTCATGAAGGCAGGCATTATCGTTCCCATTTTACAGATTGGGAGGCTCAGGCTTAGTTAAGTGACTTGCTTGAGGTCACACAGGCAGTTGAAGGGAGGAGCCAGGGTTCAAACCCAGGTCCACCTGAGCACAAAGCCTGTGTTCTCACCACCGTGCTGAGCCAGGAGCACCTCTTTGGTCTTGGGCTTTGTGCTGCCAACAGAGATGGTGAGGAAGAAAACAAGCTCACGTTCTCCCTTTCCCTCAGTGTCGTGTAAAACACACAGGTCTTGACAGTCTTCGGTAGCAGCAGCTGAGGAAGAAAGGGGCGGGGGCATCTCCACCCTTCACCCTGCTACAGTCGCCCTTGGAGCCGGGGCCCTAACACTTGGCTTCCGGCCTCCTCCTGACCCCGACAGTTAGTTCTGCACTGTGATTTCTGTTGGCGCTCCACCTTGTGGCCCAGGAAAATCCTGCCCGTATTCCAGGGGCCCCCTCCTCTGGGGATCTTGCCTGGCCCTCCCACTGTGAGCACGCAGAATACATCCCGGGACCCCAGTTATAGGTGATGATCAGGCCCTACGGACTTGACCTCTCTAAGAGCGGGGCCTGGGCCTCCTTCCCTTCTTTCTTTTTGGAAGTCTGCACAGGAAATGTCAGATTTCCCCTGTTGTTGGGACACAGAGGCCCCACAGACTGCTGGTGTCACAGGCGGGGAGAACAGTCGGAACCTTCCCTGGTGCCCAGCTGGGTGGTCTTGCCCTGGCCGCTTACCCTCTCTGCTCAGGGACTGGGGGTCCCAAAGGCTCCAGGTGAGACGGGATGGCCCGACACCAGGTGGGCTCTCTCAGAAGCTTGCTGCCCAGCACAGTTTGGCAAGAGAGCGGGCCGGCAGGTGGCAGGTGGGGCCTGGCCCTGGGGGGCAGTGCTGGCCTGTGGGCTCCCCTGAAGGAGTGGGGTGTCTATCAGAGTCCAGTCAGAGCACATTAGCTCTGTGACACGGATCTCATTAGCGCCCGTGAGAGGTGTCACTGCAGGAGAATCGTCGGTTCAGGGAGATGCTTGTACCAAAAGGAAGAAAGGACAGTGACAGCCTTTTCTCTGCCGCCTCCGCTGCCGCGCTCCCTGGGCTGCCCGCCCTCCTCCTCGTGGGGGGGTGGGGTGCTGGCTAATGAGCTCGTCTGCAGTACAGCTCTGCCTTTCCCTCCTTGAAGTTCCCCGGTCCCTCTGAAGACCTCGGCCCGGGATTAGCACACACCAAACGCCAGCCCCCCTCTTGCCCAGCAGGGAGTTCCTTCTGATCACCTGCTCCTGCTGCTGTGGGCGAGGGAAAGAGGTGGGGTGAAGACAGAGCCACTGGGGGGCACCCTTGGAAGGCTCAAGCCCCTCTGCCTCCCTTGACAGAGTGACCATGCCCACCTCTCTGCAGTGGGCTCTTCCTTCCCAGAATTCCCATCTTCTCCTCCCCTCCCCTCCCCCATGACATCTCCTGCCCAGGCAGCGTCCCCATCCCTGTGGTGAACCCTCCTCCCAAGGGGAGAATGTGGGGACTCTGGCCAGGGGTCCAGCAGGTAGGATGTGGACCCGATCTGACCTTGGGCTTCCTGGCTGAGCTAGGGGTCTTCAGAATCAGCCAGAGCCCAGGCTGGGCTTTGGATGACCTGAGGGTGGTGAAGAGTTGATATGAGCCTTCTGCAGCCATGATAACCCTGTCCCGGAGAGGCAGACAGGTGCCTCACCCCCTCCCCTCTGCTTTGGCCATATTCAGGGCTGGGAGGGGAGGAGTCAGCACAGCTGCCTTATGAGGAGGCGTCAGAGACAGCTGGAGTGTGCTTGTTTCCCCAGCACTACCACTCCCCTACACCACCTCCCGCCTCTCCTCCCGTCCAGTTCTTTCTAGTGTGTCCCAGAGAAAGTGAGGAGCCAGGGGATGGCCAGCCACAAGGAGGGTTAAGTCTCCAGGCATTGACAGGGCCTCCACTGGCCTGCCTGCAATAGTGCTCAGGGCTGCTCACGCCTTCCCCCCTGAGCTGGCACCCTTGGAGTCCAGGGACATCTGAGGAACTGGTCCTTGCCAGATACCAGGCTCTAGTCTTCAGGAGCAACTACAGATGGAAAAATGGATGGACGGATGGATGAGTGTAGTGACAGATAGATGGAGGAGGTTCTGGTGTATGTCTGTGTGTGTTCTGTGTGTGTGAGATGCGCTGGGAAGTACAATCTTTGTTTCCCTACCTTCCTAGCCCCAGGCCTGGCTTGGCCTCCCCTTGTCTCTCTCTGTATCTCCTGTCAAACCATCGCAGACGTAAATGACAAAGAAATCAGAAAGACAGATCAATGCTGGCCAAATTAGCACTTGCAGATAGACTGTGCGGGGATGTCAGCGCCCTGACCCCTGGTGATCTTGCAGCCTCCGCTGCTGATATTATGCAAATTGCATCCATCTGGCAGGACCTGCGTGCTGGCTGCTCCTACTCAGAGGAGTAATGGGCTGGGGGTGGGCAGGAGTGTTGGAGCAAGAGTTGGAGTGAGTGTGTGCGTGTGTGTGCATGTGTGAGCATGTGCTTGAGTGTGTGCGAGGGCGTGCGGTGCCCACCAAGCACTGGGCGGTGATGGAGTGATTGACAGGGCAGATAAGGGGCTGCATTGGATTCCTTTGGGCTGGGGGATTAGGAGCAGCCACAGATGGGAGATAACCGGACTTCATTTCAGTTTATTTTCCTCCTTATCCCCTCTCCCCACCTTCGCTCCCCGAAAAGCACAGTCTCTGTAGTTTGTGTTTTCATCAATATTTGCAAGTCATTACCACTGGTTTAAGGTGAGAGACAATGTCAGGGCCCAGACCAGGCCAGCCCTTCCCCCAATCCTGTACAGGTCTGGTACCTTGAGAATTAATACCTAGAGCAGTCCAGTCAGCCTTCACTCCACTGGTGTTCACAGCATCCCCTCCTTCCAAGCCCACTGTACTCAAGGGACGATCCATACCTCATGGACCAGCCCTACTAACTTACCTTATCTGACCTCAAGCCACCTGACAGTCCTTAAGCTGGGCCCCTGCCCCTCCCACCTGAAACTGCTGTGTGACATTCCTGCCCCCAAGCTTTGGTTCCAGCATTGGTGCTTCTGCCCCTGGTATCAGCTGGGTCCCCTGGGAGCTGCTCTTTTTTTCTGCAGGGCTCTGGACCCTTCTTCACAGCTCCTTCTGTCCCTGACACTATTGACCCAGCTGGACGAAGCGAGGCCTGTGGCCTGTGGAGAAGGGAATTTGTTTGGTCTGGTCTGAATCCGCCATCCACACCTGTATCCTTCCACAAGATTTGCTGAGTGCCAGATGTAGTACAGAGGACTTTATGTCTGTAATCTCATTGAATTCCCAAACCCTGTGAGATTGGGGCTGTCACCTCTCCTGTATATAAGGAAACTGAGGCTCAGGAAGGTTGTCATGCACCCAAGGCAGCAGGGCAAGGAAGCGGGAGAGCTAGAATTTAAACACACATCTCTCTAGGGTCAGAGCTCTTAACCACCAAGCTCTCCTGCCACACTGCCATGCCACCAGCCGCAGACACTCACACATCGCCACGCCTGGATCTGTTTAAGGGAACCGCCCTTGCACAGTAGGCAGACAAGTTCCTTCAGCTCCTAGCCTCTGAACACAGACCCTGACCCAGACCAGAACCCCTGCCGGGCTGAAACAGCTGAACCAGCCCGAAGCGGGCAGGATTCAAATGCATCTTGCCCTCAGGAACTGTGTGTCTGAGACAGTTGGGCTGTATCAAGAAGGACACACAGAGGACAGAATGCACCCAGCGGCTGAGCCAGCCCAGGGATATGTCACAGCACGTGGCATCCAGGACCCTGCAGCTCAGGGAGAGGTGCTGAGCCGCTCAGGCCAGCCAGCTGTGGCTGAGGGAATAGCTGTCCCAGGAGCCCCGCCAAAACTGGGTCCCCGCTGTACCCTCCCACCAGGCAAGGTTGGGAGCTGGGAGTGCTGGGGACATGTCCGGGGACATGTGTGCAAGGGGAGCTTGTCCTAATGAGGAGAACATGGCTGCTAGTTAGGCGAGGGGCGGGCGGGGAGCCGCAGAGCTGATTGAAGGCAGGGGCAGGGGTCAGACAATTAGGCCCAGATCCGGCCGTTTGATGTGAGTTCTGAGGCCTCAAAGCCTCCCTTCAGCCCGCTCCCTCCACTCCCTCCTCTCCCTCCTCTTTCCTTTCTTCTTCTGCCCAAAGGCAGGAGGGATGGAAACGCTTACTCTCACTGTTACTATTATTAAACTCTGCAGCAGGCCAGCCAGACCCCAGGACTCCTGCCCACAGGGGGCACCCCAGGCCCCCAGGAGGCTCCTTGGGCCCCAGGGGGGCATCTGGCCGGAAGCCAAGGCCAGCCCGAGGACAGGACGAGATGAGCCCTAGGGCAGGGTAACCCTGCTTGCTTCTCTTGCTTCTGAGGGAGTGAATAAGGTCGCCCAGTGGGGATTTGGTCCTGGAGCTGCCGGGGCCACATCCCAGGCCCGCTTAGACCATCACCTCCAGCAGCTGCCTGGTTCTTTCATACTCTGCTCTGGGGGTTTGGGGGTTAGGGCATGGATCATTCACACTCACAGCCCGTCACACAAATCTTTGTCTGCAGCAGTCACAGCAAAACCTTGCCCCGCAAGATAAAGATACATAGGGCCACATGGCTCCACAGTGCTGTCACAGTCGTACACCAGAGCAGGTCCCCACCCCCCATATGAGGGCCACACGTACCATCACAGGGTCCTTTCACCCACAGGGTCTTGCACAAAAGCCCTGACTGTCTCTGGTGGCAGGGCTCTGGGAGCTAAGCCCCTCCCCTGGGGTAGCTGGGAACCGCAGCCCAACCTGGTATCTAGGGTGGGTGGGTACCCTTCCAGTCCCCCATCCTAGGTAATAAGCCTTGAGAGCTGGTACTGACCAGAGAGTGGGAGGAAGCCAGATTGGGGCGGGGGTGGGGGGGCAGTGGGTAGAGGGAGGGTGGGAGCAGAGATAAATGTTAGCTCATTTCTTCCGTAATTAGTTACTCCCTCATCCCCGCGTTGTAATTGTGAACAAGCTGTAATGTTTAATTAGTCTGTAAATGAAACCCCAATTTCATAATGGCCTGGCTGACAGGGCTAAGTGAGCAGGGGGGGGAAGCAGAGGGGAGGTAATCGGGAGGGCCTGCGGGGGGGGGGGGTGGGCAGCAGGCTCATGGGCTCACCTCCTCTCCTCTTCAGCCCCAGCCTGGCCTCTGTCAGGGGAGGCTCTGTGACTGATCCAGTCCTTGCCCTCCTGCCTTTAACATCCTCTCCACTGGCCCTTCTTACCAGAGAAAGGAGAGGGAAGGGAAGGGTCCTGGCATCCTCCTTCCTCCCTCCCTCCCTCCCCTTCAATTCTCTGGTTGGGATACCACAGTCACAGCCCAAACTAGATGCTTCTGGTTGGAGAAGCTGACTCGGGGGGGCCCAGGCCCTGTGACCCCAGCAAGGATGATCCTTCCTCCCTAGGTCCAACCTTCCCCCTCCCCAAGTCATCCTACTAAGAGGCCCTTGCTTGCTTGCCCCTGGACTTCAGGATCTGGCCCTACACCTCAAGGAGCCAGTGATTGGCACAGGACTGGCTCCTCCCTCTGCAGTCCGACTGCTAAACGTAATCAGCATCCGCGCGCTAGGCCGGCACCCCAGGCCAGACGTTACTCTCGGTAGTTATCTCCGCAGACTGCGATGAACCGGAGCTGCCGCAGGGGGGAGCCCCCGGCCCCATCGCGGCCTCATCGGCCTCTGCCTGTCTCCGCGACAGCATCCTCGCCGTCTGCACGCGCCCCCGCCCCGCCTGCTGCAGCCATAAATCTCAATTTACGAGGGCGGCTCTGGTGGGGGAGGGAGGCAGCGCCGCTAATGACGGCTCCTCAGCCGGATTTTTCATGTTGCACAGTCATAAATTTTTAAGAACAGCATGGGCAGCACGTTAGCGAGTTATCGAGGCTGCCTCCACGCTGGCTGCCTAGTTCCAAGAGAACAGAGACCCGGTAGGGCAGAGGAGGCATTTAGGGCAGGGGTGGGGCCCGGCAGTCAGGCTAGCCTGAAAGCAGGGGTAAGGCTGGGCCAAGCAGGCAGGCTAGCCCGAGCCTTCTCACAGGGCGGGGCAGTGCTGCCAGAGCAGCTCCCAGCCAAGGACAGGCGCACGGGCGGGATCAGGCATGCGGGCACACAGACCCTGGCGTTGGGAGGCGCTGAAGGATGCCTCTGCTCCAGGACTTGACACCATGATGGACGGAGAGCCTGGAGACACATGGATTTTCAAAGTGGCCACTTTGAATAGAATTACACACCCCGATCATGTGCACAATGAGGTCTCTGCCGTGGCAGAGCTACACTTGGTTCATAAACAAGGTGCCTTTTAGGATTGTCCTCAAGAACTAGGGTCCCTGGAGTCACCAAGGGAGATCCTTGGGGAAGAGACCCCACAGAGGGGTTAGATCTATGGATATGCGGGAGCCTGGAGCCAGGCTGACCTCATCCTGGTTACGGCCCATCACTTCAGGTTGTGTGGTCCTGGGTGAGTCATTCACCATCCAGGGCCTCTGTTTCTTCCTCTTTAAAATGGGGCTGATGATGGCTCGTACCTCTCAGGCTTACTGTGAGGCTTACCATGAAAGTACTGTAACACCCTGCGAACAGGTTAGCTCGTTCTAACCTCGTCTATTTAGATCTCTGGGGAAGGATCTCCCCAGAGAGAGATTCGCTCTTGTGCGGTCATTCATTCAGCAGGTGTTTGCTGGCATCTTGTGGGTGCCCCGTCCAGTGCTAGGTTTTCAGAGGTGAGGCAGGTTCCTTCCTGGGGGGTGATGTGAGCATTGTGGCCGAGGCCGTTCAGTGTCCCCAGCCCTGGCCTGTCACGGGCACACCTAAGCCTCAGGGTGCTAAGGCCCACACTGGCCCCCTCAGAAGCCTCCAGGCCAGATGCTCGCCTGAGTTTCCTGATCTGTGCAGTTGAAGGTTCATAATCTTGACTGCCACTCCGGTGTCACAGGCGCAAGGTCAGGCAATTGTATGTCACTCAGGTCGGCAGAGGTGGTGTGAGTGTGTGCTTGTGTCCGGGTGTTCAGGAGGACTCTGTGCTCATCCGCCGGGACAGATGCTGGTCATTCAGGGAGAAGAGTGCTCCTTTCTCAAGCCTCTCTCCTCGTGCCCCGTGCGCGGCAGCACAATGCCCTCCCTCATTTTCTGGAACCTGCCATGCCTTCGCTCACCTCAGGGCCTTCCCACGTGGCTTTATTTTCCTTGGGAGCCCCCATTCCCACGCTTGGCCTAATCAAGTCCCGCTCCTCCTGCAGAGCACAGCTCAGTTTGCTTTTCAAGGAAGCTTCCCCGACTCGTAGCCTTGGTCAGCGCCCCTCCTCTGTGCACTCCCCCTTTGGAGCGTCCTGTCACAGTCCTCATTAAGAAGTTGTTTAATGCCTCTCTCCCCCACTAGATTGTAAGTTCCCTGAGGGCAGGAATTTATGTCTGTTTCGTTCAGCTTGTATCCCCAAAGCATATCATAGTGTCTGACTCTTGGGGATAGATAGTGAGTAAAATGTGTTGATTTGAATTGAGTTAAATTGAGATGAGGTGGCCCGGCCCACCCCTGGGTGCCAGGGCAGGGGGAGGGGGCTAGGGAAGTGCCTGGAGCTGAGGTGGTTCCCATTAGTCCTCATGATTAATTCACAGCCACACTGTGATGGAGTGGGCTTGTCCCCAGTCAGCGCCTCCGCTGGGGCCCACCTGTTAGCGACAAACAAACAAAGGGGATAAATAATGCATTGGGAGCTGAGCCAGGCAAGGCAGCGGTATTGAAATTAATAGGGATTAGCTGAGCAGCTTGAGGATGAAATATTTACCAGGTGGGACTGGGCTTAGGGAGGGCAGCCCCCCTCCCAGAGTCCCCAGGCATCGCCAGGCCCTTTTCCAGGGCATCATTGGCGGGGTGTACGGAGCCCCAGCACCACAGCTTCCGCCCCCAGATGTCTTGGTTCAGGACAGGCTGGCCAGGTCACTTGAGAGCTCAGGTCCCAGCCAGTCTCCTGGCACAGCAGGTCCTGAGGAAATGAAGGTACTAGGAAGGAGTGGAGGTGGGGAAGGGGCCGAAGCCACTGGCACGTTGGAATCTAAGGAAGGACCGTGACTGATTTTCAGGGCCTGGGCCTGTCTGGGCTTCAGGTGGCAAATGTCAGGGCTGGAGTAGGCTCACGTGTGATCTTGTCCCTCCACCCTTCCCTCTTTCTTTTCCTCCAGTCCTTCCTTCCCTACACTTAATACATATTTACTGAGGGCCTCTGTTGAGGTAACCTTAGTGCCCCCAAAGGGTTTGTGGTCCAACAGGGAGTGACAGAGGCAGTCACATGGAGGAACATGGGTGCTGTGGGAACACACAGAAGGGGTTCCTAACGCCTACATGGGGGCGCAGGTAAGGCACCTCAGGAAACCACAGCAAGCCTCCATCCCTCAGGATAGACGAGGGGGCACTCCAGCTGAGAAGTGGGAGAGGAGCTTCCCAGGCAGAAGGAAGAGCACGTGAAAAAACCCACGAGGGAGAAGAGGCAGAACTCCGCGGTCCAACAGGAGAGTGGGAAAGATGAGGCCCGAGGGGGACACCTGGGCAGATCCCCAGGACTTAATGTAGAAGTTTGGATGCTATCCTGAGAGCAGTGAGGCACCGTTGGAAGTGGTGGTGATGGTTGTTTTAATTATTAACTCTTAAACTTTTTACTTGGAACTCATTTTACATTTGCAGAAGGCTTTCTTACCCATCTTTACCTAGTGTTAACATCTTACCCAATCATAGTACAACTATCAGCACCAGGCCACTAACATTGGTATTACTTTACTGTTAACTAAACGAAAGGCCTCACTTCAGTTTCACCAGCATTTCTACTGATGTCCTTTTTCAGTTCCAGGATCATTGAAGGGGTTTAAGACAGGCAGTGAAATGACCAGATTTGTGGCTTAGAAGGACGCTATAGAGGAGATTGGCTGGGGCACTGATGTCACCTGGATGAGGGAGGGTGGTGCCCTGGACCAGGATGGTGGTAGTAGGAATACAGGTTTAGAAACTATGGGAAAATATATGGTAATTAAAACTTAGGGGTGGATAAGTTTGCCCAGGGAGAGTGCAGACAGTAAAAAGGGAAGAATTCCAACGACCACTCTTAGCAACACCCACCTCTTAGGGGTAGTCAGGAGAAAAGGCAGGCGCGGACAGGGGAGCTGGAGGAGGGTAGTGGAGAAAAGGTGGTGTCACTGAAACCGAGGGAAGAGTTTCAAGGCATGAGTCGGTCCACTGGGTTGATCTAAACCTGAAAAGCTTCCATTGGACTTCAGCCCCATGAGGCCATAAGGATTGTTAGAGAAAGCAGTTTGGTAAGGCGCTGCTGGGGGAAATCAGATCACAGGGTGGGAGAGGAGGAAATGAGACCTTTGGCTACGAAAGGGAGGAAAGATGGGGTCTTAGCCACATGGGAAGAGGGAAAAGGAATTAAAGGGAGCTTGTTTTTTTTTTTGTTGTTGTTTTGTTTTTTGCGGTATGCGGGCTTCTCACTGTTGTGGCCTCTCCCGTTGCGGAGCGCAGGCTCAGTGGCCAGGGCTCACGGGCCCAGCCGCTCCGCCGCACGTGGGATCTTCCCGGACCGGGGCACGAACCCGTGTCCCCTGCACCGGCAGGCGGACTCTCAACCACTGCGCCACCAGGGAAGCCCGGGAGCTTGTTTTTAAAGATGGGAGGGATTTAATATATTTACATGTTTACATGAAGGAACCAGTGCAGAAGAAGCAACTGAAACTATATCAGAGAGAAAGGGGGTTACTCACAAAGTAAGACCCTTGAAAAGGCAGTCGGGTCAGACTCCAGAAACCAGGTGGAGTGGGGGGATGGGCTTCAGAAGTGACATCAGGACAGTTCCTCTCTTGTATCAGGATGAAAGGCGAGGACTGGCACAGGTGCAGGGGTGTGGCTTCTGTGTTTCCTGTGAAGTAGAAGATGAGGTTGTGTGGGTGAGAGGGTCAGGGCGATGTTGGGGGTAGGGAGTTTGAGAGTTGTGGAAAGTAGAGAAAGTTGGAAATTGAACTAGCAAGAAAGGGAGAGAGAGCATGCACACTGATCAGGCACATAGGAAATGGGGCAGTTTTATACACCCAGCTGAGGTTGATGACTATGATTTTATGAGTTGCGTGAATCTGTAAGGTTTCAGTTTTCTCTTATCACACTCAGCCCAGATGTAAGCATAGAGAAGGCAGTGTTTGGGTTTTTCCAGGCAAGGGTGATGGGAGAAAAGGGGAGCAAGAGAGTTGAGACGATTGGCAAGAAAGGACTAAGATGATGGACCATGGAATCCAAGCTCCAAAGCGAGGTGTATCAGTTATGTTGCTAGGACAGAAACTGCTTGGTATGTACCCAATAGCCATTGACCTTCTTCCTCACTAAACAGAGACCCTGGATAATTAGGGGCAGCAGGGGGTACCCAGTTAAAAGACTACTTTTCTTTTTTAGTTTCTCATACAGCTGGATATGGTTATGTCTCTGAGTTCTGGCTAGTGAGATAAAAGGAAAAGTGTGTGGGTCCTCCAGGAACAATACTGAAAGGGAAATGACTTAGCTGGAAAGTACATTATTCTTGCTTTTTCCTTCTTCCTCTTTCCTAAAATGTGGACGTGATGGTTGGAGCTTCAGCAGCCATTTTGGACCATAAGATAACCTGGAAATTGGAAACGACATGCTAAGAAGGGCAGGGGAGAAAGAAGCCTTGAGTCTCATGATTTTGTTTTGCCGTGGGACTTTGAAAAAGTCACTTAAATTGCAAGTCAGAGACATAAAAATCCTTTCTCTGTAAAGTTGTATTTTCTTCCCTCTGTTTTCACCTGGGTTCCCACCTAAACTTGACTCTTTTAGCCTTTATGGTAACATGGCCTGTGTCCTGAGATACAGCAGGAGACAATTTGAGAAAATTTTTGTTTGTTTGTTTTATAAATTTGTTTATTTTTGGCTGCGTTGGGTCTTTGTTGCTGCGTGCAGGCTTTCTCTAGTTGCGGCGAGCGGGGGCTACTCTTCATTGAGGTGCACAGGCTTCTCATTGTGGTGGCTTCTCTTTTTGTGGTGCACGGGCTCTAGGCACGCAGGCTTCAGTAGTTGTGGCATGCGGGCTCAGTAGTTGTGGTGCATGGGCTTAGTTGCTCCACGGCATGTGGGATCTTCCGGACCAGGGCTCGAACCCGTGTCCCCTGTGTTGGCAGGCGGATTCTTAACCACTGCACCACCAGGGAAGCCCTGAGCAAATGTTTTAAGAGAGCATACCAAGGGTTACCAGCTTCCTAGCCTGAAATAGCGTCCTCATTGCCCTTTGCCTCCCTTCATTTGTTTTGTCATTCTCTTTCCTGCCTTTACATTCTGTATGTTAGTAAGCTTTTGGCTACAAGAAAAAGAAAACCCAATTTAAATCTTAAATAATAAGAGGGTTTATTCCCTCACCAAAGAGCTAAGGTGATCCTAGGGTTGGTTAATTCAGCATCTCAGCAATGTCATCAAGGACCCAGATTTTTTTCCATTGTTCTGTTCTTTTATCTTCAGCATGTTCTTCACAGGCTAAGTCCCCTCAAGGTTGGAATATGGCTTCTGCAGTCCCAGACATTATGTGCAGACATGAAAACATCCAGCAGAATATACAGGACTATTTTCCCCTCATGGTTCTCTTCGTGAGAGTGAAGAAATTTTCCTTGAAGGTCTTTCAGCAAACTTACCGTCATATCCCAGTAGCCAGAACACTTGGCCACTCCTAAACCCATGGCTGGCAAGGGGGTAGGGTCCCCACAAATGGCTCAGACCACGGAGGTTTCCCTTGGTCAGGGAGGGAGGAGTGGGCTCTGCCAGCTTCGCAGAAGGGGAGTGGCTGTTGGGTAAGCAGTCAAAAGTGGACGGGGAAAAAGGTGAACACAGGAGAGGGATGTATCTGGAGATATTAGGGATGTAAACAGTTTCGAGGTTCCAGTGAGATGAAAGAAAAAGCATATTATCACCAGTAACTGGGAATATTTGAATTTAACATTTCAAAGGGAGAACAGTGGAGGATGTTAGCAAGGTGGAGTGTGTGACTGTGGAAATGGGTGAAAATAAGGTATAATGGAAATGGTTGTTAGTGCTGAGGTCGAAGAACAAGAGGCTGGCGGCAAGTTTCTCAAATGACAGGATGTAGAGGCTATGACAGGCAGGGCTCTCGGGAAGGAGGTGACCGTGGTCTGGATTGATAGCACATGCTCACAGGAAAGGCCTCAGATATGCTGCTGGCACATGGGTCTGGGGCCAGGTCACAGGTGCCTGGGGCATACACACAAGTAGCCTAACCTCTCCCTATCCCTGTGTCTCCATTTTGGAAAGAATCTGCCCTGATTGGTCAGGCCAGTCTGGAAGGGTGTGAAGCCCTGTCACCTTCCTGTTGGAGCCACTCAAGGACCCCCAGAAGACAGTCCCACAGGAGACCCCTAGGGACAGGGTCAGGTGGGAGCTCGGTTGGGGCAGAAGTGGCTGCCAGGGACGGCAGAGGCGCTCAGCTGTTCTCAGTGCCACCTCTTCCCCTGTCCCCTCCCAGGCCAGGTCCCCTTCACTTTGCCTTAGGTTATCAGGCACTTTTATCTGTGGCGTCCAGAGCCAAGAGGAGGGCGAGGCTTCTTGGCCCCTCTACCTGGATGGGGCCTTGGCTGGGGATGAGTGAGGGGAGGCGGGCACCCGTTGTAATGGCCAGAGCAGCCGCCCTGTTACTACGGCGTATTTCACTTTTAATTCTGACATATAATGTAATGATCTTTTTTAAGGCCCGATGATATTATCTGCCTGACTAGATTATTGAGTCTTCATCATCTCCAGATAAATTTATGGCCAGGACGAGGCTCAGGATTTATCATCAGTCAATAGAGCTCGATACTCTAACAAGGCGTGTAATAAGATATACATATTTAATGATCCAAGGGGAGGAGCGCTAATGGGAACCCAGAGTGAGTGGTCCACGGGCCGGGGCTCTGCCCTAGGGCTGCCATAGCTGGAGGGGCATGGATGTGGTCTTTGCCCCGTGGTCCCCAACTCTGGTCGTTCTCAGGACTGCCTCGGTCTCCTCCTCCTCAAGCCCCTGAGGAAGAAGCACTAGGGACAGTGTCAGAGCTGGGGCCCAGAGGGCATACACGCGCCCCACTGGGAACTCCTCTCCCTGCTCCCGGGCCTTGGAGGGGTTGGGGTGTCCTTAGACCTGTACGTCCAGGCCCCTGAGCATGAGGCTGGGCCCACAAAGGGAGGGAGTGCCGGGGCTATGTGCCCAGCCCGCGCTGATGGTGACGGATGGTTTTTCATTACAGCCTCTCAGGTCCTGCCCGCGCCCTGTGTGGAAATTCTATTTATTCCCTAATTTGTAAAAATTCCCTCTTTATCTGATCCCAATCAGGGCGGGGTAATTGGCTCTCTGGGGCAGCGGCTGGGGTCCTTGATGAAGAGCTATGTGGATGTACCCAGCCCGGCCCCCGCCCAGCCCGCCACCAGGGCCCACAATTAATAATGATTTGCAAATGGCAGACAAGCAATAACACAGAAAGATGTGGCATCCACGCTGCCTCTTCATTTCCTCCCCTCGCAGATATACATGGCCACAGAACAAAAACCCAGCACTATAAATTCTGGAATTAGTTATTCACTGGGATAAATGGGGCCTGGAGCCACCAGCCCCTCTCCCGCCACCCTTCTTGCCTACTTTCCCCAGTCCGAGTCTGTCCCCAGGTGTGTTCCTGAGCCTGGCCCCTGGCTCTTCTGCGTCTTTGGCTCCCAGCTCAGTTCCCCAGCTTCCTCTTAGACCCTTCTCCACCACTCTAGCTGCCCCTTCCTGTGTGGCCCAGAATTGGGAGTAGACACGGGTCTGTAGCTTCCTCAGCCTCCGCCTCTTCTCACTGACCTCTCTGGCTGGCCAATCTGGCTCCTGTCCCCACTCTGCACTGGGGTTTAAATGAAGTTGATATGTCCTGCCAGGCCTGGGAGTCTGGACCTGGGTTAGTCTTGGGTGTATGGGACCTGTCCAGTCATTTGCCTGGCCAGGTTTGAGTTGGGCTCCTGGTGGCCAGATGTCCTGTTAAGTGATGCTGTGCTTACTGGTCAGGCTGTTGTGGGCTGTTGGCACAGGCGTTTCTGGGCACTGTGCCCTCTCGGCCAGGCGCATCCTCTCCCCGCCCCCCAAGTGGCTGTGAGCTGGCGGGTAATGGGCGTGTAATGGCCTCATTTCCATGCCCGGCCTCCAGAAGCGGCGGTAAGTGTTTGATTGCCTTAATTTCTAAACACATCATTATCCCAGCTTTACCAGTGCTTAATAAACACTTTATGAGGATTTTTTTAAAAACATCTTCGGTCCGCATACTTCTCCGAAGTGATAAACTCTAATTAAGTCTAATATTTAAAAATATGGTAATGGTGAGTTGTTTGAATAAGTGGACTGCATTTCTGTAATTTCATTATTACGTAAAACACGCTAATTATTTGGAGCGCGCTTATTACGGAGAGAGAAATCGCCTGCTAATCAAGATGAAATTGCCTTTTCCCCTTATTGTGGAACCACCGTCATCCTTCACCATCAGCCCTGTGGCACCTCCAGGCACCTCGGTGGGGTGGAGGGGGGATGCGGGGAGGGGCTGGAAGAAGGGGTCACTTTGGAGTTGAGGCTATAACGACCTGTCTGGGGGGAGGGGGAGGGAGCCGTGGGAGCCGTGTCAGTGGGGAGAAGGGAATCTATGTCTGGAGGGTGTGTCGGGTGGGCCAAGGTCACCCTGTCTGGAGGCCCAGGGGACTCTGTGGGCCACATCTGGGACAAGGAGCAGGGGTTGGGGGATATCAGGGTATTTCTGTTAGAATAACAATATTATTATTGGATATTATTGGAATAACGACACCAATACTACTACTAATAACTAACCCAGCCACTGTTTTAAGCACTTCACAAATAAAAACTCATTTCATCTTTTTAACAACCCTTTGAGAGAAGTAGTTGCTATAATTATCATTATTATTCCCATTTTAAAGGAGAAGAATCCAAAAACAGAGGTTAAATAAAGTACAGTAATTTGCTCAAGTTCACACAGTTACTAAGTGATGGAGGTTGGATTCGAACTCAGAATCTAAGGATATATAGGGGCCCTCTGCTGGTTTAGTCCTAAATTCCCTGCCTTGGCTTCCTTTCTTCTGAGTTCCTATTTGCTGTTGTGCCCTGAATTGCACCCAGCCATGGCCTGAGATGCTGGCCCCCAGCACCGAGTTGCCGATTTAGCAATAAAAATATAGGAACATCAGTTAAATTAGAATTTAAACAGATAAACAGCAAATAATTTTTTTAGCATAAGTGTGTCCCATGTGGGGCTGGGGACATATTTGATCCGGCAGTCCCACTGACACTTGGCGCTCAGGCACGCTGCTGCCAAGGTGTCCTGACAGACAGAAAGAGGTGGAAACAAGATGAGGTTCTAGAATGTTGACACGCGCCAGGTTCTTGCTCTCTTTTCCTTGTCATGGTTCCTGCTCCTTGTGCTGTTCTCTCCACCCATCTTTGCTCCGTGGGCTCCGGCCCCGTTCCTCACCAGCACCTGGAGATCACTCATAAGGTGTGTTGCCAAGCTGAGCTTTTTAGGCAGGAGGCCTCAGGTTGTGTCTAAGGCTTCCTTTAGGGCACACTGCCTCACAGCCCTGTAAGGTCAGCGGCTTGTCACCCTGCTGCTCCAGGTGTCCTCTCAATCTGGTTTGCCTCTTTGATCACTTCACGTTCATTCTCTTTCCTGGCTCCCACAGATCCATGTGTGGGGATGGTATATGAGACAGAGGCATCGTTTCAAAAGCATGGGGCAGGTGTGGACAGTTGGATCAATGGCGACAGGACAACTGGCTACCCACTAGGGGAAAAATAAAGTTAGATCTTCTACTTCTCACCACATACAAAAGTAAATTCCAGACAGATTAAAAAATTAAATACAAAAAGTATTCAAAGAAAATACATGCTAGTTTTCTAATAACACTGGGATAGAGAAGTCCTGTTTAAGCAAGATACAAAGCCCAGAAGCCATAAAAGAAATGCCTGATAAGTTTAGCTGTCTCATAGACGTCTCAAGACTTAATACATCCGAAGGTACGTTCATCACTGCCCCAAACCTGCACCTTCTCTGGTTTGCCTCATCTCGGTGAGTGGCACTCAGATCCTAGACGCATCCCTCCTCCAGCCCTCCCAGTCCCCTCACTAAGTCTTGCTCATTCTATTTCCTAAAAATCTCTTGCCTCCATCTGCTTCTCCACATCACCAGTATATCTCCACCTCCATTTCCACCGCCACTGGCCTAGTTCTGGGCTACCATTTCTGGCCTGGACCAGAAATACATAGTAGAGTCTGCTAGTTGCTGTCTCTGCCTTCCGCGTTAACACCTGTAATCCTTGAAAGATAATTCTGAAACACAAATCGGGTCCTGTCATGCTCCTCCTCAAACACATAAGTCTCCCCATCATTCCCAGAACAGTGAAATTATAAGCTCCTTAGTCTGGCATTCGGGGCTCTGCAGAGTTTCTTCTAGATGGCCACTGCTGACCTCGCCACCTTCATCTCGCCGCTCCCCTGCCTCTTATTCTTCATCATCCCCCACCTGCTCAACTTAAATTTGTGGGGCACACTCCACATTTCCCCTCCAGAAATGTGCCTGTGCTGTTCCGTATGCTGAGAACACCTCCCCACGTCAACCCCAACTTGCTGGCCGGCCCTCTCTGCATGTTTAACTTCGTCCTCCCAGGAACCCTTTCCTGAACCTTGGACTGAACAAAGTGCCCTTTTTTGTGCCTCCTTCTCTCATAGCACTGCTCACACTGCACCACTTATAGATGCAGTCTCTGAGCTCTTCGAGGGCAGGGAGCTGCAGAGTCTGCAGCCCTGTGGCCCAGCATGGCCCTGCGTAGCCGGCACACAGAAGGTGTCAGTGTGTATTTGCTGAATGAATGAGTGCATGAATAGATGGCCTTCCAAGAGCTTCCTTGGGTCCCTTCCCTCCTGAGGGTGGCCCTGGCCCAGGCTCTGCATCCTGTCCTCTACCGTTCAACTCCCAGACAAGTGCAGCCAACTGGAGCGTGTCAGCCTCAGGTGGTTGCCCTGTGTGTGTTCTTGCCGGCTGTCCTAAGCGATCTGAGCCACCCTTCCACTAGCAGCTGTTTTGCCAAGCAGATATTTGACTACCCTTGGAGCCAGCCAGCAAGCTCATCCTTTGTTAGGTGCTGGCCCCCACTCACCTCTCTGAGGGGTTTATGCAGCCGACCCCTGCATTACAGCCTTGGCAATATAAAAACATGAAAAATTAATTCCAACATTAAAAATATTAATGCCCCCCAAAAGAAGAGGGCAATCTTGTCACGAGTTGATGTTCCTGCAGGAACATAAAAACAGGTTAGTCTTCTAGAATTTGGAGGTGAGGAAGACCTACTCTTGGAGGCCTCCATTGTGGGCACGAGGCTTCCTGCCCCCGACCTCAGAACAGCCTCAGGCTGGCCTCAGTAGCTCAATGACGTGCCACAAGGTGGGGCTGCTGACCCAGATGGCCCCAGAGCTTCGAGCAGAGGACTTTCTGGGAGGCTCACCCGGTGCTCTCTCTGAACTTACGGTCTATTAAAAGCTCAGATTTGTCTCTGTGCTGATCAGTGGGTTGCACTGACTCTTAGGTCGGCTTTCAGGGCTGTCTTCCCCAGTCTGGGTCTCTCTTCATTGTGGTGGGCCAGTTGCAACAAGTTAAGACTCCAGAATCCCCAGTGGACAGGGTCAGTAGTCAGTTTGTGGCGCGAGTGACAAGTGGTTTCACCAAGTGTGCTGCTGGCCCCTGTGTAATCTGTGCCACAGATTGTACAGTATACACCTTCTCACCATTGGGTCATCCAGAAAACTAGCATCCTTGCCTTCCCTTCAAGAAGAGAGGAGGTATTCCACACACAGCATGTGCAGACATGTGGGTGTATCACCCGTTCAGTCCTCCCAGTAACACTGAGGTAGTATCTGTTGTCACCCCTAGTGAACCTGAAGTTTGGAGAAACTCGGCACTTGCCGCAGGGCACACAGCCAGTGGGCGAAGTTAAAACTACAAACAGGTCTGACTCCAAAACCCACTTTGTCATTTTCAGAAAACATAAGTGGTTCCTTGAGGTTGGAATCCGGGCGTTGGGAGTAGAGAGTGACGGGGGTGAGACCAGAGATAGCAGGGATCTATTTTTGCAGGGCCTTTAACTTGAAGTCATAATAAGGAATGTGTAGACTTGAAAGTAAGGGCAGGGGAGCCACTGAAGGGATTTAAAGAGAAAAGAACCTGATCAGATTTGTGTGAGAAAGATCACTTTGGCTGTAAGAGAATGGATTAAAGGGAAAAGAAAGAGGACCAGCTGCCGTTGTAAGAGCAGGAGATGATGGGGTCTGGACTGGGAAGTGGTGCCAGAATGAAGGGAAGTAGATGATGAGACAGAGAAGAAGATACAGCCTGCAGTTCACGCTTGATTGGATTTGGGGGGAAGGCAGGATGTCAAGCTTGAATCAGGTTTCTTCTGGGACATTTGGGAGTGCCATTCACTGGGATGGAGAACATAGGGGAGAGGAGCTTGGGGGAGAAAATTAGTTCACTGCTGGACGTTTTGAGTTTGTATAGATACTTAGGAAGAGAGGTTCCAGAGGTGTTTGGATCTGTGGTCTGGAGCTCAGGAGAGAGGCCCAGACGAGACAGCAATTTTCAGAAGCTCAGGATGTGGATGAAGCCATCTGGCATGTAGAGTGGGGAGAGGTCAGGGGCAAGACTGGGGCACATGGACCTTTGCCCAGCTCCAGACAAGGCACAGGTGGGAAGTCAGTGCTCCCCCACTGGATGGCTGGTGGCCTGGGGGGAGGAGCTGGGCACATTCACTTGGGCCAGGGGAGGTAGATTGAGCAATTTGTCCAGCAATGAGGGAGGAGCCAGATGAAGTCAATAGAAAACTAATTTTCTTTTCTGCTGGAAGAAATGAGGTGTGTGGCCGCTGGGTAATTGCAGATAACGAGGGGACTTATTCTTAATATGCACAGCGGCCACGGTCCCCAGAGTGCCGGAGACAGCAAGGATCGGAGGGGCCCTGACAAGGCCAGATTTATTTGGGAAGAAAATCACCTATCGTGGCCCTTTCAACGGTACCGTGACAGCCCCTGGACCCTGTCATAAACCCTCCCCACTCCTGAGGCCCGCCCCTCCTGCACAGCCATTCCTGCCCCATTCCCCTTCCTGTCGACTACCTAGCTCCTCCCATCACAGCCCCCTCCCTCCACCCTCTACCCCCACAGCACAGGCGTGCACACTAAGGGAGACAAATGACGGGGCCTCAGCTGAGCGGGGCGCGTGTCCGGCCCATAAACCATGGGGATGGGTCACGTCTGGAGTTGCCATGGCCGCCACTACCCACCCATCTGTCTTCTCACTGTTCCGCCTCACACCAGCCTTCATGGCTTCCCGAGCACCTAGAGGAACAAGGTGTCCCTGTGGCTGTCCATGCCCACATCCACTGTAGCTACGTTCATACTGAGCTCTGAGAGACAGGACCCCGTGTGACTTGTCTGGCCTGACCTAGAGAGCTGTCTGCTGAGCGCCAGGTCTGCAGAGCTGGTGTCTGGCTGATGATACAGGACCTGGCCTGACCAGACTCCTCCCACTCCCACAGTCTTTTTCTAGCTCTGGTGGATCCCCTTTCCTGCTAAGGTCCTGGCAAGGGCAGGCTGGGAGCTCAGTGCAAGGGGTTGGTCCTTGACAGACGCAGGGGCCTCGTGACCCCACCTTGACCTTACCACCCCCACACCTGATTATGACATCGACGTACTTCTGCCACCACAGCATCGACCCCACGAGGGCGGTGGCAGCTGAGGTCCTGGTTATGGCACAGGAGCAGAGCACCTATGGGAGGTGGGAGGGGGATGGAAGAAGAGGCAGGTGAGGGAGTCGGGGCCCATGACCATGATACTGAGGCTCCAGAAGTACCTGTTCCTGTGGCCACCGGGGTCTAGGACAGTTTTCACCATGGAGTTTCTTACGGCAGTCAATACCGAGGAAACTGCTGTGACAGGGTCTGGCAGGCGCAGATGTCTTTAATCTGAGATATGGCCAGAGACAGGGCTGAAGCCTGCCGGGGTGGGAGAGGCAGGGCTTGGGCTGAGCTACACAGGCGTGTCTGGTAGAAGGCTGCCGGCCAGGGTGTTAGGAGGACCACAGACCCGGCCCCTCTCCACTGGCCTGGGCTGCACAGGAGCAGGCGCCCAGGCGGTAGCTGCTGGAGCACGTGAGCCTGGGACCCCGGCCCGGAAGTGCCGAGACTTGTGCCTTGTCACCAGTGATCATGGCCTGGGCCACATCTCCCACACACATGCAAGTGCCGGCAAAGTCACCCTGGCCGTGGGCGTGATGAATGGCTGCACAGTAATGAAATGGAGACATCAAGACGGGTGGCGGGAAGACGGAGTGTGGCAGACGGGCCGTCCCCACGCGGCGGCAACAAGAAGGATCGCCCAGCGGCCGGGGGCCGTCAAGGGAGAAATTACACATTTACTCTGCCTTTTTCTTACTGCGACGGTGCCCATACATCACCGCTGGGGCCAGGGAGGGACACGCCGGCCAATTTCCAGCATGAGTTATGGGACTCAGAAGCATTGAGACCAGGCTTCTTGCTGGCCCAGCATCACCCGGCCTAACCTGAAGCTGGAGTTGCTGCCACCTGGGGGGAGGACCCACTGGTTTAGAGCCTATGGCTCCTGAATCTGAACCTGCCTCCCACCCCCACCCGTGTACCTCTGGGCCCACAGGGGAAGGCTCTGGGGCCCATCTAAATGTCTTCTCTTCCTCTTTTCAGATGACTGCAAGAACATCGCCAACATCATGAAGACACTCGCATACCGAGGCTTCATCTTCAAGCAGACATCAAAGCCGTTCTGACTGGCCGAGGATGGGATGGGGCAGGACAGGGTAGCTGCTTGGCCCAGCCCAAAACCCTCCTCTCCCTCACCAGAGGGGCAAAGGGAGAGTGGCACAGCTCTACGTCCAGAGTGTCCCCCAGCCCGCCCTGTGGGCTTGTGTCCTGGGTAAGGCTTGGCCACTTGGCCCCTCTGGAACAGACACTTTGTGCCCCCTACCCCCTCCCCTCAACCTCAGCCCAGCATCAGGCCCTCCCATTGTGGGCCTGGGCTGGGGGACCTCCTCCTCACTGTCTCCTCCCAGTACAGGCTTCTTGCTGGGGCCACCGAGCCCCCCTGTGCCCCCTCCCATCTGTAGTGCATGGTGTGTGGTGCCCCCAGGGCTCCAGGACAGATCAGGCCCCACCTTGTGTCTACCCCTATCCCCGCTGTGAACGTGCCACTGAATAAAGTCGGGGAAACGAGGCCCTGGGTGTGTGTGTGGACCAGGCAGTGCCGTGCCTGACACTGTCTGGATGTGCAGGGGTTACAGCATATGCCAGGCTGCCCTGTGCTCAAGGCCACCAGTAGAGCTGGCAGTCTCTGGAGCACCTAGGGGACCCACACCGAATATGCACAGGGCCCTGGGGACTGTCTGAGCACAAGGCTGTGTTCAAAGCAGCCGGTATCTACGGTCACTGCTGTGTGTGAACCAACCTGAGTGCAGAACCACGGGTGTTCCTGGATACAGGTGTTTGGGCAAAGCTGGTCAGTGGTTAAAGGGCTGCTAAGGGCCTCAGTGCAGGCAAGCCCCAGCGCCATCCCCATGGAGTGGGTACGGTGATCCCCCTCCTGCCCACCCTCCCAGCCAGGGGCATGAGAAGTGGTGGGAAGGAAAAGGAAGCAGCCCAGTCCAACTCAGCAGCTCTATTTACACAGCACCATCCCACACCCCGTGTGGCCCCTCACGGCTTCTTGGCTTTCTTCACAGAAGAGGAGCTGGAGGCCGATTCCCGTCGCTTCCTCTGAGGAGACACAGAAGGTGCTGAGGTCAATGGCCCCCCGGGTCAGATTCAGGCTGGGTGCACGTGTTTCACTCTCTGAGTCAGGAAGGTGATGCCCACTGACCGACCACCCACTCCCTCATTCTCAGAACCCCTCAGAGTGACGACTCCTGTTGCAGGTACTAGAGGGGGTGGGGCCTGCGTACGCACGTGCGTGTGCTCACTAGCAGGGCCAGTTTGCGCTCTCCCGGCCTCTTACCGAATTGGGTGTGAGGGGTGCGCCCACCACATCAATGATGGCGTCCTTGCTGGGGTCCGGGCCGAGACCAGGTTCAGGCACCGCCGGCTCCGCTGGGGCCAGGGCCGGGCCTGATGCCGGTGTGGCGGGGCCCCCCAGCACACCGGCCCGGGCCAGCGCCTCGTGCCGGTGCCGCAGCATCTGCAGCTCGTACTCGCAGTTGGCGCATGCCTGCTTGAGCTCGTAGAGCAGCACCAGGTCACTCCGCAGCTCATTGAACATGTGCACCAGCTCCTCCGTGGGCGTCGGGCTCAGTTCTGTGGGCAGGTGGGTGGAAGGCACAGGGACAGAGCTGGGGTTCTGTGGGGAGGCCAGCAGCCGGAACTGCCCCCCCATGCCCGGCCTTCATCCGCAGCCTCGGTGGGGACGTCCTGAGGGGCTGGCCCCCGCACTCACCCACACCCAGCTCCAGCAGCATCTGTTCCAAGGCCTTGATCTTCTTCTGTCCCACAGAGCTTGGCAGCTTCATCTGCAATGACCCAGGCAACTAAGCCCTCTCCCCGCCACAAGCGGTTTAGAATGAAGGAGACTAAAGGAAGTGGGGGGAGTGGAAGAGAAGTTAACCCCTAGAGGCAGCTCTGGGTCACAGAAGAAAACAGCCAGTAAGCGGAATAGAGTGAAAGCTGTGAGCTTGGCCTGGCATCCCCCTGAGATCCCAGTACGTCCGCCTCCACCTGCACCGGCCCCATGGCCTGCAGCATTCAGGCCGCAGAGCCCAGGGCCCAGACACAGTGAAGGAGGTGACTCACGTACCCGCTGGCTCCGCAGCGTGACGCCTGCGGACTTGAAGTCTGGGAACTTGATGCCTGCTGTCTCAGGAACGGCCTGGGGGAGAAGGAGTTACGGAGACCAGGGTGTCACGGGGAGAGGGCCCAGCGTTAGTCCCAGCCCCCTGCCGGCTCCGCGTGCTCTCAGAGCCCTCCACCCTGAGCTGGGCTGACTTGGTCTCCACACCGGCTTCTCAGCCTCCTTTTTCTGGGGGAGCTTCTTCTTGGGGGCCTTGCGTTCCGTGCGCCGCTGCTCGGCAGTGGTGTCCGCCGCTGTTATCAGCTTCTGCAGGTCCTGGCTGCGCTTCTCCCGCTCCTTCTTCCGGGCCTCGATCTTGCGCAGCTCCTGCAGCAGGTACTCCTCCTCCGCCACCTGGGAAAGAGACGCTGAGACGCCCGTGAGGGTCATGGGGCGGTGAGAGGAGATGGGGAGACGGAGGGGTGCCGGGGCTGTCTGTGAGGGAACCTGAGCAGCAGGGGATTGTGAGGGAGGTGAGGGCTACAGAGAGCAGGGAGGATGGCTGGCGAGAGGCAGGACTGGATGGGGGCGGGAAGAGCGGGAAGAAGGGGAGCTGGGGTGAGGGAGTTGAGGGTATGGAAGAGGGAGGCAACAGTCAAGGGGTTTCACGGCACGGAGCAGAGTCTGTGGGACTTGGGCTGACCTGCTCTGGGGTCCGGTTATAGAGACGCTCCAGCTGTTCCTTCCGCCGTCGCTCGTGCCCAGCATCAAACACTGGTATCTTGAGGTCTGTGCCTGGCACGGCCCGCACGTTGGCAAGCTTGGCACAGATGTGGTAGTAGCGCTCCTTCAAGTCCTCCACAGAACGCTTCTGAGGATAAAGATATAGAGAGAGGAAGGATGAATACTCAGAGGCATGTGGAAAGGAGAACATGAAGGCAGTGGGCCTGCCACGCCCGGGGGTTGGGCCCACATGCAAATGCACGATACCAGCTCACCTTGAACTGCTGGTGGTCATACCGGTCGTGGATAACAACAAAACGTAGGTCAAAGCGGCGGCTAAGATCAAAGAGGTGGTCGGTTTCTGCCTTTGTCCAAGCGTCGTCATGAAGATAGAGCTGGTACTCCTGCTCTGAATACACGGGCACCTGCACCGTCTGCAGGCATGGAGGGACAGGGGGCACGCCCACGTCACGGCACGTCCCGCAGGCTCCAGCAGCCTGACCACAGCCCCTCCTGTTTATTGTCAATCCCTGGGCTGGACAAAAGCAAATCCTCTGCCTGGAACCCTGCACAGGGCACCTGGAGATGATGTTTCCAGAGCAAGAAAAGAAACTCTCTGCTTGACCAAACGCCCTGGCAGCCTCTAGAACTGCTGCCTGCCTCTGAATCCACTCCAGGACCAACTTCATCATGCCTTGGGCTCCAGAGCCTCGGTAACAGGACACATGCTCCTGACCCAATGGTTAAGATGAGGGGACCACGTGTAAGTGCTTCTGGGGAGTCCAAAGGTCAACTTTGGAGTAAGGAAGATGGCTAAATTCTGGAGAAAGGCCCAGGAGCCCTAGTCATGGCACACTTGTCTGAAGCACTCCTGCCACCCAGTGGTGACAGTGAGACTTGCAGCTCCCCCAGAGCTGGCCAAGGTCACATCTCTAAGGAAAAGGCACCTGAATCCTACTCGCAACATACACCCCCCCACCCCAACACCCATGTCCTGTCCCCCAGACCTCCCTCAGGGACAAACAGCACCACCACCAGCTGCGTCTATCAGTCAGAGACCCCAGGAAAGAGACAATGCTAGGCTGGACCATGGAAGGTTCTCCATCAAAGACCACATTGGCTCTGAACCTGCTCTCAAAACCCTTATGTCCAGCTGCCTCTTGGACATCTCCTACTGGAGATCCTATATACATCTCAAACTGAATATGTTCAGGTGATACATGTTAACTAGGTTTACTGGGGTGGTCATTTCACAATATATACAAATACTGGATCATTATGTTGTAACCTGAAGCTAATATATGTATGATATATAATAATTATACCTCAATTAAAAAAAAAATCCTAATATGTTCAGTACTGAGCTCATCGCCCTCCCTCAAACTCCTATCTCCCCCAGTCCGGATCTCAGTCAGTGTCACCATCACCCAAGCAGAAACCTAGCAGGCATATTTAAATCCTACCTTTGCCCTTGACCCATCCCCTTTCCCACATCTGTGGATTTTACCTCCCAATTCTGTATCTCCTCTGCCACAGCCCTGTCCAGACCACCACTACCCCTTGCCTGGATAGAGAAACAGCCTCCCCACTGGCGTCTCTGCCTCCATTTAATCCTCTTCCAAACAATTCTCCATCTGCAGCCAAGATGTGACCTCTCTGAACACGGCTACTTAAACTAAAGAGAAGCTCACCGTCAAGCAAGGGAGATGGCCATTCATTCATTCAACAAATATTTATCATGGGCCTGCTAGCCCTATGCTGGGGACACAATGCTGGATAAGACAGACAGGGGCCTTGCCTTCTCAGAGCTCACAGTCCAGCTGAAAATTTAGTAAAGTGCAGCGAATTTGATGACAAAGGTATGCCTAGGGTATAATGAGTGACACCTGATGCAGCCTGGGACAAGGGTTGTCAGGGAAGAGGTAAATGGAGCCTGGTTCAGTCTTAAGGTTAAGTAGAACTGAACCAGGGAGGGAAGGCGCTGGAGAGACTCCTAAGCAGGGGGGCCACATAAACAGCGATGAGAGAGAAATGGCCTGATGTGTGCGGGCTTGGCAGTCAGGGACACTAAGGGAAACAAGAAAAGGGTGAGACAGGGAGAGGCCTGAAGAGAGCCTGGAGAGTTGACAGAGGGAAGCTGCTGTGAGCCCTGTGTGACTGCTAAGGAGTCTGGAATTCAGCCTGCGGCTGACGGGAGTCAGTAAGGTTAGTTTTAAAGAGAGGAGTGAGATGGTCATGATTCTCTTTTTTACAAAGACCACCCTGGCAACAGTGAAGACAGGGTGAAACATGAGCCTGGGAGACCAGCTGGCAGGTTTAAGAAATAATCCAGGTGGGAAGTGAAGAGGCCTGAAATAAAGCAGCACCAGCGGAAGGTAGAGAAAAGGGCATGGGCTTGAGGGGCTTTAGATGAAACATCATAGGATGTGACAACTGGCTGTGAGGGGTGAGAGAAGACGCTGTCATAGGTAACTCCTATGTTTCTGGCTTGAGCAGGAAAGCGGCTGGGGAGCCACAGACTGAAAGCGGGACCCCAGGAGAGAGCAGTATTGGAGGGAAGATTGTTAGTTCCCTTTACTTCGACTTTACTCTCCACCCAGTCACCACGATCTTTCTAAAATTCAAATCTGATCCCGACACCTCTCTACTTAAAATTTGCCAGTGGCTCCCTAAAGACATCAGAGCAAAGCCCAAATTCCTGAGCCTGGCTGCCAAGCCCTGCCTGACGTGGCCCTGCTGCCCTCTCAGGTCTCATCTCCCACCATATCCTACCTTGGACTTCAGGCTCCATCAACAGGGAAATGCCCACAGCATCCCACACATATGACTGATTTTTCATTTATGCCTTTGCTCATGATGTCCCCTCTGCCTGAACAAGTCACTGCACTCCTTTTCTACTATTACCTGGTAACATCCTTCGAGACTCAAATCAATACCATATGACCCAGCAATCCCACTCCTGGGCATATAACCGGAGAAAACTCTAATTTGCAAAAATACATGCACCCCTATGTTTATAGCAGCACTATTCACAGTAGCCAAGACACGGAAGCAACCTAAATGCCCATCGACAGATGAATGGATAAAGAAGATGTGGTATATATATATATACAATGGAATATTACTCAGCCATAAAAAAATAATGAAATAATGCCATTTGCAGCAACATGGATGGACCCAGAGATTATCATACTAAGTGAAGTAAGTCAGACAGAGAAAGACAAATATCATACGATATCACTTATATGAGGAATCAAAAATATAATACAAATGAACTTATTTACAAAACAGAAACAGACTCACAGACATAGAAAACAAACGGTTACCAAAGGGGAAGGGGGAGAGGGATAAATTAGGAGTTTGGGATTAGCAGATACAAACTATAATATATAAAACAAATAAACAAGGTCCTACTGTATAGCACAGGGAACTCTATTCAATATCTTGTATTAACCTATAATGGAAAAGAGTAAGAAAAAGAATACACACACACACACACACACACACACACACAACTAAATCACTTTGCTGTACACCAGTAACACAACATTGTAAATCAACTATACTCAATTAAAAAAAAACTCAACTCAAGTTCTAACTTCTCCAGGAAGTTTCCATGACCTTCAGTTCCTCCCAATATGGCATGTATCCCACCAAACTGTAATTGCCTGTGCCTCCCCCCAGCGCCCCAACAACATGCAGAGTTTCTAGAGGGCAGATACTGTGTCTGATTCATGTTTGTGCCCTCACTGCCTCGGGCTTGACGCGGCATGGAGTAGTATTTACTAAATACAAAATGAACACTCTTTTGTCTTTACCTCAAATTGTCTCATCCAACCTTCCCACCCAAATCTCTTACCTCTTGCTTATCCCTTCTCAGTCTTACATCTCCAGCCTCTCCCTCCACTGGACCTGAGGGGCCTAAGGATGGTGGTGAGGGGCCTAAGGAGGAAAACCAGTTTGGGGGCATGGGGGAGAATGAGGGGTCACACCTGGACGTACTGAGTCTGAGAGGCCTGTGAGCCATCCAGGGGGAGGTGTCCAGGTGCAGGTGGGTATACTGGCTGAGGGGAAGGAAGTCAGGACTTGGGAGTCCTGGGTTCAAGCCCCCAGTGCTTGCAGGCTCGAAGTCTAGGCTGCTCCAAGCTGCAGAGACTGTGGGGCTATATCGTGAGTGGCTTAAACAACAGCCTAGGGAATCCGAGCCCAGCCCAGCTCTGCTTCTCCCTGGTTGGGTGAGTCTGTACAAGGCCCTGCTCCATCTGAGCCACAGTAATCTAGACCAGAGATAATTCAGCTTGGATTAGGGTACAGAGAATGAAGAACACAGGCAGATGGGATTTATTATAGAAACAGAGTCAGCAGGACTCAATGACTAGATGTATCACTGAAGTCTAACTCAAATGCCAGCTTCTCAGAGAGGCCCTCCCTGACCACCCTATCTATTAGGCCTCCCCTGCACCTACAAGTTCACTCTTTATCTCATTTCATATCCTGGTTTTATTTTATTGACGGCTCTTATCTGAAAGAATCCAATTCATTTGCTTACATGTTTGTTATCTGTCTTCCCCTACCTTCTTTGTCCCATTGTTGATTGAAATAATATGAGAGCTAAGGGAGAAGCTAAGTCAAGGATGATTCCCAAATTTCTGGTTTGGGCAATTGGGTGGATAGTGGTGTCATTCATTCACTTATGTGAGGAACAGGTTTGGGGGTGGGGAACTGAGAGAAGATTATGAGTTCTGCTCAAGGGTATCCACTTGATCTGAGGTACCCGTGGGGCCTTCAGGGAGAGAGGTAAGCAAATGACTGGATATATGTGGACTGCTGCTCTGGACTGGAGATACTGAATTGGGGTTAATGGCATACAGAGGGCAACTGAGGTCACAGGGTAAATGAGACAAACTAGGGAGAAAGTAGAGAGTGAGAAGAGTAGAGCACCTAGGACACAGCTCTGAAGAATAGCGAGAAATAAAAGGCTAAGGCAACAAACCAAAACTCAGAGCAGGTCTAGGAGAGGACAGGATCCCATGGGCAGTGAAGACCCACAGAGGTATTTGCACCAATGACTGAGTGGGTAACCACTGTTAATGACCTGGCCTGAGGGGGCCTCTGGAGCCAACTAGGAGACTGGAGTGCTCAGGCAAGTGGCTCAGAGTAGGTGGGCAACCTTGGCCTACGTCCCAATGGTGGTGGCTCACCTTATTGAACCTGGCAAAGGGGTAGTCCTTGCCCTCCTCTGCTGCCCGTCGCCAGTGGAAGAACATGGCTCCATCCTTGCGGGCTGGGTTGGTGAATGGCATCCACTTCCACGGCCGCACCTTCTTGGAGCCCAACTTGGCCTTCACTGTGCGGTAGCCTTGACCAGTGTCACTGGGTAGCAGTGGGGGTGCATCCCTGGAAGCAGGGTTTAAGGAGGTGAGAGATTACAGTCAGAAGGTGTGTAGAGAGCCTTTGGACCCAGGCTGCTGATCTACCATAGAGCAAGGAAGTCACGTCCTGGAGTGAGACATCCGAGCTCCCACAACCTAAGCAAGCGGAAGCCCTGTGTGGAGAGGGGACGGGGGAGAAAATGGCTGGGAAAATTAGGAGTTAGGTACATGCAGGTTGGTCAGGGACCAAAGCCTGGGGGATCTGGGATTCTAATACTTGCTTCTTGTCAGAGTAGAGCAGTGCATAGACCTCCCGGTGCATGCCCTCGGGCCTCTTGAAGGTCAGTGTCTCAGAGGACTTCTTGGACTTTTTCTGGGGAGGGAAACCACAGGAGAGGAACCACAGGCTAGACTCCCTTCCCTGAAAATTCTTTAGCCCAGCTCAATCCCTGAACAAACCAGCATCTACAGGTACAATGACACACATACACACTGTGACACATAATGACACACTATGAAGGTACAGAAACCCACTCAAGGGGCACCTGGGTCTGAGCAGGTCATTCCCCTCCACACCCGTACCTCAGAGCCCTACCTGTCAGAGCAGAAGATACTTTTCCAGCATCTCTCAGCATGTCACACCGAGTTGATGTCCCCCCAATATCCCACAAGTGTCACACTCTCTAGGTCCTGTCTTACAAATGTCACACCCTCTTGGTCCCCACCATTTTCCACGGGGTCCCACCTCCTCCATCCCATCTCACCAAGGTGACACATATTCTCTATCCCGTTATTTCACATCTTTTACCGCCCATCTCACAAGAAGTGTGGCACCTCATCTCTCCCCGAGCCGTCTTCCGTTGTCACTCCTACCCACCACTTCACTAACGCTACCCAGCGCTCTCAGGCACCACTGCTACCTTGTCCGGATTGATAATGTCCTTCTTGCTGATGGTCCCGGAGGCTGCATCCCCCTCTGGACCCCCGAGTTCTAGAATGTCCCGCACATCCGCGCCCGTAGCCATCGCGCCCGAGAGATGGGGGAGCGCCCCGAGGTCAATAGTCAGTGCCTGAGGAGCTACCAGGCTCAGATCGGGGGGCAGAGCCACTTCAGCCCCAAGTGGGGGCGGGGTGAAGAGGCGGGCCGCGAGGACGAGAGTGGCTCAGGGTCAGGTCGGGGCCCCGCCACTGTCCCGCCGCCTGGGTCTCCCTAACGGCCCCAGCTGTCTCCTAAGCCCCAGGACCTCCGCACCTAGACGTCCGGGCTGCGGCCCAGCGACTCCCCTATCCCCGCAAAGCCGCAAACAGACACTTCCGGTCGTGCGCGTTAGAAATGTGGCCGTCAGGAACACTTCCGGTCTGTGCTTAGCGGAAACCGAGCCGGCTGGTAACCCAGTGTGAAAACTACTGACCGCGCAGGGACTGCTGCACTCCTTGCCTCCCAGGAGCCCGCGCGTTTCCTGGGCTGCCTGCTTTCTGGCATTTTCCCTCTGCGTTGCTCCGTCGCGCAATGAGGAGAGAGTGCACAGCTTTGTGACCTTGGAAGTCGCTTAATTTCTCTGAACTCGTTTCTTCACTTTAAAATGGAAATTGTCATGGTACCTGCGTAAGTGGAGTGACAATAATCCATGTAAAACATTTGCACGGTGCCTTTTTTCATTACATAAATTAGTGGTATTAATTGCCCCTGTTCATTAAGTGCTAAGTACGTACCAGATACTGCTACGCGTTCGAGATGAAGAGATCAACTGGACAAGGCAGAGTTTCCCAGGGTGGCTGCCAAGATGGAGTGAGGTCTGGACCCTCACTTGCACCTCCTCTGATGGGTGGGTGGGGGTGTAGGTCGGGGCCTCATGGGGCTTTCCTGGAGCCCAGCTTCATGGAAATTCACTAGTCTGGGAGCTAACTGCACTAGTGTGGGTTCCAAAGAAGTCCAAGAACACAGCCCCAAACAGGTAGCAGCTGGAAGAAGTATCCCTCAAAGGAAGAAACTTGCTGATCTCCCTGGAGAGAGAGAAACTTCTAGAACAGGAGGTCCTGAGGAAGCACAGAAGGGACAGGAGAAGCAGCTCCCAACTTCAGCCTCTGCAAACTAGCCTGTAGACATGGAGGACACTGGGCATTGAGCATGGGGGATGGAGTGGAGCTTGTAAGGTATTAAGGAGACCAGGCCCCAAGCCAGGGGCATGTCAAAAATCCAAGCGGGGCCTGGAGAAGCAGACAGCCCACACAAGTGAGCTATCAATGTCGTAAGTTATTCTGGCTTGGGGGCATATGGGGACGTAGCTGCTGCAGCCCACAAGCCTAGCTAGACCCTGAAAGTTTGAAGAACTGGGCCTAGAGGTACAAACCTCGCCCTGTTCCTGAGGCCTGATTCCTGGGTGAATCCTCTGAGCTCTAAACAGTTTGCAGGGGAAGCCAGAGTCTTGCAGCAGAAATTGCCCACAGGGTAAGGGAATGATCCTTGGAGCGAGAAGTGGGAGAGGGTCCTGCACCTCTGCCTCAAAACCCTTGACTCTGCCTGTAGTTACTGTGTTGCATAATTATTTGTTTAAGATATGTTTCTCTTGATAGAATCATTTCTGTGAGGGCAAGGATCATGGTACATAAATGTGTGTATGTGTAAGGCATTATTCTAGGCTCTGGGGATGCAGTGGGTCAATGAGATACAAATATTTCCCAGTGGGGCTTGTAACTAGCATATGAACAATAAAATAGATAGTGTAAGTTTGATGGTGACAAGTGCTGTGAAAAAAATAAAATAGGGTAATAGGATGGGGGACTATGTGGAACCTCAGGGAAGTTTTCTCCAGGGAGCTGAAATCAGAGCTGAGGTTTAAGTGATGGAAATAGCCACAGAATACCTGGGGAAGGAGAGTTTCAGACATGAGGAATAACACGTGCAAAGTCTCTAAAATGGAAGGAACTATGTGTTGAAAGGACATAAAGAAAAAAGGCCAGTGTGGTGGCTGTTGGGTGAGGAGGGGGAGAATAGGAAGACTTAAGATCAGAGGTAGGCATTGGGGGCCATGATAAGGGGTTTACCCTAAGGTTAATCATTTGTCATTCTGTCTTGGCCATGGCCTGGTTCTGTCGCCATCCTGGAGTGCCACCTTAGCTGCTGCCATTAAGAAATCCCCCAGAATGACGGGTCCAGAGCTGCTCATTCCTTCGGGAAACTGAGTCCAGGGGTTGGGGAAAAGAGGACGAGAGAGGGATGCCTCTCTCTTGACCCTTCTGGGGAGCCACTGCTACACTTTCTCTACCAGACTGCAGGTGACAACGGGTCTCCCTGCCAGCCCCGAGAGGAGCTTATTCTGCGGTGCCCACCCAGCTGACCCTCTTCAGGAACCCAGCATCACTTCTGAAGAGACTCTTGCATTGCAGTGTCCTATTGAGGGGCCTGGGAGAGGGACTTCAGGCTGGGGTGCTCTGGGGCTGCAAAGTTGACTTTAACAGAGTTTTTATTCAATCCTGAGAGCAATGTGAAGCCATTGAAGGGTGTGTGGAGGTGGCATGGGGAGGAGAGTTAGGAAGAAGGCTGAAAAGAGTCAGATTCATCTTTTAGAAAGATAACTGGTGGCTTGCCAGTGGGGAGGATGAAGCTGGAGGCAGGAGAACCTGGTGAGAGGCAGCGGTAGAGACAGCTGGAACTGGGGGCTGGTTGGCTGTGGCAGTAGGATGCAGAATAAAAAAGAGTCGCAGAAGCCCCTCCCTCCTCAGCCTCTCTGTTCACAGCTGCGCCCAGAAAGAGTGGACTGGAGCTCCTGAGTGCCTGGCCTGGCTCTCTCCTTCCTTTCCCCCTCTCCCCTCCTCCCCTCTCCTACCAAGACTATTCACTCCTTAAGCGTGGCACTGGGTCTCCTCATCATCTGGTCTCTCCCAGCATGTGCCCTATTTGCAGGGGCTCCTTAGAAACTGTGGGAAAGGGAAGGTGGTCTGTGTGTGGTGTGATCAAGATCCAGAACCGCTCAGTCTGACCTGGTCTTGCTCAGGTTAATTATGAAGAACATTTTCCAACTAATAGGACAAATTTCCCACTTTTTGAAATGCGCAAAGAACATGATTAGGAAAGTCACAGAAGAAGTGCAACAGCCAGTAACCATACAGATAAGCATTCCACCTCACTGGGATTGAAAGAGCTGAAAAATTGAAAGCTATAATGAGAAATCATTTTATGCCTGTCAGATAGGTAAAACTTGAACATAACTGTGATACCTATTTTTGACAAGGATATGGACGACATAGGCACCAGCCTACTGTTGGTGGGAATGTACATTGATTCGATTTTGTTCGTTAGTTCATTCAACAAATAATTGTTTAGTACTTACTGTAAGCCACTTAGATATGCCACTACATGCCAGGCCCTGTGCCATAGAGGCCTCAGCAGTCCAGAAGGAAAAGTGATCACTGCCTTCAGCTGGTACATTAAGAACTGTGCACTTGATCGTGTGAAAGTTGTACCTCAATAAAAAGAAAAACAGGTAGATGGGAACTGGAGCTGCCAATGAGGCCTGATCAAGATGACAACCTCTCCAAAGCATCCTGCGCCCCTGGGGGGAAAGCCAGTGGGGCGCGCGAGATTGGCAAAGTCGAGGGCAAGGAGCTGGAGTTCGGTGGCATCGACAAGGCCTGTGTGGTCCCCAGCCAGTTCTGGGGGCCAAAGAAAGATGAAGACCTCCTCTGGGAATGGCTGGAAGACACGTGTGGCACCAACAGGGAGCAGTCCCCAGACAGTGCCAGGTGCCTTCTGGAGGGGAGCGCCTCCCTTGGTGCTCTCGGGAGCCCCGCCCCCGTCCCCAGCCCCAGCGCTGAGTCTCCAGAGTTTGCGGCTGAGTGGAGACTCCACCTCCATCCTCCGCAAAGGAAAAGATTGCTGTTGTCAAACTCACCGCCCATGTATTCCAGGGTTTGTGGGAGTTCTCTCCCCGCACCATTTCAGCTGTTTTGGAATTCGTGCTCTTGCAGGCATCTCCTTTCTCTTTCCCGTGCCAGTTCCACGTCGACAACTACCAGCTTTCCTGAATGGACTCCTGGCCCCTTCCCTCACCCTCGCTCCCCTCACCTGTGGTCTATTTTATGCCATTTGGCTTTTTTTTTTTTTTTTTTTTTTTTAAGTTCAGTCTTTCCAGCAGCCAGAACTCTGAGAAATAAGTTTCTACTGTTTAAGTCACTCAGGCTATATAGTATTTGTTAGAGCAGCTCAAACTAAGACAACTTTTTTTCTTCTTTTATATACATGTTGTATTTTTCTTTGAGCCAGTCCTTCCAAAATCTTGGAGTATCTTCCAAACTTCTTTGCAAGTCAGTTCTTTAGCTTTCCTAAACTAAATAAATAAATAAAAATTAAAGTAAGAAACAAGATGCCCCAGCTTATACCACTCACCTCAAAGAAAGAGTTAAAAGCTTGGTGGCCCTCTTCGGGTTTGGAGGCGACGTGTACTATTTTTGGGCATGCTGCTCTGACTCACTTACCAGTAATCTGTAAGTTTAGAGAGGAACCTGGCTTCAAAGGGGGTTCTCCAAAAGGTAGATCCAGGTTACAATGCGAGCTGTGTTCCCAGTCGGGCCTGATTATCCAATAGACCCAGTGGTTTTGGAAGTATTTTGTGACAAAAAACTTACATATACCTTCTGGCAACCCCAATTGGAGAATTACAGCATGGGCTCCTAGGATTCTGAAGTAAGGCTCTGATCCCACCCGCAAACCACTGGCTACTACTTGAAAAGCAGTCTTTGGCTTACAGTGACCCTGGTAGAAACTGAACATTTGTCCACGAGACGCTGTGAAACCACCCAATGTGAACTGAGAATTATCTAATCTGCTGGACCATAAAGTTGGGGATGCAAGTCAGCATTCCACGATAAAATGTAAGGAGTATTTAGACCTTTCTTATTTTCAATTACAAATACTTAGAGCTATAATTCTCACCCTAATGACTGCTTTAGCTGCATCCTACTAATCATTTTACATTTTCATTATCATTCTAATTTCCCTTGCGATTGCTTCTTTGATCCATGGATTGTTTAGAACTATGTTGCTTAATTTTCAAATATTTGGGAGTTTTCTAGGTATCATGATTATTGATATCGAATTTAATTTTATTGTGGTCATAGAACATATTCTATATGATTTCAATCCTTTCAAATTCTTTTTTTAATTTAATTTTATTTTTTTATACAGCAGGTTCTTATTAGTTATCTATTTTATACATATTAGTGTATATATGTCAATCCCAATCTCCCAATTCGTCCCACCACCACTCCCCACCCCCGCTCTCCCCCCTTGGTGTCCTTACGTTTGTTCTCTGCATCTGTGTCTCTATTTCTGCCTTGCAAACCAGTTCATCTGTACCATTTTTCTAGTCAATCCTTTCAAATGTATTGAGGTTTGTTTTATGGCCCAGCATGTGGTCCATTGGTGAACATATCGTGTGTATTTGAAAAGAATGTTTATCCTGCAGTCCTGGTACAGAGTTTTATAAATTTCAGTTAGGGCAAGATGATTGATGGTATTGTTCACATAATCTATGTCTTTATTGATTTTTTATGTCTCTATTGCTGAAGATTTTTTTTTTCATCTCCAGCTATGATTGTGGAATTGTGTATTTCTTCTTTTAATTCTGTCAATTTTTGCTCCACATATTTTGAAGCTCTGTTATTACACATTTTTAATTATTATTTCTTCCTGGTGAATTGATCATTTTATCGTTATGAAATATCTATCTTTATCTCTAGTAATAGTCTTGGTCTTGAAGTATACTTTATCTGATATTATAGCCACTCCAGCCTTCACAAGCTTACTGTTTGCATGGTATGTCTTTTTCCTTCCGTTTTCTTTCATCTTTTAGAGTACATCTCTTATATACAGCAGATATTTGGGTTTTGCTTTTCTTTATCCATTCAAACAGTCTCTGCCTGTTGAGACCAATAAGTATTCATTGAGCGATGGGTGGTAAAGGAAAACATGCTTAAGCCTGGTCTCATTTGTATCCTTTCTACCTGATGCTGAATGCTTTTGGACACTACAGACTTCAGAGTGGATCAAATAGTTTGCAGGTTATATTGGGCAGTTCAGTTTGCAAGGTCACTTGTCCTGGTTGTCCCATGGACAAGCATTCAGTTTCCGTCAGGAACCAGTAGTAAGATAAAGCTGTTTCTCAAAGGAGATCCGTTACTTATCAGACAGGGCATGGCTTTCTTCTGCACTGCTGCTCCTGGGCTCGTTATAGACTCCCTCAGCAAGATGCCTGAAACATGATTGGGATCTGGTGGGTCATGGAGACCAAGTGGCCTATCTACTTACATTGCAGCCTAGACCACCTGGACAATTTCCTTTGCTCTGGACTCCTCTCAAAGTTGACAGTCTTTCAGGTCACTCAGTAAATGAGTGGGTTGCAAGACACCCAGATGTGATGTATGCTCCCTCAAAAATCCAAGAAAACCACCAAGTACCCAAATTCAACTACTCGAAGACACCATCAACTGAAAGGTGCATCTTTATTTATATTCCACTGTGAAGAATTTTATAAAACACTATCAGTTAAGCCATAGCATACTATTGATTGTAAGATGAATTCCATTTCAGAGATGTTAGAATGTTGGAATTGTAAATGTACTAAATGCCACTGAATTGTTCATTTTAAAATGATTAATTTTATGTTATGTGCATTTTACCTTAATAAATTATTTTCTTAAATGTGAATCAGTAAAATATGGTATTCTGTCTCTTTCATATGGTAGGAGGTTGTAAGGCAAAGCAACTTGTACGTAGGACGGACATTGTGACGCTCCCGAGTACACTGGCTCTCCAGAAACATCACTCATATGTATTTTCATGGAGTTTACCTTATTTACCTTGATTTGCCACAAGGGATCAACAGAAGGCTGTCACAGAACTATGTCACTATGTCCTCCTGCTGACAAGGGTTGTCAGAAGTCACCCATTAGCCTTGAGGAGCCACTTCCGCTGGCCAGGGAGGCTCAAGGGGGTAGGACTTTGGATGCTCTGAGTCCTCTGACTGCTTTCTTTTCTGGTCAACGCTCTGACTTTCAAATATGAGACCTGGCAAGGCTATGAGCTTTTTGTTTTGTTTTAATATTTATCTATTTATTTGGCTGCCGGGTCTCAGCTGTGGCACTCTGGATCTTCATTCCCGCGTGCGGGATCTTCATTGCAGCATTCAGGGTCTTTAGTTGCGGCATGCAGGATCTACTTCCCTGACCAGGGATCGAACCCAGGCCCCCTGCATTGGGAGCACTGAGTCTTAACCACTGGACCACCAGGGAAGTCCCAAGGCTGTGAATTTTACTGATATTGCACTACAGTAATTCTCAATATAACACTTTGGATTTGATTTTCAGTTACTATCAGCCCCACGACTGCAAAAGATAAATTATTTTTATCATAGACATAGAAAGCCAATGGTTTGGGGACTTGTCTTGAGCCAAACTTTTAGAGTATTAAGCTTCACATTCTTTTTCGTCATTCTGTCCAGAAAGAAACCCCTCTTTCCAGCAGTTCACAGATCCCATGTGCCCTCCACACTGTTCTGTGGCAGAGACCACTTGGTTCCCCAACACTTTGCCTTCAACGCATCTTTCATTCAGGTGATACTTGATTGCAGATGATAATCTATGGGCCGCAGGCCAAAGGCTACCTTTGATATTAGCTGGATTTTCACTGCCCAAAAATAAATACCAAATTCATGCCTGTTCTGATACCAATTTCTTTATCAGTTAAAGCTCATAGTTCTGAGTTATGTTTTCCAGTAAAAAAAAAAAAAAAAGTAGCCAAAATTGTTCCAAAAAGAATTAGAAAACCAAATGGAGCAATAACCATAGAAAAAAGAAAAATATCGTCATTGAGCTACAATGTTACAAAGTAACAGGCTGAGAGTTATAGATAGGTGGTTCTAGTTGAACTTCAAGGAACAGATTATTCCTCATTTAAATAAGTTGACTTCAGAGCATGTAAGAAGATGAAATTTTTCTCAGCTCATGAAAGTAGCACAATATCAGAGCCTAATAAAGAGAGAAACACATTTGAAGGACACGTAATTTTCACCTTATATAATCTATTTAAGAAAATAAGAAAAGGCCCAACATACTGTTCACCAGTCAGGGTGTATGGCAGGGTGGAGCTGGAGGGCGGAGCAGGCAAGGTAAACCAGGGATTGGAAAAACCACACTAGGCAAAGGACTTGCATCAAAACCAGGACTGAACTACGTTCATGTGGGTGATTTAGCTCAAGGAGTCTGATCACTAGATATCACGGATTCTGGCAAGATGCCTTCCCCCAAGAGCATGCCAAAAGATGCACAGATGATGACACAAATCCTGAAGGACATGGAGATTACAGACCATGAGCCAAGAGTTATAAATCAGACGTTGGAGTTCGCCTTTCAATTTGTGACCACAATTTTAGATGATGTGAAAATTTATTCAAGCCACGCTAAGCAAGCTACTGTTGATGCAGATGATGTGCGATTGGCAGTGCTGCACTAACCAATCTTTCACCTCTCCTCCCCAAGAGATTTTTTATTAGACGTTGAAGGCAAAGAAATCAAACTCTTTTGCCATTGGTCAAGCCATATTCAGCCCCTAAATTGCCACTTGATAGATATTGCTTGACAGTCCAAACTATAAACTTAAATCTTTACCAAAAAAAGGCATCTGCTCTGCAGGAAGAGTAACGGTTCCACAGTTAAGTGTTGGTTCAGTTAGTAGCAGACCAAGAACTCCCACTCCAGGCACACTAACCCCCAAAATCATGTCCGTTTCAACTAAGGAAGGGACTCCAATGTCCCTCACAGAGCAAGGGTTTATAGTACAGATGCTCACTTCATAGTCCTAGCTGTAAAAGCATCAGTTCCTGCAACAGCAGCAGTTCAGAATGTCGGATTAATCCATCATTAATAGGGTCCCAAAACATTCTTATTAACACTAACACGGTGCCATCACAAAATACTGCCCATGAATCATCAAACACATTAAAAGAAAATGTGAAGGTGATGGCGATGATGATGGTGATGACGATGAACATTTATACTCCAGCCGTAATACATGTAACAGGTATACTTGATCTTGAATCCATTGTACTGAAATTAAACACACACATGATGTTTTCAAGTCGTTTTAGAAAACTTCAGTAGTAGTTAATGAGTAAATACAGTCACCATACTTTTCAATTAAGATGTTGGATTTTTTTTAATAGGACTAGTAATTGTTTTTCAGCAGCCTTTCAGTGTAAAAAGTTGTCATTTATGAAAGAAAGAAAGAAGAATGGTTCAGCATTAGATTATATATCAATTTAACCTATTATATTAATAAATAAAAACATTTTAAATGAATGTCTTGATAAATTCAATGCCCATTAATGATATAAAAGAAAAAAATGTCCTAGCATCTAGGAAAAGAACAGTCTTAATTTGATACACTGTTTTGTTTTTTGGGTTTTTTTAAAATTTATTTATTGATTTATTTATTTATGGCTGCATTGGGTCTTCATTGTTGCGCGGGCTTTCTCTAGTTGTGGCGAGCGAGGGCTACTCTTCGTTGTGGTGCACGGGCTTCTCATCGCGGTGGCTTCTCTTGTTGTGGAACACTAGGCGCGCTGGCTCAGTAGTTGTGGCTCACGGGCTCTAGAGCACTGGCTCAGTAGTTGTGGTGCACGGGCTTTGTTGCTCCGTGGCATGTGGGCTCTTCCCAGACCAGGGCTCAAACCCGCATCCCCTGCATTGGCAGGCAGGATTCTTAATCACTGCGCCACCAGGGAAGTCCCACATTGTTTGTTTTTAATAAAACAATGATAAAAACCTACAGCAAATGCCATACTTAATGGTGAAGCAATAGACACATTCCAACTGAAGTCAGAAACAAGACAAGAATGACCTTTATCACCACTACTATTAAAATGGTATCACTTATTTTCTCTAATTCAAAATGAGAAGGAAAACACTAAGAGGTATAAACATTAGAAAAGGAGAGGCAAATTGTGATTATTTGCAAATGACACTATTGCTTACATATAAAAACCTAAGAAAATCAATTGATAAACTATTAGAATTAATAAGAGAATTCAGCAAGGTGACCACATACAAGAGCAACCTAAAAAAAATCAATAGCTTTCCTATATACCAGCAATAACCAATTAGAAAATGTAATAGAAAATAAGATTCCATTCACAATAGCAAGAAAAACTATTAACCACCTAAGAGTAAACCTAAAAATAGAATTTATCTCATGCCCTTACAGATAGTTCAAAATTAGGAAATCCATCAACCTAATTAATCACATTGATAAAATCAAGTTGAAAACTGTACAATTATACAGCAGCTAAGAATATTCAAGAACAGTTTCTGGTAAAAAACACTAAGTAAAACAAGAGATAAAAGATATTTCCTAACTATGATAAAGAGTTGTTTATTTTCTTTTTCTGAGAAACAAAGAGCAAACATCATATTAAATGGCTAAACATTAAATGCACTGCCATTAAAGTCAGGAACAAGGCAGGGACCGTTGCTATCACTCAAAATTGTTTTGTGTAAAAATGAAAGAGAGGACTAGAAAAAGGGAGTAATGACTTCATACAGCAGACCCCATTCCAGAGTCTGAGAATGCCCCCTGCCATAAACAAGAGGACATGCTTTGATTTTATATTACACAATAGAATGGAAATTGAAATCTTACACAAAGACAGAAACTGATCAAAAGAGGTTATTTTCTTCTTTCTCTATCAAAGCCATTGCCAAGTACTATCCAGATATTACTCATACTGCTCCTGTCCTCTGCTTGAAGGAAAGATTTTTAAATTGTCCGAACAGTCCTGAGACCTGTCAAAATTTGAATGAGGGACTTCTCTGGTGGCACAGAGGTTAAGACTCTGTTCTCCCAATGCAGGGGGCCCGGGTTTGATCCCTGGTCAGGGAACTAGATCTCACATGCCACAACTAAGAGTTCGCATGCCACAACTAAGAGTTCACATGTCACAACTAAGGAGCCCACGTGCCACAACTAAGAAGCCTGTGAGCCGCAACTAAGACCTGGCACAACCAAATTAATTAATTAATTAATTAATTAATTAAAAAACTGAAATCTTTGATGGGTAGAGTACTCTTGGTTGTAAGTTTTTGCCTTTTGTCACTTTAAACATATCATGCCACTCCCTTCTGGCCTGCAGAGTTTCTGCTGAAAAATCAGCTGATAACTTTATGGGGAGTCCCTTATATGTTACTTGTTGCTTTTCCCTTGTTGCTTTTAATATTTTCTCTTTATCTTTAATTTTGGTCAGTTTGATTACTATGGGTCTCAGTGTGTTCCTCCTTGGATTAATCCTGTATGGCACTCTCTGCACTTCCTGGACTTGAGTGACTGTTTCCTTTCCCATGTTAAGGAAGCTTTCAGCTATCATCTCTTCAAATATTTTCTCAGGCACTTTCTCTCTCTCTTCTCCTTCTGGGACTGATATAATGCGAATGTTGGTGCGTTTGACATTGTCCCAGAAGTCTTAAACTGTCCTCATTTCTTTTTTTTTTTTCCTTTTTAAATTTTTGGCCATAGTACATGGCATGTGGGATCTTAGTTCCCTGACCAGGGATCGAACCCTCACCCCCTGCATTGGAAGGAGGAGTCTTCACAACTGGACTGCTGGGGAAGTCCCTGTCCTCACTTCTTTTCTTTTCTTTTTTTTTAAATAAATTTACTTATTTTATTTATTTTATTTTTGGCTGTGTTGGGCCTTCGTTGCTGCATGTGGGTTTTCTCTAGTTGCGGCAAGCAGGGGCTATTCTTCATTGTGGTGCACGGGCTTCTCATTGCGGTTGCTTCTCTTGTTGAAGATCATGGGCTCTAGGTGCGTGGGCTTCAGTAGTTGTGGTGTGTGGGCTTCAGTAGTTGTGGCTCATGGGCTCTAGAGCACAGGCTCAGTAGTTGTGGCACATGGACTTATTTGCTCTGTGGCATGTGGGATCTTCCCGAACTAGGGCTTGAACCCGTGTCCCCTGCATTGGCAGGCGGATTCTTTTTTTTTTTTTTTTTTTTTTGCGGTACGCGGGCCTCTCCCTGTTGTGGCCTCCCGCTATTGTGGCCTCTCGCGTTGCGGAGCACAGGCTCCGGACACACAGGCTCAGTGGCCATGGCCCACGGGCCCACGGGCCCAGCCGCTCCGCAGCATGTGGGATCTTCCCAGACCGGGGCACGAACCCATGTCCCCTGCATCGGCAGGCGGACTCTCAATCACTGCACCACCAGGGAAGCCCCTGGCAGGCGGATTCTCAACCACTGCACCACCAGGGAAGCCCTGTCCTCATTTCTTTTCATTCTTTTTGTTTGTTTGGTTTTTGTTCTGTTCCATGGCAGTGATTTCCACCACTCTGTCTTCCAGCTCACTTATCTGTTCTTCTGCTTCATTTATTCTGTATTGATTCCTTCTAGTGTATTTTTCATTTCAGTTATTGTATTCTTCAACTCTGTTTGGTTGTTCTTTACATTTTCTAACTCTTTGTTAAAAACTTCTTGTAACTTCTAACTCTGTGCCTCTATTCTTTTCCCATGTCCTTTGATTATTTTTACAGTCACTACCCCTGAACTCTTTCTTGGGTAGATTTCCTATCCCCATGTCACTTAGCTGTCCTGGGGTTTTATCTTGTTCCTTTGTCTGGAACATATTTCTCTGCCATCTCATTTCGTCTAAATTTCTATTTGTATTTTTATGTATGTGGAAGGTTAGTTATGTTTCACAACCTTGGAGAAGTGGCCCTCTGTAGGGGATGTCCTATGTGTCTCTGCTTGTCATGCAAGGGCCAGGGACCAGCTGGCCCCAGGATAGGTTCTGACCTGCATTTGCAGACTGAGTTGCACAGGCTGCAGGATCATAGTTTTCTTGCTTCTGGTGGCTGCCCTCTGGTGGGTGAGGTGGTCTAGAGACTTGTGCAGGCTCCCTTGTGGGAGGGGCCAGTGTCTGCCCACTGGTGGGTGGAGCTGGGTCTTGGCCCTCTGGTTGGCAGGGCCATGCCAAGGGATGTGTCTAGAGGTGGCTGTGGGCTCAGGAAGTCTTTAGGCAGCCTGTCTGCTGATGGGTGGGGTTGTGTTCCCACCCTGTTGGTTGTTTGGTCTGAGGCACTGGAGCCTACAGGCTGTCGGGTGGGGCCAGGTCTTGGTGCTAATGACCCAGGCAGGATGTCTGCCTCCAACAAGAGTTCAAGTAGATGAACACTCCCTGATATTTCTGCCACCAGCTTTTATGACCCCAGAGAGAGCAATAGCCATCCTCTGCCTCCCCAGGACACACCCCCCAAGACCAGCAGATAGATCTGGCCCAGGTCAGAAGTCACTGCTTTTGCCTTGGGTCTCGGTGTGTGCGATATCTTGTGTGCACCTCCAAAAGCGGAGTCTCTGTTTCCCCCAGTCCTGTGGAGCTCCTGTACTCAAGCCCCTCTGGCCTTCAAAGACAAATGCTCTGGGGGGGTCCTCCTCCCAATGCCAGACCCCCAGGCTGGGGAGCCTAAGGGCTCAGAACTCTCACTCCTGTGGGAGAACTTCTGCAATATAATTATTCTCCAGTTTGTGGGCTGCCCACCCAGGAAGTATGGGATTTGAGTATATGGTGAGTGCATCCCTCCTACCATCTTGTTGGGCGTCTTCTTTATGTCTTTGGATGTATAATGGATTTTTTTTGGTAGGTTCCAGTCTTTTTTATCAATGGTTGTTCTGCAGTTAGTTGTGATTTTGGTGTGCTTGTGAGAGAAGGTGAGCTCAGGGTCCTTCTACTCTGCCATCTTGTCTCCTCTCCAAATCAAGAGAAATATTTTTTAAAAGAGGAGAGAGAGAGAGACAGAGAAAGAGAGACAGAGAAAGAGAGAGAGAGAGATGACAATATGGTGAAATATTTTATAATTGAAAAAAATGGTTTTTATCAATAATATAAATGAGGCTTAGTCACATATTAAATGAAAAGATTTTCAAATTGTCAGACAAAGCAAAGTCTAACCCTATGTTACCTATAAACACACCTAAAAGAAAGAGATTAGAAAGCGTAAAAATAAAAGAATGGGGGTTTCCCTGGTGGCGCAGTGGTTAAGAATCCGCCTGCCTATGCAGGGGACACGGTTTCCAGCCCTGGTCTGGGAGGATCTCACATGCTGCGGAGCAATTAAGCCCGTGCGCCACAGCCATTGAGCCTGCACTCTAGAGCCCACGAGCCACAACTACTGAAGCCCGCGTGCCACAACTACTGAGGCCCACGCGCCTAGAGCCTGTGCTCTCAACCAAGAGAAGCCACCGCAACGAGTAGCCCGTGCACAGCAACGAAGAGTAGCCCCCGCTCATCGCAACTAGAGAAAGCCCATGTGCGGTATCAAAGACACAACGCAGCCAAAAATAAATAAATTTATTTTTTAAAAAGTCTTAAAAAAAAATAAAGAATGGATAAATATATACCAAGTAAGATGTAAAACACAAAAACAGCAAGGGTCATGATGTTGGTATCTGTCAAGGTAGAATTCTGACCAAAAAGCTTTAAAAAGAAAAAGGAGGACTTTTTTAAATGTTAATGGTTTTAACAATGGAGATATATACTCAATAACACAGCAGTCAGCTTCCACAAAGTAAAAACTACAACAGATGCAGACAAAATTGAAACACATTAACAAGAGAAAAGTTTGATACATTACTTTCATTCCAAGACAAAGCAAGTGGATGAAATATGAATAAGGATTTAGGAAACCTAATCCAGTGCTACTGAAAATGTGGTTACAGACGGGTGCAAGTTCACGAGCGGTGGTTACCAGATGCCGTGAGATAAGAAGCTTGCTCCAAAATATAAATCGATGAACCACTTCCTTCATCTGGAAAGTCTTGCTACCAAAAAAAAAAAAAAAAAAAAATCAGCTGAACTATTTTGTGCTTAGTGATATAGTAGACTGGCTACTTTGAGTAGCACTGACCTAAAGAACATAATCGGTATGGTAACAAATATATGTCAAACTCTGAATATCAATATTAGAGAATACACTTCCTTTTGAAGTGCACATGGAATGTTCCTAAAAATGGATATCTTAGGACACAAAGAAAACTAGCAATAAACATCAATCATTATTAGAGAAATGAAAATCAAAACAACGGTGAGATATCACCTCATACCTGTCATCAAAAAGTCTACAAATAATAAATATCAGAGAGGATGTGGAGAAAAAAGAACACTTGTGTACTGTTAGTGGGAATGTAAATTGGTGCAGCCACTATGGAAAACAGTATGGAGGTTCCTCAAAAAACTAAAAATAGAGCTACTGTATGATACAGCAATTCCACTCTTGGGTATATATCTGGAAAAAACAAAAACACTAATTCGAAAATATACATGTACCCCAATGTTCATAGCAGCACTATTTACAATAGCCAAGATATGGAAGCAACACAGTACCCATCAACAGACAAATGGATAAAGAAGATGTGGTATATATGTACAATGGACTATTACTCAGCCATAAAAAAGAATGAAATTCTTCCGTTTGCAGCAACATGGATGGACCTAGAGAATATTATGTTTAATGGAATAAGACAGACACAGAAAGATAAATACTGTATGATATGTGGAATCTAAAAAAAATAAAACAAATGAATGTATATAGCAACAGAAACAGACTCATGGATATAGAAAACAAACTACCAGTGGCTACCACTGTGGGGAGAGGAAGGAGGAGGGGCAAGATAGGGGTATGAGATTAAGAGATACAAACTACTATGTATAAAGTAGGTAAGGGGCTTCCCTGGTGGCGCAGTGGTTGAGAGTCCACCTGCCGATGCAGGGGACACGGGTTCATGCCCCGGTCCAGGAAGATCCCACACGCTGCAGAGTGGCTGGGCCCGTGAGCCATGGCTGGTGGGCCTGCGCGTCCACAACGGGAGAGGCCACAACAGTGAGAGGCCCGCGTACCGCAAAAAAAAAAAAAAAAAAAATAGATAAGCAACAAGGATATATTATACAGTACAGGAAATTATAGCCATTATCTTGTAATACCTTTTAATGGAGTATAATCTATAAAAATACTGAATCACTATGCCATACACCTGAAACTAATATAATATTGTAAATCAACTGTACTTCAATTAAAAAATAAAATAATGTAAAAAAAATTTAAATGCAAATAATAGACAGCACTCTCTGATTACAATGCTAGATATTAGTGATAATAATAAAGTTTCTGCCACTTGGAAAAAATTTTAATGTACATACTTTTAAATAATTCCTGCAATGAAGGAAAAATAAAAAATTCAGAACTCTTGCTAATAGTAAAAATATTACATCTGAATAAATGACCTACAGCAACAAAAGTTATCAGAGGAAAATTCATACACTAAATACTTATATCAATGAATATGAAAGTAAATAAATGAAACATTGATGTCACAAAGATAGAAAAAGATCAAAGAAAACCAAAGGAAAGCATAAGGAAGGAATTGATGAGTGAAAAATTAATGAATTAAAAAAATAGAGACAGAATAAAAGTAATACAGAAATCAAAAGGCTTATTTAAAAACACTAACAATGTGCACAAACTATTAAATAACTTAATTTTTTTTTTTTTTTTTTTTTTTGCGGTACGGGGGCCTCTCACTGTCGTAGCCTCTCCCGTTGCGGAGCACAGGCTCCGGACGCGTAGGCCCAGCGGCCATTGTTCACGGGCCCAGCCGCTCCGCGGCATGTGGGATCTTCGCGGACCGGGGCACGAACCCGCATCCCCTGAATTGGCAGGCGGACTCTCAACCACTGCGCCACCAGGGAAGCCCTAACTTAATTTTTTAAATAAAGTATAAACATACAAACTAAATGACAAGCCAGACATGGCCATCAAAACAGAGCCTGTTAATTTGTACAATTTTATGCAAATAAATATGAAAACAATGAAATAGATAATTTTCTAGAAAATTATAATTTATCAAAATTGACCCTCATAGAGATACAAAATCTAAACAGACAGAATTCTGTAGAAATACAAATTTGTGAAACAGAAACCCAACAAAAAATGCATCAGGCCCAAATGGCTTCAAGGGTGATTTACACTAAATCTTTAAAGAAAAAACCTGAATGTTACTTAAACAATTCTAGAGCATAGAAGATGAAGAAACACTTCTAATTTCTTTTTGTGGAGCAAGTATAATCAAGTAAATGAATAAAAAAGGTAAAATATTAGTAAACATACCTTAATAGCACATTAAATAAATATATATAACCAAGTGGGGTTTATTTCAGGAATATAAAGATCATTTAACACTAGGATATCTGTTCACATAATGTATCAAATTTATACACCTAAGGAGAAAATGATCTGATAATCTCCATAGATGCTGAAAAGGCATTTGACAAAATTCAAAGCCCATTCATATTAAAGACTCAATAAAAAGAAATTGAGGGATACTTCCCTTACATAGCTTGACCCCAAATTCAGCATCTTAATTAATTAGTGGGCAAACACTAGAGGCTTTCTTGCTGGTGATATAATTTTAAAAAAAAAATTTTTTTTTTCTCCCAGATTCCTGGCACAGACCTTCAAAAACCCTTGGAATTTCCTGCGTGATGAAAGTGTCTTGTTAGTTATAACAAGCCCCTTGATACTTGAGTTTATAAAATCAACTCTTGAGTTGATATATTTAATACTTTATAAATTCAAGTTTATGCTAATAAGGAGTTTCATGGTGATGATTCATGGGGGGAGGGGTTTGGTAGCTTCAGGATGGGGGCTGGGGCCAGAGGAACCAAACCAGTGATTAGAGCTTTGGAACTCAGCCCCACCCTCAACCTCGGGGAAGGGGATAGGGACTGGAGATTGAGTTCAGTCACCAACCAAGCCAATGGTTTAAAAACCCTCGGCCAGGAGGCTAAGGGAGCTTCCCCAGCTGGTGAACACCTTAATAGGCTTAGGGGATAGTATCTCTTCATCTGGCTGTTCATTAGTATCCTTTGTAATAAAATGGTAATTGTAAATATAGCACTTTCCTGAGTTCTGAGGGTGGTTCTGGTGAATTTCCCACCTGAGGATGTTGTGAGAAGCCCCAAATTTGTATCCAGCCAGGCAGAAGTGTGGGTGGCTTGGGAACACCCAGGACCTGATGTGGAGGCAGCCTTGTGGGACTGAAAACCTTAACCTGTGGGATCTTCACTAACTGCAGGTAGTTGGTGTCAGAATTGAATTGAATTGTAGGACACGCGGCTGGTAACAGACAATTAGTGTTGGAACTCATTGCAAAAATCAGAAAGAAGACAAAGATGTCCACTTTTTTAAATACAAGAGAAAACAATTAGAATCATAAGAATTGAAAAAGAAGACATAAAGTTACATCCATGTGCAAATAATATAGTTCTAGGAAACTTATAATAAATGGAAAACCTCCTATGAAGAGGAAATGTATTTTGTCAAGTAGCAGGATGTAAAATTAACGTACAGAAATAAAGAGCTTTGTAACTGAAACAGGAGGGAAGGGGGCAGGGCACAACCTTTGAAAGAATGACATAGACCGAGGACATGACTGATTAGAACCAAATGGGTCCAAGATGGCAGACAAGTCGACTTCCTCTAGACCTTGAGCCTCAGTATAACACATCACTGTAACACATCAGCAAGCTAAATGGCACACCCACAGGTGCCATGACAGTTCCAAGGCCGACCATAAGGATCAAAAAGTGGGCGGTGGCCCAATTCCTGGAAATCCCTGCACCTTCCTGAAATAGCTGGAATACTCCTCCCATGATTAACATATGAAATTACCCACCCCTATAAAAACTGACCACCCCATACCCTGGGGCTGCTCTCGCCTTCTGAGATGGCCCACACTCTGTCTGTGGAGTGTGTTCTCTCTAAATAAGTCCTAATAAATGGGTAAGATAAGTTCTTACCTATCACTTTGTCTCTCACTGAATTATTTCTGCAATGAGACATCAAGAACCTGAGCTTCATTAAGTCCTGAAACAAGGTGTGTGATCTCAGTTGGAAGACCATGGGTTTTGGCTGGTTTCGAGTCCTAGCACGTGGGTTCGAGTCCCAATCTGAGGTGCATGGTATCATAACGACTTGGAAGAAATAAAGGAAGAGGAGAGCCCTGATTCCATTTACAATAGCAAAAGCAAAACAAAACAAAATGCAGGCACAAATTTAGAATTGTGTAAAACTTACATGAGGAAAACTATAAAACATTCTTACAGGACAAAAAGTAGGTTTGAACAAATGGGAAAACATACCATGTTATTGATCAGAAGAATCAATATCAGAAAGATATAAATACTTGCCAAGTTAAAAGTTTGTAAACTTAATGTGATCCCAGTAAAAATATCCTCAGGTTATTATTATTTTTTTCTGGAGCCAGACAAGTTGATTATAAGGTTATTTTGGAAAATAAATACAAGACTAGCCAGAAATCTCCTTAAAAAGTAGAGAGGGGCTTCCCTGGTGGCGCAGTGGTTGAGAGTCTGCCTGCCGATGCAGGGGACACGGGTTCGTGTCCCGGTCCGGGAAGATCCCACATGCCGTGGAGCGGCTAGGCCCGTGAGTCATGGCTGCTGAGCCTGCGCGTCCGGAGCCTGTGCTCCGCAACAAGAGAGGCCACAACAGTGAGAGGCCCGCGTACCGCAAAAAAAAAAAAAAGTAGAGAAATGGTGGACTAGCCTTACCTCACATTGAAACAGTTATAAAAACTCTCCTATTGAATGAAATAATGCCATTTGCAGCAACCTGGATGGATCTAGAGATTATCATACTAAGTGAAGTAAGTCAGAAAGAGAAAGACAAATACTGTATGATATCACTTACATGTGGAATCTAAAATCTGACACAAATGAACTTATTTATGAAACAGAAACAGACTCACAGACATAGAAAACAAACTTAGGGTGACCAAAGGGGAAAGGAGGTGGGGGAGGGTTAAATTAGGAGTTTGGAATTAGCAGATACAAACTACTATATATAAAATAGGTAAACAACAAGGTCCCACTGTATAGCACAGGGAACTATATGCAAAATCCTGTAATAAACCATAATAAACCATTCAGATATATCTGAATCACTTTGCTGTACACCAGAAACTAACACAACATTGTAAATCAACTATACTTCAATTAAAAACAACTCTCTTATTAAAACATTATGGTATTGGTGCATAAACAGACATGTGGCTAATCGAACAGGATATAAAATTCAAAGATAGACTCCAAAGGCATATGGAAATTTAGTGTTTGATAAACAAATGGTGTTGGAACAACTGGTAGCCAAGTGGATAAAGATAAAATTGGATCCTGGGACTTCCCTGGTGGTGCAGTGGTTAAGACTCTGCGCTCCCAATGCAGGGGGCATGGGTTCGATCCCTGGTCAGGAAACTTGGTCCCACATGCATACTACAACTATGATTTTGCATGCCACAACTAAGGAGCCCACCTGCCACAACTAAGACCTGGCACAACCAAAAAAAAAAAAAAAAAGATAAAATTGGATCCATTCCTCACACCTTGCACTTGGATAAATTCCAAGTGGGTCACATATCTAATGTAAAAATATAGTCATACAAATACTAGAAGAAAACAAGTTTTTTACAACTTGGGAATGAAGAGGACTTTCCTAACTATAATACCATATCTGGATTTAATAAAGGAAAGATGGGTAAATTTATCTACCTAAAATTTTTAAAAATTTAAAAATTGCATGCCTGAAATACCATGAGCAATGTAAAAGTTAAATAAAAACCAAGACAAAATTGGAACTAATATCATAAAAGCTCAATATCCCTAATATATAAAATTTTTCTAAATATTGAAAAGAAATTCAAATCCTAGTCTAACCCAGTAGTAAATGAGAAAGTTATAGAAAAAAAAATGCAAATAGCTCTTAAGTATATGAAAAGATGCTTAACTTTGATATACTACTTGTATAATAAGAAAAATGCATATTAAAACTAAAATGAGATACCATTACTTATTTATCAGATTTGCAAAAATCTCAAACTTGACAACACACTGAGTTGGTGAGACTGTGGAGAGATAGGTACTTTCATGTATTGCTGATGGGGGTGAAAAATGGTGCAACCATGGAGGGGGATTTGACAAGAGCTAGCAAAACTATGTGTGCATTTATTCTTTGCCCGAGCAACCTACCTTCTAGGTATATGTAGCTAAGATTAAATGGTAAAAACTTGAAGTGATGAATACTCAAGGCTATTTATTGCAGCACATTTTGTAATAATAAAAGACTGTAAACAGCCCACATGTCTATCTGTACAGGACAGGTGAATAAACAATGGCACATACATGCACTGGAATATTAGTCAAATGTAAAAAGAAGAATATCTCTATATATTGCTAAAGAGTGATCTCCAGGATAAAAGTGAAAAAAGCAACATGCAGAAGAGTATGTATAGTATTATACTTTCTGTGTAAGAATGGAAAAAAGTATATATATGTATGTATATATATATATTTCTATTTTCAAAATTTTAAAGTGCATAAACCAAAACCTAATAAATAAAAATGATTACCTATAAGGAAAAGGATAGGGATGTATCTCTCTCAATGGACCTTGTTTTATAGTTTTGATATCATAAAATATACACACAGTTAAAAAACAAACTTAACTACAAAAGAAAAAAGCAACAATTCCTCACTACAACCATCACCCTCACAATTGTCATGCTTTGTACCCAAGCTTTTGCCTTAGAGTCCTATGATTGTTGCAGTAATCTCTTACACTAAGAATGTGAGGGCAAAAGCAAAATGCCGTTAATAGGTATAAGGAAGACCCTAAAGCAAGGGGGAATTTCTATGCCATTATTTTAAAGTTAGGAAGCTCATATTTTAGCTTGACAATGCACTTTATATGATATCAAGATGAATGCAAAATGAAGGAAAAAATACCTTGTGTTATATATATATATATTTTAAATGACCTTAATCTTAGTAGATTTTTGCCTGTGGTTCATATATTTCTGACCAAAAGGTACAATTCTGTTCTGAATGTGCACTCTTAATCTATTCAAGTTCATTTACTCAATTTATTAGTTTTCTTAGACCAGTCTGAATAGCTAATATGTAGCTCTTTGGCTAAGGCTTTTTCCTTCTGTTTAGAAACCTGATGTCTATTTTGGGAACTAGAAAAAACATAAATTGCTTCAATAGAAAAGACTGTATTTAACTTAAAAAAGAGAGAGAGAGAGAAAGAGACAAGACCTACCAACCAAATGCAATATGTAGCTCTTGTTTAGATCCTGATTTAAATAAAGCAACTATAACAAGGCATTTTGAGACAATTGGGGAAAACTGAACATGGACTGATTATTAGATGATATTAAGGAATTAATAATTAATTTTGTTGGGTGTGATAATGAAATAGTGGTTATGTTATGGTTATAAAATTAGTCTGTTTATGTTAGAGATTTTTACTGAAGAATTTACAAAGTGAAATGATATGTCTTGGATTGTTTTAACATACTGCAGCAAAAGAAAGAAAAAGTAGTGGTGGGTAGGATAGAGCATAAATAACAGGAAGAGAATATTGATAATTGTTGAAGCTGGATGATAGGTGCTCGGAGGCTTCTTATACCATTCTTTCTACTTTATGCATGTTTGAAATTTTCCATAATAAAAAGGTATGAATTCTCTCACTCATATGTCTCCCCAGGTGAAGTCATTGAACTCAAAAGAGCAAGATCAAGTGTTAGATCAAATAAAAGTTTTATAACATAAATTACTTTCTTTAAGTTGCTTTCTTTGGTCTTGAAAACCTTTTAACGGATAGAAGTTAAAATATTATGGAAGAATAAAAGACCATTGTCACAGCCTGTTAATCCCATATGCTTCCCATGAGAAGGATAAATAGTTATATGGCAGTTCTGTGGGATCCAGGATCCAATATAGAAACTTTTCCCAAAGGGCTCTCTAACACTCCATCCTTCCTTTTCTTCTTCTTGTTTTTTTATTTTTTTAATCAGCGGGGGCAGATGGGGAAAAAAATGGAGGCATGAAGTGATCTCCTATTTGACTAGTTAGAGCAAAGTAAAGATGGGGGCCGGTGGCCTTTGGTTTGAGATACTCTGATGTGATAGAAACAAAAGTACATTAAGTCTAAAAGGACTATCATGTGAAATCACCAGGTGAAGCTAACTTTACCCTAATAAATAGAGCACATTTAGAAAGCATGTTATCTTCAGCAAATGGTCTTTTGCGAACTAGCACCTGGCTTGCTCCTGGACTCCAGGAGGGTATAAAGACACTTAGCCATGAAATACTTGGTGACTGTACAACCCCAACGGATCCCAAACCATAAAACAGAGGGCACGTCATCCATCAAGTGGAAGTGGTCTTATAAGGCCAGGCCTAAGTCTGAATATACATGTGAGTTGCATGAGCTGACTGCTTACATTCCTAGTATGTCTGCTCTCATCACTTGCCTCGGCCAATGCCAATGACCTCACAGAGAGTTTCCTATGATCAATGAGCCAAGAGAAAAAACGTTTAGCCTTTTTACAGAATACTCAGCACAGGACACTCGCTGTGGCCACAAGTATACCACTGTGTCCTGTATTCCATTCGGAGTGTCCCTGATGGACTGCAGAGAAGGGAATCCTTCTAGTGGGTAGAACTTAAGTAGCACATCTTCTTGTCCACTTTCCTTGTTAGGGAAGATGGTCTGAGGTAAGGCCTCACAGGGACACGTAAAAAAGTGGCAAGTTGTTAACTGTATGGTCAAGGACTTGGAAGGAGCAAAATAAGAAAATTGATGACAAGAAAGATTGGAGAAGAGGTATGTAGATGGATTTAAGACGCTCTTAAAGTGGGTCTAGACTATGAGAGTATTTATTCATCTTCAGAATGGAGGAGACTCCCCATAACCTGGTAAACAAGATGACCTGTTCTGTGGGTGTCAGTCAGCCTCCCTCCCTAGTCACTCCCTACTTGCTCAATGGATTCATAAATTAAATGGGTTCAATGACATGGACTTCCCCTTACTTTGACATGTTTATTGCCATTACTGAGGCTCAATTTACCAGCAAGAGTCACTAACCCTTAGCCCCCTGCATGTGGGGGCAGCCAAGTACCTGGAGGCAGATTGATTACATCACAACATAGTAGTGATTTGACGCCCATTGGAATAGACATTTATTCTGATTTGGATTTGTTTCCCCTGCTCACCATGTCTCTAGCAGCACTACTGCCCAAGGCTTGTTAAGTGCCTTATGTTGTTATGGTATCTCATACGTATGAATCACGTTCATTTAAATGCAAAAAAAAGACACCCGACACATTTTGAATATGGAATCCCATTAGCCTAGGTTTATCTTATTCTTATGCATGAAAGGAAAAGAGAAAACTTCCAATCATGCCCAATAAAGAGTACATCTGTGAAACTCCAGTATGTCTGGAGTCCTTGAAAATAGCTTTTTCTCAGTTGTTGGAAAGATGCTGTTCCCCTGCAGAGACATTATGTTCTAGGTAGTGGACCCAGAGTACCATAACTGCAACATTTTTCACAAAAGTATAGTGGCTTTTTTAGGCCACACAGGACAGATGCTTGCTCTGTTTGAAGGCATCTACTGATGGACAGAATAGCAATAGATCATCACTATGTCAAATGAGACTAAACAACCAGGAAACATAATACTTTTTTTCTTTTTTCTTTTTCTATCTGTGCTGCGTGGCTTGCGGGGCTTTAGTTCCCAGACCAGGGATCAAGCCCGGGCTTCCCGCTGTGGAAGCAAGGAGTCCCAACCACTGGACGGCCAGGGTAGTCCCAGGAAACAAAATATTATTTAAACCCTTCTAAAACATTTAGAAAAATGGATAGGCCTTGGAATGTTTTCTTTGTAGATGGGAACAGAGAAAAAGGTAGAACCCAAGGCTGTGAGTGTGAAATATTTAGCAGACAGTGTTGTGGCCGGATTAGGGGCAATTGGAAACAAAGGCAGTATGCTTCATTAATGGAGCGGAGATCTTGAATTAAAACATAGGTATTTTTACTAATTTTATGGCCTCCCTACAGGTATCCAGGTACAGAAAAACTCTTGTTTGAAAAATAGTTTGTTTTAAAAGTGATGTAATTACAGAAAGGAGACCTGCTTCCAGATGCAGAAGATACTGTACTAGCTTGCTTGGGCTGATGTGACAAAATACTACAGACCGAGTGGGTTATAAAACAGAAATTTATTTTCTCACAGTTCTGGAGGCTAGAAGTCCGAGATCAAGATGTTGGCAGGGTTAGTTTCTTCTGAGACTGCTGTCCTTGGCCTATAGATGGCTGTCTACTCCTTGTGTCTTCACGAGGTCTTCCCTCTGCATGTCTGTGTCAAAATTTCCTCTTCTTATAAAGATACCACTCATATTAGTAACTAATTCCCAGATGAGGACCCACCCTAATCACCCCTTTCTAAGTTACTTACCTCTTTAAAGATCCTATCTCCAAACAGAGTCACATTCTGAAGTAACTGGGGATTAGGAATTCAATATATTAATTTAAAGGGGACACAATTCAGCTCATAGCAAGTACTTTTGTAACTGAAAGTGGGGTCCGGCTGCTCACCGCTGAAAAGCCCATAAAGAGGCAAGGTTGGTGGAAAGGAAAATTTGCTTTCTTTTGGATGCCGGCAACAGGTGGGGAGGGCAGACGCCTGTCCAAAGGCCGACTCCCCCCACTGACAATCGGGGGCGAGAGCTCTTATAGGCTGAGGGAGGGGGCTACATGCAGAAACAGCACAGGCAGCTCTGACAGTCATCTTGAAATTGGTCAAGACCAATGGTCTGATCAGCGTCATCCTGATTAAGTACAGTTAGTCTTCAGTTCCAGGGTCGGTTTGTTCCCAGTTCCCTGAGGCCAGTTCTCAGAATTGTGGCAGCTTATGTCATGGCTACAGTCTGGTCTTCATGTAGTTAACTTCTTCCACCTGGTGTGGGTTTCAGTATATGTAAGACAGCTCACAGAATATAGCTCAGAAGATTATCTCTAGCCCTTGAGGAGGAACTAAAGGTCCTTGACTTTGCTTAATGACTAGATTATTATTATTTGGTCTCCTTTGACTCTTTTCCTTTGTTTCTGCATTTTCTCATTTCTCTGATTAAACTTATTCTTTGGCTAAAGTTTTTCCACAGACAAAAACAGGCAGAAGACCTGGGAGGCATAGACCATAGGGTCCTGCTCCATTTCACTTTGAGAATAGATTTATGTACAAGAAGTGATCACTGCAGGGCCCTACCCAGATGCTCTCAGTTCCCCTTTATCTGCTCTGTGCACCCTTCCCCAAGCTTCTGCATGCTTTGCTGCTCAAAGCTTACACTTGCAGCAAAGCATGAATTGCCCTTGGGCATTGGACCCTATAACTTGGCCTCACCACACAGAGGGCTGGAAGTGCCTGGGAGTCTTACAAGTTCACCTGACTCCCTGCTCCTTTGCTGGGGGAGTGGGATGTCCTCCAGAAACTCTCTCCATCGGGTCTACATCAGGCTGACAGGAAAGGAAGGATTTAATTAAAAAGACAGAATGGCCCTAAGGTAACATTTGCAGAGAGAGAGGTAGAAGAAGTCACACTTTGATTAGAAATCCCCACAGCATTAAACATTTTTGAAGAGAGAAGAATATGCCACAACTTATCCTAACTGAACGTGGGGACAAGCCCTTGACTTGGGTGACACCTAGTGTGTGGAAGACACAAAGTCCCGTGTGACCCAGGGGTTCTGTCACGTGGAAATGACCTTCTAATTCTTAGGCTCCCATAAGAGGAGTACAGATTCGGGGATGCAACTTGATTCTGAGCCCACTGAGGAGGTGGGCCCAAGGAATTACTTCCGTTCGGAAGTCAGTATAGGTACTTATTTTTTCCAGAGATCTCTTTGCCTGCAGAAATGAAAACTTCTCCACTCAGTACCTTTGTTAAAAGCTCTTCCTCCCCTTTCCTTTGTAATTCTCTGTCCCCTTCCAGCATTTCGGTGTTTTTCAATTTGTAAAGCTATGATTCTATTCTTTTGCTCTAAAAATTATGGGCAGCTTTCTGCTACTGTCAGAAGCACTATCAGAAGAGATTGACTTGAATCTATATTCAACCATTGGCAGTAAGGAGTAATAAAGGCTACTGCTAGCTCTGTCCCTCCGTATAAAACAAGCCCAAGATCTGGCGGGCAGGGTCACATGTTTGGCAGTATGGCCAACACAGCAAGGCAGGAGCTGAAGATCTGATTGGTGTGGCTGGCATCGTCTGTGGGGTTGAAGCCAAGGAGTAAGGCAGTGCAGTAGGCATGGTTGTCAGGACCAGGACCAAGGAATTGGCTGGTTCAGCCAGAGTGGCCAGAGGTCAGTGGGATCAGGGCTGAGCAGGCTACCAGTGTGGCCAGAAGATTTCTTACATATAGGCAAGTAAGTAAATACACTGAGAATATTGGGAACCAGGTTTCTCAGTATTGAGGGAGATACAAATACCGAAAAAGGATAGTCTAGAATAATTCTGTAGGATTGTACTGGAATTGGAGGTATCAGTGAGAACTCATGATTTTTAGTAGATAGATACAAAAAGCAAATATAGATGTATTTGTGAGTGTGTATGTATATGTCCTAGCTCTGCCCATTGAGAAGGTCTAGTAGCAATGGTATCCCATGGCAACGAGGATACCTAGCATCCAAATCTAAATACTATTTTTCCATAAAAGGAAACAGGGCTTCTTACAGAAATGGCTGATTCCAGGACTGGATAAGGAAAAATAAATAAGAGCCTAGGACATCTTATAGTGTCAGAAAATAAGGAGATGGTCAAAGAACTATGGGAATATGTCAAAAGGAACTTGAGAAAAGGATACAGGTACTACCACTGGTCAAATTAGGAACAATTTGAGCATCAGAGTATATAATGGTAATAATGGATTTTAACTCACCAAATAAAATAGAGATCCATGAGCCCATACTCATATAAATAAATAAATGAGGGAGAATTGAAAGCTCTTTCTTACAGTAGAATGCCAACTAATAAATGCAGAAGGAAGGGTAGAAGTAGAAAATTATCATTTATCCATCATCATAACAATAACTGATTTATGCAAAAATCATTAATGAATGATAAAACGAATAGGGGAAAGTTTGATGGGAAAACAGGTATTTACGTAATCTCAAATTGTGTCCTCACAAAATATTTATTACTTATTAAATGTATAAGTACAAGATACTTGTCAGTTAAATTAATAAGGAAAACATACCTGTTAATTACTTTTACAGTGGACAAATCTGGAAGACACCATCTTAACCAAGTGATTAAAAGTTTACATCAACAGGGTTTCCCTGGTGGCGCAGTGGTTGAGTCCGCCTGCCGATGCAGGGGACGCGGGTTCGTGCCCCGGTCCAGGAAGATCCCACATGCCGCGGAGCGGCTGGGCCCGTGAGCCATGGCCGCTGAGCCTGCGCGTCCAGAGCCTGTGCTCCGTCCGTAACGGGAGAGGCCACAGCAGTGAGAGGCCCACGTACTGCAAAAAAAAAAAAAAAAAAAAAAAAGTTTACATCAACAATAATGGGACAAATCAACATCACGTGCCTCCTGATATGAGAAGAACAAAGCACCACTTCTCAGGTATTCCTGCCCAAAGTATATGATCTGAATCTAATCATTTAAAACATCATACAAACCCAAATCGAGGTACGTTCTACAAAGTAACTGTTCTGCACTCTTTAACAAATGCCAAGATGATGAAAAGCAAAAAAGACCAAAGAGCTGTTGCATACTGAAGGAGAATAAAGAGATGTAACAACTAAATGCATGATTTTGGATTGGATCTTGGACCTATAAAAGACATCAGGATAATAGGCAAAATGTGAGTGGAGCAAATAGATTACACAGTCAAATTGCTCCAATGTTTATTTTCTGATCTGTTGGTTGGTTATAGTGTGGTTATGTAAGCGAGTACCCTTGCATTGAGGAAATCAACATTGAAGTATTAAGGGGTGGTGTGGATGTATTAATGAAGCACTGTGTAGAACTTACTTTTAAATGGTTCAGGAAAAAACAAACATCAATATAGCTATATCTATACATACAGAGAGAGAGAGAATAACAATAAGGATTATAAGGCAGATGTGGCAAAACGTCAACAACTGGGGAATCTGGATGGATATATGAGTCCTTTGTACTATTCCTGCAACTTTTCTGTAAGTTTGAAATGATTTCAAAATAAAACTTTTTTTTTCAAAAAGTGATATTCAGTTTTGGGGTTCCAGAATCCTCCTAAAATCTCCACTCTCCATCTCTCAACCAATTCATACTTTCTTCCAGGAAGAAAATAAAAGATCTCATGCACTCAAGGAGTTGAAGATTTCATTAAATTCTCAGGCAGTCTAGAGAGTTTAAGAAGATCTTCTTCTAAGACAATAGGCCCCCTTTCCCCAGAGCCAAACTCTGGTGAGTAACCTAGTCAAGGTATAGAGTTTTTAAGCCAGGAAGCTCCCATGTGAGGATTTTATTATTGGGGAATATTTCTTCCTATTTTATTACATATGCTGCTTCCATTGTCCAACTGGGTTAAGAGATTAGCTTAAGCTTAGCACAGTATCTAATATCCACGGATAAAATGCCTTTTTTCTGTCACGTAAGTTTTTGTCCACTTCCTTATTTGGCTTCTGTAATAGATTGGATCAATGCTTCCGGTTCTTCACTCTCTTCCTGTACAAAAGTTATACGTGCATGAGGTCTGTCATGTATTTTGCAGTACCTCCCACTAAAGGAGGCAGAGTCATAACTGTCTTCCTCACTGATGTTGGGCTTGGCCACGTGGTTTGCTTTGGCCAGTGACATACGAGCAAAAGTAACTGAAGTTTTTAGCTGAGAATTTGAGAAACAGTGCATTTTTTTTTAAACTGGGGTATAGTTGTTTTATAATGTTGTATTAGTTTCTACTGTACAGCAAAGTGGAGTTCCCTGTGCTATACAGCAGGTTCTCACTAGTTATCTATTTTATACATATTAGTGTATATATGTCAATCCCAGTCTCCCAGAGAAACAGTGCATGTTTTCCCACTCTCCACTCTTACACTCCTATGATCCAACATAAGAAGAGAATGTCCAGGTAGCCACTGCCTCTTCAAGGTGGGCCCCAGAAAGAAAACATGAGGAGCAGACCTGAGCCAAGGTCATGGCCTACAGACAAGCCCAGCCAATCCAAAGTGAAGCGGATGCCCCAGCTGACCTAAAGATTTATAAACAAGAAAAAGAAATGTACAGGCATACCTCAGAGATACTTTGGGCTTGATTCCAGACCACCACAATAAAGCGAATATTGTAATAAAGCAAGTCACACAAATTTTTTTTGTTTCCAAGTGCATATAAAAGTTATATTTACACTATACTGGAGTCTATTAAGTGTACAATAGCATTATGTCTAAAAAAGCAATGTACTTTGTTTAATTAAAAAATATTTTGGCTAAAAAATGCTAACCATCCTCTGAGCCATCCATGAGAAGTAATCTTTTTGTAACAGTAACATCAAAAATCACTGATCACAGATCATCATAACTAATATAATAATAATGAAAATGTTTGAAATATTGCAAGGATTACCAAAATGTGACACGAGACACAAAGTGAGCAAATACTGTTGGGAAAATGGCACTGATAGGTTTGTTCAACACAGGGTTGCCACAAACCTTCAATTTGTAAAAAGCACAATATCTGTGAAGTACAATAATGAAACAGAGGTAAGCCTGTATGTTGTTGTGAGCCACTGAGATTTTGGGGGTTGTTTATAATGAGCTATTATTAAAATAATAGCTGACTAATATAAATCATTTGATATTTTTATAAGATTTCCACATTTCTTCTAAAGAAAATGAAGAAAAGAGAGATTCAAACATTTGGAACAAGCTTCAAATAATCAGACCCAATTCACCCACAATTTTAAAAGATACACTCAGAATAGAAATATAATCATATATCCCAGCCTGAACTTTTAAAAAACTGATATATTTGTACATGTGATTCTCCTCCAGAATAGGTGGTTTCCTATTGATGAGGAAAAGCAATGTATTTCTTGCCAACAGGTTTCCGTCTAACATAGATCAAAGGTCCATGGTGGTTTGTCTGAAGTCTGGAAAAGCCCTCTGACATGGCATCTTAATTTCAGTTCTCACAAGGGAAGAATACTCTGAAGCCCATAATCTGTAGAATCTTTTTTTTTTTTTTTTTTTTTTTTTGCAATACGCGGGCCTCTCACTGTTGTGGCCTCTCCCGTTGTGGAACACAGGCTCCGGACGCGCAGGCTCAGCAGCCGTGGCTCACAGGGCCCAGCCGCTACGCGGCACGTGGGATCCTCCCGGAGTAGGGCACGAACCTGTGTCCCCTGCATTGGCAGGCGGACTCTCAACCACTGTGTCACCAGGGAAGCCCTGCAGAATCTTATAGTATGATAGTGGATGTTGCCTAGATCTGATACCTCCCACACCTCCTCCTAAAAATCAAGCAGACAATTGAGAACAAATAAAAATACCCAGAACTTATCCTCCTAGTGTAACTCTGAGACAGAAGAGACTACACATTCCAATTTAATAGAAAGTGAGGGAGAGAAACACCAGGGACTAGCAGAATTTGTGCTTGAGCCCACGTAGATGTGGGAGGGCAGAAGGAGTTGCATGCAAGAGTGAGACTGTGGATGGGTCCTAGCAGTGGCAGAACAAGGGTTCATCCTCAGACAGAGAGGAACCCGTCCTGAAGGGAACTACTGACAGCAGGTCAGAGACTGATGTGTCAAAGCACTAACAATAGAAGATTCAAAAGGAAGTGGCTCAAAAGTGCCTGTGACCAAAATTGTAAAGTGTTTGAAAGGTACCAATTCTAAGGGAGAAAAGAGAGTCACCCTAGAAGATAGCAGTGTCTAGAATAGGCCTCAGTAGCTGTGAAGAGAAGGAAAGAAGTAGCTTATAATAAAGATTCTACTTAAATAGATAAGATCTAAGGATCAGAGAAAACGTCACCAGAAATAAAGGTACTATGTACTAAAGAAAAAGCTCTACATTTTGGCAACAGAAAGGGAGCCCTTGAACCGAAAATTGGTAAAAATGCCTACACCTTCATTCCTTGCCCTCCAGAAATTCCTTCTTCAAATATATGGTCCAGAAAAACCCAATACATTCTAAACATGAACAAGAAAAATTAAAATAAAGCACACATGCAAAGATAAAATGATTGTTAAGAATAAGAATCAGGGACATCCCTGGTGGCACAGTGGTTAAGAATCCGCCTGCCAATGCAGGGGACATGGGTTTGAGCCCTGGTCCAGGAAGATCCCACATGCCACGGAGCAACTAAGCCTGTGTGCCACAACTACCAAGCCTACACTCTAGAGCCCACGAACCACAACCACTGAGCCCATGTGCCACAGCTACTGAAGCCCATGTGCCTAGAGCCTGTGCTCTGCAACAAGAGAAGCCACCCCAATGAGAAGCCCGCACACTGCAACAAAGAGTAGCCCCCACTCGCCGCAACTAGAGAAAGTCCACACACAGCAACGAAGACCCAATGCAGCCAAGGCACCTCAAAAAAAAAAAAAAGAAGAATGAGAATCAACTATTTTTATCACATGAAAACACACTGAAAACTTCCTGTCATTTAGCAGAGGAAAATTACAAAACAAGAATCCAAGCAGAATTTCAAATACTTAAACAATTGTAAACATGGGGAGAAGGGGATCACAAGAAACAAAGATGCAAAAATACAGAAATGGACCAAACCAGAGGATCATGTAAACTGTAGCTTACTCATTAACTCAGGAAAGAGATTGAAAAAGACAAAATTATCTCAGAAAGGAAGACTAAATTACAGAGTGTCCAAGAGAAAATAAATAAACTGAAAAGACAATAAAGGATATAGAGAAAATAAATGAAAAGTACCAAGAAAGTGTTTCAAAAATAAAGAAAGAGATTTTTTAAAAATCAGGAAGAAAGTGATAGATACAGAAAACAGACAAGGAAGAGTCAACCAATGTATAATTGGAGTCTCTGAGAAAGAAAATCCAAACAGGGGAAAGCAACTAATTTTTAAAATTCTAATTCAAGAAAATATTTTGAAGTTAAATAGGATCCATCTGTATATATTTAAAAGATACCATATTTACCTAGAGAAATTGACTCAGTACAATCAACTCTGAGATATATCCTCATAGAATTATTAGACTTTAAAAATAAAAAAATTCTTAGGGACTGCAAGCAGAAAGACCAAGTTATTTCACAAAGGAAAAAATCAGTTTGGCATTATGTTCGTGACATAAACATTCAATACAAGAAAACAGTAATATAGCAACTATGCAGGGAAAGAAATTGTGGAACAGTTTACCTGTAATATCGAGGCAGCAGGAAAGCAATTTTAAACATGCCAGAATGCAGGGAATATTGTTCCCATTATCCCTTCCTGAAAGGGGGTGGGGCTGGAGATTCAGAGGAGCAAAGTTTTTGTATGTTTTTGAAGTTAAGCTGGTATAATTTCAAATTAGGGTGTTAAAACTTTAAGATGTTAGACATAGTCCCCACGGTAGGCACAAGTAAATGGCTATACAATATATGCAAAAGGAAACAAAAAAGAAATTAAAACATGCAAAAAGCAACTAAATGCAAAAGAAGATAGTAATATAGGAAGTGAGGAACAAATAAAGCTATGAGGCATATAGAAGAAAACAGCAAAACAGTAGAGGTGAATCCCTCCTTGCCAGGGGTTAAACTCTCCAAAGACAGAAATTAGTACAGTGAAGTAAAAAACATGATCTAACTAGATGCTGTCTATAAGAGACTCAGTTTAGATCCAAGGACACAGATAGGTTGAAAGTGAAAAAATGGAAAAGATAGTCCATGCAAATAGTAGCCAAAAGAGAGTAGGACTTGCTAAGCTGTAACAGATAAAACAGACTTTAAATCAAAACAGGTTACAAGAGACAAAGAACGATATTATATATTAATAAAAGGTTCAATACAGCAAGAAGATAATACAATTACAAATGTTTACAGACATAATAACAAGCCACCAAAGTATATAAAGCAAAAACTGAAGAAAGTGAAGGAAGAAACAGTCCTACAATAATACTTGGAGATGTCAACACCCCACTCTCCATAATGGATAGAACCAGATAGAAGATAAGTAAGAGAACTTGAACAAACAAAAAACCAAATGGTTTTAACAAGAGAATGTTCTACCCAACAACAGAATAGACATTCTTCTCACCTGCAAATGAGACATTCTCTAATACAGATGATATATTATACCACAATTCAATTCTCAATAGATTTTTTAAAAGATATATAAGGATAACAAGTATTTTCTCTGATTACAATAAAATGAAGCTAAAATCAATAACAAAAGGAAAACTGGAAAATTCACAAAATGTGTGAATTAAACAATACACTTTTAACCAACCAATGGGTCAAGTAAGAAATCATAATAGAAATAAGAAAATATTTAGAAATAAATGGGAATGAAAAAACACTGCTTTCATTTGTATAATAATGAAAATATGAAACTTGAGGGACGCAGTGAAAACAATGCTAAGGGGGAAATTTAAACACTCACCTAAAAGAAAAAGAAAAATCTCAAATCAACAACCTAAATTTACACCTTAAGAAATTAGAAAAGAAGAGCAAACTAAACCCAAAGCTAGCAGGAGGAAGAAATAATAAAGATTAGAGCAGAGATAAATGAAATAGAAAATAGGAAAAGAATACAGGAAAGCAATGAAACCAAAAGTTGGTTCTTCTAAAAGTTTAACAAAATGGACAAACTTTTAGCAATATTGACTAAGAAAACTATATTTGAATTTTGACAGTTTTTCCACTACTGTCCTGTTTTGTTTGTTTGTCTGTTTAGAATCCAGTCCAGGATCCCACATTGCATTAATTCACATGTTTCTTTGATCTCCTCCAATCTCTGGTAGTTTCTCTATTTCCTTGTGTTTCCCCATCTGGACATTTTTGAAGAGTACTTGTCAGATACTTTATAGAATGTTCCTCAGTTAAGGAACTTCTGAAGTTTTAAGGTTCTTCTGAAGTTTTCTCATGATTAGATTGGAGTTATGCACTTTGGGGAAGAATAACACAGAAGTGAAGTGTCCCGTTAGGGTACATGGCATGAACATGACTTACTACTTCTGGATAGAAACAATCTAATGGCAGCCCTGAAGTTTTTCTCTTTGTCTTGACAGTTTTTTTCACATTGTGGGGATGACAAACAAAAACAGTTTTTATTGCACTGTTGAACCACTCTGGAAGAATTAGGAGCCTAGTAATTTTTTTCTAAAACCCCGAGGAGGCTGCATTGCCTTAGGATGCCCAAGCAGATGAGGAGCAAACCTTTGGTGATATTCAGTGTCTCTCTGGGCAGGTGCACAGACAAAAATAATCCAGGTGCAAAAGAAAACTGGATCCTACAGAAATGCAAGATAAGAAAAAGGTGCCGGAAATAAAACAGGTCAGTTCACAATGATAAGAGCAAAGGTGACTGAGAATGAGAAACGGCTACATCCTTGCCTATATCACTAATCAGTGACAATATTTTATTACATCCTGACAGAAAGTAACATAAGGATCACTGGAAATTTCTACTCCTTCAAGTGTGAGAAACCATATTGTTTCACAAATGTCTCCAGTTGAACTATCTAAAAATGCAATGTAAGTCAGTCCAAAGGCTAACAGACTCCGGAGGAGAGATGCATGCTTGAGTAGGACCATCTTGGCAGAAGAGATAAGAGAAAACTACCTAGTTTTAAGCACAGATCATGTACCCAGAGACCAATTCCATTTTCTCTGAGCTACCAGTGTCTCTCTTTTAGACACTTCTCATTTTGCTAACTTTATTATATATACCTTGATAGTTAAGTATGTACATCTACATGTGTTTATATAGTTACATATATACAATATAATATGTTTAATTGATGGTGTTATTCAAAACTTTAAACTCTACTTTTCAAAAAATTAATCTAATCACTCTAGTTCTGGGCAGAGTTCCATGAAATAGTCCATTGACCTGCAGAAGCAGCATCACCTCAGAGATTGTTAAGTTCCAATCCTCCAGTCCTATTCCAGAATGAATGAATCAGAACCTCCAGAGGTGGGGCCCAGAAATCTGTATTTTAACAAGCTCGGCAAGTGACTCTTCTTTGTTGTTTTTGTTTTTATTGAGGTATAGTTGATTTACAATACTATGTAAGTTCAGATGTAATAACGTAGTGATTCACAATTTTTAAAAGTTATATCCATTTATAGTTATTATAAGATACTGGCTCTATTCTGTGTATATATCCTTGTAGCTATTTTACACATAGTAGTTTGTACCTCTTAACCCCTATCCCTCTCTTGCCCCTTTTTCCTTCCCTCTCTCCACTGGGAACCACTAGTTTGTTCTCTATATCTATGAGTCTGTTTCTTTTTTGTTATATTCACTAGTTTGTTTTAATTTTTAGATTCCACACATAAGTGATATCATACAATATTTCACTTTTTCTGTTTGACTTCTTTCACTAAGCATAATACCCTCTAAGTCCATCATGTTGTTGCAAAAGGCAAAATTTCATTTTTTTATGGTTGAGTAGTGTTCCATTGTGTGTGTGTATATATATATATATATAGAGAGAGAGAGAGAGAGAGAGAGAGAGAGAGAGAGAGATAGACATTTATATACCACATCGTCTACCTCTTCATCTGTTGTTGGACACTTGGGTTCCTTCCATATCAAGACAGCCAAGGTTATTGTAGATAATACTGCTATGAACATTGGGATGCCTATATCTTTTCAAACTATAGTTTTCATTTTCTTCAGATATATACCCAGAAGTGGAATTGCTGGATCATATGGTGGTTCTATTTTTAGTTTTTGAGGAACCTCCATACTGTTTTCCACAGTGGCTGCACCAATTTACATCCCCACAAAAAATGTACAAGGGTTTCCTTTTCTCCACATCCTCACCAGCATTTGTAATTTGTGGTCTTTCCCAGATGATTCTTATAAACCCTATATCTAATGAAAAGACCCACTATTTTGGAAGAAGGATTAAAAGACGTGGAATGACTTTCCATCTTAGTTTGAGCATTATGAAGAAGACATATATGGTCAAGAATACATAGGTTAAAAATTCATTTGAAGAATGAATGGCAATTAAGAATTTTATTTTCTCTCCCTCTCTGAATTTTAACTTCTTTGGAGGCTTCCAGGTAAACAATGACTACTATTATCTTAATATTGGATTAGTCCAAGATCTTAAAATCAGTTAGCAATTTCACATGACATAATTAAATTATCATTGAAGAATAATACCATCACTGTTAATAATAAGAATCTGACAGAGAAACAAGACCCTTGAAAACATTTCCCAGTTAGTTTAGTTAGCCTAATTCCATAGGCTCACATCATTTTCATTTTTGCCTGAGATTTATAAGGACAAAATTTATAAAGATGTTAGTTATTTAAATTATGATTCAATTTAATTGGACAACCATGTTTACACTTACAATCCTTAAATATTAGTGTAAATAATAATAAACTATACAGCTTATAGGCAATTTAAGAATTTAGGTGATTCTTTTAATTTAGATTATTTATTTAAACCAAATCCAAATCCTACATAAATTAAAATGACCTATTTGCATGTTTATTTCTCACAGTGGTAAAATCAAGAAGTCATATAGCCATCTTTTTTTTTTTTTTGCTTTGTACACATTTTAATAAGTTGGGAAAATCCTCATAATTTTTTTAACATCTTTATTGGGGTATAATTGCTTTACAATGGTGTGTTAGTTTCTGCTTTATAACAAAGTGAATCAGTTCTACATATACATATGTTCCCATATCTCTTCCCTCTTGCATAGAGCCATCTTTGAAGCCCCAGACTCCCCCCAAAATTTAATTCATCAAAGAGTATGCCATGATAGGTATATAAAATTACTTTGGTGAAATTTTAATTTCCTGGATTTAGTTTACCTTCTAAATCTCAGTGAAAAGTCTTAATGCAAAATTGTTTCTTAAAACCCCTTTTATGACTATGAATTGTTGACCTGATGTCAACTTGCATGTGTTCATTATCTTCAATTCAGCAGGGACACTCGAGTCAACAGCCACAGGTAGCTTTTCTCTTTCTCATCAAACAAACTGTTTAGGAAAAGGAATTACATTAGAAGGATACTGTTTAAACTTTGGCCAAAAACTTAGTAGTTTACCTGGTTATTCACATGACGTTCTAAATTTTTATTAGAGTGTAACCTTTACCATTTAACCAAAGTTTTACTTTTTCCACTTGGCAGGCCTATTTTGTCAAATACAAAACCACATTAAGGTTGAAACTACTCATTTCTTCAAACTATTTACTGTATTTCTTTTACCAATCAATGCAAATTCCGTCAGTGACACTGGATTTGAGAGGCTTGCGCCCTCGGTTTTATCTGTGAAAGTCGACGGGCCTTCAGTCCTTAATCAAAGGGAATTTCCCAACTTATCCAAAGGTAACCTGGAAAGGAAACAGCTTTCCTTTGCCCTGGGGGTGTGCTCACACCAGGCGCTTCCTGCACATGCCTTGCTTCAGAATCAGAAAAGCCAGTCCCTCCTGAGGACCCCGAATTTTCTGGGATGGCATCTCATTCCTCTACTCACACAAAGGAAAAAAAGCCGCTCTAAAAAGACTACACTGAGGGCTTCCCTGGTGGTTGAGAGTCCGCCTGCCGATGCAGGGGACACGGGTTCGTGCCCCGGTCTGGGAAGATCCCACATGCCGCGGAGCGGCTGGGCCCGTGAGCCATGGCCGCTGAGCCTGCGCGTCTGGAGCCTGTGCCCCGCAACGGGAGAGGCCGCAACAGTGAGAGGCCCGAGTACCGCAAAAAAAAAAAAAAAAAAGGCTACACTGTCTATCCACAGGAATAGATATGAAGACATAAGTTCCAGTGAGAAAAGGCAAATTTAAGAATAAGTGCTGGACTTCCCTGGTGGCACAGTGGTCGCGGACCCACCTGCCAATGCAGGAGACATGGGTTCGATTCCTGGTTCCGGGAAGATCCCGCATGCCGCGGAGCGGCTGGGCCCGTGTGCCACAACTACTGAGCCCGTGTGCTGCGACTACTGAGACCCACGTGCCTAGAGCCCATGCTCCGCAACAAGAGAAGCCACGGCAATGAGAAGCCCGCGCACCGCAATGAAGAGTAACCCCCGCTCACCGCAACTAGAGAAAAGCCTGCCCGCAGCCATGAAGACCCAATGCAACCAAAAATAAATAAAATTATTTAAAAAAAAAAGAATAAGTGCTGGGCTTCCCTGGTGGCTCAGTGGTTGAGAGTCCGCTTGCCGATGCAGCGGATACGGGTTCGTGCCCCTGTCCGGGAAGATCCCACATGCCGCGGAGCGGCTGGGCCCGTGAGCCATGGCCGCTGAGGCTGCGCGTCCAGAGCCTGTGCTCCGCAACGGGAGAGGCCACAGTGGTGAGAGGCCCACGTACTGCAAAAAAAAAAAAAAAAAAAAAAGAATAAGTGCTGAGTAATGCCAGGTATATGAGTCTAAAAGCACATAGAAACACTATACGTTGTCATTTACATATGTGGAATAGTGAGAGAAAACACAACAGTGGTTGCCTGGGGATGAAGGGGTTTGATTGAGAAAACGGTCTGGATTATAAATGAGAGCAGCTGCCTCTGAGAGAGCAGAGGGCAAGACGACTGGAGATGCCGACGAGAACAGGCCTTCCAGCGGCCAAGAGCAGAAGCCAGGATCTGGAAGTCCGTCCAAGGACCCCGTCAGGCTCCTTCTGCCCCGCTCACCTCACCCCTCAACCCAGGTCGGGGCCCAGGTGAAAGGGCATGAGCACCTTGCTTTAAAATTTTTAGAGACCGGAGGCTGTCGGGACTCCCCTCAGGCGGGTCTACAAATGGTTAAAGCCCCGAGGCTTGTTGGTCATGGATGAGCCATAGGCCGTGGGGACCAGACGCGAACCTGGAGCAGAGTTGGAAGCGGGTCAGAAGTCACTCATGCGACCTCAGTATCACTCTGCTGGGATGAAACAGTCTCCGTGGGACTTGAGGGTGGGAGAGTGGAGGTGGAAATCATTTCTAGGTGATCTCATCAAATCCAGGATTTCACCCTGGAAGTATTTCTGATTATGTTTACAGCCAAGAGATGGAATCTGCAGAACTCAGTGGTGATTGGATCCTGGGCTGACACCTCTGATGTGTTCAAGGGCCCAGATTACTAACGCTAAGCCCTTTGAGTTCAAATCTAGAACCTATGACTGACTCTCTGTGTGATCTCCAGCAAATGGCTTAACCTCTCTGAGCCTCACTTTCTGCATCTTATGCTGACAGTTATAAATTCCACCTCATACTACTGTGGTGAGAATGAAATGGGCTAATTGTGTAAATCGTCCCGCCCACCCCCACCCCCCGCCACAGTTTGAACACCTGGGAAATGGCTGTAAAAACGTCCCGAGGTGCCTTGTGGGTAACCCAATCAGGTAGGTAACCTGAAAGGTTTAGAATTCCCAAGTGTCTGATTTGGGTGCTCTGGGATCCGCCCAGAGGGCGTGGCCAACCAAAGAATGCTGGTCTGGGACCCCAGTACATCCGGCCCCCGAGACTATATAAGAGGTCAGCTACTTCAGCCTGCAGCCCAGTCTTGGCAACTCTTGGCTCACGACGCTGAGGTCCCTGGCCACACAATGGATCCACTGACGGTGAGTCTGCGGCCAATGTCTGGGTACTGAGGTGGAAGGTCGTGAGTCCTAGCAGGGGGTACACTCTCATGGAAGAGGAACCCAAACATTCAAAACATTAATTTATTTGAGGCCTTCTTTACTGAGCACCCCTGTGTGTCTGCACTGTCCAGGGGGTGCCCTCGTGCAGACAGTCGAGTTCCTGAAGAAGAGACAGTGTTGGGACCTGTCCAGTTGGCTGCTGTCCCCGAAGGCCCCTTGAGGGCAAGGCTGCTGCCTAGATTGTACACCCCCCCAGTCCCCAGATCACTACCTGGTACTGGGCAGCTGCAACCTGTGTGGAAAGGATGGAAGGATGTGCAAAATGGGTGGCCATGTGTGGAGGGGCCTGGGTGGATTCTGGTAGAAATTAGACAATCAAGAGAACGAGTTATATAGCCCGTGGCAGGGGGCACCGATTTCTCCCTTCCTTGAAAACATTTTATTTTTATTTACCCAGCTTTATTGAGGTATAATTGGCAAACTCGCATAAATGTAAAGTGTACAACATGCTGATTTGTTGTATGTATATGTTGTGAAATGATTACCACACTCAAAGTGGTTAACACAATCATCACCTGATGTGGTTACCTTTCTGTTTTGGGTGACGATGCTTAAGATCTACTCTCTTAGCAAATTTCTAGTATCCAGTACAGCATTATTAACTATCACCATCATGCTGTACATTAGATCCTCAGAACTTATTCCTCTTATGAATTGTGTACTCTTTGACAAAGAGCTCCCACTTCCCCACCCCCCATCGCCTAGCAACTTCCACCCTTCTCTCTGATTCTATGAGTTCAACTGTTTTCCTCATTCTACATAAAAATAATAAGATAAAGTTTATGTTTCTTTCTGACTTATTTCACATAGAATAATGCCATGCCCTCTAGGTTCATCCATGTAGTCACAAATGTCAGGATTTCCTTCTTTCTGATGGCCAAATAATGTTCTCTGTTCTCAGAAAGTAGAGCGTTCCTATGAAACTTTTTGTAAGCTGAAATGGCATAAAGCAATGAGGCAATTACCTCAGGACGCTTCTTGCTAAAGGACGGGCAAAACAAATGGAGATAAAGCCCAGGTGCTCACAGACAGAGTTCAAGGGTATGGCGGCTTGCTGAGGAGGTGCTGAGTGTAGTCCCCCAGGGAGGAGCTGCCACTCTCCCTGTTCTGGGTGTGCGTTGCTTCTGTTCAAGTTCACTGCAAAACAAATGTTGAGGGACTTCCCTGGTGGTCCAGTGGTTAAGAGTCTTCATTTCCAGTGCAGAGAGTGCGGGTTTGATCCCTGGTCAGTTAACTAAGATTCTACATGCTGCACGAGGTGGCCAAAAAAAAAATGATTAGCACTATTTTCACTTTCACCTGTTTTTCTAAAAGTGAAAATACTCTTCTGGTTTTTTTTTTTTTTTTTTTTGCGGTATGCGGGCCTCTCACTGCTGTGGCCTCTCCTGCTGCGGAGCACAGGCTCCGGACGCGCAGGCTTAGTGGCCATGGCCCACGGGCCCAGCCGCTCTGCGACATGCGGGACCCTCCCGGACCGGGGCACGAACCCGTGTCCCCTGCATCGGCAGGCGGACTCTCAACCACTGTGCCACCAGGGAAGCCCCTCTTCTGGGTTTTTTGTTTGTTTGTTTTTGGTTATTGAAAACAGGTATTAATGTAGGTCTTCCATAAAAGCAAAGTGGCATAATGCAAACTTTCCAAAAAGCTCTGGATACCTGAATAGCACATTTTCTTTATCATTCATCCTATGGACAGACACGGGTTGTTTCCATATCTTGACTATGGCGACTAGGGCTGCATTGAACCTCTGAGTGTGGATCTCTTTTCGAGATACAGATTTCATTTCCTTTGAACACCCGGAAGTGGAATAGCTGGATCATATGGTAGTTCTAGTATTTAATTTTCCAGGAACTTCCATACTGTTTTCCATAACAGCTGTACCAATTTACATTCGAACAGCAGTGCATGAGGGTTCCCTTTTCTCCAAATCCTCCCCCAATTTTATATCTCGTCTTTTTGATAGTAGCTATTCTAACAGTTATGAGGTGCTATTTTACTGTGGTTTCTGTTTGCATTTCCCTGATGATTAGTGATGATCAGCACCTTTTTGTGTACCTATTGGCCATCTGTATGTCTTTGCAAAAATGTCTGTGAAGGTCCTTCGCCCATTTCTAAGTCAGATTGGTTTTTGCTATGGAGTGGTATGAGTTCCATATATATTTAGATATGAACCCCTTATCAGATAGATGGTTTGCAGAGATTTTTCTCCCATCCACAGGTTGCTTTTTGACTTTGTTGCTTGTTTCCTTTGCTGTGCAGAAGCTTTCAGTTTGATGGAGTCCCACTTGTTTATTTTGGCTTTTGTTGCACATGCTTTTGGTGTCAAATACAAAATAATCAATGCCAAGACCAGTGTCAAGGAAATTTTTCCCCTATGTTTTCTTCTAGAATCTTCATGGTTTCAAGTTTTATATTTAATTCTTTAGTATATTTCAAGTTAATTTTTGTGAGTTCTATAAGATGGGGATCCACTTTCATTCTTAAACCTGTGTGTATCTAGTTTTGCCAACACCCCTTATTGCAGCGACTATCTTTTCTACATTGTGTGTTCTTGGCACCCTGGTCAAAGATGCATAGATTTATTTCTGGCTCTCTATTCTGTTCCATTAGTCTATGTGTCTCTTTTTCAGCCAGTACCATACTATTTTGATTACTATAGCTTTATAATACAGTTTGAAATCAGGAAGTGTTATGCCTCTTTTCTTTCTCAGATTGCTTTTGTAATTTGGGTCTTCGGTGGATTGAGTTGAACTTTAGAATTGTTTTTTCTATTTTTGTAAAAAATGCCATTGGAATTTTGTTAAGAATTCCTTTGAATCCTTAGATCAATTTGGGTAATTGCTCATTTTAACAATATTAATTCTTTCAATCTAAGAATAGGGGATATCTTTCCATCTATTTGTGTCTTCTTCAATCTCATCAATATAATTTTCACTGTTCAGGTGTTTCACCTCTATGGTTAAATTTATTCCTAAGTACCTTATTGTTTTGATGCTATTGCAAGTGGGATTGTTTTTTTAATTTCTCTTACTGAGAGTTGTTTGTGTATAGAAACACTACTGATTCTTGTATCCTGCAAATTTGCTAAATTCACTTATTCTAGGCATGTTTTTGTGGAGCCTTTAGAGTTTTCTGTATATAACATCATGACATCTGCAAACAGATATTTTTGCTTCTCCCTTTCCGATTAAGATGCCTTTTATTTCCTTTTCTTAATTAATTGCTCAGGCTAGGAATTCCAGTACTATGTTGAATAGAAGTGACAGCTGGCACCTTTGTCTTGTTCTGGAACTTAGAGAAAAATCTTCAGCTTTTCAACACCTAATTTGTAGATTTTGTCATGAAAAGGTGTTGAATTTTGTCAAGTGTTTTGTCTGCAGCTACTAAAATAACCATATTTGTTTCATCCTTCATTTTTTAATTCATTAGACACATTTATTGATTTGTGTGTATTGAACATTCCTGTAACCCAGGGATAAACCCCATTTAAGGATGGTGTATAATCCATTTAATGTGCTCTGAATTTGGTTTGCTAGAGTATTGTTGAAGATTTTTACATCTATGTTCATCAGGAATACTGACCTATAATTTTATTTTATTATTTATTTATTTGTTTATTTATTTATATTTCTTTTTTGTTGGGTCTTCATTGCTGTGCGTGGGCTATCTCTAGTTGTGGTGAGTGGGGGCTACTCCTCGTTGTGGTGCACAGGCTTCTCATTGCGGTGGATTCTCTTGTTGCAGAGCATGGGCTCTAGGTGTGCAGGCTTCAGTAGTTGTGGCTCGCGGGCTCTAGAGTACAGGCTCGGTAGTTGTGGCACACAGGCTTAGTTGCTCCACGGCAAGTGGGATCTTCCCAGACCAGGGCTCGAACTAGTGTCCCCTGCATTGACAGGTGGATTCTTAACCACTGCGCCATCAGGGAAGTCCCTGGCCTATAATTTTATTTTCTTGTAGTGTCCTTATAAGCTTTGGTGGCAGGATAACACTGGCCTCATAATGAATTTGGAACTAATCCTTCCTCTTCAATTATTGGGAAGAATGTGAGAAAGATGGACATTAATTCTCTAAAGTTTTGGTAGACTTGATCAGTGAAGTCACTTTCACTGTTGGAATCTTGTTGGAAAGATTTTTGATGACTGATATACGTCTATTCAGATTTCCATTTCCTTATGGTTCAGTCTTGGTAGGTTGTATGTTTCTAGGAATTAACCCATTACTTTTAGGCTATCCAATTTTTTGGCATATAATTGTTAATAGTAATCACTTATGATCTTTATATTTCTGCAGTCTCTGTTATACTCCTTCCTCTTTCATATTTGATTTTATTTGTTAGACTGTTCTCTTTCTTTCATCTATAGTCTAGCTAAAGCTTTGTCAATTTTGCTTGTCTTTTCAAAATCCATGTCTTAGTGTCATTGACCTTTTCTATTATTTTTCTAGTCTCTATTTCATTTATTTCTGCTATGGTCTCTGTTATTTCTTCTTTTCTTCCACTAGCATTGGTTGTAATTTGTTCTTTTCTAGTTCCTTGAGATGTGAACTTTGATTGCTTATTTGAGATCTTTCTGGTTTCTTAATGTGGGCACATAATTGTTATAAACTTCTTTTCTAGAACTACTATTGCTGTCTCTCATATGTTTTGGTATGTTGTGTTTCCATTTTCATTTGTCTCAAAATATTTTCTTTTCTTTTGATTTCTTCTTTGACCCATTGATTGCTCAGCAGTGTGCTGTTTAATTTCCACATATTTGTGACTTTTCCAACATTTCTCTTTTTTGATTTCTACTTTCACACCATTTTGGTAAGAAAAGATACTGGATATGACCTTAATCTTATTAAATTTTTAAAACTTTTTGTGATGTAACATATGATCATGATTTATCCTAGAGAATGTTCTATGTGTACCTGAGAAGAATGTGTATTCTTGTGCTGTTGGATGGAATGTAGTATATATGTCTGTTAGGTTCATTTGATCTAATGTGCAGTTCAAGTCCAATATTTCTATATTGATCTTCTGTCTGGAAGATCTATCTATTGTTGAAAGTGGGGAATGAAGTCCCCAGCTACTGTTGTGCTGCTGTCTATTTCTGGCTTCAGAACAGTTAGTATTTGTTTAACATATTTATGTGTTCTTATGTTGAGTCCATTAATTTACAATTGTTATATCCTCTTGATTAATTGTTCCCTTTTCTTATATAATGATATTCTTTTTCTCATGTAACAGCTTTGATTAATCAACTTTTCTGATATAGTATAGCTACCCTGCTCTCTTTTGGTTTCCATTTGCACGGAATGTATTTTGTCATCTTTTCACTTTCATCCTACATGTGTCCCGAAACCTTAAACATCAACTATATTACAATTTTTAAAAGTCTGTGGGGCAAGATCTCTGCAGGGGATGGTATGGTATTCATGCATTTATTGAGATACCACGTCCACTGACAGATGAGAGTACCATAGGGAAAGCTCATATTTTAGAAATATTACCCTGACTGTCTTTGGAGGATACACAAGATGGAGTCAACCCCAGATTCACAGAGGCCAATTAAGAGGCAGTTGCAGGCTTTTAGGCAAGCAATGATGGTGGGCTAGACTAGGATTTGGTCAATAGGTATGGAGAAGCACAGTGTGTGGAACTGGGATTTGAGCTAGGTAAGGCACATGAAATTCTAACTTTTTTTTGCAGGATCTCACAAATGAAGACCAAGTTCATTTATCAGGCAGTGGCAAAGAGGCTTCAGGGGACTCTTACCTTCAAGCAATTGAAGAAATTGAGGCATTTTATCAATACCTCAATGAGAAATATAAGGCAGGAACTCCAGCTGCACCAGAGCCAGAGCTCTATGTACCTCTGACTGACCATGATGAGAACAGCCAAAAGGAGTCAATCCAGAACCAGGTGATGTATCCTTTGAAGCCCACAATGATGATTTCTACACGTTCTAACATCCCTAGACAGTTCTTATCCCGAACTAAGATCACTCCATGTTAGAGCCCTTGATTTGCCCTTGGAAACCTAAGCAAGACCCTTTTTGACCCCAAGGTGACCTCTTTTGATGAGAGCAAACCCACAGTAACATCTCAGATGACAGATGTTACTGACACCCCAAACACATCCTGAGATTTTAAAGGCTGGTTGCAGACCTAGAACTGGGGGAGTGGAAATCAGAAGTCCTTTACTGGGTCCTTTTTCTATGAGGTCTTCCCAACTGGATCTGTCACACCCTGCTAAGGATGAAGTAGAGTTCTCTAGTCTTGAGGAGCTTTCAGTCCAGTAGTGAGGGAAGGGGAGTAGACAGGCATAACAGTATTTCAAGAGTGTAAATGAGAGGAAAGGAAGTGCCCTAATATGATGTTATTAGAGGTTGACTTCCAATGAGGCTTCATCTCAGAGAATCCCTAGGTTTTTTTTTTTTTTGAAGTGGCGCTTTTTTATTTTTTAATATTTATTTATTTGCTTGTGCTGGATCTTAGTTGCGGCCGGCAGCATCCTTAGTTGTGGCTCACAGGCTCCTTAGCTGTGGCATGTGAACTCTTAGTTGCTGTATGCATGTGGGATCTAGCTCCCTGACCAGGGATCAAACCCGGGCCCCCTGCATTGGGAGTGAGGAGTCTTAACCACTGCCCCATCAGGGAAGTCCCAAGAATCCCTAGGTTTTGATGGTCCTTTTTGTTGGAGTGTCTCCACAGTGACATTGGCCTCATGAGGGTACCCATTTCCACACCTCCAAGTGACTGTGGCTTCTGCTACATTGTGACTTGGAAAATTCCAGTTATTTCCAAGTGTGAATATATATAATAATTAAATTTAAGGGCATCTATCACTTCTATGGATTTTTTTGTAGGAGAAGATGACTTTGGAGTGCCCTCAGTCTACCATAGTCAATGGCTGTACAGTCATAAATTTTTAATATAACCTGGGGGAATTATCCTAGCTGTCTCTCTGCTCTGAGATTCAGGACAGGACAGAGAGACCAGTCTTTGGTGGCAGGGATAGGAATGGATGTCATATTTGATAAGACAGGCTATAGTCACTAAGACACGTTACTGAGAGAGACAGGCTGAGCAAAGGACAGGACAGGGATATGGCAAAACTGAGCAGACTGGTCTGGCTAAAGCAAGACAAGAGCTGCAAGGAGGCACACAGGGTGAAAAGATGTGAGGCTACTGACATGATGGCTTTGGGGAGTTCATTGTAAGCTTTCTACCAGATGTATAGGAAACCTAGAAGCGTAAGGATGGCCAATGAGAATAGAAGTATAGACTTTGGCCATGTGCACGTTAGGCCACTGCTTGTAATGAGGCTCCTTCTTGGAATGGTTCCTGGAGGCTGATGCTTTCCAGGATGGTTCTCAGGAAGCTGGAATGCCAAGGACAACCCCGTACATTTCTGGGGGAAATGTCCACAGTGGTTCAGGTCTGTGACCACCCAGAGTGAGATAGGTCCAATTCAAGTTAAGAGTCTTCTACTTAGGCCATGTCACTTCACCTTTTTGGACCCCTATTTACTCTTCTTTAATAGGGATTAAGCATGGCTCCTGTTTCTGAGGCATGATGGGAATAAAATGAGATAAGATGTTTGGAAGTTCGTTAATTTAACCAAATCTCCAGTAGGATGTCTGGGAGATGGGACATCTTTGGAAAAGTCTCTGGGCAGGGGCGGGCAATACAGAGATAGGGGATTAAGAGGTACAAACTCTTATGTATACAAGCTACAAGTATATATTGTATAAAACAAGGAATATAAAAATTATTTATAATAACTAGAATTTGAGTATAACCTTTATTATGATTCACTATATTGTATACCTGTAACATATAATACTATACATTAAGTATACATCAATTTAAAAAAGGTCTGTGGGGCAAGATCTCTACAGGAGATGGTGGGGCTTTCATTCATTCATCGAGATTCCCACCTTCACTGATAGATAGGAGTTGCATAAGAAGACTTTTCTTTTCCTTTTTCTTTTTTTTTTTTTTTGCGGTACGCGGGCCTCTCACTGTTGTGGCCTCTCCCATTGCGGAGCACAGGCTCCGGACGCGCAGGCTTATCGGCCATGGCTCACGGGCCCAGCCGCTCCGCGGCATGTGGGATCTTCCCGGACCGGGGCACGAACCCGTGTCCCCTGCATTGGCAGGCGGACTCTCAACCACTGCGCCTCCAGGGAAGCCCAAGACTTTTCATTTTAGAAATATTACTCTGACGGTCTTTGGAGGTTACCCTACATGGAGTCAACTCCAGATTCACAGAGGCCACTTAAGAGGCAATTGCAAACTTTGGGCAAGAAATGATGATGGGCTAGACTAGGATTGGGTCAGCAGGGATGGAGAGGAAGGGTGTGTGAAATTGGGATTTGAGCTGGTTATGACACATGAACTTCTTTTTTTGCAGAATCCCACAACTGAAGATCTAGTTCAGTTATCAGGCAACAGCAAAGGGATGTCGAGGGACTCTTACCTTCAGACAATTGAAGAAATTGAGGCATTTCTCCAGGACATCAATGAGACACATGAGGCAAGATGCCCAGCTGCACCAGAGCCAGAGCTCTATGTGCCTCTGAGTGCCCATGAAGAGGACAGCCAAAAGGAGTCAATCCAGAACCAGGTGATGAAATTTTGAGGCTCACAGTGATGATTTCTGCATGTTCTAACATCCCTGGGACAGTTCTCATCCAGAACTAAGATCACCCCATGGTAAAGCACTTGATTTGCCCCCTGGAAACCTTAAGTGAGACATTTTTTGACCCCAAGGTGACCTCTTTTGATGAGAGTAAACCCAAGTAACATCCCAGTTGACAGATGTCACTGACACCCCAAACACATCCTGAGATTTTAGAGGCTGGATGCAGACCTAGAGCTGGAGGAGTAGAAATCAGAAGTCTTTCTTTGGGTCCCTTTTCTCTGACGTCTGCCCAGCTGGATCTGTCAGACCCTGATAAGGTGGAAGTAGAGTTCTCTAGTCTTGAGGAGTTTTCAGTCCAGTGGTAGGGGAAGGGGAGAAGACAGGCATGACACTGTTTCAAGAGTGGGAATGATAGTAAAAGAAGTGCCCTAGTACGATGTTATTAGAGGTTGACTTCCAGTGAGGTTTCGTCTCAGAGAATCCCTAGGTTTTGATGGCCCTTCTTGGAGGATTGTCTCCACAGTGACATTGGCCTCATGGAGGTACCCTTTTCCACACCTCCAGGTGACGGTGGCTTCTGCTACACTGTGGCTTAGAAAATTCCACTTATTTCCAAGCATGAATGTAGATAACAATTAAATTTAAGGGCATCTATCACTTCTATGGATTTTTTTGTAGCAGAAGATGACTTCGGAGTGCCCTCAGTCTACCATAGTCAATGGCTGTACAGTCATATGTTTCGAACATAGCCTGGGTGAACTATCCTAGCTGTCTCTCTGCCCTGAGAGTTAGGACAGGGTGGGAGAGACCAGTCTTTGGTGGCAGGGATAAGAATGGATGTCATGTTTAATAAGACAGGCTATGAGCAAGGGACAGGACAGGGATATGGCAAAAGTGAGCAGACTGGTCTGGCTAGAGTAGAATAAGAGCTGCAAGGAGGCACATAGGGTGAAAAAGATGTGAGGCTACAGACATGATGGCTTTGAGGAGTTAACTGGAAGCTTTCTACCAGATGTATAGGAAACCTAGAAGCGTAAGGATGGCCAATGAGAATAGAAGTATAGACTTTGGCCATGTGCACATTAGCCTCTGCCTGTAATGAAGCTTCTTCTTGGAATGGTTCCTGGAGGCTGATGCTTTCCAGGATGGTTCTCAGGAAGCTGGAATGCCAGGTGGAACTCCAGGAGGTCTCTTGGGGAAACCTCCACAGAGGATCAGGTCTGTGAGCACCAAGAGAAAGACAGGTCCAATTCAAGTTAAGAATCTTCTACTTGGGCCATGTCATTTCACCTCTTTGGAGGTCTGTGAATTCTTCTTTAATACGGTTTTATCATGGCTCCTGTTTCTGGGGTCATGGGTGGAATAAAATGCGATAATATGTTTGGAAGTTCATTAAATTAAACAAATCTCTGGTAGGATTTCTGGAAGATGGGGCATCTGTGGAAAAGTCTCTGTTGGGGCGGGGCAATATAGAGACAAGGGATTAAGAGGTACAAACTCTTATGTATACAACAAGCTACAAGGATATATTGTACAAAACAAGGAATATAGCCAATATTTTATAATAACTAAAGCTTGAGTATAACATTTAACTATTGTGAATCACTATATAGTACATCTATAACATATAATAGTGTACATCAAGTGTTCATCAATTTTCTAAAAGTCTATGGGGCAAGCTCGCTGCAGGGGATAGTGGGGTGTTTCCATTCATCTAGAATCCCACCTCCACTGATAGGTAGGAGTAGCATAGGAAGACTTTTCATTTTAGAAATATTACTGTTTATGGAGGGCACACCGGATGAAGTCAACTCCAGATTCACAGAGGTCAATTAAGAGGAAATTGCAGGCTTTTATGCAAGCAATGATGGTGGACTAGACGAGGACTGGGTCAGCAGGGATGGAGAGGAAGGGCGTGTGGAGTTAGGATTTGAGCTGGGTAAGACATCTGACTTCTAACTTTTTTTGCAGAATCCCACAGCTGAAGATCTAGTTCGGTTATCAGGCAACAGCAAAGAGGCTTCCATGACTTCTTTCTTTCTGACACTTGAGGACATTGATGAGTTTCTCCAGGACATCAATGAGATACATGAGGCAAGAACCCCCGCTGCACCAGAGTCAGAGCTCTATGTACCTCTGACTGCCCGTGATGAGGACAGCCAAAAGGAGTCAATGCAGAACCAGGTGATGAATCCTTTGATGCCCACAAGGATGATTTATGCATGTTCTAACATCCCTGGGACAGTTCTTGTCCATATCTAACAACAACCCATGTTAAATCCCTTGATTTGCCCCCTGGGAACCTAAAGTGCCTTTCTTTTTGACCCCAAGGTGACCTCCTTTGATGAGAGAAACCCTGCAGCAGCATCCCAGTTGATGGATGTCACTGACACCACAAAGGCGTTCATCACTGATTGTAAAGTGACACCCGTTAATGCAAACAAGATGACAATCCCCAATAAGGGTAGCCAGATGAAGATCCTCGATGATGACCAGAGCCTCAGTGGAGGCCAGATGACCTTTGGTGGGGACCAGACCCTCTATGAGGGTCAGATGAAGAACCCCAGTGAATGCCAGATTCTCAGTGGAGCCCAGATGACCTTCCCTTGGGACCAGGCTGTCTCTGGAAGTCAGATGAAAACCATCCATGTATACCAGACCCACAATGGAGGCCAGATGAGCTTCAGTGGGGACCAAACCCTCTATAGGCGTCCGATGAAGATACTCAATGATGAGAACACTCCCCATGAAGTCCATATGGTGCCACATTCCTCATCATCATTGCCATATCCTAGATTTCTGTACATTTCTAGTTCCTATTTGATTCAAGGACAACCCCTAGAAAAGCAGAAGTGGAATCTCAAGATTCAGAGATGTTCGTTGCAGAAGAATTCTGACATTTTGAAACCCTACATCTGTACATACCAGGGCTGTGGGAAATCGTATTCAAAATCTTCCCACCTGCGAATCCATGAGCGCCTACACACTGGTGAGTGAAGACTGAAATATAAGGGTGTCAGGAAAATGACTAAAGATCTCTGCCTTTATAAGACTTTGGGGTCATTTGAGATTGTTGCCACCTCCCTCTAAGTCTAGGACCCAGAAGACCCTAGAAAATGCTGGCAAATCTGAAAGGGTATATAAAGCAGTCCTAAGAACAGACTCTAGTTCTGGGCCAGAGGCAACCTGGCTGCAGCCTTTTGTGGTATTGAATGTCTGGGATGATGGAAGAAGTGGAGGGATTTGTTTGACCTCCTAGAATGGTCTTGACGTTACCTCTCCTGGGACTTCTCTTCATGGACTCCTATAGGTCCAACAGATAACCCCTCTTCCTCAGCATTCTTTACCCACCACTGACCTTCGTCTTCCCCTCCTGGTTTTCTTTTTCTTTTCCTCTCCCTCCTTCACAGTTTTCCTCTCAGCCTTCTAGCCCATCCTGCCCTCCTTCTCTTCCTTTCCCATGCAACCCCTCCAGTCTCCTGTCTGTCTCTCCCTGTCCCACTGCAACATGCCCAACCCCTTTTTCTTCTCCATTCATTTCCAACTTCTGTGTCCCATGCTATCCTGAAGCATGACAAGTCTTGCTTTCTTTTTGGGGTCCAGGAGAGAAACCCTACAAATGCAACGCGAAGGGATGCACATGGGCATTCTCCCGTTCGGATGAGCTCAACAGACACGTGAGGAAGCACACCAGGGAGAGGCCCTACCAGTGTACTAAATGCGACAGGAACTTTTCACGATCAGATCACTTAAAGCAGCATCAGAGAGTCCACAGATAAATTGCTTCCATGATACCAAACCTATCAGCCTTTGAGAAAATGAGTTGAGCTGAAAGATTCTCCCTGCAAAACTTTGCTCGGTGCTCAGTACCTAGCACATAATAGATGCTTAATATTAGTTGTAAACTTTTAAGGTTTTCATTTATTTTTTCTGAAACATATATAGAATGCATGTATGCATTTCAATAGAATCAGCACTACTCTTCATTCACTTTCCTGTACGTGGTGAATGTTCTCAGTGTGCTGTGTATGAATTCTTGTAGATCGCTGCTTGTGTATTTACTTCTATGTGTACATGTAAAGATGTTTATATGTAGATGATTGCAATGTGGCATAGCATAGTTCAGATGTATAAAGAATGTAGCATTTCATATCTGAGCTCATGTTTCTTTGGAGGTTCATTTCAAGGGAGTTGAGAGGGACACTTGGTCACTTCCAGTGTCAAGTGGCCTCAGATTAAATGAAACTCATTTGGATGAACTTAATCTATTAAAAGGTTGAACCTCTTGTCTTGGCTGTTTTTCTCTCAGACAAAGTGTCTCTTTTCCCCTCTGCCTTCTCTATATGCCGTCAGGACACGGGGCGGGGGGTAGTATTGGAGGAGGAGTCAAGTGCTGGCTGCCAGGGGAAAGACATTTCCTTTGCATGGGGGCTTCAGGGTCTTTTCATCATGGCTTCTGCTGACACGTCTGCAGCTGCAGTGACCTGGGGTCTGTTTCTCTTGGCCTGGGCATGGCTGGACACCTGCTCCTGAGGAGTTTAGCCATCTTTGCCTGCTGCTAGGTCCTTCTCCTAGCAGGTGGCTTGGGTTCCCATCCAAATGCCAGCTTGTATAATATTCTCCCTGGAAAAGTGGGTAAAACCCAGGATGTGATTTGTCCCACTGCTCATTTCCAAGGGGGGTCCTCTGAAAAGCACTTTCCAGACGAAGACTTAAAAAAGAAGCAGACTACAAATCCCAGGGCTTCAGTTTGCCCTGCAACATTTGAAGATCTACTTAACCCACCCAATCTCACCTCACACAGGTCTCAGATGCTAGATCCCCCAAGATCCCCACATGGGTTATATGAGGGCGTCAATAGTTAAGGACTCCAACCAGTCACTGGACCTTTTTTATGTTTGTCAGGGCAGTCATGTCTGGAATGAGATATCATGCCCATTCCCAGATAATGCCGAGGAATTTCACTGGATACTAGGTCCTTGTGCCTTGCTTGTGTCAGTGGCCCAGCTATGTAGCTGCGTGTGAGTCAGCTGGGGGTCCAGTTCTTGTTAGGTGGTGCCCTTGTCTAGGTCCACCAGGAGAATGTCATCAATATAATAAAGGCCGGTGCTCCCTCCAGGGGCAGGACTTTTTCCAAATCACATTCATCACCGATAGCTGGAGAATTAGGTAGCCTGGAAGTAAGACATTAAAGGTATACTGCAACCCTTTCCTTATGAAGGCAAATTGATTTTTATCATCTGGGTAGAGAGGGGATGCTTTAAAAAGCATGTTCAGTAACAATTGCAACATACCAAGTTCCCTCAGCTTGGGCAATAACCTCTGTGATACAATATCAGGTACCTCTCTGGAGCTATGGCATTGAGCCTCCTATAAGCCATGGTGAGTCTCCAGATACCCAAGGCCTTGAGCACGGTCCGGGTGGGGCTATTGAATGAAGAGATCTCTCGTGGAGAACTTTGGCTTCTGTGAGATTGGCAATGTGGGTGGCTATTCCTTTTTTTGACCAATCAGCCCATATTATTTTGGATAAACCATGCTACTTAGCACTGGGAGGAAATTGGGTAGGTTCATGAGTCATCCTCCCACTAAAATGCTGCAGTTCTTATCAGGGATTTGGGGCAAAGGCAGGTAGGAGTACACACAGACAATCCATCTATACCAATAATATGTTCAGTACTGAGCCATGGCAAAGGAGCTTTATAAGGACCCACAAGGAATTACCCACAGCTCAGTTTCAGCAAGACTCCCAGTGATAGAACCTCAAACCCCAAACTGGAGAGGTTTATCTGTTCCCCCTCATTCTGGAGCAAGGATTTCAGGGATCACAGTCACTTGTGTACCAGCAGTCAAAGGCCAAGAAGTGCATATTTACCATATCCAAGACATGGAAGTAATCTAAGTGCGCATTAACGGACGAATGGATAAGGAAGATGTGGTATATGTATACAGTGGAATATTACTCAGCCATAAAAAGGAATGAAATAATGCCATTTGCAGCTACATGAATGGAACTAGAGATTATCATACTAAGTGAAGTAAGTCAGACAGAGAAAGACAAATATCATATGATATCACTTATATGTGGCATCTAAAAAATGATACAAATGATCTTATTTACAAAACAGAGACAGACTCACAGACATAGGAAACAAACTATGGTTACCAAAGGGGAAAGTGTTGGGGAGGGATAAATTAGGAGCTTGGGATTAGCAGATACGCACTACTATATATAAAACAAATAAACACCAAGGACCTACTGTATAGCATAGGGAACTATATTCAGTACCTTGTAATAACCTATAATGGAAAGGAATCTGGAAAAGAATATAGATATAGATGATACAGATACACATATAGATATCTGAATAACTTTGCTGTTCACCAGAAACGAACACAACATTGTAAATCAACTATACTTCAGTTTTTAAAGAAAGGCCAAGAAGTGCAATTCTCCCTCACATCCCTGTTGAAACTTGACCTTGGCTTAGGGCCTCCAGTCCCCCGTGGGGACAGAGGGATCTTAGTATGGCCCGTAGTTTTGTTAATTTTTTTAGTCTTATTTATTTTTGAATGCCAAGAGGTCCAGGTAAAAGTGGCAGTACTCTTCATTTCCAGGCTCCCCAGGAGCCCCATCAGGTGTCCCATGGCCCAGCATTTGGTCCTGATTTCCTTGGCCTATCAGTTTCCTTTGAGACTGCCAGCCAAGAATCAAGTTCAGAGAACTTTCTAGGAAGGCCTTAGCCCAGTTTGCCCAGGAGAGGGCGCCAGGCCATTACTCTAACATCAGTTATCTCTCTCGCTCAGTCTTTGCTATTTTGCCAGTGGCCACGTTTTCCACATCTAGGAACTCATCAGTTAAGACTTGAACTGTGTCGTGGACCAATTGACCTGACTTCACAACAGGGTGTAACGGCCTGATGACCAGGGCCAACCCAAGTAGCATCTACAAACCTGGAAATTTGAGTCTGGCTAAGTCTTACCATCTACTGTCCTCAGTCCCTCATTGTAGGTCCCCATGGGGCCACAAGGATGGCTTGCAGGGAGGTTATATCCTCCGCAGGTGTGGTCTAAACAAGGGACCTGTCACAGGTGAGCCAAACCTGAGGGACTGCCCAGTAGAGGAAGGGGGTCTCAGATGGTGGGGCTCTCTCCCTTCCCTCTTCCTCTTCCTCCCCAGCCAAAATGGACACCATCAGGGCACTTTGAAAGAGAGGGTCTGTAGCAGTGCATCCCACAAACAGACTCTCCATCATGAAGTTTAACAAGATGATCTTGGTTATGGTGGAGGCAAACTAACCAAGTCTCCAGGTCTCTTTGAGCTACTGGAGAAAGCAATCCTGAAGGACTCCATAGTCTTTCGCAGGCAGTATGAATCTCAGTAACGCACTGGGTTGCCCGGCCTCTGTTGGCACCAGGAACCTGCTTGGATCCAACAAGAGTTACTGCATGCAACGCAGTGTCTCTGACAGCTGTTAGTCCCGTTGCTGCAGGACCATGAGCAGTGGCCAGGGAACTGCTACCTTAGCTTTCCTGGAGTCCCTCTGTTGGATTTCTAATTTGACCCATGAGGGAACTCAGCCAAGGGAGTTGAAGGCCAATGGTTCCTCTCAGAACTAAAAGTTTCCATAAATAATTCACTAGCACTTCCAAGGCCCATTTGCATGGCTGTGGAAGTGCCCAGGGGACCCTCAGGTTTTTTGTTCTTCCAGAAAGGCTTAGGGCTCGATTGGCCACCCTGCTGGCTGCATCAATTTGTTGAGTTGCCAGGTGCCAAGATGGTTAATTAAGACAACAAGTCAAACTGCAGGTAAAAGTCCAACCTCACTTACTGTGTCACTGCAAGCAAGAGGTGAAATGAAGAGGTGCTGGCTCCTTAATGCTCCGTTTTCCACAATGGAAAAGATTTTCACACGTTGGGGTATGGGGAAATCATTCTGGCTTATACAAAGTTTGGCCTAAACTTTATGTGAACTAGAACATCCTGGCTTTTGGCCTGTCAAACATCCATTGTACATCTGCTTTAACTATAGAAGAATGCATTATCTAGAAGTAAAAAGAATGTCTACTTTTAGGATAAGAATCAATGCTTCCCTTCCTATGACACCAATGTTAGTACTCCTTGGAAAGTTCCTTTCCCAAATGCCAAGGCCATACTGACTCGCCATGTATTGGTGCACTCTAACCTGTTTCTTCTGAAACCTTGAAGGAATGTACCCTTGTCATGTCTGATGTATGTTCTTGTCCTGAGAAGATATGAAACTGTGCTGAAAGTCATGCATCTCCGCAGCACTTCCTTCCTTGGTGGAGACTGCACTCCAAGGCTAGTCCTCAGTATGGCTAGAATAACACTCTCCTCTATTCCTTATTTTAGATTGTTTATTGATTGTTGGGGTTGACACCCGCTTGGAACAGCACAAGGCAAGGGTCAGATAATACAGGCAGACAGGAATGATCTCACTGCCAAGGATCCTCAAACAAACACTTCCTGTCTTTTCATGCACTTGGGGGATCTGGGGGAGGAAGAGGAGGAAGGGCTAAGACTGGAAAAGTACTGAGTCATAGTGAAGAAAAATGCCTCACCAAGGCCCCTGGTAAGGTGGCCTCTGGATGGAGGTGACCAGGCAAGAAACACAAATATGCATCAGTTTATCTGGTCTAAGTGGCCCTGGGATCCTTGCAGCTCCCTTCAGGAAACTGCAGTGGCCTGGCTGCGCCTGGCTGCCTGGCGTGGGGAGGGCAGCTTCCCCCAGCAGACCAGTCAGGCAAAGCCTTATGGTCAGACCTGAAAAATCATACACAGGATTTAGACTGGAACCTGATTCCTCACCCAATTTCAGAGTTGGAATATTATTGATACTTTTGTACCTACTTGTGTTCTCCCCCATCCAACCATCTGTCTAGCCTCTAGAATTAACAACTACTCTGAATTTTGTATGTATAAAGTCCCTTGGTTTTCCTTGTAGCAATTTATTATGAATGTATGTATTCCAAAAATGTACAGTTTTTCTTATTTTGTGCTGCATGTAAATGACATTACGCTCCTCATAGTCTTCTGAACCTGATTTATTCTCAACTCAAAATGATATTTCTAAGATTCATTTGTGTTATTGCCTGGACCAAAAATAAAAAGAAATCCTTAACAACTGCCAAAGAAAATTTCAATGCCTTATCAACACACTGGGGTGGGAAGGAGACCAGAGATATGAGAGTGCACTTGGGTCTTATGTCAAGTGCAACCAACCGAAAGAGAAAAGGTAATACAGCCGTCCCTTATTATCCAAATTTAATCTGCTGGACAGTGAATTTTTAGACATTGACTTAAATATGCAAAATTGTAACATATTTCCACCCCATTGAAAATCTCAGCCAATTTCCTCAAATCTCACTAAAACACTCATATACTAATCCACCAAGCATTTCACATTATATAAAGAATTAAACCCTCAATTCCATATTTATTTATAATGTAATAAACTCACTAGTAGACATGGCAGTGTGCAGTAGGCCATGATACTGTACGGTATGGGATACTAATTGCATTCTCCTTTTGCACCACAGCAAACATGCTCTGTGATTGCATCATTCAGAGTCCAATCAGGAGACAGAAAACACAGTGATTTAAACATTCATTAAACAGAACGAATAAACTGTGATAAAAGAGTAACTCTCAGATGCAAGGGAACATTATATGAGACCCTAGGGCTGAAAGAGCACAGGCTCAGGAGTAAGGACAAGCATGGAAGATGAGCCCTCTCTCTGAGGTTGGGGTTCTGATCTCATTGAAGAAGGTATAGTTGCAGAAGGTGGATGGCAGAGAAGTTTGCAGGTTTGTAGTCATTGCGGAAGCAGAGCTGGACCACAGTCACTGCTCAAGCAGGAAGGAACCTTCCAGGGTGCAGGTGAGCTGTAGACGGGGGCTGGATGCATGAGTGGGAATGGAGGTGCTAGTGTAGGCCCGAGGCACGGAACACACAGTGCCCATGGTGGAAGGGCTGTGGTGCTGGGAGGGTTAGAGGAGACAACCTTGAGAGTTAGCAGAGGGACTGAGGGCACTGGTGTGGGTGGGAGGCCTGCAGTGTGCAGTGTCTTCATTGACGGGGCTGCGGGAGGATGATCACCAGGCTGTGCTCTGGCTGCAAAAGGTCAACAAATAGTAATATGGAGGCGGTGAACGAAGACGCAGATAGATCAGTGGGATGAAATAGAAAGCTCATAAAAAGACAGAAGGACCTATGGGAAATAAGTATAAAAGTGACAAGTCACTGGAAGAAAGATGATCTTTAAGAAATTGTGCCGGGAGAGCTGCTTAACCCACTAGCAAAAGTTGAAATTAGATCTGTAACTCATTCCATAGGTAAAAGTAAACTCAAATGGATCAGGAATCTATAAGTAAAATATGCAACCATACAACTACTAGAAAAAGAAACAGGTGAATTCCTCTATAACCAGAATTTAGACATGGGTTCTAAGTATGACTCACATCCAGATGCAATAAAAGAAGAGAGTTTGTAAAATTGATTGCCTGAAAATAAAAATCTTTCACATGGCAAAATATAGAAAGATAGATTATTGATAGATGATAGATAGGTAGATGATAGATAGATAGATAGGTAGATAGATAAAATCAAAAGACAACTGGCAAACTCTAAAAATGAGGGGGAAATACACAAAAACTGAGAGGAAAAAATGGACAAAATCATGAACAGATAATTCACGCTAAAAAATACTTCAATTGTCCATAAATATATGAGAAGACATCTAGTTGTCATTCATTATTTGAAAGGCAGAAATTAAAACTACAGTGGGGCTTCCCTGGTGGCGCAGTGGTTAAGAATCCTCCTGCCAATGCAGGGGACACGGGTTCGAGCTCTGGTCCGGGAAGATCCCACATGCCGCGGAGCAACTAAGCCCGCGAGCCACAACTAGTGAGCCTGTGCTCTAGAGCCCTCGAGTTACAACTACTGAAGTCTCTGCTCTGCAGCAAGAGAAGCTACCGCAATGAGAAGCCCCTGCGCATAGCAATGAAGACCCAACGCAGCCTAAAATAAATAAATTTTCTAAAAAATTATAAAACTACAATGAAAGAGTGAAGTCAGTGAAAATGGTGCGGTAAAGACCTCCAAAAATTCTCTCCTCCATAAAAGCAATGAGAACCCTGGAAAAAATGGTTAGAATTCAACAGTTTTATAATTCAGGAGATTAGTTAAAGGCTTGCAGCTATCTGGGAAGAATTTATTCAAGAAAAATGGCTGATACCAGTAAGAACAGCGAACTCTTGGCATTTCAACTTGTCCTATTTCCATCCACCTCAGCTCCATGGTAGCCTTGAAAACTAACAGCCTGCAGTCATGGTGAAAACTAGCAGCCTGGCAGCCACTGCAGGGGACGGAACAAGCCTGGAGTTACTGTAAAGCACTGTTTCCAGAAAACTGTCATTATTTGACCTGTCTGGTGGTTCCCTGAAAGAACCCACTTGCAAGGCTGACTATATTTGGCCAGCCTCAGAGCTTGCCCAGTGCAAACAGCCTTTTCTCCAGGGATATTTATCAAAATGACCATAGGCAATTGTTGAACACCACACTTGCGTGACGCAGTAGATAACAGTTGGGAGCAAACAAACCAAAAAGGTTAAATGGAAAAGCTGGGGAATAAGATATCCATAGGAGACTCTGGAAAGTTCCAACATATAACTGGGATTCTAGAAGGTCACACACATACATAGGGCTGGGTTCATGCCCAGGCCTCTATGCATGCTCAGGAAAGAGATGGCCTTAGTTTCTCATCTCTGGTTAACTTTGAGGTTTTGTGCAAGCAGGAAGTGAAAGCTAATATGGAGATGTCAATTGCCTGGCTGAATATTGAAGATGTGCTACCCCAGTGTGCACACAGGGCCACCTGGCAAAGGCTGTAAAACTTACTGGTTCCAGGCATCTAAAGAGATATCTGTCCAATCATTAGCTGACCATTAAAGTAGCTAAGCAGAATCTTTGGTCACACACAACAAAAAATCCAATCTCTGTAGAATTATTTCAGAAAAGTCACTAAGCAGATAACAACCACAAATACAACAACCAACCCTGGGAGGGGGGGAAATTGGATTTCTAGAGTTGCCACATTATTTTTAAAATGTCAAGTTTTCAACAATACAAAAAATGATGAGACATGCAAAGAAACAAAAAAGTATGGCCCATACACAGGGAAAAAAATAGTAGAAACCGTCCCTAAGGAACCCCAGACATTGGACTTACTGAACAAAAATTCAAATCAGCTAATTTAAATATGTCCAAAGAACTTTAAAGAGTATGAAAATGATGTCTCAGCAAATGGAGAATATAATACAAAAACAGTGGGATATACACATGCAAAAGAAAGAAGTCACAGCATAGACAAAAAATTAACTCAAAACGATCAAAGACCTAAATATAAGAGGTAAAACTAGAAAACTCCTAGAAGAAAACATAAGGGTATAAATTTATGACCATGAATTAGGCAATCGTTTCTTAAATATGACACCAAAAGCACAAGCAACCAAATTAAAAATAAATGAACTGAACTTCATCAAAATTTAAAACTTTTGTACTTCAAAGGACCCCATCAAGAATATGAGAATTCCACCCACAGAGTGGGAGAAAGTATTTGCAAATCATATATCTGATAAGCGTCTAGTATCCGAACATAAAAACTCTTACAATTCACCAATAAAAAGACAAATAACCCAATTTAAAAATGAACAAGCAATTTGAAAAGACATTTCTCCAAAGAGAGAATACAAATGGCCAATTAGCTGTATTTGTAAGAAAAATACAAGAGAGGTATACAAAGGGACAATAAGCGCGTGAAAAGACATTCAACTTCATTAGTCATTAGGGAAATGCAAATTAAAACCACTGTGAGATACGATTTCACACCCACTAGGATGACTATAATCAAAAAGATGGAAAATAACGAGTGTTAATGAAATGGAGAAATTGGAACCCTCATGCATTGCCAGTGGGAGTGTAAAATGGTGCGGTCACTTTAGAAATAGTTTGGCAGTTCCTCCAAACGTTAAACTAGTTACCATGTGACTCAGCATTTTCACACTAAGAGAATTGAAAACATATGTCCACGCAAAAACCTGTATATGAGTGTTCATAGCAGCATTATTAATAATAATAAAAAGTGGAAAGAACCCAAGTGTCCATCAACTGATGAATAAACAAAGTGTACCATATCCATACAATGGAATATTCTTCATCCATAAAAGGAATGAAGTCTTAATTCATGCTACAACATGGATGAAGCTTGAAAACATTTAGCTAAGTGAAAGAAGCCGGTCACAAAAGACAACATATAGTATGATTTCATTAACATGAAAGGCCCAGAATAGGCAAATCCAGGACACAAGAGTAGATGAGAGTGGCTGCCCAGGGGTAGAGAAAGGGGGGGAATATGGAGGTGACTATTAATGGGTATGGGGTTTCTTTCTGGGGTGATGAAAACGTCTTGGAATTAGTGGTAATGATTGCACAACTTCATGAATATATATTTTTTAAAATTATTTTATTTTTTTGCGGTACGTGGGTCTCTCACTGTTGTGGCCTCTCCCGTTGCGGAGCACAGACTCCCAATGCGCAGGCTCAGCGGCCATGGCTCACGGGTCCAGCCGCTCCGTGGCATGTGGGATCTTCCCGAACCGGGGCACGAACCCATGTCCCCTGCATCGGCAGGCGGACTCTCAACCACTGCACCGCCAGGGAAGCCCCATGAATATATTTCTTAAATGCTGAATATACACTTTAAAAAGATGAATTTTGTTATGTGAATTATTATTATATTATTCAGATACAAATTAATTATTCAATGAATAAATGAATGGGGGGAATAATAAACAAATCTCTCAAGCAGAAGAATTCCAAATAATTTACATAGAAACTCCACCTTCAGGGAGGTGGAACACAAGTCTCTACTCCTTAATTGTGGACTGCACATAGTGACTTCCTTCCAAAGAGTACAGCATAGAAGGTGAGAGGGGCCTTCCCTGGTGGCCCAGTGGTTAAGAACCCGCCTGTCAATGCAGGGGACACGGGTTCGAGCCCTGGTCTGGGAAGATCCCACGTGCCGCGGAGCAACTAAGCCTGTGCACCACAACTACTGAGCCTGCGTTCTAGAACCCACGAGCCACAACTACTGAGCCTGTGTGCCACAACTACTGAAGCCTGCATGCCTAGAGCCTGTGCTCCGCAACAAGAGAAACCACCGCAATGAGAAGCTCACGCACTGCAATGAAGACCCAACACAGCCAAAAATAAAATAAATTTAAAAATTAAAAAAAAAAGAAGGGGGGAGGGGGGAGCAACTTTACAGTGGAGAAACTTAACAAACACAACCACAGCCAAGCAATCAAGCTTAACATCAACAATGATAAGTCATGTGAATAGTATGTAGTATCTGTGGTATGATTTGCTGGAAATGTCTCCAACCAAATCATGAGAAAAACATCATACAAATCCACTGAGAGACTTTCTACAAAATATCTGACCAGTACTCCTCAAAACTGTGAAGGTCATCAAAAAACAAAACAAAACAAAAAGGAAAGTGAGAAATTATCACAGCCAAGAGGAGCCTTCATTCTAAAGGCAGTAAGAAAACATGATTACTAACTATAAGTTATTATCCTGGATGGAATCCTGGAACAGAAAGGTGACATTAGGTAAAAACTAAGGAAATCTAAATAAAGTATAGACTCAAGTTAATAAAAATGTATCAATATTGGTTTATTAATTGTAACAAATACACCATCCTAATGTAAGATGCTAATAATAAAGGGAATTGGGTATGGAGTACATGAGAACTCTCTGTACTATCAACCCAATTTTTCCAAAACTTCTCTAAAATAAAGTTATTTAACTGCCCTCCAAAAGGCTATAAAATAAATCAATAAGATTAAATATTTATAACTGCAATGGAAATAAACTCATCTATTAAAAGAAAAATAACATTCTCAAGATTATAGCTTTGATAATAGCAAATGAACTGAATGGCCTTCAATAGAAGGTTGATGAAATAAATACAGTACATCCGTATGACGGGATTATATGCATCAATTTAAAAGATTCTGGTAACTCTATATTTGCTGACATAAAACAGCCTTCAAGATGTACTGATAAGTGAAAGCAGCAAGAGACCCAATGGTGTGAACACCATGCTATTTACGTACTAAAGATAGTTCTGGAAGCACAAAACAAAGAGTAGCATCACTTCCAAGGAGAGAAGTTCAAGAGTGGCAGGAGGACTTGTCACTGAACAATATGTTCTACCTTTTGGATTGTGTGCTGTATGTACATATTATCTATTTAAGATGCTTTTAATGAAGGAGGCAAAGGAAAAGGAGGAAGGAAAGAAAAGAGAGAAGAGAATAACTGAAAGTTAGAGGGCTTATCTTTTATCTCAACACTCAACACAAGTACAAGTAAGATTCATAGCCTGAGGTTCTCACTAAGTCAGAACTGAATGAATGAATGAATGAATGAACACCTGAAAGCCAGAGGAGAGACATTGAAAAAGGGCATTATTTCCTTGCTATATTATATGTAGGAGTGGAATAGATGTACCAGTATTTATTTTCTAAGAGCCTTTTGACATGCCATCCCTCCTATCCCTCCCCCATCCCATCTTTTCTGCAATCATCCAAGGCTTCATTCTAAAGGCAGCTTCCAGGGACTTCCCTAGAGGTGCAGTGTTTAAGAATCCACCTGCCAATGCAGGGGGCACGGGTTCAATCCCTGGTCTGGGAAGATCCCACATGCTGCGGAGCAACTAAGCCCGTGCGCCACAAATACTGAAGCCTGTGCGCCTAGAGCCTGTGCTCCACAACAAGAGAAGCCACCATAATGAGAAGCCTGTGCACTGCAACAAAGAGTAGTCCCCACTTGCCGCAACTAAAGAAAGCCCACGTGCAGCAATGAAGACCCAATGCGGCCAAATAAATAAATAAATAAATAAAATTTTAAAAATAATAAAAATAAAGGCAGCTTCCATGCCCCTGTTTCTCCAGAATGTAAGATTCTCTTTAAGAACTGTTTCTCCAGTCTGTAGAGTGTGGCTGAATTCTGCACTGGCCCAGACATAGGAGGGGGTGTCTTCCTCTGGACCCCAGCTGGGCCAGGGAAGTAGCCTTCAAGAGGGCATTAGCTGCCCTCCATCATGCAGCCGCCTCCAGCACTTTCTTGAAAAAACACGATCATCATCGTATGCACAGAGCACTGGGCATGTTACCAGCACAGCCCACCCTGAGCAGGGATTATGGCTGGGGGCTGGGAGGGGACCTATAGAATGAAGACATGAGAAATTCTCAGCTCAACTACTTCATCCCAAATAGTGCTACTAACAATCTACTTGACTGTGCAGACCACTGTCTGCTGCCTTACCCATAAGTAGTTGTCTACTCTTCAGCCCAGAATCTTCCATCCATCCTCCATATAAGGCAACCAAGATGGGCTTCCCAAATGCAATGGTAATCATCTCTCTCTGGGTCAGCCTTTCCTCCACTTAGATCTCCAGGAGGAGCTAAGATCCAGTTGACCTCTTGTCCACTGTATTCCCAAGCAGCGAGACCCCTGTGCACCCAGTAGACACCCAGTACATTTTTGATGTTGAATGAGAATGAATAAAATGCGGGTTCCAACACTGTGCAGGGTCAATGTCCAAAAGATTTTTGGAAAGCCTTCCCCATTTCTAGATCTTATTTTCCATCCTTCTCCCAAGCTCGTTCCCAAACTACCCCACTGTAGTAGTACAGGCTGGAACTCCTGTTCCAGAATCCAGAACTCCACTACCTCCTCCACCTCTGCCAATAAGCTCCCTCTTCTGCTTGCCTTCACATCCTGCTACATCTCTGTCTTAGGGAGACCTCTCATTCTCTCCATCCTACCTACCTTTGAATCCCTCACCACAGTGCTACTTAAAATTCATTATTCTACTTCCCTACCAAAACCCTGTTTCCTTGGATACCTTATCCTTTTCCTGGTCACTATTTTTCACTCACCGCCCTGGTCACTTTCACTCATTCCTAGAATTTGTCACCTGCCTTGAGTACTCCTTCTTTACCCAAGGTTTAGCCATAGTCCTTGGCACCATCCAAGGATGACCCAGATAACACCTTGAATTCTCTACATTTCCAAAAACCTTCACCCCTAGTCCACCCCAGCCATCCACTTCTTCGGCCACATCCTGGATCTCATCATCGTTCCAACAGCAAAAATACCTATTCAACATCCTAATCTCCATCCTAAATTCTCTTTCCAGCCTCACTCAACAATTGCTAATCTACTAGTTATCTGACTTCATTAGAACCTGTTCGTAGCTCTACCGTGTCTGTTCCTCAGCCTCCTCTAGACTTGACATTCCCCCTACCCAACCCTGTCTTAGCTTCCAGGGCCCCTTGATCCTCCTGCCATTTTCCTAAACTCCTTTGTCCCTTTGTCTTGCTGTGGCACTCAACGGACAAAGCTCCAACTGCTGCTGACTCTAACCAACTCCTTCTCAACTATGCAAGCAACCGATGCCACAGGAGAAAGTTCCATAACAGGATAGACTGACTCTTCAATAAGTTGTCACCAAGCTCAGCCCTTGCCAACCTTGCCCTTTAATCGTACTGTGTTTCTCTAGTCCACTCACAACCCACTAATGAGTTAACAACCACCCTTTGGAAATGCCTCAAAGAGAGATTTATCATAAATGCAAGCATTTAGGCAGGAATATTCAGGGCAGCACTGTTTTTAATAACAAAACAAAACAAAAAAAAAACAGGGCTTCCCTGGTGGCGCAGTGGTTGAGAGTCTGCCTGCTGATTCAGGGGACACAGGTTCGAGCCCTGGTCTGGGAGGATCCCACATGCCACGGAGCAACTGGGCCCGTGAGCCACAACTACCGAGCCTGCGTGTCTGGAGCCGTGCTCTGCAACGAGATGCCACGACAGTGAGAGGCCTGCGCACCGCGATGAAGAGTGGCCCCCGCTCGCCGCAACTGGAGAAAACCCTCGCACAGAAATGAAGACCCAACACAGCCAAAAATAAATTAATTAAAAAAAAAAAAACTGGAAATGACCCAGTAGAATAGACAGATTATATATTCAGATAATAGAATTCTGCACAACAGTGAAAATAAACTCCATCTGCATGCAGGTCATAGATAAATCTCAAAAGCATAAATGTGAGAAAAAAAATAAATTCAGACTTCATTAAAATATGACTCCACTTGGATGCATTTTAAAGATGGAGTGACAGCCACTGGATTTTGTCTAGAGGATCAGACCAAATATGAAGCAGTGGTTTTCTCCAAGGACGATAGACAGCACAGGACTGTGACCCCTGAGATAAGGGAGGGAAACCGAAACAGAGCATGGAAATCTGAGCTGAGGAGACAGAAACTAAAGTTTAGGAAGGCCAAGATATCTGGAGTCTGTCAGGCAGAGTACCTGAAAGGATAAGACTTTTGCAGAGAGTGCTTGAGATCTGGAAAGGTGTATCCTTGAGTCTGAGTACTGATCAATCATGAGAAGAAATTACCCAAGACTAGGAAAAAGATCACTGGAAAAAAGTAGGCAGAACAGGGCTTCCCTGGTGGCGCAGTGGTTGAGAGTCCGCCTGCCGATGCAGGGGTCGCGGGTTCGTGCCCCGGTCCGGGAAGATCCCACATGCCGCGGAGCGGCTGGGCCCGTGAGCCATGGCCGCTGAGCCTGCGCGTCCGGAGCCTGTGCTCCACGACGGGAGAGGCCACAACAGTGAGAGGCCCGCGTACCGCAAAAAAAAAAAAAAAAAAGTAGGCAGAACAATTCCTGTAGCCCACACAGGGCTGGAAATAGTTTGTTTCCACTAGCCAGAATGCAAAGACATAACATACAGATAAGGTAGAATCCTTGGGATATTGCCATAGCAGTGGGGCAAATTAGAAAAAAAAGGCAGCTCTGGGCCTGTCCTAGAAAAGCTTAAAAGTAGGCCTCATACAAATAAAAATTCCCTAAGTTGGGGGGGGTGGGCGGGGAAGTAAGCCTCAAAGAGATCCAACTAATTCCAAGTAGAATGCATGCCAGAAATAAAAGCCAACACCACTTAAAGGAATAAAACAAAATCCAGCAACCAACAATGTAAATTCACAATTGTCTGGCACCCAGTAAAAAATTATCAGCCATTCAAAGTAGAAAAATAAGGACAGTCACCAGAAGAAACATCAATCTACTGATACAGACTCAGAAATGACAGACACAATGGAAATTAGCATCTGAAGGCATTAAAACAGCTACTATATCCATGCTTCATATGTTCAAGAAAGTAGAGGCAAACACAAGAATGTTAAGAAGAGAAATGGAAGATATTTTAAAAGATCCAGATCGAATTTCTAGAAATGAAAAATACAGTATTTGAGGGAATTCCCTGGAGGTCCGGTGGTTAGGACTCGGTACTTTCACTGCCAAGGGTGCGGGTTCAATCCCTGGTGGAGGAAGTAAGATCCTGCAAGCTGTGCAGCACAGCCAAAAGAAGAAGAAGAAAAAAAAAAGGTATGTGAAAAACATACTGGTTGGAACTGATAGCAGATTCTAATCTGCAGAAGAAAAGATCAGTTAGCTTGAAGACATCTAAAATGAAGCAGGGGGAAAAATGATAGAAAAATATTGAGTATTAGTGACCTATGGGACAATAGCAAGAGCTCTGTTTATATGCGCAGATTGTGTGTCAGAAGGAGAAGGGGTGGGGACAAAAAATTGACAAAACATAGCCAAAATTTTTCCAAATTTTATTAAGAATATAAAACTTCAGACTGAAGGAGTTCAACAAACCCCAGATAGAATAAACACAAAATTCAAAACCACATAAAACCAATCATTATATGCTTAAGAATAGATACATATATGGTAAAAACAACAAAGAAAAGCAAAGACAAGATTAAAAATTCAAGATAGTGGTTACCTCTGTTGAGGACAAGGAATGTGATGAGAGGCGAACTCAAAGTTCTTCTCGGGTGTCATAAAAGGCAAATAAGTGTTTTTATTATTAAGTTGCACATATACAAAAGATTTTTTGCACACGTTAGATATCACAATAAAAATAAATAAGTTATGAATTTCATCCGGTTCTCCTTATTTATCACACAAGCGAGAAACCTGGGTGTCATCCTGACTACTCCCTCATGGACCTAATCCAATGAATTAACTGGATTAATTCATTGGATTAGGGTTAATTGTCTCTCCTAAATCTACTACCCTCCACCTCTACTTCTACAACCTGGTCCAAGCCACCTTCCACTCCCACCTGGAGAACAAAAACACCTCCCTCTCCCTTAAACAAGTCAAAGAGACCATTTTTGAATGGGACTAATCCTATCTCTCTTGAGCTGGACTCTACTAATCTGACCCCACTGCTATCTGAAGCAGAGATAACTAATTTGCCCAAGGCCACACAGTCACATATGGCAAAGGCAGAATTAAAATCTTCTAGTCTTACTTGAGAGCCCACAATGTCTTACCCACCCATTATCCTGCCTTGTGTTGAAACAAAGATAACACGGGAAATGCTTAGTCATGCCTGTCATAGGGTAATCACTGGATAAAGGATAGATTGACTTTCCTCACCTCCTTTATCTGCCTAACTCCTAGATAATCCTTAACTCTGAGCTCAAATTACTCTTCCTAAGAAGTGCTTTCCTAACTGCTTTGGCCTACTATAGTAAACCCCAGATACATATATTTGTCCTCACAGCATGCTGTACATCTCCTATGTCCCTCCTCCACTAGTTTGTGACCTCCAAGGGGTGGGAGCCTGTTTTGCCTGCCACTGAAGCATACATGGCGCACCCTTGCCCACTCTGGTTCCTACCCACTTCCATTCTTCAGTGAAAGTGATGCGTCACCAACAGACCCCTCCTGCATCCCAACAAGCAACCTGGCCTGCTGATCAGGGCTGCGTGTGAGCAAGAAGGGTGGCGGACGGAGACCAGCCCTGGCCCATTGAGCCTAATATGCCCTGCTCCATAGAAGGGACCTAGTGCTCAGATGGGAACGAAAGAGACTTTGGATACTTCAGACTGCTGTCCCTGGGGCCAGTAATTGGGACACAAAAGAGAGCCCCCTGCCCCCATTTTTAAATCATATCCACTCCCCTGGCTCACAATTTGGGTGGAAGCCACGGGATGCCAGGCCCAGGTATGCTGGGACCACTAAGGAAATGGACCCAGGTGGCCCTGCAGGACAGGGTCAGGGTGGAGGTGGGAGGGGCAGGCACAACCAAGGCCATGGGACTCCCCAAGACACCCAGAAAAAGTTTGAGTCCACAGAGGTTTGGCTCTTCTCCTTGGCAGCATTGAGCGCTTTCAGAATTTTTGTTGTGATCTTCCTGCCCTGCAGCAAGGCACTGTCATGCTCTCCGAGTGCTTAGTGTCCAGCACAAGGCATGACTAAAGGTAGATGTCCAGGAAATAGGAGGTCCAGCTAACCCCCATAAACCCATTAGGTCCGACTCAGGCACCTCCTTGAGAAGTCTTTCTTCCCTGACACACACTTTTGTTGTCTCCGTGCCCCTCACCATGAGTTGTCCCGACAGCCATGGTGCTCTCTGTATTGTGGGTTAAAGAACATTTGTCGAATGAATGGAAGTTTGCAGGCTGACTCTCCTGGGAGCAATCGCCAGACCCAGCTTCTCTCTGCCTGGAATTCTCTTTTCTCTTCATTCATCTGCTCAGTTTATTTCAACATCAAGGGATTACTAGATGTTACATACCCTCACTTACTGAGCTCAAGGGTCACCTCCCCCAGAAATTCTGACCTTCCCCTTCATGTGGTCCTCCTCTCCATGGCCACTGCACCAAGGTGGAGCTCTCAGCCCCTAGACCAAGATGGTCCCTGGGCCACAGGAACCAGATGTGATTCATTTCACTGTGGCCATCACCTGATAGTACTGGGCACCAGATTGGGCCCAGGAGACACCTGTAGGAGACGTCATCTCTAAGATAAGAGATCTACCTCTGAAGTGGGCAGATCCTGGTTAAGATCCCAGCTCTGCCACTTGAGAACTTACGCAAGTTCCTTTCTGTTAGTTTGCTGGTCAGTAAAACAGCTGGCTGAGAAATCCAAGAATGAGCTTCTGAACTACCTGGGGCTGAGTTTCCAGAGGAGTCATTATGCCCTCAATCCTAGGAGAGGGGCAGGGCAGAGCAGGCCTTTTAATAGCTGATACTTACTAGTCCAGGTACCTGGGCTTGGTGGGGGGAAGAGGGAAGGTTACAGTGCGGATCATCCTTCTCTGCCCCAGTCTAATGTCTTCCAACCCCAAGTTACCTAGAAAACAGAGCCTAGAACAAGAACTAAGCACCGATGTTTTATTTGGGTGATGCAAATACAGGGCATTGAGAGTGAGAAAAGGGACTCGAGGCAAGAGCATGGGAGGCAGTGCCAGGTGATAGCAGGTTGAGTCTGCTTCATGACAAGACTGGAAGAGGCACAGAAGGTGTGTCCATTGGCTACTTGGGAGGTCTTCCCATTGGGAGAAATGGTGTCTTGCACCAGACCAGTTCAGGGAAGGGAGGGAAGAAGAGGGAATTTATCATCCTGGATTTCTCCCATCTCCCATTAGTCAAATGTTACCCCAGGAGCACTAACTCTTCCACATTCCTGGGTTGCTAGTGGCTACTTGAGGTGCCAGATCCCATGTCTTGTTCCATCCAAGTCTGGAAATGATGGGAGGAGACAAACTCTGGGCATGAGGCTGGTGAGTGCCGGACACAATCTGATTTTGTACATAAGATGTGTTCACAACAGTCCAATACTGTTTTTCTTTTACCAGAAGAGGGAATCTGGCATAATGATCAAAGACCTTTCCCAAAGTCACATGGCTAGTAAGTGGTAAATTCAGGATTTGAACATAGTCTGTCTCTGGAAACTGTCAAAGACCAAGATAAGGAAATTAGATTTTATGTAGCAGGCAAAGGAGAGTCGCTAAAGGGTTTCAAGCTGGGAGTGACATAAGATAAGAGCTTTTTATAAAGCTCCCAACTGCTACTTTGCTCCATCTTGCCATGTGGCTGAACTTGGCACAAAAGTAGGTGGCCCCAGAGATGTGAGGACACCCAAGACAGTTTTTGAGGAGCCCCAACTAGGTCCAGAGCTCATATGGGCTTCCACACTGCCTCATAATCTTTCTGTCTTCATCAAAACCTACACCTACCAAAGAGACTAGCTGGTCAGAGGCAGGCAAGATCTGGGCAGAGAAGCCAAAATGACGGGAAGAGCAGATTGACCTAAAGACCAGGAGCAGAAGGACCAGCCATACGTCCACTGTCAGCCGGTGGGTCTGGGGATGTTGGCATCCGCATATGAGTCCTTTGGTGTTGCCTGAGATGGTCAGATCTCATGAACTGTCGGCCGCACTGGTCACATTTATGTGGTCGGTATTTGGTGTGTATCCGAGTATGTCTTCTAAGTTCATCAGAACGGAAGAAGGACCAAGTACAGGCTTCCCACATGCATTTATAGGGCCTTTCACCTGGGGGAATGACAAGGGAGAGAAGGAATTTTGAGGAATAGGCCAGCAGGTAGGAAGGGAGGGGTCTGACTTTATGAAGCAAAGCAGTCAACGTTGAGGAATCAAAAGGAAAAACTCAGGACAGCAGTGAGAAGACAGCACCATCAGCAGTCTCCACCTTGGCACAGTCATCCTGGACTGTGGGAAAGCAAGCTGGTGGGCCCAGAAGAGCTTGATCCCAAACTTGAAGGATGCTGGGCTAATCCCAAACCACTACAAACCAGGGGTCCCCCACAAATCTAAAGTCCAGAGATCTCTCCACCCACCCCACCCATCCGACACCTCATTTACCTGTGTGTTTGCGTTGGTGACTCACGAGGTGGGAGCGCTTAGTGTAAGCTTTTTCACAGTTCTCATAGTCGCAGCGGTAAGGCCTTGAAACTGGGGATCTCCTCCTGGGAGGCCTTTCCTGGGCCCTGGAGTACTGCTCTGCTCTCCGTGGAGCAGGTAAGGGCTGCTTAGGTAGGAAGGGGTCTTCCTGGGAGACTGGCTGGCTCACAAGAGAGCCCTGGGATTCCAAAGCCAGCAATAATGGCGATTCAGCTGGGGGCATCCCATAGTTGTGGGGGTTTCTAGGGGGCAACATCTGATCCAAAGAGCGGAGCATTGCCAGGGCCTCAGTGGAAGGCATGGTTGGATCCAGTAATGTTTTAGGTGTTAAAGGGCCTCCATTAGAAGGTACTGTTGGGAGGCCAGAATAAGGCATTGTTCGCATTCTGACGCGGGACATCATTGGGATTCCACTGGCAGGTGAGACTGGCGGCCCATTGGGGGACATCCTTAGATTCCCACCAAAGGTCGTGGCCACCCCTGGAATACTGGGCTCTCCTAAGGGCATCGCCTGGGACCCCTTGAAAATCATTTCTGTCTGGGAAGGAGACATTCCCTCAGTGTAAATCATCTGGGAAGGAGTGAAAGTCACTTGGGGGCAGTAGGTCACACTGTGGTCAGGCAGCAACATACTGAAGTGTGACCCCATTTCACTGGCGTTCTGCCTGGGTGCCTCAGCAGAGACCAAGGAGGTCGTCTCCAGCTCTATGCACTGAGGGACGTGTTGAATGCCTGTTGGGCCATGGTTCCAAGAGGTGTGCACTCCACTGTTTCTGGGAGATGAAGACACATCCAAGATGGACATTGACTTCTCAGTATCCTTAGAAAAAGAAAGTCAGGTGAAATTCACCATAGCTCAAATTCCAGTTCCACATGTCCCTTCTCCCCATTTCCAGGCCCCACCCTAATCCAGGCCTCTATCATCTCTTGCCTAAATTATTCCACCTCCAGGCCATTCTCCAGTTTGGGCTTTCTAAAATGCAAGCCTGGGGGATTTTCCTGGCTGTCCAGTGGTTAAGACTGTGCTTCCACTGCAGGGGGTGCAGGTTCCATCCCTGGTTAGGAAACTAAGATCCCATGTGCCATGCAGTGTAGCCACTAAATAAATAAATAAACAAACAAACAAACAAAATGCAAGTCTGGCTAATAGAAGCGTGGTGGAAATCTAGATGCGACTCATGCCACTTTTCTTGCTGGGCATGTTTTCGGTTTTATTTCAAAAAAAGCACAAAGAGCAAATAAAATATTCTACAACCTGTACTTTCAGCAAAACTGAGAAAATCCTCAAATTCCAGATTATGTTTAAGTGTGAGGGATCATCCCAAACCAGCAGAACAGGTTCAGAAAGCCATAAAGGTAAGAATGGAGGGTTCAGTTAGTCTTGGCTTTGGCAAAACTTAGAAACCATTCACAAATATTTACCTACAAAGAGGTTCTCACCTGAGTGGGAATGCTGTGGGCAGGTGTGAGATCAAGCATTGGAAGAGGTAAAGAAAAGAGGCAGACTTTTAAAAACACTTTTAAAAAGGGTGGGGGATTGTCTTGGAAGTCAAGGGAAAAAAGAAGAGATTGGTGGTAGAACTTGAAACAGGACAGGATCCAAGAATCATATTTTTTAAAGTTGTCAATTACTGTAGCAGTAGAGAGAGAGGTCTTGAGCTGAGAAATTGGGAACACTACCCTATAATTTCCCATCTGAGAGGATCCAGAAAAGACCAATCCACTTAAATATGAAAAACAAAACATGAGTAAAATACAGTAGCTATAGAAGATACTAAAACATCAAAGATCCCACATGCCGCGGAGCAACTAAGCCCGTGCACCACAACTACTGAGCCTGCACTCTAGAGCCCACAAGCCACAACTACTGAGTCTGCGTGCCAGAACTACTGAAGCCCGTGAGCCTAGAGCCTGTGCTCCGCAGCAAGAGAAGCCACAGCAATGAGAAGCCCGTGCACTGCAATGAAGAGTAGCCCCTGCTCAACGCAACTAGAGACAGCACAGCAACAAACACCCTACGCAGCCAAAAATAAATAAATAGGTAAATAAATAAATAAATTTATTTTTAAAAAGATCAAGGAAAAATTTAACAACATTCAAACACAAATTTAAAAAAAAGAAAAGAAAGCAAAACTTAAGAAAGCAATGGCGGCTTTTACCAATTACAGGAACACCAAAGGGCAGAAATAGAGGAATTCAAAGAAGTTATGTCCAGACAATAGGCTATGAGTAATATTAGAGGGGAGGGAAGGGGGCAATAAGGGAAACTGTAGGGGCTTCTGCAGTGCTAACAATGCTTCAAAGGTCTTTACTTTGTAATAATCCATTGAGCTGTGTACTTATATTCACTTTTCTGTTTGAGGGCTATTTTTCATAATAAAGTGGTTTTAAAACAATACTGTGAGAAATCAGGATTTTCAGCATAAGTGAAATTATAAAAATCAGAAATAAAAATAATGCTATATTAAAAAAAATAATGCTATATTTAAATAGGAAATATTTTATACAAACACAAACCCCTCATGCTCAGATTTTGGCCTTTAATTCCATTCCTTACCTAAGAGGAAGAATCATCCTTGGAGTATTTCCTGACTCCAAGTCTGGAAGAAGGAATGAATAAGTGAGCTTGTGGTGCATCTTACTGTGCCAGAAAATAAGGGAACTTCCAAGATTATTAGGACTGTGTCAAAAGGACACAGGAAGTGACACCAGGGAATATGATAGAGTAGAAAGCACCAGGAATCCATGTCCCCACCAAGATAACAATTACACCTGCAGAATTTGCCTTTTGTAATTACTTTGGAACAATGGAGTCAATTAAATGCTTGTGACTTCCAAGGGAAGGCTTGGAAGGTAAACTGCAGTTAATTTCAGTCAGTTTCAGCTCTTAGGTAGGTAGTGGCTATCCCAAAACACCCCGGGTCCCATACCAGGAAGCTGTGCACACATTTCTGGACCTGTGGGAGCCAGAGTGGGCAATGAAAACCTTGTGCTCCAAATATTGAGTAATCTGTATTATCACTAATTGCTGCTTCTGATCATGATGAGCAGACAGAGGTGGGAAGCCATTGTCACAAACCTCTCCTCCAAATGACAGGACTTCCAGGGTATTTAAAAGGACTAGCACCTGTTTCTCTCTCTCTCTTTTTGGCTGTGCTGCATGGCATGTGGGATCTTAGTCCCCTGACTAGGGATGGAACCCATGCCCCCTGAAGTGGAAGCACGGAGTCTTAACCACTGGACTGCCATGGAGGTCTCTGGCGCCTGTTTCTTTCCCCCTTCATTTTTCCTTTTTCACCTTTTGGGAACCAGACATTTAAGAACTAGTATATTCAAAAGTAATCACATATACAAGAAAATTTGGAAAGTCACCACACATATCCAAGAAAAGATGCAGGCTCATAAAAGGTCTAAGAAAACCTTAAGTTTACCTCTCAAGCTGATGCTGGCACAGAGACAATATACATCAATTTAAATAAGCTATAAACAAACAAAAACAGCAAACCCTGAGGAAGAGGAAGAATTGGATTTCCAGAGTTTCTATATTATAAGATTCAAGTGTCCAGTTTTCAACAACAACAAAAAAAATCACAAGTCATAAAAAGACAGGAATGTATGGCCCATTCAAGGGGGGAAAAAAATAAACAGAAATGTCTAAGACAGACCAAATGATGAACTTACTTCACAAAGAATTTAAAACAACTGTCTGTCTTAAAGATGCTCAAACAGCTACAAGAAGATGTGGACAAAGTCACAAAAATGATGTATGAACAAAATGGAAATTTTGGTAAAGAGATAGAAAACCTAAAAAGAAACTAAAAAGAAATTCTGGGCACCCTGGTGGCACAGTGGTTCAGAATCTGCCTGCCAATGCAGGGGACACGGGTTCGAGTCCTGGTCTGGGAAGATCCCACATGCTGCGGAGCAGCTAAACCTGTGCGCCACAACTGCTGAGCCTGCACTCTAGAGCCCATGAGCCACAACGACTGAGCCCACGTGCCACAACTACTGAAGCCTGAGCACCTAGAGCCTGTGCTCCACAACAAGAGAAGCCACTGCGATGAGAAGCCAGCACACTGCAAGGAAGAGTAGCCCCCACTCGCCACAACTAGAGAAAGCCCGCGTGCAGCAATGAAGACCCAATGCAGCCAAAAATAAATAAATAAATAAATTTATTTTTTAAAAAAAGAAATTCTGGAGCTGAAAAATATAATAACTAAAATGAAAAACTGACTAGAGGGATTCAAAAGCAGATTTGAGTAGACAGAAGAATCAGCTAATTTGAAGATAGGACAATTGAAGTTGTCAAGCTAAGGAACAAGAAGAAAAAAGATTGAAGAAAACTGAATAGAGTGCCTAAATGACCTGTGGGACAACTTCAAGCAGACCAACATATGCATTGTGGGAGTCCTAGAAGAGAGCGAGAAAGGGTCAGATTGCTTGAAAAAATAGTGGGTGAAAACATCTCAAATGTGATGAAAGACATGAATATAGACCTCCAAGGAGCTCAATGAACTTCAAACAGAATAAAATCAAAGAAATCCACACTGAGACACATTATAATCAAAACTGTCCAAAGACAGAAAGAATCTTGAGAGCAGCAAGAAAGAAGTAACTCATCACATATATGGAATCCCAAATAAGATTACCAGCAGATTTCTCATCAGAAACCTTAGATGCCAAAAGGCGGTGGGCTGACATATTCAAAATGCTGAAAGAAACTGTCTAACCAAGAATCTTATATCTGGCAAAGCTGTCCTTCAAATATGAAGGAGAAATTAAGTCACTCCCAGATAAACAAATGCTGGAGGAGTTTAATGTCATTAGACCTGAACTGCCCTGCAAGAAATGGTAATGGGGTCCTTCAGGTCAAAATGAAAGAACACTAGACATTAACTCAAAACTATCTGAAGAAATAAAGATTTCTAGTAAGGGCAAATATATGGACAACTATAAAAACTGGCCTTATTGTATTTGATTTGTAACTCCACTTTTTGTTTTGTACATGATTTGAGAGACTAATGGTGGAATAAGAAATCAGTATATTGGTCTTTGCCTCAGTTCCTGACACAGAGCTCCTAAATCCCTTGGAATTTCCTGGATGATAAGAGCATCTTTTGTTCTAATGCAGTGACTCTTGGTGAGCTCCTGGATAGGGGCTGGTCACCAGAAAGACCAAGCCATGATTAGAAGCTTGGAATTTTTGGCCCTCTCCCTCATTCTCCAGAGAGGGGAGAGGGGCTAGAAAATGAGTTAATAATTGATCATGTCTACATGATAAAGCCCCCATAAAAATCCCCAAAGTACAGAGTTCAGAGAGCTTCTTGGTTGTTGAACACATGGAGGTGCTAGGAGGGTGCTGTGCCCAGAGAAGGAATGGAAGCTCTGTGCCCCTTTCCCACACTTCACCCCCTATGTATCTCTTTATCTGGCTGTTCAATTGTATTCTTTAAAATATCATTTGTAATAAATCAGCAATAGTAAGTAAACTTTTCCTGGGTTCTGTGAGCTGCTCTAGAAAATTATCAAATCTGAGGAGGAGGTCATAGAAACTGGCCCTGATTTACAGCCAGTTGGCCAGAAGCCCAGGTGACAACCTGGACTTAGGACTGGCGTCTGAAGCAGGGGGTAAGGGGCAGTCTGTGGGATTAAGCCCTTAACCGTGGGATTGGGCACTAATTCCAAGCAGTTAGTGTCAGAGTTTCTTGGTGCAGAAAACCCACATATATGACGTCCTAAGTGTGTGAGTGTGAGAATGAAGGGAAACAGTTTTCTTAGACACTAATGCATTAAAAAAAATTATTAGTCTATATTTTTGGACACTCAATGCATAAAGATGTAACTTTGTGACATTAATAACTGAAATGGAGTGGGGACAGAACTGGATGGGGAATTTTTTTATCTTATTAAAGTGGTATAAATTCAAATTAGAATATTATAATTTGGCAATGTTAAATGTAATCCCCATAGTAAACACAAAGAAAATAGTTATAGAGTATATACAAAAGGAAATGAGAAGGGAAATAAAGTTTCACTACAAAAAAAAAAATCAACTAAACACAAAAGATATAATACAGGAAACAAGGGACAAGAAAAGCTAAAAGCTATATTGAAAATAAAGAGCAAAATGACAGAAGTCTCTCCTTATCATTAATTACTTTAAATATAAATGGTTTAAACTCTCCAATCAAGACAGAGATTGGAAGAATGGAGTAAAAGAAACATTATCTAATTATATGTTGTTTACAAGAGATTACTTTAGATCCAGAGACAAAAATAAGCTGAAAGTGGAAATAGTAAACAAGAGTGGGCATGGCTATAGTAGTGGCTATCAAACATAACAGACTTTAAATCAAAAAAGTTGCAAGAGACAAAGGATATTATATATTAATAAAAGGTTCAATACAGCAAAAAGATAAACAATTATAAACATTTACATATAATAATAGACCATCAAAATATCTGAAGCCAAAACTGACAGAATTGAAGGGACAAATAAACAGTTCTAAGTAAGAGTTGGAGATGTCAATACCCCACTTTAAATAAAGACTAGAACAACCACACAGAAGATAAGTAGGGAAACAGAGAACTTGAACAACACATAAACCAACTAGATATAACAAAATATACAGAACACTCTACTCAACAACAGCAGGATACACATTCTTCTCAAGTGCACATGGTACATTCTTCTCCAAAATAGATCATACGTTAGGTCACAAATTAAGGCTTAAGAGATTTTGAAAGATAGTTAAAAATCAATAACGGCAGGAAAGCTGGAAAGTCTCCAAATCTGTGGAATTAAACAACATACTCTTAAACAACCAATAGGTAAAATCATAATAATAAAACAACCAATAGATCAAAAAAGAAATCACAAGGGAAATTAGAAAATACTTGAGACAAATAAAAATGAAAACAACAGTAAAAAACTTATGAGGTACAGCAAAAGCAGGACTAAGAGGGAAGTTATAACTGTAAATGCTTATAATTTAAAAAGATCTCAAACCAACAACCTAGGTTTACACCTTAAGGAACTAGGAAAAAAAAAAAAACTAACCCAAAGTTAGCAGAAGGAAATATTAATGAAACCAAAAGTTGGTTCTTTGGAAAGATTAACTAAATTGCCAAACCTTTAGCTAGACTGAACAAGAAAAAGAGGACTCAAATTACTGATAGCAGAAATGAAAGTGAAGACATTACTACCAATTCTATAGAAATGAAAAGAATTATAAGAGAGTACTATGAACAGTTGCATGCCAACAAATTGGATAACCTAAATGACATGGATAAAATCATTGAAAAACAATATCTACCAACACTGAATCATGAAAAAATAGAAAATCTGAATAGACCCACAACTAGTAAGGAGACTTAATCAGTAATCAAAAGCTTCCAGGACAGAGAAAGTTTCTTTACTTGATGGCTTCATGTTGAATCCTACTAAACTCTTAAAAGAAGAATGTCAATGCTTCTTGAATTCTAACAAAAAATCGAAGAGAAGGGAACACTCCCTAATCCATTCCATGAGCTGGGCATTGCCCTGATACCAAAGCCAGACAAAGACATCACAAGTAAAGAAAACTATAGACCAACATCTTTTATGAATACAGATACAAAAATCCTTAAAAAAAAAAAGTAGCAAACTAGATCCACCAGCATATTAAGCAGATTATACAACATGACCAAGTAGGATTTATCCCAGGAATGCAAGGCTGATTCAACATACAAAAATCAATCAATATAACATGCTACATAAGAAAAATAAAGGTGAAAAAACACATCATCTCAATTGATGCAGAAAAAAGCATTTGAAAAATCCAATATCTTTTCATGATTAAAAAAAACCATAGGAATGGAAAGAAATTTCCAACATGATAAAAGACATTTATGAAAAACCCACTGCTAACATCACACTCAATGGTGAAAATCTGAATGCTTTTCCTCTAAGATCAGAAAAAAGACAAGGATGCCTGCCTCCACAACTTCTATTCACATTGCATTGGCAGTTCTAGCCAGAACAACCAGGCAAGAAAAACAAGTACAAGGCATCCAAATTGGAAAAGAAGTAAAACTGTCTCTGTTCCCAGATGATACACTCATACGTAGAAAATCCTAAAGATTACATACACAGACCCACAGACCTGTTAGAACTAATAAACAAATTAAGCAAAGTAGCAGGATACAAATTCAAGACACAAAAATCCATTGTGTTTCTATACGCTGCAATGAACAATCTAAAAAGGAAATTAGGAAAACAATTCAATTTACAATAGCATCAAAAAGAATCACTCAGAAATAACCAGAGTTTAACTGAAACTATATCACTGAAAACTATAAAACACTGCTGAAGGAAATTAAAGACATTTTAAAAAATGGGAAGAAATAACCTGCCCAATATCCAGTTGCAATGCAATCCCTATCAAAATTCATTTTTTGCAAAACTAGAAAAATCCACCCTGAAATTCATATGGAATCCCAAATAGCCAAGAGCAGTCCTGAAAAGGGAGAACAAAATTGGAAAATTCACACTTCCTGATTCAAAACTTACTATAAGGCACAGGTAGCAAAAGAAAAAATAGACAAAATTGAGTTCATCGACATTTAAAACTTTTGTGCATCAAAAGACACTTCCGGGCTTCCCTGGTGGCGCAGTGGTTGGGAGTCCGCCTGCCGATGCAGGAGACGCGGGTTCGTGCCCCGGTCCGGGAGGGTCCCACATGCCGCGGAGCGGCTGGGCCCGTGAGCCATGGCCGCTGAGCTTGCGCGTCCGGAGCCTGTGCTCCGCAGCGGGAGGGGCCACGGCGGTGAGAGGCCCGCGTACCGCCAAAAAAAAAAAAAGACACTACCAACAGAGTGTAAAGGCAACCCACAGAATGGGAGAAAACATTTGCAAATCGCATATCTGGTAAGGGATTAATATCTAAACTATATAGAGAACTCCTAAAATTTACCATAAAAACCCAATTCAAAAATGGGCAAAGGACTTAAATAGACTTTTCTCCAAAGACATAGCTGCTCAACATCATTAACCATTAGGGAAAGGCAAATCAAAACCACAATGAAATATCACTCCACACCCACTAAAATGATTATTATTTTTTAAAAAAGTGTTGGCAAGATGTGGAGAAATTGGAACCCTTGCACTGCTGGTGGGAATGTTAAAATGGTGTGCTGCTATAGAAACAGAGTGGTGCTGCCTCAACAGATTAAAATAGAATTACTATATGCCCAGCAATCCCACTTCTGGGTATATATCTACAAGGACTGAAAGCAGGGACTGGAAGAGACATTTGTACACCCATGTTCAGAGCAGCATTATTCACAATAGCCAAAATGTGGAAGCAACCCAAGTGTCCATCAACAGATAAACAAAATCTGTTATATACCTACAGTAGAATATCATTCAGCCTTAAAATGGAAGGAAATTCTGACACATGCTTCAACATTAAGACATTAAGCCAAGTGAAGTAAGCCAGTCAAAATAAACAAATAACGTATGATTCTATTTATGAGGTACTTAAGGAAGTCAAATTCAAGGAGACAGAACGTAGGACGGTGATAGCCAGGGACTGGGTGGAGGGTGGGCAGAGGGAAAACTGAGAAGTTACTATTTTAATGATTACGGAAATTTCAGTTTGATAAGATGAGAAAAGTTCTGGAGATGGGTGGTGGCAATGGTTGCACAATAATGTGAATGTGTTTAATGCTACTGAACTATACACTTAAACATAGCTATACTGATATTTTTATGTTATACAGATTTTACCACAATTTTTTAAATGTTTAAAAAGGGGCACAGAGGGACTTCCTTGGTGGTCCACTGGTAAAGAATCCGCCTTACAGTGCAGGGGATGTGGGTTCGATCCCTGGTCAGGGAACTAAGATCCCACATGCTGCGGGGCAACTAAGCCAGTGCGCCACAACTACTGAGCTTGCACGCCTCAAGTAGAGAGCCTGTGTGCTGCAAACTACAGAGCCCATACACTCTGGAACCCGCACGCCACAACTAGAGAGAAGCCTGCACACCACAACAAAGAGCCCGTGCAACTAAGATCTGATGCAGCCAAAACTAAACAGAATAAGTAAAAAAAAGAAAGAAATACTTAAACTAATTGTATAAAAAAGGGGAGGTACAGAAGGGGTTCCCACTGGCCAAATTTGTGACAGTTTGAGAATCAAAAAGAATGATTGTTGATTTTAGTAGATTGAATCTATGAAAATTCATGAGCCAAAAGTGACAAAGGGTCAGCTATCATTCCAGCTTTGAACATTGTGAATTGAAGTGAAAGAAGCATTTATTCTGTCCAATAGGAAACTGTTATTTCAAATTCAACCAATGATTCCAGTTGTTTAAGAAAAATTCTATTTTACAGAAGAATACAAATACATGTAGAAGGAACGATGGAATTGAAAATCATTTTACAACCTCTAAGGAAACTTCTGATTAAGGAAAAATTAATATTTGGTTCAAACCCGTAAGTGAATGATTAGTGGGGAACTGGACATTTGCATGTATCCAAGGTAACATTACACAGATTACTTTCTGACCACAAGGCTAAAATATAAGTTTGAATAGAGAGATCAATGAGGCTTTTCGCTAGCCTAATTCAAGCGCCACGCCTAATGTCACCAAATGTGGGGAGTCAAATGTGTCTCCTGATGTAAGGCAAGATGAAGTCTATCATACTTATGAGACATCCTTACCCCAAATCAGGAATCCAATTAGCTTTAAGATCTATCTTTGATTTAGAGGGAATACAAGAGATAGATCAAGCTAAGTCATACCACGAGAAAGCAATCTGATAAATCCACGAGGAGGAATATTTTACAAGACAAAACTTAGGATGATGAAAAATGGAAAGTCAGTCAGGAAAAAAGAAAACTTTTCTAATTTCAAAGAGACTCAAGAGACATAATAACCAGATACAGCATGTGGTCTTAAACTGGATCCTGGTTTGGACATACCAGCTGGAAAGGACATTTGAGGGACAACTAGGGGTACTGAATAGATGATGTTAAGAAATTATTTGGACTTTCTGGTGGCGCAGTGGTTAAGAATCTGCCTGCCAATTCAGGGGACATGGGTTCAAGCCCTGGTCCGGGAAGATCCCACATGCCGTGGAGCAACTAAGCCCGTGAGCCACAACTACTGAGCCTGCGCTCTAGAGCCCATGCTCCCCAACAAGAGAAGCCACCGCAATGAGAAGCCTGCACACCGCAACGAAGAGTAGCCCCCCCTTGCCGCAACTAGAGAAAGCCGGCGCACAGCAACGAAGACCCAACGCAGCCAAAAATAAAAATAAATTAATTTTTTAAAAAACCCAAAAAACCATAGTCCATTTTATTCACCACTATATGCTCACTAACTAGCATAAACTAGGCACACAATAGGTACCAGATAACTGTCTGTTGGATGGGTATTTCTGGGGGAACTCAGCCACTTTTCCCTCCCTTTTACTTTCCTGATTCTTCACAGGCAAACTTCTTTGGAGATGTCTAAACACATCTTTGCCACTATCTCGCCTCCAAGTTCAGTCTGGCCCCCATCTCTCCACAGAAACAGCTTTCATAAAAGTCACCGATGATCTCCGTGTTATTAAGTCCAAACACATGTCAGATTCCTCCCTGCTGGATCTCTCATGAGTTTCTGAGACTACTGGCCATTGTTCTTTTTTTTTTTTTAATTTTTATTGGAGTATAGTTGATTTACAATGTTGTGTCAGTTTCTGCTGTACAGCAAAGTGAATCTGTTATACATATACATATATCCACTCTTTTTTAGATTCTTTTCCCATATAGTGGCCATTGTTCTTTAAATGTTTCCTTCCCTTGGCCTCCGGAACACATTGACACACTAGCCTGGTTTTTCTCCTTCCCTTCTCTCTGGGCTTCCTCCTTCTCAGTCCCCTTTGCATTAAGCTACTCTCGGGGCAATCTTTCTCATGTTAATGAATCCATTTCTGTTTATAGTCAATTATTCTTAAATCAATAGCTCCAGGGCAGACCTTTTCCGAATCTTCAAGCTGCCTAGTGCTCAGTCCATTTGGATAGCCCAAAGGCACTTCATCCGACTACGTCCAAAACTCTTGATCATCTTTACTCACACACCCACCCCTCAACCTACCCCCAGGGGAAAAAACTGTTAATCCTCTTCCTTCTCATCCTTTGCTCTCAGAAAATGTCACCACTATTCTTATCCAGTTTTATAAGCCAGAAATCTGGTCAATTGTTCTGGATGCCTCCTTCACAACCTAGATCCAAGTCATTACCAACTCTTGTGGTGTCTGCCTCCAACACATCTCCAAGATCCATTCCGTTTTCTCCATCTCTCTAGTTAGGCCACTATTTTGATTGGATTATCATGATACCTTTCTAATTATTGCCTTGACTTCTGCCCATTCCCCCCCACCCACCCCCGGGGCACTCTTTTTAAAATACAAATCTAATTGTGATCGATCATGTTTAAACTCATCAATGGCTTCCCCCTGCTCTTGGAATAACCAACTCAAGCCCCGCATGACTTTGGTGGTGCTGGGGTCCCTGCCTCCCCTCCCCTTGACCACTCTCCCATCAGTCTCTTGGTCTTGGTCTCACAGTCCATCTTTCATTACCTCCAAAGTGGAGGCATTCTGTCTCTGGTCTCAGGATCTGCTAACCCTTCACCTAACCAGTTGTCTCTGGTCCCAGACAGAATCCTCAGCTGTCTTCTCCACCTCCTAAATCAGATCAAACACCTCTACTATTCATTTCTGTGGACCCTGTATTTCTTCTTTACAGTAATTTATATACTCCCGATCATTTAGCTACTTATTAATAAAATGGTAAACTATCTTATGGTAAACGCACAATTGTATTCCCAGGGTCTGTCAAAGGCCTGCCAATTAGTAATTTTTTCCTCCCTGTCTGCTTCCCTCTGACTTTCTAACTTTGTCTTCTTTCCTGAGTACTCAAAAGTCTCTATCAGAAGTTATCTGGAATTTCTTTACCCCCAGCACCCAATGCTAAGAATATTAACTGAATAAACGACACGTGATTTAGGTTCTTGATCTTCCATCCCTTCCCTTCCCAACCTGTCCCTCGGACCCCTAATCCTCCAGATTGCTACTTCCCTCCACTCCCCCAGCTTCCATGCCCTCAGCCCCCACGCGGGGCCCTGGGGCTGACGCTCTGACTCACCTCTGTGAACTGGTGCGGAGCCCCATGCCACTGGCTTAGGTCCTCGGCTCCCTGCTCCATCTTAAGCTGGGGTCTGTTGCACATCGAGCCTGCGCGAGGGTCCAGACCCACACCTGAACAGAGCTCTGACTCGCCGAGCGTCGCAGTCTGGTGTCGCGGCACCACCACGCCACAATCACCGCTCTCAGCTTCTACTTCTCACTGAGCAGCGGGGGGCGGAGCCAAGGGCCGCACCCACCGACCCACCCAGCAGCCGCTGCCCCACCCTGCGGGGCTCCAGCCTCGCGCTGATCCTGCCCAAACGCAGCAGGGTCATTAATAGGGGACCTCAAGACTTTCATCACTTATTGTGTCTCACGTCTTCGCCACCCTACCTACCCCATCCACCCTTCAGTCTGAGCATCTTTATTTGGCCCAAGTGAGGGTGGGGAACACCGAGGTTTCAGACTTTGGCCAGCCGTTGTTGACCTCCGAGTGGAGGAACAAGGGAAAGAGGATGGAGAGAGCAGAAGATTGGGGTGCAGGGCCTCTGCAGACAGGAGAGCTTCCAACACCACCCCACCAGGTCGGGGCTCTTGCCATAAGCTGGATCTCCTCCACTATAGGCCACGTACCATGTCCTTGTGTGTACAAACCGGAGACTGGGAGCTCCGGGGAACAAAGTCTTTTTTCAAGGATACTTCGGGAGTTCCTACTGTGCGTTAGGCACTATTTTTTGGAATTTGGGATACACTGGCAAATAAGACAGAACAAGGTTCTTTCGCTCAGGGAATTTTCATCCTAAATGGGCAGACAAGAAATGAATATAATAATAGTTAACATAAATTTAGATGGTGGTGAGTACTGAGGAGAAAACAAAACAGGACACAGCTCACCTGAGAACCAAGTGCCTGAAATGAACCAGCCATAGGAAGATTGGAGGGATCTGGGGCAAGAAAGAGCTTGGCAGGCCAGAGGGGAAATGGGAGAGCCAGGTGACCTCAGTGATGTGAGTATAGGGAGAGAGTGGAATGACGTGAGAGCAGAGATGGGCAGGGTCTTGGAGACCATGGAAAGTAGTTTGGATTTTATTCTAAGTGTGATGGGAAGCCACTGAAGGATTTTAAGCAGGAAATAGATATGATCTAAGTTTTTAAGATAATCATCTGACAGGGACCTACTGTATAGCACATGGAACTATACTCAATATCTTGTAAAAACCTGGAATGGAAAAGAATCTGAAAAAGAATCGTAATCTCTTTGCTGTACACTTGAAACTAATACAACATTGTAAATTAACTATACCTCAATAAAAAGAAAATAATCATTCTGGTCCTTTGAGGCTTATGGACAAGATGGCAGCAGGGACACCAGTTTGAAAGCTAAAGGAGGTCTCCAAGAAAGAGAAGTCAGTGTTTGGTGCGGGGTGGGGGGTGGTCATTAGAGAATATTCTAGAATTTTAAAAGTCAGGACTTGGTAATGGATTGGAATGGTAAAGGGCTGGGAGGAAAAGAGGAATCAAAGATGACAGCTAGATTATTGGGAGAGCAACCAAGAGATGACTGCACAATTTAGTAACATGGAAAGGTGGAAATCTGAGAAAATTTAGAGGCAGCTGAAACAAGAATTCCATTTTAGACATGTTGATTTTGAGATGGCTATTAAATATGCTCAGGGAGAGGTCAAGGATGTAAATGTAAATTTAGGTGTTGTCAGCATAGAGATGGTGGTTTTAAGCCCATAAGAGTGAATGATATCAACTAGGGAGATAGAGAAAAACTGAGGACAGAACCCAAGTTCCCTCTACATTTAAGATCAGGTAGAACAGTGAGGTCATCCAAAGACACTGAGGAGTAGCAGCCAGAAAAGTAGAGGAAAAGTCAGGAAATTATATTTCAAGAAGCCAAGAGAGGGAATTCCCTGGCGGTCCAGTGATCAGGACTCCACGCTTCCATTGCAGGGGGCCCAGGTTCGATCCCTGATCAGGGAACTGGGATCCTGCAAGCCACACGGCATGGCCAAAACAAAACAAAAAAGCCAAGAGAAGCACATATTTAAAAGAGGGAATGTTCGACTGCACCAAATGTTGCTGAGTTAAGAAACAGGTAAGTGCCTACTGGATTTGACAAGGTGGAGGTCCTTAGTGACTTTGACGAAAGCAGTTATAGAGGAGCTAGAAGCCCGATTGGAGTGGGTGAGAAGGGAACAGGCACTGATGAGGTAGAGACACTGAGACACTGCCTGGTAAACAACTTTTCTGAAGGAGTTTGAAACTGACATTGAAGCAGAGAGAGGGTTAAATTATAGAAGCAACTATGATAAGTGAAGAAAAGACAGAACACAGGGTACAAATAGACAAGAGAGCTTTTGGCGAGAGCAGGGACTTTTGCTCTATGGTAACAGGAGAGATAACACTAGCATGGGATGGGGCTGAGAACAGGCCCTTGAGAAATAGTGGCAATGCTTCTATGACTAACACCAGCTCAGGTATCAGCTCCAGTATCACCTCTTCCTGGGCCATCTCTGACCCCCGTTTGTTATTTTTTTTTTTTTTTAGGCCGAACCTCACAGCACATGGGATCTTAGTTCCCCGACCAGGTATCGAATCCATGCCCCCTGCATTGGAAACATGGAGTCTTAACCACTGGACCACCAGGAAAGTCCCTCTGACTCCCATTTGATGCCTCTTCCAGTTACCATACACCTAGCGTTTCTTCCAACATGAAACTTAGAAAATATTTGTGAAATGAATCGTATTTGACATATTAGATCAGTTTTTAACACCTTATTCCTCTATAGGATAAAATTATTTCACAAATCACATTTCATATTAATTAATTTCATAACACTCTGGTTTTGAGATTTGGGGATCACTGATTTAATCTTCCTGATTCTCACTTTCTTTATTAGCAACCAGAACCTAAGAGGATTAGCTTTGTGATTTATGAACAACCCGTTAACATCTTTATTTCATCAAATTCCCCAGGGCAAGGCACAAAAAGACAGAGCCAGCCCCACCCTTCAGCCTTTTAATTTAGAGCCTTATTTTTGTTGTGGACATCTGGAACACCAGAGACTGGAGGGGAAGAGAAGCTTACTCTGGGGTCCTGCCTCCTGCCCCAGCATAAAACTACACCCCATTGTCTGCTGACTGTCCTAGAGAAACATGCCTCAGGCCTGGGAATGACTCAGGGACAGGCGTGTCCCCCTGTTTTCCCTGTCACACACACCCCCACAGAGCCCGAGTCATTCTGGACACCAGTCTTGGCTCCACCCACTCTACCCCGCCATCCAAGATAGCTCTGATTCCTGTGACTATTCCTCACACACAAAAAAGCAGTGGTACCAGCACCAGGCATTGTTACATTTTCATCCTTCTCTTCTTTCATCATTCAAAGAGAGGATTATCACATCCATTTATGCATGCTGAAGCTCAGAGAAAAGCAGTCAGTCCATCAAATCATAGGAAAGGTAATTCTGCAAGGCGTACGCTACTTAATGTCTCCAGAACTTTTCTCTGCCAGGAGTATCCTTCCCGCTCGTCATTAGAGCATCCGCAAGCTGACTAGCTCCTACCTGTCTTGCACCTCCTATAAGGTAGACTTCCCTGATACTCAGGCTGGGTTAGGTGCCTCCTCTGTGCTCCCACTGCCTTGGGTTACCCACATCCTGGCACAAATAGCTAATTGCTTTTGTTGTTGATCATGTGGTTAGGTTTTACTTGCTTAAGAGTCTTCCTTTTCTTCCTTCCTCCCTCCCACTCTGAGGCCCACATATACATACCCCGTTCTGTGTTTACCTCTCTCTCTCTCCTCTATGCTACTCCGGGTGTGGTCCATGGATGACACCAGTTTGCAGACTTAACCAGTCTGCAATGAGATAGGTACAGAAATCGAGAGAAACATTTATAAACTTTTATAGTAACTTGGCAAGTAATTTTTGTTTATTGAATCTAATAATGAAAAACTGGGACTTGTATTTTGTCTGTCCTTTTTCTCATTTTATTTTTCTACTAATTGATTTTCATTGTATTTTACAAAAGAATCCATTCTTGACTGATTGGAAAAAGAAAAGAAATGGTCCTTCACTAAGATAGTTTGAGAAACACTGGTTTATTTTTGTTTCCCAGAACCCAGGACAGGTTCTGGCATAAAAAGACATTGAATAAATGCAAAAATGAATAAAAAGTGAATGCAGTTGACAAATGTGTCTATCCTAAGGTAATAGAATAGACAGAACTTAGTGCTGCATTGGATTGGTGCTGGGGAAGAGAAGTGAGTCAAAGGAAACTCCCAGGTGTTTACCTTGACTTCTAGGAGGTTGCTGATGCCATTCCCTAAGGGAACGTTGGAAGAAGAGCAGATTCAGGGCATGTTTACAGGTGATGAATTCATTTTTTAAACAGGTTGACTTTGACGTTACCTATGAGATAGCCAAATGGGGATATTCAGGAAGCAGTTAGATACATGTGTTAGAAGCTTGGGAAGCAAAGTCTAGGCTGGAGGTGTAGATTTCAGAGTTGAAGCCATTAGTATGTATGAGATCACCCGGGATAGATTAGACTTCATACTTTTCTGCTGCCTCAACAGCCCCACAGTCTGTGAGCCCCCTGCCCAGGAGACCAAGTGCACCAGTGTGAGAAGGCTGGTCCCTGCCACAAGTTTCCCTTCTTGTCCAACCCTGACTGTGACCCAGCAACATTCAAACACACCAATGAAATCCCATCACCCCTTTTGCTGTGTACTTCACTTTATGACCCTCATAAAGGCACTTGCCCACCGTCTTCAGTCTCTCTCAGCTCCCCACCCGCTTGGTTGAGCCAGCTCCCTTCGCGATCCTCCCACATAGCCCCTTGTGTGGCATGCCTGCCTCCCTCTTCTACAGCCTGTGAGTATGATAAATCTCTTTCACTTTCATATGCCTCTATGTGGTGTTATTCCATATCCATGCTGATCATTAAAAAAAAAAAAAACATTTTAAGAACATAATTATTTCTTACAACCTACTTACTAATCAATCCCATTCTGCTCTTAATCCACACAGCATTCTAACAGATACCGCTGAGGCTGATGGTGGGGTGAGCAAGATGACCAGAAACGACAAGTCTGGGAAACAGGAAAGCACTGGGCAGAATTAGAAAACGTTAGAGAGCTGGAGAAGTCAGTAGTGAACTTGAAAGGTTGTCTGGGAGTTAAGATGAGGCTAGAACAGAAAGTCAGAGCCAGATTTTGAAGGTTATAGGCTGGGACTTCATTGTAAGTTACAGATAGATGCAACAGATAGATGCTTTCTGTTTCCTGACAGGGTAAAGAAAATAAGGACAAGGGTACCAGGATTGCACCAGTTTATAATAGTAAAAGAAATTTGGAAACAACCTAAATATCTACCGACAGGAGAATACATACCTTGGTTACAGTCAAACAATGGAATTCTATCTTCGGTTAGAATGAATAAATAAGAATGCCATGTATCATTATAAATCTCAAAAATGCAATCTGATAAATGTAATGTAGTATCCTGGGTTGGATCCTAGAGCAGGAAAAGGACATTAATGGAAAAACTGGTGAAATCTGAATAAACTCTGTAGCTTAGTTAGCTGTATTGTACCTGTATTTGTTTCTTGGTTTTGACAAATGTCCCACAGTTATGTCTGACATTAACATTATGGGAAGCTGAGTGAAGGGTAATTCTCTGTACTACCTTTGCAGCTCTTCTGTAAATCTAAAACGATTCCCAAATAGCATTTATTTATAAAAATGTAAGCTCATAGAAAAAAAGGAATCATGCAATATGATAACTTTTATAAATAGTTTTAAAACATACAAAATAATACCAAATATTATTTATGGATATATACACACATAATAAAGATTTTAAAAATTCATGAGAATGATCAAAACCAAATTTAAGACAGTGGTTTCAAGGGGCGGGAGGGAGGAAAGGAAAGAAGCACATCCTAGAGGAGTCGTTAAGGAGTTTTAAACATATCTGTACTGTTTCTTTCTCTTTAAAGGAATCTGGGGCAAATGTTGTAAATGCTAAGATCTGACAAACCTGGGGTATGTTTAAATTTTTTTCCAGGAAAGAAAAAAACTATAAGCGTTTTCTGAATTGTCAAATTATATAACTATAGAGAAGATCTTAATTCCTCAGTAATGTCATCTCAACCCTCAGAACCAGGCTCACACTAACTCTGTCGAAGGAGAATTTTTTAAAGCTTAACTCAGAAAGTTGGGAAAGCTGATTCAAAGGGCATTTAAAGAACAGAGATTTACATAATTACATGGGAAAGGAATGCTTAAATAAGTTTGCCGAATTAGAGGCTTATGGACTGAATGTTTGTGTTCCCCAAAATTCATATGTTGAAACGTGATGGTAATAGGAAATAATTAGATAACAAGACTGGAACCCTCATGAAGGGGACTAGTGCCATTATGAAAGGGACCCCAAAGAGCTCTCTCGCTCTCTTTCTGCCACGTAAGGATATAATGAGAAGGTGGCAGTCTGCAACACAGAAGAGGGCTCTCAACAGAACCTGACCATGCTGGCATCCGCATCTTGGACTTCCAACCTTCAAAACTGTGAAAAATAAATTTTTATTGTTCATAAGTCACCCCGTCTATGGTACTTTGTTATAGCAGCCTGAACTGACTAAGACAAAATGAAACTAGTTAATGTACTACAGGGCAGTAAAACTATAAGCTTTGGAGTTATCTTCTCTACTGGATAGATATCATTTAGATCTTTACTAGGCAAAAATCTCCAAGTCAACATGTAGCTTCAGAGAATCTAGGCCCTAATTAGTAGCAATAGCAAATCAAACAAAGGTACCCACCCTAGAGAATCAAATAATAAATGAGCCTATTGGACCATACTCCACTACAGCATTGAAAGGATTCAAGAGAGTGATGTCATCACCGTGGCAGAATAAGAGCTTTCTACCATCTTCCTCCCAAAGAGCACCAATTTAGGCAATTTTGAGATCAGACAAATTAAAGAACGCAAGAGGAACAATTTCACTTTACCTGAATCACCCCTCCCCCAAGAAGGCACAGCTCAGTGCCAGGAGAGACTGATTTGGCCCATGATTTCTCCCATGGGGGAAAATGAGCTTGTGAATGAGTGCCCAGCATCCCCAGTTGTGCATTCCACTGCCAAAGACTCCCGCTTCTTTGTTGCCCCATCCGGAATACTGAGGTGTGCTGCACAACAGGAAGATGGGGAGCAGCAGATAGAGCACAAAGAGGGCATCAAAGGAACATAGAGGAGAGAGAGGTAAACACAGAACGGGGTATGTATATGTGGGCCTCAGAGTGGGAGGGAGGAAGGAAGAAAAGGAAGACTCTTAAGCAAGTAAAACCTAACCACATGATCAATAACAAAAGCAATTAGCTATTTGTGCCAAGATGTGGGTAACCCAAGGCAGTGGGAGCACAGAGGAGGCACCTAACCCAGCCTGAGTATCAGGGAAGTCTACCTTATAGGAGGTGCAAGACAGGTAGGAGCTAGTCAGCTTGCAGATGCTCTAATGACGAGCGGGAAGGATACTCCTGGCAGAGAAAAGTTCTGGAGACATTAAGTAGCGTACACCTTGCAGAATTACCTTTCCTATGATTTGATGGACTGACTGCTTTTCTTGCCAAATTAGATACTACTAACTGTGTCACACACTCCATCAGGAAGGCTGCCCATGAGCCACTGGAGATGCCTCACCTGCAAATCCCCCCAACTGGCTCACAGCTCCCCTAGCACCCCACATGCCTCACCCACACACACCCCCACCTCATGACTGGCTTTCTGTGCTCACAGTGGTGGCAAGAGTGAGTTTTTGCAGATGGTTAGTGAGCACACGGGAAAAAACAGCCCAACTCTGCAGGCCTGGGAGAAATCATAGACTTGAGCATTCAGTACCATTACAGGGAAAGAAAAAGGGAGGCTGTCAGCACTTGGTCTGGCTTTGCAGGATCAAGAGAAAGCATGCAATCTTAATTCTGCCACAGCAGGGAACAAGTGTGGAGCAGCATACCCTTAGGAAAGGTCCAAGAGAGCCTCAGAAGCCCTAGCAAGGGTGACAGAAAGTATTTCTCTCCTAAAGCCAGTCAATAAAGAATGAAAAAAGTGATTGCTACTTCAAATGAGAAGATAGCAATGCAAGGCTTCAAGGTACATGAAAAATCAAGGAAACATGACACCACCAAAGGAACAAAATAATTTTTCAGTAACCAACCCCAAAGAAATGGAAATCTGAAATTTTCCCAATAAGGAATTCAAAATAGCTGTTTTAAGGAAGTTCAGTGAACTAAAAGAAAACACACAAAAAAAGGCAATTCAATATAATCAGAAAAACAATACATGAACAAAATCAGTTCAATAGAGAGACAGGAATTAAAAAAGAAAAACCAAACAGAAATTCTGGAGCTAAGGAATACAAGGAGTGAAGTGAAAAATGCAATAGAGAGCATAAACAGCAGACTGGATAAAGCAAAAGAAAGAACCCGTAAAGTAGAGGACAGGACCTTTGAAATTAACCAATCAGAGGAGAGCAAAGAACATTCTTGACCATTCTTACTAAATGAAAAACAGTGAAGAAAGCCTACATGAATTTTAAGACACTAGCAAGCAAACAATATTTGCATTATGAGCGTCCCAGAAAGAGAAGAGGGAGAGAAAAGGGCTGAAAGCTTATTTAAAGAAATAAGAGCTGAAAACTTTCCAAATCTGGGAGGAGATATAGACATCCAAATACATGAAGCTCATAGGTCTCCATACAGATTCAACCCAAGGAAGACTTCACTGAGACACATTATAATGAAACTGTCAAACAACAAAAACAAAGATACAGTTCTGAAAGCAGAAAATAATTTTTTTTAAAACTCATCCCATTGAATGGATAAAGAAGATGTAGCACATATATACAGCAGAATATTACTAAGACATAAAAAGAAATGAAATTGAGTTATTTGTAGTGAAGTAGGTGGACCTAGAGTCTGTCGCACAGAGTGAAGTAAGTCAGAAAGAGAAAAACAAATACCGTATGCTAACACATATATACGGAATCCAAAAAAAAAAGGTTCTGATCAACCTCGGGGCAGGACAGGAATAAAGACATAGGTAGAGAAAGGACTTGAGGACACGGGGAGGGGAAGGGTAAGCTGGGACAAAGTGAGAGAGTAGCATTGACATATATACACTACCAAATGTAAAATAGATAGCTAGTGGGAAGCAGCTGTATAACACAGGGAGATCAGCTCAGTGCTTTGTGACCACCTAGAGGGGTGGGATAGGGAGGGTGGAAGGATGCAAGCAGGGAGGATATGGGGATGTATGTATACATATAGCTGATTCACTTTGTTATACAGCAGAAACTAACACAACATTGTAAAGCAATTATACCCCAATAAAAATGTTTTAAAAATGTCTCATTTCATGCAAGAGAACCCCCATAAGGCTATCTGAATTTCTCAGCAGAAATTTTGCAAGCAAGGAGAGAGTGGAATGATATATACAAAGTGCTAAAAGAAAAAAACTGCCCACCAAGAATATTTTAGCTGGCAAATGTGTCCTTTAGAAATGAAGGGGAGATAATGACTTTCTCAGACAAACAAAAGCTGAGGGAGTTCATCACCATTAGACCTACTTGTTCTAAGAACTAGGAGTTCTTCAAGCTGGAATGAAAGGACACAAATTAATAACATGAAAACATCTAAAAGTATAAAACTCACAGATAAAGGTAAATAGATAGTCAAATTCAGAATACTACTCTGTAATGTGGTGGTGTGTTAACCACTTAACTCTAGTATAAAGGTTAAAGGACAGAAGTATTAAATATAACTATACCTACAATAATTTTTAACAAATATACAATATAAAAAGATGTAAATTGTGACATCAAAACCATAACATGGAGGGGGAGCAGTAAAAGAGTAGAGGTTTTTGCAATCACAGTTATCAGCTTAAATAAAACTGATATAACTATATGAAGTTTTATGTAAGCCTCACGATAACCACAAAGCAAAAAGCTAAATAGATACACAAAAGATAAAAGAAAGGAATCAAGGCATATCACTATGGAAAATCATCAAACCACAAAGGAAGACAACAGGAGAGAAAGAAAGGAAAAATGGAACTATAAAACAGCCAGAAACAATTAACAACATGGCAATAGTAAGTCCTTACCTATCAATAATTACTTTAAATGTAAGTGTATTAAATTCTCCAAACAAAAGACAGAGAGTGGCTGAATGGATTAAAAAAAACAAACAAACAATACCCAAGTATATGCTGCCTGAAGGAGACTCACTTCATCTTTAAGGACACACATAGGCTGAAAGTAAAAATATAAAAAAATACATTCCATGCAAATGGAAACCAAAAGAGAAACAAGGTAGCTATACTATATCATAAAATTAGACTGTCAAAAACTTTTACAAGAGGGAATTCCCTGGCGGTCCAGTGGTTAGGATGTCACACTTTCATTGATGAGGGTGTGGGTTCAATCCTGGTTGGGGAACTAAGATCCTATAAGCTGTGCAGTGTGGTCAACAACAACAACAACAAAAACTGTTACAAGAGACAAAGTCATTATATAATGATAAAATGATCAGTTAATCAGGAGGATAAAACAATTGTAAATAAATGCACCCAATAAGAGTACCTAAATATATTAGGCAAATATTAACAGATATGAAGGGAGAAATATGCTACAATACAATAATAGTAGGAGGCAGTTCCCCATTTTCATCAATGGATAGATCACCAGACAGAAAATCAATAAGGAAACATTGGACTTGAACTACACTTTAGAACACAAAAAACTAATAGACAGATATAGAACACTGCATGCAACAGAACAGAATATACATTCTTCTCAAGACTTCTTCCACACATGGAACCTTCTCCAGAATAGATCATATATTAAGTCACAAACAAGTCTTAGCAAAGTTAAATAGATTGAGATCATACCAAGTATCTTTTCCAACCACAATGGTATGAAACTAGAAATCAATAACAGGAGGAAAACTGGAAATTTCACAAATATATGGAAATTAATGCACTCTGAACAATCAATGGGTCAAGGAAGAAATCAAAAAGGACACCACCAAAACAGTTAGAATAAAAGAATTCAGTAAAGTTGCAGAATACAAACTCGACATACAAAAATCAGATGATTTTCTATACACTAGCGACATACTATCAGAAAGAGAAATTAAGAAAACAATCCCAGGAATTCCCTGGTGGTCCAGTGGTTAGGACTCCATGCTTTCACTGCCAAGGGCACAGGTTCAATCCCTGGTCGGGGAACTAAGATCCCACAAGCAACATGGCAAGGCCAAAAAAAAAAAGGAAGAAGAAAAAACAATCCCATTTACAATAGTACCAAAAACAATAAGATATTTAAGAATAAATTTAATCACAGAGGTGAAAGATTTGTACATGAAAACTATAAGACACTGATGAAAGAAATTGAAGACACGAATAAAGAGAAAGACACCTCATGTTCATAGATTGGAAGAATTAATATTGTTAAAATGTTCATACTACCTAAAGCCATCTATAGATTCAATGCAATCCCTATTAAAATTCCAGTGGCATTTTTCATATAAATAGAAAAAATGATCCTAAAATTCATATGGAACCACAAAAGACCCCCCAAATAGCCAAAGTAATCCTGAGAAAGAAGAACAAAGTTTGAGGCGACACACTTTCTGATTTCAAACTATATTACAAAGCTATATTCATCAGAACAGTATAGTACTGGCATAAAAATAGACACATAGACTAATGGAATTGAATCAAGAGCCCAGAAATAAACCCACACATATAAGTCAATTAATCTTTGACAAGAGCACCAAGAACACACAATGGGGAAACGGGCAGAGGACCTGAATAGACATTTTTCTAAAGAAGACATACAAATGGCCAACAGGTATATGGAAAGATGCTCCACATCACTAACCGTCAGAGAAATGAAAATCAAACCCAGTGAGAGGGCTTTCACCACCAACCCAGTGGTGGCACAGTTGTTGAGAGTCTGCCTGCCGATGCAGGGGACATGGGTGCACATCCTGGTCCAGGAAGATGCCACATGCTGCGGGGTGGCTAGGCCCGTGAGCCACAGCTGCTGAGCCTCTGCGTCCGGAGCCTGTGCTCCTCAACGGGAGAGGCCACAACAATGAGAGGCCCATGTACTGCAAAAAAAAAAAAAAAAAAAGCTTAAGGATTAACTGGGCTTTTTACCATTATAGCTTTAATGAATAAAATAATAACTTTGAAATACTAAAAAAAAAAAAAGTACATGGTTACATAAGATGTGAGATGCTGGGTGACAGGTATATGGAAACACTCTGTACTGTCATTGTAATTCTTCTGAAAATTGTTTCAAAATAAGAAATTTTTTAAAAAACTTTAAAAGAAAGGACATGTAGTCATCCTTTTGCCTTATTACCAGTTTTATACAATTTTTCTTAATGGTCCCCCACTGTGATCATAAACATTCTCCAAAGATTATTCCTGATCACAAAGTAAGGCTGGCCTCACAGTGTTTGGCCTGATTCATTTATATCAAGCAGCAGAGCTAGAGTGACATGCTGATGAACAACTACTAAGGCCAGAGAAGTAACTTTTGTCCAGAGATTTCATAAGGAATCTAGGATTAGATTTTTAAAGACTTTTATTATCTGCCCTTCAATCCTATGGCTCGGAAACCCCCCCCAAAATTATTTCCACCATGTTTCACCTACAGCAGCTATAAAGAATCCTTTCTCAAGATTCCCCAAATCTGTTGAGGTTTGGCATGCCAGGAAGGACCTTTCTTACTACCTGAAAGTCTGCAATGCCATACCACAGAACAGGTAAGATGCCACTTCAGGTTCCTGGAAGGGCTTTGCGGGATTTGATTCCATATATGAATTGAAACCCTCTCTCCTCAATCAGGTTTGCCAGACTGAATGAGATGTATTCTCAGATATGATATTCCAGGAATGGGTATGACTGCAGAATAGATTTTTCCAATTTCATACTGGTAAAAAGGAGGATGGATACTTATTGAACCCCTGCTAACGTCACTTCCATATAATGTTTAAGATTAAGAAAAGCAGCACTTGCACACCAATGTTCACAGCAGCATTATTCACAGTAGCCAAAAGATGGAAACAACCCAAGTGTCCATCAACAGACGAATGGATAAGCAATGTGATCTATCAAACAATGAAATATTATTCAGCCATAAAAAAGAATGAAGTTCTGACACATGCTACAACATGAATAAACCTTGAAAACATCATGATAAGTCAAAGAAGCCATGCACAAAAGGACAAATATTGTATGATCCCACTTATATGAAATATCTAGAATAGGCAAATTCAGGGTCTTCCCTGGTGGTCCAGTGGTGAAGACTCTGTGCTTCCACTGCAGGAGGCCTGCATTCGATCCCTGGTCAGGGAACTAAGATCCTGCATGCCGCGTGGCATGGCCAAAAAATAAAATAAATAAATAAATAGGCAAATTCATATAGACAGAAAGTAGACTAGCGGTTACCCGGGCTGGGGCTTGGGTTGGATGCGAAGTTATTGCTTCGTGATTACAGAGTTTTTGTTTGGGACAATGAAAAATTTTGGAAAGAATTAGTGCTGATGATTGAACAACATTGTGAATGAAATTAATGCCACTGAATTGTACACTTTAAAATGGTTAAAATGGAAATTTTTACTGTACATATATTTTACCACATTTTTGTTCATATCAGGGAAATTTTTTAAATTTATTTTTTATTGAGGTAATACTGGTTTGTAACATTATATAAGCTTCATGTGTACAACATTATACTTCTACTTCTATATATACTACAGTGTGCTCACAACCAAAAATTTAGTTTTCATCCATCACTACACAGTTTATCCACTTTACCCATTCCTCCTTCCTGCCTGTCCCTACCCCTATCCCCTGGTCAAACTACTACTCTGTTCTCTGTATCAACATGTTTATTTTTGCTTGGTTTGTTTTGTTCATTTATTTGGGTTTTTTTGTTTGTTTTTTATATTCCACATATGAGTGAAATCACAGTATCTGTCTTTGTCTGGCTTCCTTCATTTAGCATAATACACTCAAGATCCATCCATGTTGTCACAAATGGCAAGATTTCAACCTTTTTGTGGCTGAGTAGTATTCCATTGTGTATGTATGTGTGTGTGTGTATATATATATATATATATATATACACATACCACACATTTTTTATCCATTCATCTGTTGATGGACACTTAGATTGTTTCCATGTCTTGGCTATTGTAAATAATGCTTTAGTGAACACAGGGGTGCATATATCTTTTTCAATTAGTGTTTTTGTATTCTTTCACTACAATTTTTAAAAATTAATAATGAAATATACCAAAAGCATTGAATCATACACCTTAAATGTGTGAGTCGTATGGTATCAACAAAGCTGTTTTGAAACAAAAGATTAGAAAAACATAAAATTATGTGTTTAATTAAACTGAAGTATAATTCTGACAACCTTTTTTTTTTTTTTTTTTTTGCGGTACGCGGGCCTCTCACCGTTGCGGCCTCTCCCGTTGCGGAGCACAGGCTCCGGACGCTCAGGCTCAGCGGCCATGGCTCACGGGCCCAGCCGCCCCGCGGCATGTGGGATCTTCCCGGACCGGGGCACGAACCCGTGTCCCCTGCATCGGCAGGCGGACTCTCAACCACTGCGCCACCAGGGAAGCCCCTGACAAACTTTTTGATAGCAACATTAATTAGGTTTTATAATATGTCGGCTTATATATATAATTCCCAAGATCCTTGGTTAACTTTAAAATCTAGTATAAATGGTAAGTATAATTTTGAATATCTGGGTAATTTCTAAGTAAGATAGGATGCTCAAACATTGGTCATGAGGTACAGCCTATACCTAGCTTTGCTTCTTATTTTTATATGTTATGAAGTAGTTAATCTTTGTGTCAGTCAAATTGCCACTTAAGAAGGTATAAAAGGGACGTGTATAGCAGTGGGGGTTATTCCATGTGTTCTTATAAACTTTTGGTTTGTGATTTATAACAAGAAATATTATAAATTGTGATTTATAATAAGAAATATATATTTTGTCTTCCCCTTGTTTCTGACTCCTAAAACCCTTGGAATTTCCTAAGTGATGAGAGTAATAGAGGTGTCTTTTGTTATGTTAATGAAGTGACTTTTAGAATGCCTGTGGTCACCTAAGGATGGGAGCTGGTCACCAGAGGAACCAACCACGTGATTAGAGGGTTGGAACTTTTAGTCCCACCGCGCTGATTTCTGGGAGGGGGTGAGGAGCAATGGCCAATGATTTAACCAATCATGCCTATGTAATAGTGTCCATAAAAACCCAAAAGGATGGGGTTCAGAGAGCTTCTGGGTTACATGGAGATTCTGGTAGGTTCTGGGAGTGCCTGGAAAGGAAATGGCAGCTCTGCGCCCTTACCCTTGCGTTGCCCTATACATCTCTTCCATCTGGCTGTTCTGAGTTATATCCTTTTGTAATACACCAGTAATCTAGTAAATAAAATATTTCTCTGAATTCTGTGAGCCTCTCCAGGAAATTACTCAAACCCAGAGAAGGCGTGGGTCGCGAGAACTTGCAATCTGTAGCCAGTCTGTCAGAAGCACAGGTAACAACCCCTAGAGAAGGGCGGGGGGGGTGGGGGGATCTGAACCCTTAACGTGTGGGATCTGATGCTGCCTCCGGGTAGATAGTGTCAGAATTGAGTTGAATTGTAGGACACCCACCTGGTGTCTGAGAATTATTTGTTGTTGCGGGGAAGTCTATACACACACACACACACACACACACACACACACACACACACACACGGAATTGGGTCCAGGAACCTAAACGTTTTGATAAAGTATTTGTTCATGATAGGCAGTTCTCAGTGTTCTCTCTCTGAAGCAGAACCTAGTCACTTTGGTAAAAGTTATAACAAATGTGATCGAGCAACAGAGTTAGAGGAGTATATTGTACATCAGAATGTTCATATCAACTTTTCTCTTCATGAGAAAACAAAAGCAAACTTAAAAAATCAAATAAACTAAACTGTATATTTGTATTATGCTCTATACTGGTAAAATCTGGAAAATGACATGTTTGTTTTCAAAGACAAAATTTTCAGATGATTCTGACTAAGGATTAAAGCTTGCTTGATGACATGAACTTGGATTCTGTATAAAATTGCTTCTAAGCTAGTAGTTTCTATGAGAAAGTGGTTTTTGTTTTGTTTTGTTTAACCCATTTAAAGTATTAGAAGTTCAGCTTCTTTGTGGTCGGGGAGTTTGGGCAATATTGGATTTATGTAAGCTCTTGTGAGTCTCTATAAACCAATCAGAACGTATCTCCCTTAATTTGAGAGTCTTTATAATCTAATTTGTTAACACCCTTAGGAGATAGGAAAATATTCCAAGCTGGAATAATGAGATTTAAGGCTTTTCTCATTTATCAGCCTACAGACTGTCTGGAGTTTGCAGCTTCAGTTCTACAACTTGAGCCACTAGTCAGAGTAGACACAGAATCACAAAAACTCACCAGTCCAGATCTCAAAGGGCTCTTCTCCTTTCCGCTGGGCACAAAATATTTTAAGTGACTTGATCTCACAAATAAACAATCAGACAAATAAAAAGAACCAATGAACCAAAAAAAATCTCTGTCATCTCTCCTCACCCAACAGAGAGATCTCATTATCCACCTGGCAGAGATCACCAAATGTCAAATCATAAAACTAAATTCCTGACCATTGCTGCTACCCGTGGGAAAAACTCATCATCCCTGCACAATTAATTTCTTTTTTTTCTTTTTTTTTGGCTGCACCGAAGCTAGTTCCCCCAACATGAATTTGAACCTGGGCTCCAGGCAGTGAGAGCGTGGAATCCTAACCATTGGACCACCCCAGTTAAATTCTTGTGTACCTAGACTGCCCTCTCAGCCAATGCAGTCCAGCCTGGCCTAGTGGTCTGGTGCTCTCCCTTCATGGACCGGCTGTGGAAAGGGACATAGCCCAAAAGACAAGTTAGACAAGTCACAAACAGACTTGACCAATAACCAGAAACCAAAACAAAGAATCAAAAGGAAGAAGCGGAGTTAGCAGAAGTAATGGTCCAGTGCTTCTTAAGATTCATTCCAGGAGTCAAGAAAAGACATTGCTTAAACAACCCTTGAGATTCTACCACTAATCTTATCAGAAGGTAACTGGACAGAGCTTCCACTTCTGAATTCCTAGCTCTAACATAAGGGAAGAAACCTTTCAGAATCCCTAAGCCAGGCTTTCTTAGTATGGGTTTATCTGTCTTTTGAAACCTCCCAGCTCACTATCAGGTAAGGTCAGGAGAACTCATAGCAAAGTCTTAGGAAAAGGAAGAGACTCTACACAGCAGGTAACTGGCTTGTTGAATGGTCTAAAACTCGGTTGGGGTAGAAACATAAAACCGTTATTATCCTCTAATCACTTCCTTCAACTAGGTTTTGTCACCTTTCCCTTTCCAGTGCCTTAATTTCTTGGGCAGGCTCATTAGCTTTCTAATCATTCAGTATCATTTAAAACTCTGGTCGCATGTTCGTCAACTCATCATCATCATTACAGTGCCACTTCTATTCTCATCTCCACCCCACCCCCAACTTCTCCGTTTCCATCCCAAACAGGATCATCTCTGCAGCCAGATAATTGTCCATTTCCAGCTCCTTTCATATTCATTTGGGGAAAAAACAAAACAAAACAACAACAAAAATGCTGAACAAAGGATTGAATGAAAAGGCAGACCACAATTTTCCCTTCTCTAAATCCCTTGTATCAAATCCTGACCTGTGGAAAAGAGGGGGAAGGAATGGAAAGAGGTTCAGATTAAATCAGACTTGAAATCTCTTACTCCATATGTTTCTTTCTCTTTTGCCTCTTCTGGTCTCTGACTTATCCTAGCTTCTCTCTTTGTGTCTTTGTCTTTGTATCTCTCTCAGGCTGCCTTACCTACCTTCTACTCCCTCCAGCTTCCTATCCCAATCCCTGCCCTGCTCTACACGCACCATGAACAGTGCAGAAGTTCTATCTGAAATCTAACGTGAGTGACTTCTTTTGAAGTTTCTCACTTGAAATCTGGGGAGGAAATTTTGTATGGAGGGATCATCAACGTTCATAGTCCCCAACATTCCTCCAAACTTTTAGACTTCTTCATGAATCTTTCTCAATTTTCACCTTGGATGAAGTGAGGATGGAAAGGAAATATGTAAGAATAGGGATGGGGTGCATTGGAGATAGGATGGAGATAGCAATGAAGATTGAGATTCACCAAGGATGAGTATTGGAACGGGATAGGAACGAACCTTGGAAGAAGCAGGAGCTGGTGATAAAGATGGATGAAACTGAAGATAAAAATGAAGATGGAGATGTGGGTGGAATGGAGACCAGATAGGGATGGGGATGGGGTAGAATCTGAGGATAGAGAGGGGGATAGAGGAGGAGAAGGATGGGAATGAAAATGAAGATGGGAAGATGGATCTGTAGGGATGGGGGAATGGAGATGAGGAGAGGGGTATAGAGATGGGGATACGAGTGGAGGTAGAATGGGAGTGGAAATTGGAATAGGATGGAATCATAAAATGTGTGGCATCAGGTTGGAGATGATGATTCTTACGAAGTCAGGATGGGAGTAGTACACTCCATAGCCTCCAGTTGGTGGGGTCTCCTCATCCAGTACTCTTGAGTAGGGAACTGGCAGTGTAGTGTAAACTCAGCTGCTAGCCACTGGCCTATAGGAAACTCCAAATCATAGGAGTACAGGCTGCTCCATGGTAGTACTCTCTGGCTACCCTGCCATCTCTATCCAGTTTCCTTTCTTCCTGCTCAACCAGACACAGAAGTTAGACCAAGTCCATTTCATGTCCAGCATGGGCATGAGATGCCAGTCTCCTTGTGTGATTACCTCCAATATCCCTACAAGTGATTCTCTTGGACCACCCTTTCTTGGGGAGGGGCATGAAATCTCCTCCTCCCCAGCATGAAGGGAAAAGAAAAGCCATATCTCTTCTCCCTAGGCCAAAGACTCATATGTCTGATAACCCCCCTCATTCCCTCTATCCTTCCTCCTTTCTTTTCTGCTTTCTTTGAGAGGGGGTTTTGGAATGGTGGTTAGGGATAGCAGAGCCAGTGGGTTACCTCTTAAGTCCTCAAACGGGTGGCCAGCCCTCAATTATCAGAACACCTGATGCTGCCTTGTTCTCAGCTTTGGTCCTAATGGACCTTCTAGAATAACAGGAAAAAGTCCATTTCAACATCTTTTTATAACCATTGTCATTGAATTGATCGAGCTAAGAGACGGTCAGACCAGATTTAACTGAGAAATTGTTCTCTCCTCCAGGTACAGATGTGCGTGGTTTTTCCCAGTATGAACTGAGAATTATCAGAAAAAGGTATGTTCTTATGAGGTACAGTCATGGATGGTGGAGGCTCTATATTGACTCTATTTGAATGTGCTCCTTGTATAAACTAAGTTACAAAATCTCCTAGGAGAATGTCCCCAAATGCTTGTAGCCTGAGGCAGTCTTCCTGCTCTCATTATGGGCATTTATTCCAGCCCTTGTTATACTTCTTGAAGGAGACTTTGGCTCCAGACTTTAGAGAATAACATTTCCACGGAAGGTAGTGGTCTAAATGGGGAGGTACCCAGGGCTGGATAGTCCTCTTGGATAACAGGTAGGTATGGGCTTCCTTTGTCCAAACCCATACTTTTCCATTGGCCAGTTTCTACACTAATACCACACTATCTTTTTAAAAATTACTTTTTATACAATTTTGAAAGGTTACACCCCATTTACAGTTATTACAAAATTTTGGCTATAGTCCCTGTGTTGTACAATACATTCTTGTAGCCTATCTTATACCCAATAATTTGTACCTCCCACTCTGCCACCACTATATTGCCCCTCCCCGTCTCCCCATTGGTAATCACCAGTTTGTCCTCTACATCTGTGAGTCTGCCTCTTTTCTGTTATATTTACTAGTTTGCTGTATTTTTAGATTCTGCATATTAGTGATATCATACAGTATTTGTCTTTCTCTGTCTGACTTGTTTCACTTAGCATAATGCCCTCCAAGTCCATCCATGTTGCTGCAAATGGCAAAAATTTATTTCTTTTTTATGGCTGAGTAGTATTCCATTGTATATATACCACATCTTCTTTATCCATTCATCTGCTGATGGAGACTTAGATTGCTTCCATATCTTGGCAATTGTAAATAATGCTGCTATGAACATTGGTAATACCACACTATTTTAATTATGATAGTTTGTAGTAAATACTACTCCCTAGTAGTGTGGGTCCTACTCTCTTGGTTTTTCTCAGGAGGTAATTGGTAATTCTTTTTTTTTTTTTTTGCATTTTTATAAAACTTGATTTAAAAAAATAGTATTTCAAAGTGTACACTCACCAGAAGTACACAGTTATCAAAAATGCACTCACTTTACTTGGTATCTCCAGCACCTTCAGCTTTCTGTGCCTGGTCTGTTTTGGGATCTCCATTTTCTTTTTTTTTTTATTCTTTTGCGGTACGCAGGCCTCTCACTGTTGTGGCCTCTCCCGCTGCGGAGCACAGGCTCCGGACGCGCAGGCTCAGCAGCCACGGCTCACGGGCCCAGCCGCTCCGCAGCACGTGGGATCTTCCCGGACCGGGGCACGAACCAGTGTCCCCTGCATCGGCAGGCAGACTCTCAACCACTGCGACACCAGGGAAGCCAGGGAAGCCCCGGGATCTCCATTTTCTGCAGGGTTATTCCCATCCTTACCAATATCAGCTTTCCCTTTTTTCCCTTTGGGTACCTACTCTCTCTTCTTTGCAGGGGCCTTTTTAGGCTTGGACTCTGGCTTTGGAGGAACAGGTTTAGCAGATAACCTTGCAGATCTTCTCTGTGGTTTGTCCTTCACCTTGGCTTTACCTCTAGCATCTGCTTCAGACTTTCTCTTGGGCCTGGTTGAGACGGGACACAGGGATGCAGTGGTGCACCAGCTTTGGTCAGTCCAGGGGTCACTTTCGCCTCTCTTCTTCACTGCTCCGGTATTCTTATCCATTTACATTCCCACAAATATTTTATGACATTATTGTCATGCTGGCATTTTCTTTGGTATTGCATTGAATCTATAAATCTATTTGAAGAAACTAAATATGTTACTCTTCCAATACATAAACATATCTTTCCATCTATTTAGATCTTCTATAATGTCTCTCATTAAAGTTTTATCATTTTCCCTGAAGAGGTCTCGCACATATTTTGGTAGACTTGTTCCTAGGACTTCATTTTTTTTTTTTATGCCATTGTGAATTTTTTTTTTTAATTTCAATTTTTGCTTTCTTACAGGAATGTATTTAGAAATACAATTGATTTTTTTTGTGTGTGTGTGTGTGGTACGCGGGCCTCTCACTGTTGTGGCCTCTCCCGTTGTGGAGCACAGGCTCTGGATGCGCAGGCTCAGCGGCCATGGCTCACGGGCCTAGCCGCTCCGCGGCATGTGAGATCTTCCCGGACCAGGGCACGAACCCGTGTCCCCTGCATCGGCAGGCGGACTCTCAACCACTGCGCCGCCAGGGAAGCCCTACAACTGATTTTTTTATGTTGGTTTTATATCTAGCAACTGTGCTAAGTTTTAATTATTTATCTTTACATTACTTAAGGTTTTTAAATACATATAATCATAGGATCTGCAAATAATGCCAGTTTTGTTTCTTCCTTTCCAGTCCTTTATCTTTTAATTTTTTTTCCTTTTCATACATCACAGGCTATGACCTCAAGGACAACATTGAATAGAAGCGATGATTGCAGGCATTCATGTCTTGTTCCAATCTCAAAAGGAAAGCTTTGTTGCTTGCTCCAGGGTTTTTGTAAATAGCTTTTATCAGACTAAGGAAATGTCATTCTATTCTTAGTTTGTTAGGAGTTTTGGGGAATAGATATTAAATGTTATCAAATGCTTTTTCTATGTCTATTGAAACAGTCATATGATTTTTCTCTTATGATTTGTGAATGTGGTGAATCAAGTTGATTGATATTTTGAATGTTCAAACTAAAGGTATTTTATTAGTTGGATTTACACATCTGAAATTCTAAATCTTGGTTACTACTGGAACAGCTTCCACAAATTTCAGATTAATTTTTTTTAATGTACATGTTAGAGGAGGAACTCTCTTACATTCAACACCAAAATCTCTTTTCTGAGACCTCCAGCCAGTCTTCTCCTACAGTTACCTGAACAAAAGGGTACAGGTCAATGTTCCACTGTTTTAACAATTAAATCCACTTTAGTTGTTTCCTTTAAAAGTATGTAGTAAAATTGCAAATCAAAAGAGAAAACTGGAACCATTTACAGTTTGGTTGGAAACAGAGCTTATTTCACCTTGATGCAATGTCTTTTAATACATATTTGGCAGAGTTTCCATAAATCTCAACAACTTAATTCCACTTACTAAAATTTCATAGGAAAATCCAATTTTTAAGCAGAAAGGGCAATCTAACCTCTTCTTTATCTGTTACCACTTTTTAATTTTCTAAAAGAATAGTTATTAATAATTTCTAGCAATTATCATAGCTTTTTTCCTCTCTAATTAAAAAAAAATCTCAAGTGCACATTGTTTCTTTAGCTTAAGTAAACAGAATTTTTGAAAGCAGAGATTAAACCTTCTGGGCGTTTAGGTGAATTGGCAGAAATCCTGACCTCTCATTCTTATATCCAGCAACCGCACCCACCAGCTGTTACACAGACACTGAAACAGCCTGTATCTCTCTAGCTTTTGAAAGACTTTGTATATCTCAAAAGTTTTGAGTCTGTGAAGGGATAAATAAAATGTGGTATATACATAGCGTGGACTATTGTTCAGCCTTAGAAAGGAAGGAGAAGGGTGGGGGAATTGAATGAAGGTGGTCAAAAGGTACAAATTCTAGTTATAAGATAAATGAGTACTGGGCATGTAACGTACAACATGGTGACTATAGTTAATGCTGTTGTATGGCATATTTGAAAGTTGCTAAGAAACTAGATCCTAAAAGTTCTCATCACAAGGAAAAAAATGTTTTTGGTAACTATATGAGGTAGTGGATGTTAACTTATTGTGGTAATCATTTCACAGTATATGTATGTCAAGTCATTATGCTGTACATCTTAAACTTATTCAGTGCTATATGTCCATTATATCTCAATAAAGGGGAAAATATTAAACTAAATTTTAAAAGGAAGGAAAGTCTGACATGTGCTGTAACATGGGCGAAACTTGAAGACATTATTCTAGTGAAATAAACTAGTCACAGAAAGACAAAGAGTGCATGATTTCCCTTCTATGAGGCACTATAGTAGTCAAATCCATAGAGACAGAAAGTAGAATGCTGGTTGCCAGGGGCTGGGTGGGAAGAAGAAATGGGGAGTTGTTTTATGAGTATAGAGTTTCAGTTTTGCAAGATGAAAACGTTCTGGTTGCACAACAATGTGAATATACTTAACACTACTGAACTGTACACTTAAAAATAATGAAGATGGGGCTTCCCTGGTGGCGCAGTGGTTGAGAGTCCGCCTGCCGATGCAGGGGACGCGGGTTCGTGCCCCGGTCCAGGAGGATCCCACATGTCACGGAGCGGCTGGGCCCATGGGCCATGGCCGCTGAGCCTGCACATCCGGAGCCTGTGCTCCTCAATGGGAGAGGCCACAACAGTGAGAAGCCCGCGTACCACAAAAAAAAAAAAAAAAAAAAATGAAGATGGTAAATTTTATGTTATGTTTTACCCTAATTAAAAATAAAAACAAAACAAAAAACATAGAGTCTGTATCTGTAGCATCTGGCTATTAGTTAACAAATCAGTTTTCTTTTTCCTTTGTGGCATCATCAGTATTTTTTTTTAAAGACACTACTCAATCTTTAAATAATGACAGCTGCACTTACAGCTTAACAGTATAACAGCACAGGAAATCCATTAGGGGTAGGAGTTTCATTACTAAAGATGAGTTGAGCCCTTTGCTGAGTGCAAGCTTGAACAGATTCTTTGGGGTAGATGGATCTGTGTTTCTTTAAGGGATGAATTGGGAGGTCATGATCCATTTTCAAACTCCTTTCCTGCCAGTATCCACATCTCAGCTACCTCAGCCTGGACAGCTCCTCTAATTATATCTGGGGTGAAATCCTTATGGCCTGGAGTGTCCATTAATGTCATAATTTGGTTTCCTACTTTGTCACGTCAATATCGATCCCTACTTCCTTTTCCCTGTCTTTGCTTGTGTCATCTGAGACTGCGCATATGTGAACAAAGATTTGCCAGGCTTTTTAGACTGCTATTTATATCTGTGCATAGTTCTTTTGTTTATATTACCCAGAAGCAGCAAATGGCCCATCAATGACATCATCAACCAGACCAGTGACCGCCAGGCTAAGCAGCTGATCCTCTTACACTTTCGCCATTTCTGCAGTAACAATGCGCAGATCTTAGTGGTTTGGAGCAACAGGGTTTGTTTCACGCTCAGGTTAAAGTTTGGCTGCGGTATTCACATTTTCTTCATTCTGGAACCCAAAAGGGTAGAGCGGTCCTTATCTTGGACACCCTACTCGTATCACAGAAGGATCAATGGTAGAACCACACAATGGCTCCTAAAGCTTCTGCTTGAAAAGGGCGTGGGTCACTTTTGCTCACATTTTATTGGCTTAAGCAAGTCCTTTGACCACGCCTGATGCCCATAGAGAATTAGAAGTATAATTCTCCCATAGGATGGGGCAACCAATAATTGAGATCAATGACATAGTGTGCTAATGCTATGTTTAAGATTTTTGTATTTATATTTAGGGGTGAGCTTGGCCAGCCTATCATCTTCCTTCCTCAAAGTGTCCTTGTCGTGCTCGCTTCAGCAGCACGTATACTAAAATTGGAAAGTGTCCTTGTCAGGTTTTGGCATCGAGGTTACGATGGCCTCATAAAATCACATGGAAAGTGTTCCCTCTTCATTAGTTCTCTGGAAACATTTGTGTAAGATTAGAATCGCGTCTTCGCTGGATGTGGGATGGAACTCACCAGTGGCAGTCAATCTGCCATCTGACTTCTGTTTGGTTAGCACCGATGGAGCATTCCTCCTACAGCAGCTCTTTCACATCCTGTGAAAACAAAGAGTGATATTCACTAGCACCCAGCAAAGCGGATATGAAATGTCACTTCTTCTGGTCATATGATTATTGCCATTGTTAAATCCAGCCTACTTCCAATGCCAACAAAGAGAGAAGCTCATGATGGCTTTGCAGTTATTAAAGCTAACACCACTCTATGTTAACCCCTCCTAAAATACCAACAGGTTCGTGAGATTCTCAAGGAAAGTTCCCCTCAGGAAGTTCCGGTTTCAGCAGGAGGATGTAAAGAGGGTCCCTCTGCTTTTCACATACTGCACACAAGAGGATGAACTTATTGCTCTTGTTCCAGCTTATTCCTTTGCTGCTCATGAATCTTATATTTATTCCTTATTCTACTTGGTGTGATGCATAATTGTAGACCATTGTGGAAAAACAGGAATTTTTCACCTCTGGAGGAGTAAAATTTTCTATGGTCCTTTATGCTCTGTATATGCCTTACCTTTTGCTGTAGCCACCTGCTCTGCCCCCACCCCAAAAATGTACTGTTCTTTAAAAATCTTATACTGACTTTCCATGTAGAAATGCTACTCAGAAAGTGGTTTGTGAACCCAGCAGCATGGGTGTTACCCGGGAGCTTCTTAGAAATGCAGAATCCCACGGACTTCCCTGGTGGCACGGTGGTTAAGAATCCGCCTGCCAATGCAGCAGACAAGGGTTCGAGCCCGGGTAAGATCCCACATGCCGCGGAGCAACTAAGCCTGTGCACCACAACTACTGAGCCCATGTGCCACAACTACAGAAGCCTGTGCGCCTACAGCCCGTGCTCCACAACAAGAGAAGCCATTGCAGTGAGAAGCCCGCGCACCGTAACGAAGAGTAGCCACTGCTCACCGTAACTAGAGAAAGCCCATGCACAGCACCAAGATCCAACGCAGCCAAAAATAAATAAATATATAACTAAGAAATGCAGAATCCCCGGACCTACGGATTCAGAGTCTGCATTTTAGCAAGATGCCCAGGGGTCTGTGAGCACACTAAAGTTTAAGTGCTCTAGCTCAGGGGTCCGCAACTGCTCCCCCCCTCCACCAGCCGCACTGCAGGAGGTGAGAGGCGGATGAGTGAGTGAAGATTCATCTGCCGCTCCCCATCGCTCGCATTACTGCGTGAACCACCCCCAGTCCCACCCCCGTCCATGGAAAAATTGTCTTCCACGAAACCAGTCCCTGGTGCCAAAATGTTGTGGACCGCTGCTCTAGCTGATGCCATGGCCCTTTACCTTTGCCAGGTCACACTACTGCTTTTGTCCCCCCACCCCCTATCAATGCCTTTCCTCTGGCAATCCTGTCTGCCAAATTCAGAAAAGGACACCAGGAAACTGCTGTCATGAAAATTTGACATTGTGCTTTGTGGGTTTTTTTTAAATCCCTTATAAAAGCACTATTTATTTTAAGAACTCTTTCATTGTGAAATATAACACATGTTAAAGCGCATAAAATATAAATGTGAAGTACAACTAATTCTTTTTTGTAATCAAAATGTATTTTTGTAGTCTTTCAGCATGTTTTAAAATAGAGATATTGTTGACATACAATATTATATTTGTTTCAGATGTACTACATAGTGATTTGACATTTTTGTACATTATTAAATGGTCACCAGGATAAGTCTAGTTACCATCTGTCCCCATACAAAGTTATTACAATATTATTGACCATATTCCTTATGCTGTTTATTACATCCCTGTGGCTTATTTATTTTCTAACTGAAGGTTTGTATTTCTTAATCCCCTCCATCTATTTCTCCCCCACTCCACCCCTCCCCTCTGGCAAGCAGCCACTTGTTCTTTGTATCTGAGTCTGCTTTCGTTTTGTTTTGTTTGCTTGTTTTTTAGATTCCACATATAAGTGAGATCATGTGTTATTTCTCCTTCTCTGTCTGACTTATTTCACTTAGCATAATACCCTCTAGATACATCCATGTTGTCACAAATGGCAAGATTTCATTTTTTATGGCTAATATTCCATTGTATATATATCCCACATCTTCTTTAGCCATTCATCTATTGATGGGCACTTAGGTTGCTTCCACATCTTGGCTATTGTAAATAATGGTGCAATGAACATTGGTTTGTATGTATCTTTTTTTGTTTGTTTTTTGCGGTACGCGGGCCTCTCACTGTTGTGGCCTCTCCCGTTGTGGAGCACAGGCTCTGGACGCGCAGGCTCGGTGGCCATGGTTCACGGGCCCAGCCGCTCCATGGCATGTGGGATCTTCCCGGACCGGGGCACGAACCCGTGTCCCCTGCATCGGCAGGCGGACTCTCAACCACTGCGCCACCAGGGAAGCCCTGTATGTATCTTTTTGAATTAGTGTTTTTGTTTTCTTTGGGTAAATACTCAGAAGTGGAATTGCTGGATCATATGGTAATTCTATTCTTAATTTTTTGAGGAACCTCCATACTGTTTTCCTAGGGCAACCACCAATTTACTTTCCCACAAACAGCGCATGAGGGTTCCCTTTTCTCTTATTTGTTGTCTTTTTGATGTACAATGACTAATTCTAATGTGAACATTCATTTAACCACCACCCAGATCAAAAAATAGAACTTAGCTAGCACCCCAAAGGCAGCCTCTCACCCATACAAGACTTCCCTCCAGATCACGTGCCCCTTTCTATCCCTAGAGGTAACTATGATCCTGAACTTTATGTTAATTACTTGTTTATTTTTCTTTGTAGTTTTATCACATATATATGTCTCTAAACAATATAGTTATTTTGGCTTGTTTTTTTGAACTTTATACAAATGATATCATTTGTATCTTGCTTCATGCGCTCGGGACAAGATTCATTTGTGGTGTTGTAGTTCATTCATTTTATAACTGCAATATAAGTATCATAATCAGGAAATTAATACTGATACAATACTAAATGGCTTTATTCTTTGCCAATTATACTAATAACATTCATTATAAGCATTATTCTTTGCCAATTATACTAATAACATTCATTATAAGCACAGAAAATCTAGGACCATGAGTTACATTCAGTTGTCATGTCTCAATTCTTCTTTATTCTGGAACAATTCCTCAGTCATTCCTTGTCCTTTATGATCTTGACATTTTTGAAGAGTACATTTTGAAATGTCTTTTAATTTGGGTTTGTTATGATGTTTCCTCATGACTAATTAAGGTTATGCATTTTTTGGCAGGAAAACAGGGTAAGTGATGTGCCCTTCTCAGTGCATTGTATCAGAAGATGTATGATATCTGGTGTCCTTTTACTGATGATATTAACTTTCACCATAAATTTCTTCACTATAAAGATAAAAAATATAATTTTATTGATATGCTAAAAATATTTTTATTGATATGCTAAGAAAGAGAAAATGAAATCATATTAAATGCTCAATAAAACCACAAAAGGCAGAAAAAGAGGAGAAGGCAAAAACAGGAACAAAGAACAAGGGCAACAAATAGAAAATAGTAATAAATATGGTAGATATTAATCCAACTATATCAATAATCATTTTAAATTTCAATGGTCTAAATACACCAATTAAGAGATAGAGATTGTCAGCATAGATAAAAGAACATAATTATATGTTTCTACAAGAAACCCACTTTAATTTTTCTTGGTATAAAATACTTTCATTTTAGCAAGAGAGAAGGAGTATGAAGACACTTGAAGGAGATCAGAAGTTATGTTCCATACTCCAACTTGATTTTCCCAACTGGATGGGATTAAGAAACCCACTCTAAATATAAAGACACATATAGATTAAAAGTAAAGGTGTAGAGGAAGATATACCATGCTAACACTAATCAAAAGGAAGCTGGAGTAGTTGTATTAATTTAAGACATAGCAAACTTCCAAGCAAGGAAAATTATCAGGCATAAAGAGGGGCATTACATAACGATAAAAGGGTCAGTTCTCCATGAAGACGTAACAGTCCTTCTTGCGTATGCACCTAACAACAGAGCATCAAAATATGTGAGTCAGGGGCTTCCCTGGTGGCGCAGTGGTTGAGAGTCCGCCTGCCGATGCAGGGGACACGGGTTCGTGCCCCGGTCCGGGAAGATCCCACGTGCCGCGGAGCGGCTGGGCCCGTGAGCCATGGCCGCTGAGCCTGCGCGTCCGGAGCCTGTGCTCCGCAGCGGGAGAGGCCACAACAGTGAGAGGCCCGCGTACTGCAAAAAAAAAGAAAAATGTGAGTCAAAGCTGATAGAACTACAATGTTTGAAATAAATGAATCCACTTTTATAGTTGGAGACTTCAATACTCCTCCATTAGAAATGGACAGATCCATCAGGCAAATCAGTAAGGACATAGGTGAACTCTATAGCACCATCAATCAACTGCATGTAATTGACATCTATAGACTATTTCATCCAACAATAACACAAAACACATTTTTCATAAGCTCACATGGAACAAGACAGACTACATTCTGGGCCATAAAACACACCCTAACAAATGTAAGAGACCATACAATATCTGCTCTCAGACAACAATGGATTTAAACTAGAAATCAATAACAGAAAGATAGCTGGAGAATTCCAAAATACTTGGAGGTTAAAGTTACAGTTTTTCCTTTCACGATCAATCAGTACTTTGTGGGGAGAATCTTTGAGACTCTGTTAAGTTTACCCATTAGTTTTAGTATCTTTTGAGGATTCTTGCCTGAATCAATTATTACTATTATGGTTGCCAGATAGTAATTCCTAATTAAACCATCCTTCTACATTTATTAGTTGGCATTCTACTGAAAGGAATAGTTTCTCCTTCTCCTTTGTTTAGTTATTTATGTATAACAGTATCAACTCATGGATTCCTGTTTTACTCAATGCATTCTAATCCATATTCTCACTTATTTTGATGCTTGAAATGTCCCATATTTGGCCAGAGGGAGCCACTTTAATCTAGCTCCTGTGTCCTTTTGACATGTCACCGTTCTTCCTTAAGTACTTTCTTAATTTCTGCCACAAAAAGATTGCCCAAGTTCATGTGTGTTTTCCCAACCCCAGCCTTCAAGTGTTGGTTTCTCTTAGTGTGGATCTAAAGCAAGATCTAAACACTAGAGGAGCTCCTTGCTACTAAGGTGTTACTGTTTTTAGACACTCTTAGTGGACCAAGCTAAGAAATATGTATATACATATACACATACGCACACATGTCCAAACCGTGAATTCATATGAACACTTCCAACTTTAATCCAATAACACAGGGTTCACTCTAGCCTATCTTCTTTTCACATTTGTAACTTCCTTCTCCAACAGTGAGAAACCTGGCTTATATATTCAATCCTGGAATACACAGAAAGAGAAGTTTCAGAAACTCTAGCCCATACCATTGCAAAAAACCAAACCAGATCTCGATATTAAACAGAACTCCATATTTCTGTTTTTCTTTGACTGGAGAGTTTGTACATATAATTCTGTGTTCAAAAGCCATCTGAATTAGCTCTATTTTTCTTCTTCAGTGTGGTTATGTTTTTCATTTAAAATGCATTTAATTTCATTTGTTTCTTTGTATTCCATTGTAGGTTTCCCGTATTTTTGGGTTTTTGTTTGTTTATTTCTGTTTTTAGTGTATAAAACATTAGGATGATTCCAAAACTCAGAACTGTACTAACAGGCCCACTCAGCAAAGTATCTCTCCCCTTTCCCATTCTCTGTACCCTACTTCCATCCCCACATTCTTTCCCCCACATCCCCACCCCATCCTACCCACCCAGTGTCGGTCACCAGTCTCATTTATTTCTGTTCCTTCCATGCTATGCTTCTTCCACACAAATAAACAGATGCATGCATATTTTCTTGTTTTCACTCTTTCTTACACAAAAGGTAGTATACTGTAGATACTCTTTTGCACTTTGCTTTTTCCACTTAACAGTATATTCTGGAAATTATTCTGTATCTGTTCATATACATTCTTTCTTACAGTAGCATAGTACTCGTGTTTGTGGATGTACCATCATTTATTCAATCACTTTCCTGTATGGCATTTATGGTGCTTTCAATATTTTGCAATTACAAACAATCCTGCAATGAATAAACTAGTCCATAAGTATCTTTGTATTGTTTGAGGCATATCTTCTGTAAGTGAGATAAATGGGTCAAGAGATAAATGCATATGCAGTATTGATAGATATGGCCAAATTCCCCTCTGTAGGGCTGTACCAATTTGCATTTCCGTCAGCAGTGTATAAGGATGTCTGTTCCCCTACAGCCTCACCAACAGAAACGTGTCATGAGTTTTAATTTTTACCAGTCTGATGGGTGAGAAATGGTATCTCAGAGTAGGTTTACTTTGCATTTTCTGTTATTATGAGTAAGGTTGAATATCTTTTCGTATGTTTAAGGGCATGTTAATATTTTTTGTGAATTGTCTTTTTGTGTGTTTTGCTCGTATTTCTAACAGGTTTTGGTCTTATTTTCTTCAATTCTTTTTCAGAAAAAAATGTATCTACTTCTTTAAAAGATGTTAACAATCACTATCACTTAAACCAATATTTCTTCTCTGATTCATTTTCATTTCACTTTAGATGAAAGTGTATATAAAATTTCATATTTAGTAAATTGCTTATACAAAATTAAAATAGCAATTTCCAACTTAAATCTATCAAACATTTCATTTAAAAAAAAATTTTTGGTCGCAACCTGTGGCTTGCGGGATCTTAGTTCCCCAACCAGGGATCGTACCCACACCCTTGGCAGTGAAAGCTCGGAGTCCTAACCACTGGAATGCCAGGAAATTCCCTCAAACATTTCATTATTAAAAAACCATTTTAAGGAAATTCCCTGGTGGTCCAGTGATTAGGATTCTGTGTTTCCACTGCAGGGGACCCAGGTTCAATCCATGGTAGCCGCGTGACCAAAAAAAAAGAAAACATTTAAAAATCATTGGAGGAAAACGGTTGGAAAGTAGTGACCACTGAAAGACTCATTCAATGCAGTGACAGAGTTCTTTAGTGCAAACTAGTCATTCTTTCAAATAACAGCAAATCTAACATATATATATATATATATACATATTAGAAAGAGAGAAATGTTAGAAAATAAAATAAAAAAAGAATACACATACATACACACACACTGCCTTAATAACAATTTTTTATTCTTCATTTTGATTACAAAATGTTTCAAAAGAAAACTTGTAGACTTAACCAGTCCTGTTTGCCAATGTCTTTTATGTCTTCTTTACAACTTGACTTGCTAAATTCTCCCAATATTTTGAGTGCCCTACTGTCACTCATGGGCGGGCTATGGTTTTTAAGTGTTTTGATACTTTCAAAGAATAGTACAAATGGCTTAATACAGGGACTTGCACATGGCTATCAAGGCAGCTGGAAATTTTGATAACATGATTTTTGCCTGTTCTTTTAAAGAATTATGCTTGGCACACACAGGTAAAACTGTGACTACCTCAATAATCTACTGGAGTTGCTCTGCATTAATTTCATCTATATGTGGTACTTCAACATCTCCAGATGCTACGACATTTCACATAAAACTCTGGTTTATCTATCACAACTAAAATTCAGAAATGATTTGCTCAAGCAAATAAACTATATAAGCTAAAGCTATCTTGTCAGGTTCTCAAACCCATAGTTTGAAATCACAGGAATGTCACTAGGAAAGACACATACAAAATAAGTCAAAGAATTACATATCTTATTGATTTTAAAAATTACTCATTGCTGATTTCTTGGATAAGTCACAAACAGCACAGGCAATAAAAACTAAAATAAACAGGTGAGACTACATTAAAGAGTTTCTGCACAGCAAAGGAAACAATCAGTAAATTGAAAAAACCTACAGAATGGGAGAAAATATTTGCAAATCATATATCTCATAAGGGACTAATATCCAAAATATTAGAACTATACTATATATATATATTATATATATATATATACAGAACTATATGTAAAGAACTCATACAGCTCAATAGCAAAAAAAGAAAACAATCCATTTTTTAAATGGGCCAAGGATCTGAATAGACATTTTTTCAAAGAGGACATACAAATGGCCAATAGGTATATGAAAAGGTGCTCAGCATCACTAATCATCAGGGATTAATCATCAGCATCACTAATAATCATCAAATCAAATCAATGAGGTATCTCCTCACACCTGTTAGGAAGCCTTTTATCAAAAAGACCAGAGATAACAAAAGTTGGTGAGGACATGGAGAAAAGGGAACATTTATACACTGTTGGTGGGCATGTAAATTGGTACAACCATTATGGATAACAGTATGGAGGTTCCTCAAGAAGTTAAAAATTGAACTACCAAATGGTCCAGCAATCCCACTCCTGGGTATATATCTGAAGGAATTGAAATCAGTATCTTGAAGGGATATCTATACACCCATGTTTTCTACAGCATTATTCACAGTAGTCAAAACATGGAAATAGTCTAAAGGTCTGTCAACAAATGAATAGATAACGATGTGGTATAGATATACAATGGAACATTATTCAGCCATGAGAAAGAAGGAAATCCTACCGTTTGGAACAAAATGGATGGACCTTGATGGCATTATGCTGAGTGAAATAAGTCAAACAGTGAAAGACAAATACTGTAAGATCTCAGTTATATGTGGAATCTTAAAAAACAGAACTTGTAAAAACAGGGAATAGAATAGTGGCTAGCAGGGGCTGGGGGAATTAGGGAGATGTTGTTTAAGGGTACAAATTTATGGTGAACAGATAAATAAGTTCTGGAGATCTAATACAGAACATAGTGATTACAGTCAACAATACTGTATTATGAACTTCAAAGTTGCTAAGATACTAAATCTTAACTATCCTCAACACACAAAAGAAATAACAAATATGAGACATGATAAAGGTGTTAGCTAATGCTACTGTAGTAATCATATTGCAATATATAAATACAGCAAACCAACATGTACACCTTTAAATTATACAATGCTGTATGTCAATTATGTCAATCAAAAAATACTAAAGTACCAAGCTGTTAAAAAATCACTTATTTTCTGCAAAAGTAATCCAGCACTATGTTAATTAGAGAGGTTTTAGACTATGTTTTAATTACTGACAGAGCTAGTGCCTCCTCATACCTTTCCTGTTTACCTTTCCTGTTTTAGTGTTTTTCCGTCTGTTTTTGCATGTTTATTTTCCCATATGAAGTTAGTACCAACCTGTTGACATTTGGAGGGATCACTATTAAATTTATAAACTAACTTAAGGAGAACTGACATTTTACTGTGCTTGTTTGTTTTGTTTAGGCCATGTCACGTGGCTTGTGGGATCTTAGTTCCCCAACCAGGAATTGAACCCAGGCCATCAGCAGTGAAAGTGCAGAGTCCTAACCACTGGACCGCCAGGGAATTCCTGACATTTTATTGTGTTGAATCAGCCTATCTGAAAGTAAGGGACATCTTTCCATTTGCTTATGTCTACTTTTATATGCTTCAGGAGAATTCTCAAGTTTTCCTCATATAGACTTTGTATATTTCTTACTAAGTTTATTCCTAAGTGTCATTTTCTTTGTTACTATTATAAATGGGTTTTTTCCTCTACCATCATATCTGCTAACTGATTATTGTTTATATACCTGATGGCTATTCATCTATGCCTGTTAATTTTTTTCTTTTTTGGGGGGGGGTTGGGGGGGACAAGCCATGCAGCATATGGGATCTTACTTTCCTGACCAGGGATCAAACCCATTTCCCCTGTGGTGGATGCACAGAGTTCTAACCACCAGACTGCCAGGGAATTCCCCTTAATTTTTTTTAAGATAGAAAATAAGTTTATTCTCCAATGCTAACTTCCTTCACTTCATGATTGTTACAGGGAAAACTATTTTGAAAAGATTTCTGAGGACAACTTCAGATTTATTAAGGAGTGGTGCCAAACATGCCAAGTATGTGCCATCTTGCTGGAGACTAAAAAGTCTAGTGTTTCAGTTTCATTCTTACCATCTCTTCTTGGATTTCTCATATCTTCCTGTTAATTTTTTATGCTGCTATCTTACTTAATTCTTTTACTAAATGAGTTGGTTTTATTGTTTATTATCTAGAGTTTTTCAGGAATAATATCATATTATCTGCAAATAAAGATAGTTTTACTGTTTTCCCAATTTTCATACCTCCAATTGATTTCTCTTGTCTAATTGCATAGGCTGATGCCTTTGGTGTTAGCCAATGTTAACAGTAATGAAAATAACGATCTTCCTTGCCTTATTCCTGAACTTAGTGGAAATGTCTTTGGTGTTTCTCCCTTAAGTAAGATGCTGATTTTCGAATTAAGGTACATACAATTTATCATGTTAAGAAAGCATCAGAATGAGATCAAGATGGTGGAGTAGGAGGATGTAGAGCTCACCTCCCCCCACAAATACATCAAAAATACATCTTCACATTAAACAAGTCTCATGGAGAACTAACTGGAAACTGGCAGAAGAACTCTTATACAATCAAAGCTGCAAGAAATATTTCCATGTAACCAGGTAGGACAGGAAAAAGGCATAAGGTTGGGACCTCCACCGCTGAAAGGAAGAGAGGGTCCACACAGGTGGACCCTCACCCTGGGAGCAGGACGTCCCAGTCCTGGGGTCCTAGACAAAGGAGGCAAACCCCTTTGGCTGCTGGGAGAATAACTGGGACAGATAGAAGGGTTGGAGAAGCCTAGACTCTAACCACAAAGAGGGCACAGGTGCTGGCTTGCTAACAATCAGGGCAGAGCAAGTTTTACATTGGCGGCTGCTGCCTTGCCACACTCCCCAGTCCAAGTGGGGCAAACACCCTGGCCCCACTCACTCCACACCACAGCTAGGTATAAAATCTGAGCCAACTGGGCCCTGGGAAAAGACTTGGACTAGCTACACAGAGACAGCCCTGAGGGGCCTGGAGTGTGGTCTGGGTGGGGAGGCAATAGCCATTGTCAGCACTTACTCAAGCAGTGCTAGGAACCAGCATACTGGGTCCCTGCCCCCGCCCCTTTTCCCAGCTAAGCAAACAGCCCACCCACGTCATACCACACTTTGGCACTGGATCTGGGGCAGACAAATCCTGGAAGAAGACTGTCACAGAGGCAGGCCAGATCTCTAGCAGCAGGACAGCAATGTCAATTCCTGCAGCCACAATGCCCCAACTCCAGCCCTAGCCTAGCGAATATTCTGGCTCCACCCACTCTATGCCACAGCCTTGCACTAGATCTGGGACAACACAACAGGTGAAGAGACTCGAACTTGGGCTGTGTCTGAGTAGAGCCTCGAACACCTACACAAGCAACACATCAGTCCTCTGTGAGCACACAGGCCTCGTGTCTTCAGCGCTCCCCTCTTTGGAGGCAGAGAGTGCACTTGAGGGGAATGGAGCCTGATTGAGCCCAGCCCTCAGGGCTTCTACTCCAACAGCTGGGGAGTAAACTACACCCCTGTTTGCACGGCAAAAGCCATAGAGCAGAGAGAAAGTCCTGCCTCACACCCTACACAGGGTTTAGACCCTCCAACGGCAACCACAGTCCCTATCAAGGTGATAGCGGCCAGCACACCCTGAGAAAATATGTGGCTGGTGTCCATATCAAAACCAGCCCTTGCACCAAAGACATTGGATGAACACAGTCTACACAGGGATGCTCCCACATAAAAACAGCCTTTGAAGACCACAATAGATAACCCAGCAAGATTATCATTTAGAATAAAGGGAGAGAGAAAAAATTTCTCAGACAAGCAAAAAAGAATTCAGCTATACTAAACTTACCCTAAAAGAAACCCTGAAGGATCTTTTCTAAGTAGAAAAGAAGCAAGAATCTGTATGAAAGAGAAAATCACAATAGGAAAGGCAGATGTATAAAAGGATTGAAGATCACTTAAATCAGTCAGTACATAGTTCAAAAAACAATCAAAAATTGTAAAAGCAATTATAACTACAATAAACATTAAAAAGATCAGCATGAAGGTGTAAAATAGGACATCAAAATTACAAAATGTGGGGAGTGGAGTATAAAAAAGTAGATCTTTTAGAATGTGTTTGAACTTGAATGACTATCAGTTTAAAGCAAGTAGATATAGTTATGGGTCAACATACTTGAACTCCATGGTAACTGCAAATCAAAAACATACAAAAAATTCACAAAAACCAAAAAGAAAGGAACTCAAGCATATTACGAAAGAAAATCATTGAAACACAAAAGGAAAAACAAAGAGAAGAACAAAAAACTACAAAAACAATGGGAAAACAAGAATTAAAATGGCAAGAAGTACATACCTATCAATAATTACTTTAAGTGTCGATGGTCTAAATGCTCCAATCAAAAGACACAGAGTGGCTGATTGGATCAAAAAACCCCAAGAACCTACAATATATCACCTACAGGAGACTCAGTTCAGGGCAAAATACACACACAGACTGAAAGTTGGAGGATGGAAAAAGATATTTCATGCAAATGGGAACAATAAGAAAGCAAGGAAAGCAATACCCACATGAGACAAAATTGACTTTAAAACAAAGGCCATATAGAAAGACAAAGAAGGGATCATGTGCATAATGATAAAGGGATGAGCTTCCCTGGTTGCGCAGTGGTTGAGAGTCCGCCTGCCGATGCAGGGGACATGGGTTCGTGCTCTGGTCCGGGAAGATCCCACATGCTGCGGAGCGGCTAGGCCTGTGAACCATGGTCGCTGAGCCTGCGTGTCCGGAGCCTGTGCTCCACAACGGGAGAAGGCCACAACAGTGAGAGGCCCGCGTACCACAAACAAAAAAAAAAAAAAAAAAAAGAAGAAGAAGAAACAGATAATTTGAACAGACCAATTACTAGAAGTGAAATACTTAAAATCTGTAATTAAAAAAAAAAAAACAAAAAAACAGCAAACAAAAGTCCAGGACCAGACAGCTTCACTGGGGAAATTCTACCGAACATATAAAGAACTTATACCTATCCTTCACAAATTATTCCCCCAAATTTAAGTGGGAACACTCCCAAATTCATTCTATGGAGGCCACCATTACCCTGATACCAAAACAAGACAAAGACACTACCAAAAAAGGAAATTTTGGGCCAATACCTTTGATGAATATAGATGCAAAAATCTTCAAAAAAATCTTAGCAAACTGAATCCAACAGTACATAAAAAGGATCATTCACCATGATCAAGCTGAATTCATTTCAGGGTCACAAGGATGGTTCAACATACACAAATCAATCAATGTGATACACCACATTAACAAAAGCAGAGACAAAAAACACATAATCATTCAATAGATACAGAAAAAGCATTTGACAAAATTCCACATCCATCCACGATAAAAACTCTCATCAAAGTGGGTTTAGGGGGAACATATCTCAACATAACAAAGGCCATTTAAGACAAATCCACAGCCAACATAATGGTGAAAAGCTGAAAGCCTTCCTTCTAAAGTCAAGAACAAGACAATGATTCCTCTCTCACCACTCCTATGTTATTGGCACAAAAGCAGACACATAGATCAATGGAACAGAATAGAGAGCCCAGAAATAAACCCACATACCTACAGTCAATTAATCTACAACAAAGGAGGCAAGAATATGGAGAAAAGACAGTCTCTTCAAGTGGTGTTGGGAAAGCTGGGCAACTACATGTAAAACAATGAAATTAGAACATTTCCTCACACCATGTACAAAAATAAACACAAAATGGTCTAAAGACCTAAATGTTAAGACCTGACACCATAAAACTCCTAGAAGAGAACATTGGCAAAACATTCTCTGACATAAATTGTAGCAATATTTTCTTAGATCAGTCTCCCAAGGCAGAAGAAATAAAAGCAAAAATAAACAAATGGGACTAATCAAACTTAAAAGCTTTTGCACAGCAAAAGAAACCATCAACAAAACAAAAAGACAACCTACAGAATGGGAGAAAATATTTGCAAACAATGCAACCGAAAAAGGGTTAACATCCAAAATATACAAACAGCTCATACAACTCAATATTGAGAAAACAACCCAATCAAAAAATGGGTAGAAGACCTAAATAGACATTTTTCCAGAGAAGACATAGAGATGGCCAATAGGCACATGAAAAGATGCTCAACATTGCTAATTATTAGAGAAATGCAAGTCAAAACTACAATGAGGTAACACCTCACACTGGTCAAAATGGTCATCGTTAAAAAGTCTACAAACAACAAATGCTGGAGAGGGTATGGAGAAAAGGGAACCCTCTTACACTGTTGGTGCAAATGTAACTAGGTGCAGCCACTGTGGAGAACAGTATGGAGGTTCCTCAAAAAACTAAAAATAGAGCTGCCATATGATCCAGCAATCCCACTCCTAGACATATATCTAGACAAGAGTATAATTCAAAAAGCTACATGCACACCTATGTTCATAGCAGCACTATTTACAATAGCCAAGACATGGAAACAACATAAATGTCCATCAACAGATGAATGGATAAAGAAGATTGGTACGTATATACAATGGAATATTACTCAGCGCTGGTACATATATACAATGCAATATTACTCAGCGCTAAAAAAAGAATGAAATGATGCCATTTGCAGCAACATGGATGGACCTAGAGATTATCATACTAAGTGAAGTAAGTCAGAAAGAGAAAGGCAAGTACCATATGATATCACTTATATGTGGAATCTAGAATGACACAGATGAACTTATCTATGAAACAGAAACAGACTCACAGACATAGAGAACAGACTTGTGGTTGCCAAGGGGGATGGGGGGAGGGTTGGATTGGGAGTTTGAGACTAGCAGATGCAAACTATTATGTATAGAATGGATAAACAACAAGGTCCTACTGTATAGCACGGGGAACTATATTCAATAGTTATATTGAATATATAGTTATATTAAATAAACCATAATGGAAAAGAATATATATCTATATATCTATATCTATATATCCAAATCACTTTGCTGTACATCGGAAACAAACACAACATTGTAAATCAGCTATACTTCAATTGTTTAAAAATGAGGTCATGAGGTTCGTGTCTTTATCAGAAAAGGAAGAGACACCAGAGGTCTCTCTCTCTCTCTCCACAAGCATAAGAAAAGCCATGTGAGAACACAGCAAGAAGGCAACTGCCTACCAGCCAAGAAGAGAGGCTTCACCATAAACCAGATCTGCCCACGCCTTGATCTTGACCTTTCAGCCTCCAGAACTGTGAGAAAATAAATGTCTGTTGTTTAAGCCCCTTGGTCTATGGTATCTTGGTATGGCAGCCTGAGCTAAGACACTTCCTTACCCGGTTTAAGTTCCATGATCTATCAAAATCAACTACTGCAAACACCCTCAACTCCCTTGGCCAGATCTAAATTTGTATCCCTTGCTTAGCAAAACCCAAACCTTGATGAAATCCAGTTCTCCCAGCTACTCCACGTCTGCATCAATGCTGCCAAATATGGCTGAAGAAAAGCAATTCTGTTGACTAGACTACTTTAAAATCATGACCACTTACCTCCAGTGGGCACTTAACTTCCTAGCAGTTATGCTACATTTTTCTTGTCCATTAACTCTCTCAGTTAATTATTTCACATCCTTTCCTCCCTCTTCATACAGGTTCATTCTCACTCCCTGCTGATGACCTTGCTTCTTATTTCACTAACAGAGACCATCGCGAGGGAATTTCCACAGCTCGCACTATCAAATCCCCCGGTCTACCAGCATCTCTCCACAGGCCTCTGCCTTCTCTCCTGGGCTGTCTGTGCCCTCACTTTGCTCCTGTAATTTTCTTAGCTCTCCTCTAGCATGGATACAGCTTCTCTCCGGTGGATAATCGCCACCAACATTCAAAGATGCTATATGATCTCCCAACCCCCAAAACCAGAAAACAAAAAGGCAAAGACTTCCCTTTACCTAAGTCCCCTTCCAGCTATTGTACTGTTTCTCTGCTCCCCTTTAAAGCAAAATCCCTCAAAATAATTGTCTGTGCTCGCCATCTCCAGTTTCTCGTCATCTGAAGCCACTTCAATTGGGTTCTCACCCCTGTTGCTCCTCCAGAGCTGGCCCACTCTCTCTCCTCATCTTACCCAAGATGAGGAGAGACAGACTTGGTCACCCTCTCCTTCTTGAAAGCATTTTTTTCGTTGGGCTTCCAGAACAACATAATCTCCTATTTATCCTTCTACCTCAGTGAAATTTTTACTGGTTCCTCCTCATCTCCCAGACCTCCAGTAACAAGAATGCACCCAACCATTTCTCTTTTCAAGCAGAACTTAGGTGTATAGTATTTACTACTCATAGTCTTGGAGTTTCCATCCCTCAGATAGCCACATGGCTTCCTTTTACTTCCTTCTGGCTTTATTCAAATGTCCCCTTCCCAGGGAAGCCTTGCCCTGGCCACCTTAACTAAAATTGCAATCCTCTTACCACTGACCACATATGTACTTTCTATTCCCTTTCCTCACTTTATTTTTCTCATTAGCACTAAGTACTACCAACATAATATACACGTTACTTCCCTACCTTGTTTTCTGTCTTCCCATTAGAATGTGAGCTCTTTGAGGGAAGGAATCTTTGCCTTCTTTGGTCACCACTTTATCCCCAGCATACAGAACAGTGCCTGGCATATAGTAGGTGCTCAATAAATATTCATTGAATGAATAAACAGTAACACCACTCTGGTTTCATGCAATGGAATACTACTCAGCCATAAAAAAGAATGAAATAATGCCATTTGCAGAAACATGGATGGATCTAGAGATTATCATGCTAAGTGAAGTAAGTCAGAAAGAGAAAGACAAATATCAAATGATATCACTTATATGTGGAATCTAAAATATGACGCAAATGTACTTATCTACGAAACAGAAACAGACTCACAGACATAGAGAACAGACTTGTGGTTGCCAAGTGGGGGATGGGGGAGGGATGGATTGGGAGCATGGGATTAGCAGATGCAAACAATTATATACAGAATGGTTAAACAACAAGGTCCTACTATATAGCACAGGAAACTCTATTCAATATCCTATGATAAACCATAATGGAAAAGAATATGAAAAAGAATATATATATATATATATGTGTGTGTGTGTGTATGTATAACTGAATCACTTTGCTGTACAGAAGAAATTAACACATTGTAAATAACTATATGTCAATAAAGTAATTTTTTAAAAAAAACAGTAACACCAACTTCCCATAAATATGAGTAGCTCATCCTCTACCACAAAGACATTTGTAAATATTTAGATTTTTTCCTACCCAGGCAAAGAAATGCTGTTCATTTGGTTATGAACTTGGTACTCATGTATGTATTTAGAACACAGAGAATTTTAGCAATGAGCAAAGGCTTACAGAGTCACCATTCATCAAAGACTTCTAAAGAGCTTCACTTCCAGGTTTAGGCAACTTTATGCTTCAACAGTGATCGGGGCCCTCAGGTTTCAGGCCAAATTGGAAAGGAAGTGTGTAAAGCCTACCAATACTAATGCTTTCACTGTTCACATCTCACCCACAATTAATTCAGAATGGTAGAAAACCAAAAGGAGATTTTAAAAAGTAAATTGGCCAAAATGTATAGACCAAAATGGTTAGCTGTCCTGCCCATAATTCCCAAGACTATGAGATGTGTAGCCAACAGAAGGACTGGGTAGGCTCTTGAAATTTCTGCTAACCTTTCAGTGGCCATTCTCTTGGAAAATATTCATGTATTAAATGGTATTTTGATACTTGATTACAAAACTTTACTGAAATGTGTTGGAACTTTCTATTCACAGTAACAAGAAGCCTAAACAACCACCCTGGCAAAACTGAGCTATAATCTACTAACTGAAGATTGAATATACATTAAGATTAATCAGAAGAAAGAAGCATCACTTGAACTTCACTGGAGGGGACCATCCCAGCTTGTACTTACCACCTACATACCCTGGTCTAGGCTTTCCACCTCAAGAGGACGTGTGCCCCCGGGGGCATGGCAGCTTCTTGTACCTATTTCATGGACTTTTAACCTTAAGAACACTTAGTGGATGCTTTTTATTGGCTCATTAGTTGCTCTCTGGGTGCCTAGTGATACTTATCCTATCACAAGAGGCTGGAAGTGGACCAGTTTGTGAGCAACGTAAGAGGTTGCAACTTTAAAGAGAACAATTCTCTCACTAACCTCTTTTCTGTGAGGAAAAAACTTAAGCAAATTAGCTATCTTTTCGTTGGGAAAAAAAAAAAAAGGCCTTAGTTCTTATTTCAAAAATTTAAAGACACAGGGACTTCCCTGGTGGTGCGGCGGTTAAGAACCCGCCTGCCAATGCAGGGGACACGGGTTCGATTCCTGGTCTGGGAAGATCCCACATGCCACAGAGCAACTAAGCCCGTGCACCACAACTACTGAGCTTGTGCCCTAGAGCCCGTGAGCCACAACTACTGAGCCTGCGTTCTAGAGCCCGTGCTCTGCAACAAGAGAAGCCACCGCGATGAGAAGCCCGTGCACCGCAACGAAGAGTAGCCACGCTCACTGCAGCTAGAGAAAGCCCACGTGCGCAGCAACGAAGACCCAATGCATCCATAAATAAATAAATAGATAAATAAAAATTTACAGGGGCTCCCCTGGTGGCGCAGTGGTTGAGAGTCTGCCTGCCGATGCAGGGGACACGGGCTCGTGCCCCGGTCTGGGAAGATCTCACATGCCGCGGAGCGGCTGGGCCCGTGAGCCATGGCCGCTGAGCCTGCGCGTCCAGAGCCTGTGCTCCGCAACGGGAGAGGCCCCAACAGTGAGAGGCCCTCGTACCGCAAAAAAAAAAAAAAAAAATTTACAGACACAGTGAGTGTGCTGGTCCCCTGTCCTCTGGCAAAGAGACCAAATGATGATGTCAGCTCCACCAGGCAGTCACCAAGGCAGTGGTCCCACTGTTCCTTCCAAATGTGCTGGTTTGGTCTTAGGTCTTGCTTCTGAGGTACAGAAAACGTGCCATTCTAAAGTGAAAAGGATTTTCCACTCTGGAGACAAAAGGACTAACCAAAAGTTCGAAAAAAATTCCAAGATGATTGATGAGCATTTGTCTGATTACTGTTGTGTAACTTTTGAGTGTCAAAAATTCAGGGATAAAAATATAACTCTTCCCTTAAACTATTCCTTCCGTTCATAAAGAAACTTCATATCTCCAAGTGGTTGGATCATTTCTCATGGGACACCCGTGTTACTCCTCTAGGAAGATTTTTGAAGCCTCAGGATGAAAAAAAAAAGTTGTTCCGGTTGCTGCTGGAAGAGGACCAATAACAACCTCCAAATGCAGACTTTGCCCAGTGTAGTTTCCAATACTTCCATACTCTTTCCACAAATAGCCGTCACCATTAAAGGGTTTTAATGTTTCATTCAAAATGGATTAATTCCTGTGGCCAGTAGCCAATGTAATTACAGTAAATGTTATATTAATCCTTATGGTATTTCCCTGAATTCAATACATCCCTGTGTCTTAATCTTTTGCTATTCAGTTGCTCAATTGCCCGGTTAGACTGTTGGTGATTATTTCTTAGGACTTATTCCATCTGTGGTACGTGAGCTGACTTTTGGCATCCAAGGAATTGGTCTAGCCTCTGTGATTATGGGGATATTATCCTGGTTTCTTCCCCACTTCCAGTCTCTCCCCTAAGCACAATTATAGGGTCTCAGATAAATAAGTGAAACAGAAGGTCTTTGGACATTAACTTCCCTAATATATGGTGTTGCCAGGTCCATTAATAAAAATTACCTAACATTTTAGAACAAGTTGGTAATGTTACATATAATAACACTCTAGAAGATATTACAACAAAAAGGCTTCTGCCACCAGCAGCATAGCCCACTGGAAAAAGCCCTCCTGCTTAAAAACATATTGATACTGGCTAAATTTCAACAAATATATATTCACACACTTTGTTAGGACTTCAAGACACTAAGGAAAATCTCCAGGGGCTGAAAACAGATGCAAATTGCTAGAATTAGTGATATGTTAACATGGAGGCTAAGTTATCATTAGGGGAAATGACAATGCCAGAAACCTAGAGATTTTGGGGTAAATAGACATTATGGGAAACATAAGGTAAGTCTTGGGCCTATAAAAGGCAGGACAATAACAAGAAAAACCTGCCTGTCTCTGATGCAACTTGAGTGAAAATAATAATAGTAGCCTCCCCAGAGAAATTTTAACTATGAACTTGCCCCCTCATGAGTCTGGGGTTCAAATTTATATAATCTTAATCTTACAGATTGTTTAGCCAAAGGTGAGCAAGCAATAAAAAAGAAAATCTGCCACAGGGAAATAAACCACTATCAGACAGAGACAACAACAAAACAGATTTAGTTTAGCATTTAAAAAGAAATCAGTGTGGGACTTCCCTGGTGGTCCAGTGGTTAAGACTTCACCTTCCAATGCAGGGGGTGTGGGTTCAATCCCTGGCCGGGGAGCTAAGATCCCACATGCCTCACGGCCAAAACACCAAAACAGAAAACAGAACAATATTGTAGCAAATTCAATAAAGACTTTAAAAAGGGTCCACATAAAAAAAAAAAAAAAAACTTGGGACTTCCCTGGTGGTCCACCAGTGGTAAAGATTCCACCTTACAATGCAGGGAATGTGGGTTCAATCCCTGGTCAGGGAACCAAGATCCCACATGCCATGGGGCAGCTAAGCCCGCCCGTCACAAGTACTGAGCTCATGCCCCTCAACTAGAGAGCTCACGTGCCTCAAACTACAGGGCCCACCTGCCCTGGAGCCTGCACACCACAACTAGTTAAGAGAAAACCTGCACGCCACAACTAGAGAGAAGCCCACACCCTGCAACGAATGGTCCCACATGCCTCAACGAAGATCCTGTGTGCTGCAACTAAGACCTGACACAGCCAAAAATAAATGAAATAAATAATAAAATAAATCTTTTTTAAAATCTTTAAAAAAAGCAATCAATGTGATTCACCATAGATTAAAGAAGAAAATATAAGATTTATAAGATCATTTCCTAAAAAGTAGAAAAAGCATTTGATAAAAATTCAACATAATTTTGAAGAAAATGAAAATGGTGAAGGGATGTATGCTTTACTAGATAACAAAACTTATTATAAAATATAATAAGACATGGAGGCGTTAATGCAGGCACAGATAAGAAGAAAAACGAGATAAGGTATACATCCTAGAAACAGACTCAAGCACATGTGGACAGAGCTTGGTATATGACAGAGCTGTCACTGAAGGACAGCAGGGAATGATGGTCTTTTCACTAAATGGTGCCCAATCAGCTATCTGTATAGAAAAAGTGAAGTTGGACTCCTGTTTCATACCACATACAAAATCCTTTCCAGGTAGATTAAATCCTTTGTCAATCAGGGTCCAGTCAGGCAAAAGAAACCACACAAGTAATCTGAACTGGGAAAACTTAAAATAAAGAATTACTAACTAGTTACAAAGGGATTAACTACTTAGAGGAGCAGACAACTACCAACGACACAGGTGTCGCAGATACAAGGAGCAGCCACCACCTCAATGGCTAAGGCAGAGCTGCCCAAGGAAGGAACAAACTTGGAAGAGAGCCCCCCACCCAAGGCTGAGAGGCAGACCTGTTGGACTCCACTGGAAGAGACAGAAGATGCCACAGACCTGCTGGGCAGGAAACTGCCCACTGGGGTGCTGGTAAAACTCGCTAGGAAACCACCCATCGTCCAGTGTCGGCAAAACTCCCTGGGAAGCCACCCATTGGCAAGGAAGCCACTTACTGGCTGCCACACCACTGAAACAAGAAGGAAAAGCACCAAACCAGGAAAAGTACCCTTCTCTTGCAGTGTCCCTCTAGCGCCCTCTTCTGGCAAGACCTAGCATTGTGTCCATTGACGAGGAGAACAGCTTACAAGATCCAGCTCCAGTATTACAAAGCAGGACAAAGAAAGGTGGATTTGGAGCTGAGTGGTAAAAATTGATAACTGAATAAATACTTAAATGTGAAAGGCAAACCATAATGCTTTTGGAAGATACTATGAAAGAATAGCTGGTGTTCCTAAGACATCTACGGTACCAACCATAAAGGAAAAGATTGATCATTTGACTAAATTAAAATAAACTTCTATTCAACAAAAGATATCATTAAAACAGTGAAACACTAATCCTTCTAGTGGCAGAAGATATCTGCAGCATACATAATCTATGAAGGCCCTCCGGAAGGAGTGGAAGAGGAGCAGAGGGTGATCGCCCGGCTCACTTGGGTCTAGGGAGCCTGCTGAGCTCCCAGGCTGGTACCCCACCTCCAAACCCCCTCCAGGCAGCATGGGTCCTGGGGGCATAGGAGGGAGGCCAGGGAGATCAGGAGAGGCAGGCAGGAGGGGTCCTCTGGGAGGAGTGGGAGAGGAGAGGGGGGCATTTGTCCCACCCACTTGAGCCTAGGAAGCCTGCTGGCTCCCAGGTGAGGTCCCCTACCCTCTGAGACCAGGGGTGGGGGGCACGCCAGGGCCCCTTCTGTTAGGGTGCGCCTAAGCCCCACCCCCCCACAGCCCCCAGGGACTTTTCCAGCCCTGTGGGTCCTAAGCATAGGTCCTGCCCACCACCCAAACCTCACCCTTGCTTAGGCCCCATCCTCCACAGTAAAGGCCTCTCCCCACCTTTTTTTTCTTTTCTCTCCTCCTCTTTTTTACTATTGTGGTACTGTTGTACCTTCCAGTTGTTGATTCATCTATATTTTTATATTCTTTCTAAAATATCTATTAGTTTCCTGGTCTAATTTTATTTTTTACTTTGTTATTGTTCTCTCTCTCTTTTTTTTTTTTTTTTTTTTTTGCTACCCCATGTGGCTTGTGGGATCTTGGTTCACGAGCTGGTGGTCAGGCGAAGCTCCTGTGGTGGGAACTCTGAGTACAAACCACTGGACTAACAGAGAACCTCAGACCCCAGGGAATATTCATCAGAGTGAGGTCTCCTAGAGGTCCTCATCTCAGCACAAAGACCCAGCTCTACCCAACAGCCTACAAACTCCAGTGTTGGAAGCCTCAGGCCAAACAACAAGTAAGACAGGAACACAATCCCACTCATTAAAAAAAAAAAAAAAAGTGAGATGGCAAAAATATATGTCACAGATGAAGGAGCAAGGTAAAAACCTACAAGACCAAATAAATAAAGAGGAAACAGGCAACCTACCTGAAAAAGAATTCAGAGTAATGATAGTAAAGATGATCATCTCGGAAATAGAATGGAGGCACAAATTGAGAAAATACAGGAAATGTTTAACAAAGATCTAGAAGAACTAAAGAACAAACAAACAGAGATGAACAACACAATAACTGAAATGAAAAATACACTAGAAGGAATCAATAACAGAATAACTGAGGCAGAAGAACGATTAAGTGAGCTGGAAGACAGAATGGTGGAAATAACTGCTGAGGAGCAGAATAAAGAAAAAAGAATGAAAAGATTTGAAGACAATCTCAGAGACCTCTGGGACAACACTAAATGCACCAACATTCGAATTACAGAGGTCCCAGAAGAAGAGAAAAAGAAAGGTCTGAGAAAATATTTGAAGAGATTATAGTCAAAAACTTCCCTAACATGGGAGAGGAAATAGTCACCCAGGTCCAGGAAGCACAGAGAGCCCCATACAGGATAAACCCTAGAAAAAAGACACCAAGACACATATTAATCAAACTAACAAAAATTAAATTCAAAGAAAAAATATTAAAAGCAGCAAGGGAAAAATAAAAAAATAACATACAAAGGAATCCCTATATGGTTATCAGCTGATTTTTCAGCAGAAACTATGCAGGCCAGAGGGAGTGGCAGGATATACTTAAAGTGATGAAAGAGAAAATCCTACAACCAAGATTATTCTACCCAGCAAGGATCTCATTCAGATTCGATGAAGAAATCAAAAGCTTTTCAGACAAGCAAAAGCTAAGAGAATTCAGCACCACCAAACCAGCTTTACGACAAATGCTAAAGCAACTTCTCCAGGGGGGAAACACAATAGAAGAAAAAGACCCACAAAAACAAGCCCAAAACAATTAAGAAAATGGTAATAGGGACATACATATCAATAATAACTTTGAATGTAAGTGGGTTATATGCCCCAACCAAAAGACACAGACTAGCTGAATGGATACAAAAACAAGACCCATATATATGCTATCTACAATAGACCCACTTCAGACCTAGGGGTACATACAGACTGAAAGTGAGGGGATGGAAAAAGATATTCCATGCAAATGGAAATCAAAAGACAGCTGGAGTAGCATACTCGTATCAGATAAAATAGACTTTAAAATAAAGATTGTTACAAGAGATAAGGAGGGACATTACATAATGATCAAAGGATCAATCCAAGAAGAACATATAACAATTATAAATGTTTATCTAAACAACATAGGAGCATCTAAATATATAAGGCAAATTCTAACAACCATGAAGGGAGAAATCGACAGTAACACAATAATAGTAGGGGATTTTAACCCCTCATTTACACCCATGGACAGATCATCCAAACAGAAAATAAATAAGGAAGCACAAGCTTCAAATGACATAATAGAACAGATAGATTTAATTGATATTTATAGAACATTCCACCCCAAAGTGGCAGAATACACTTTCTTCTCAAGTGCACACAGAACATTCTCCAGGGTAGATCATATCTTGGGTCACAAATCAAGCCTCAGAAAATTTAAGAAAATTGAAATCATATCAAGCAACTTTTCTGACCACAACACTATGAGATTGGAAATCAGTTACAGGAAAAAAACTGTAAAAAACACAAATACATGGAGGCTAAACAGTGCACTACTAAATAACCAAGAGATCACTGAAGAAATCAAAGAAGAAATAAAAAAATACATAGAAACAAATGACAATGACAACCCAAAACCTACGGGACACAGCAAAAGTTTATGGCAATTCAATCTCACCTCAAGAAACAAGAAAAATCTCAAATAAACAATCGAACCCTACACTTAAAACAACAAGAGAAAGAAGAACAAAGAAAACCCAAAGTCAGTAGGAGGAAAGAAATCATAAAGATCAGAGCAGAAATAAATGAAATAGAAATGAAGAAAACAATAGCAAAGATTAATAAAACTAAAAGGTGTTCTTTGAGAAGATAACAAAATTGATAAACCACTAACCAGACTCATCAAGAAAAAAAGAGAGAGAACGCAAATCAATAAAATTGGAAATGAAAAGGAGAAATCACAACTGACACTGCAGAAATACAAAGGATTATAAGAGACTACTACAAACAACTATATTCCAATAAAATGGACAACCACGAAGAAATGGACAAATTCTTGGAAAGGTACAAATTTCCAAGACTGAACCAGGAAGGATTAGAAAATATAAATAGACCTATCACAAGTAATGAAATTGAAACTGTAATTAAAAATCTTCCAACAAACAAAAGTCCAGGACCAGATGGCTTCACAGGCAAATTCTATCAAACATTTAGAGAAGAGCTAACACCGATTCTTCTCAAACTCTTCCAAAAAATTGCAGAGGGAGAAACACTCCCAAATTCATTCTACAAAGCCACCATCACCCTGCTGGCAAAACCAGAAAACGATATCAAAAAAAGAAAATTACAGACCAATATCACTGATGAACATAGATGCAAAAATCCTGAAAATACTAGCAAACAGAATCCAACAACACATTAAAAGGATCATGCACCATGATCAAGTGGCATTTATCCCAAGGATGCAAGGATTCTTCAACATATGCAAATCAATCAATGTGATACACCACATTAACAAATTAAGAAATAAAAACCATATGATCATCTCAATAGATGCAGAAAAATCTTTTGACAAAATTCAACACCCACTTATGATAAAAACTCTCCAGAAAATGGGCATAGAGAGAACCTACCTCAAAATAATAAAGGCTAGGGCTTCCCTGGTGGCACAGTGGTTGAGAGTCCGCCTGCCAATGCAGGGGACACGGGTTTGTGCCCCGGTCCAGGAAGATCCCATATGCTGTGGAGCGGCTGGGCCCGTGAGCCATGGCCGCTGAGCCTGCACGTCCAGAGCCTGTGCTCCGCAACGGGAGAGGCCACAGCAGTGAGAGGCCCGCGCACCGCAAAAAAAAAAAAATAATAATAATAATAAAGGCTATACATGACAAACCCACAGCAAGCATCTTACACAATGGTGAAAAACTGACAGCATTTCCACTAAGATCAGGAACAAGACAAGGATGTACACTCTCACCACTATTATTCAACATAGTTTTGGACCTCCCAGCCATGGCAATCAGAGAAGAGAAAGAAATAAAAGGCATACAAATTGGAAAAGAAGAAATAAAACTGTCACTGTTTGCAGATGACATGATATTATACATAGAAAATCCTAAAGATGCCACCAGAAAACTACTAGAAGTAATCAATGAATTTGGTAAGGTTGTAGGATACAAAATTAGGGCACAGAAATCTCTGGCATTCCTATACACCAACAATGAAAAATCAGAAAGAGAAATTAAGGAAGCACTCCCATTTACCACTGCAACAAAAAGAATAAAATACCGAGGAATAAACCTGTCTAAGGAGATGAAAGACTTGTACTCAGGAAACTATAAAACACTGATGAAAGAAATTAAAGGTGACATAAACAGATGGAGAAATATACCTTGATCTTGGACTGGAAGAATCAGTATTGTGAAAATCATATACTACACAAAGCAATCTACAGATTCAGTGCAATCCCTATCAAACTACCAAAGGCATTCTTTACAGAATTAGAATAAAAAATTTTACAGTTCCTATGGAAACACAAAAGACCCTGAATAGGCAAAGCAATCTTGAGAATGAAAAACAGAGTTGGAGGAATCAGGCTCCCTGACTTTAAACTATACCACAAAGCCACAGTAATCAAGACAGTATGGTACTGGCACAAAAACAGAATTATAGATCAATGGTACAGGATAGAATGCCCAGAGATAAACCCACACACATATGGTCACCTAATTTATGACAAAGGTGGCAAGAACATACAATAGAGAAAAGACATCCTCTTCAATAAGTGGTGCTGGGAAAACTGGACAGCTACATGTAAAAGAATGAAATTAGAACACTACCTAACACCATACACAAAAATAAACTCCAAATGGATTAAAGACCTAAATGTAAGACCAGACACTATAAAACTCTTAGAGGAAAACATAGGAAAAACACTCTTTGACATAAACCACAGCAAGATCTTTTTTGACCCACCTCCTAGAGTAATGGAAATAAAAACAAAAATAAACAAATGGGATTTAATTAATTAAAAAGACAACCCTCAGAATGGGAGAAAATATTTGCAAATGAGACAACAAACAAAGGATTAATCTCCAAAATACACAAACAGCTCATGAGCTCAATATCAAAAAAACTCAAACAATCCAATTAAAAAATGGGCGGAAGACCTAAATAGACATTTCACCAAGGAAGATATACAGATGGCCAAGAGGCATATGAAAACATTCTCAACATCACTAATTAGTAGAGAAATGCAAATCAAAGCTATAATGAGGTATCACCTCATGCCAGTAGGAATGGCCATTATCAAAAAATCTAGAAACAGTAAATACTGGAAAGGGTATGGTGAAAAGGGAACCCTCCTGTACTGTTGGTGGGAATTTAAATTGATACAACCACTATGGAAAACAGTATGAAGGTTGCTTAAAACACTAAAAATAGAACTACCATATGACCCAGCAATCCACTACTGGGCATATACCCTGAGAAAACCATAATTCAAAAAGAAACATGTACCACAGTGTTCACTGCAGCACTATTTACAATAGCCAGGACATGGAAACAACCTAAATGTCCATCGACAGACGAATGGATAAAGAAGATGTGGCACATATATACAATGGAATATTACTCAGCCATAAAAAGAAACGAAATTGAGTTATTTGTAGTGAGGTGGATGGACCTAGAGTCTGTCATACAGAGTGAAGTAAGTCAGAAAGAGAAAAACAAATACCATATGCTGACACATATATATGGAATTTTAAAAAAAAATGGTACTGGTGAACCTAGTTGCAGGGCAGGAATAAAGATGTAGGCATAGAGAATGGACTTGAGGACACGGGGTGGTAGGGGGAAGCTGGGGCAAAGTGAGAGTAGCATTGACATATATACACTACTGAATGTAAAATAGTTAGCCAGTGGGAAGCAGCAACAAAGCACAGGGAGATCAGCTCAATGTTTTGCGGTGACCTAGAGGGGTGGGATAGGGAGGATGGGAGGGAGGCTCAAGAGGGAGGGGATATGGGGACATATGTATGCATATGGCTGATTCACTTTGGTGTACAGCAGAAACTAACACAGTATTGTGAAGCAATTATACTCCAATAAAGCTCTATTAAAAATTAAATTAAAAATAAAAAAGGAAAAGAATTTGATAAATTAGGAATTTGGGATTAACATACACACACTAATATATATATATAAGATAGATAACCAACAAGGGCCTACTGTATAGCATAGGGAACTCTACTCAATATTCTATAATAACTTATAAGGGAAAAGAATCTGAAAAAGAAGAGACAGATGTGTATGTATAACTGATTCACTTTGTTGTATACCTGAAACTAACACAACATTGTAAATCAACTACACTCCAATATAAAATAAAAATTAAAAAAAGAATTTGAAACCCTAAAAAAAAAAAAACAGTTGGTGAGGAAATGGAGTAATGAGAATTTTCTTAGCCTGGACCCTCTAGAAAGCAGAACCTGAGGCAAGGATTAAGAAGCTAATGTTTTATTTGGGATGTGCCAGCTGTGGGCAGTAAAGTGAAGGAGGAAGAGAAGTGATGCTGGGAAAGATAGAATGCAATGCAATGCTTATTGACTAATACAGATAATGCTATTATAAAAATCTTTGTTCCTGTGGTCTGGTTCACATCTGCACAGATTTCTGATTATTGCTTTGCAACAAGCTTCAAAGAGACACAGCAAGTTGTTCATTTAACATGATCGTTCTTCATGTGAGAAGGGTTGCAAGGAGGAACTACATATCAGAAGAGGGAAAGGAAGCTCCTGGCTCCTTCCCTCTCCCTGCTTCCATTAGTCAAGGTTTACATCACATTGAGCTACTCCCCTGCACTTCCAGACTGCTACCTATAGCCCTCTGGCAGATCTCCACAGTGCGGATTTTATCCAAATCTGGAAGTGGCCAGGTGACCAGGTGTGATTCAGATGCTCAGAAAAAGAAAAAGAGAAAAGGAGGCGGTTGAGGGACTCTGAAAAGGCACACAAGGTTTGTGTCACAATAAAAGGCACTCACATACAGTGCTGATGGAATGCTGAATTGGTACAACCACTTCAAAAAAGAAGTTTGGCAGTATCTGGTAAAGTTGAAGATGTATATACCCTACAACCTACCAATTCTACTCCTAGGTTCATACCTTTTGGAAATCTGTGCATGTGTTAACCAGATCACAGGAGCAAAACGTTTACAGCAGCATTATTTGTAGTAGTCAAAAGCTGGAAGTAACCCAAAAGCCCATCAACAGGAAAATGAACAAATAAAGTGTGGTTTGTTCTTACTGTGCTATACTGTACACGCTGAAAATGAACAAACTACAATTACACATATGGATAAACTCAAGAATCAAATATTAATTGAAAATAGCATACATTATGAAGTATAGCATACATTATGACATAGTATAGCATATATTATGACACCTTTTATATAATACTCAAAGATACAGAGAATTTAACAATATATTTAGGGTCACGTACATAATTTGTAATAAAATGATAACAAAAAGGAAGGGGATTATACTCCACAATTTAGAGTAGCCATTATTCTTGCAGAAGAGGGAGAGAAATGCATTGGGAAGGATCTTCTAAAAAGGCTTCAGAAATACTGGTGAGACTTTACTTCTCAAGCTGGATGATGGGTATACGCTGGTGTTCATTTATGCCTTATAGTTCTTATACATTATCATTCCCTATAGTATTATTATTTGTCATATTACTCTTTGGGATGCAAAAATAATTTGCTTCATAATTTATAAGAAAATAGAAAACAAAGTGTCAATCTGAAGGATTTTTTTTTTAACATCTTTACTGGAGTATAATTGCTTTACAATGGTGTGTTAGTTTCTGCTTTATAACAAAGTGAATCAGTTATACATATACATATGTTCCCATATCTCTTCCAATCTGAAGGATTTTGATTAGTATAGACCTTGAACGAGATAGGATTCTCAGAGGTGATTGTTAAATTGGTGGTGCTCACCCAAACACTGTGTAGGAGACAAAGTGACTTGGGCCAAAGTCTCTACTTGCTTGGTCTCGATGACTATATATCCCTACTTGAGAAACATTTATTGGATCCTGATTCAAATAAACATTCTTACAAGTCAAATTTATATACAACAATAATGGTAGCAAATTCAACCATGGTTTTCACAAAATCACATCTCTTGACTTTATTCTAGCCAAAAAAAAAAAAGGAGTTTGTGCCCTTGTTGCTAAACAACACTACTATACATTCCAAAAAATTCCAAAGAAAAAGTGTCAAACACCAGATTGAGAATTGAGGTCCATGATCTTGGGTTGACATCTTACTAAGATACTTAAGAATAAAATAAAATTACATAAAGAATCATAGTTATATTGGGAATAATAGCTTTATTAATATGTGACAGTAATTATATATGTTAAGTATAACATGCAACCATTATATCTATATATTGTATAATTCATTCATTCATTGATTAGAACGTATACACATTTTTGTCCAGCCTTGACTAAAAGTGAATTCTAGGTCACAAACTGGTATGGGGGGAAAAACTTATAAAGAGGGCATGAAAATTACTTATTCAGGTCCTGGATTGATGATTTCTCTTGAAGATAAGATAAAGAAGGATACAGAGTACTTATAACCCCCAAATCCTTGTTAGCTGACTAGTCAGTCTGGGGCAAAAACTGGAGTTCCAAGGGAGATTCAATTTGAATTGCTTCGTTTTCTATCATAACTTAGAGACTCTTTCCCAGGGTTTCCTGACATTGGAAATTAAGAAAAAGGGGCCCTCTGAGAAGACAGATTGTTTTTCCACAGAGATTGTCTTAATCTCGCAGTCTGGGCTTCCCTGGTGGCTCAGTGATTAAGAATCCACCTGCCAATGCTGGGACACAGGTTCGAGCCCTGGTCCAGGAAGATCCCACATGCCACAGAGCAACTAAGCCCATGCACCACAGCTACTGAGCCTGAGTTCTAGAGCCCGCGATCCACAACTACTGAGCCCACGTGCCACAACTACTGAAGCAGGCGTGCCTACAGCCCGTGCTCTGCAACAAGAGAAGCCCGCGCACTGCAATGAAGAGTAGCCCCTGCTCGCCGCAACTAGAGAAAGCCCACGCGCAGCAACGAAGACCCAATGCAGCCATAAATAAATAAATAAATAAATCTCGCAGGCTTGGAACCCCTAGTGCCAAGGATTGTGATAATGCCAATATATGTAAACATATTTTATAAAATTTCAGGAAGTCATTTATTATGTCTATTGTAGGGAATAGTGTTAGTCCATAAAATAGGCTTGTTAATATTTACTTAAGTCACTATGAAAAAACGCATTTCCATCTCTCTTTCTTCCCACAGCTGCTTGTATTAACCATGGCCCTGGCAATTTCTAACCAATACACAGTGCAAAGATATGTTTCTTCCCCAGGGTGCTGAAGCAGATTAGGTGGTGATGGTGATGGCAAAAGGGAATGGGAAAGTGATGGTGATGGAGATGGAGACTGCATGTTGATGGCAGGAGAATGGAATGGGAGAGAGGTGGAACTGGACCGTGTTGGCCACGAAAACAGGAAGTGAGGTTAGCCGTAATGATGCAATCAGGATGAGCAGACAGGATGTGGTTGGGGATAGAGCTGAGACTGGGGTTAGAAGGGGAATTAAGATGGGGGATGGAGGAGATGAGACGCAGATGAGGATGGATACTCATAGGATAAGGGTAGTATGGGGGGGTGGTATGGGAATGATGGGGATGCCAATGGAGATGGAACAGAATGCTTTCTTGGGTGAATGGGGAAGGAGATGCTGGTTATAGAAGAGTGGAATAAAAACAAGAATGGAATGAGAATTGAGGTGTTGCCATGAGCATGGGGGAAAAATACACTTCTTCCTTCATGCCCAAATATTTATTGGGCAGCTACTATGTGAGACACTATGCCGGGGGCTGGCAATCCAGGGTGAACAAGACCAAGTCTCTCCCCACATGGAATTTATATTCTAATGACTAAGACAGAAAATAAACATATTTGTTCTATAATATTATGAGAAGCACTACAAATGAAAGTAAAGCAGTATAAAAGGATAGAGAGTGATGGGTACCACCATTCTAGAAGGCTGGACAGGAAAGATCTCTCCAAAGAGCAGACATTGGAGCAGAGTAAAGGCAGGGAGGAAGCCCCGGAAATAGCTCAGAAGAGCTCCAGTCTAAAGCCAACCTCCCTGCCCGGGGAACAGGTCCTTTCCTCTCTCAACCCCTCAAGAATTTTGTCCTTCAAATATTTCTTCTCTGTTGTTTCATCAGTCTTTTCCTCTCTACTGGATCAATCCCATAAATACACAGAAATAATCTGCTGTTATTTATCCCATCTTAAAAAAAAAAAAAAACTCTCATGACCCTAACTCACCCTCCAGCTAGCATCCACTTTACTGTACCATTTTTTCAGCAAAATTCTTTTTAAAAAATTGTCTATCTAACTCCAAGCCCTCTCTGTCCTTTTTCTCTTAGTTGTAATCCCACAAGCTGTTGCCCACACCATTTCCTGAACTGCTCTTGTCAACATCATCAGTGATCTTCCTGTTACTAATTCTAGTGGTCAATTCTCAGACCTCAGCTTACTTGACCTTTGACACGGTTGACCACTTCCTCCTCCAGCAAATCATTTTCCCACTAGGCTTTCAGGATGCTACATTTTCCTGCTTTTCCTCCTGCATCTTTCCCTGCTGAGGCTCATCTCTACAACCTCTTAATGCTGAAGGCTCTTGGGCCTCTTTCTATTTTCTATGCAACTTATACCCTCAGTGCTCTCATCCAGTCTTGTGGCTTTAAATACCGTCTTTGCACTGATGACTCATACATTCACAGCTGCAGCTCAGATCTGTCCCCTGAACGCAGACTCATATACCTAACTGGATTTCTAACAGCCATTGCCACTAACACATCAAAACTAAACTCCTTATCTTCCCACCCAAACCCACTATTCCCACTATCTTCCCAACTCTTGTTAGTGGAATTCATTTTTTTCTAGTTACTCAGGAAAAAAAAAAAACAAAAAAAAACCCTGGGGAGTTATCCTGGACTCTTCTTTTTCTCTTCCCACATTTCCAAATCCAACAAGTCCTACTGTATCTCCCTTCAAAGTATGTGCAGAAACTCATCAGTTCTTACCACATCCATGTCACCACCCTAGCTCAAGTCTCCAACATCTCTTGCCAGGGTATTTTTGTCCCAAAAAAGAATACAGGAGGAGTGGGAGAGGGAAGAAGGCAGCCTAGGCAGCAGAGGGGAAGCTCCAGGTAGTTAAATATTGTCGGAGCAGAGAGTGAGTGGCAAATTGCAGGGAGAGCTAATGCTCTCCTGAACACATGCACACCTGAGGTCAGGAACCAGAAAATGGCAAGTCTGAAATGCCACCTTAAGGAGCTTGGCTTTAACCTGAGCCAAAGAGGAATCACTGAAACCTCATCAGACTGGCTTCAGTAAGGAAAGTGGATTGAGCAAGTTGAGACTGGGAAGACCAGTTCAGAGGCTACTGGAATAGCATAAGCCAGAGATAATGGCGACTTAGACTAGGGTGGTAGCCAGAAAATAAAGAGAAAAGGATAAATTCAAGATATTTAGGAGACAGAGTCAATAGGTCAGACCTGGTAGATTGTGGAGGTGGGGGGCGGCGCGTGGAGGATGTGGGAGAGAAAGGTTTTGAGTTTGGGGACTAAATAGATGATGACGTTACTCCCTAAGACAGGGGATGCTAGGGAAGGAAGGTTTTGTGGGGTACATGAGAACTCACGTTCAAACTTGGTGAATTTAGGTGCCTGAAAGGGTACACGGTGGGACACACAGATCTACAGGTCAGGAGCTATGGCTGAGCTAGGGAAAGCTGCTAGGAAGTAATCTGAGTGCAGATGCTAACTAAAACCAGAGAAGTGGAGGAACCATCCCAGCAGAGATCTGTAGAAAGAGCCGAAACCCAGCTCTAGACTCTGGGGAACACAAACATTCTGGGAGGAAGAAGAACCAGGAGCACATCAGAGAGGGAGCGGTTTACGAAGCAGAGGGGAACCCAGGAGAGCAGTTGTGACCGAACCCACCCGAGAGCTTTTCAAGGCTGGAGGTGACTTCTGCTGAGAGGGTCACAGCTGAGAAGGAAACCCATCCATCGAATTTGTCAACATGAAGGTCACTGGCGGCCTTGGCAGGAGCAGTTAGTAACTTAATGGTGTCTTGAAAACATGCAGGGTTGAAGAGCGAGAGGTGACGAAGAGAGAATTAACGCCTTTAAAAGATGAGGGTTCCCATCCCTCCTATATGTGATACAAACTAATTTTTCGATTTTCAAAATAATGTAAAACTTGCATGTATGCTGAAATTCAAATAAGCCCTTGCTAAATTATCCTAACTACAACGTTAATTTATTGCCACTTTTCATTGAAAATGACTTTTCCTGTTCCTATCGCACTACTTATTTGTTGTGTTGTTCCTCTTGGCTGGCGCCCGAAGCGCGTCTCAGTTTGTCCATTAACCCAGCAGGGTCTGGCTCTGATGGAGACAGGGGAAAGGGGAGAAGAGCGGGTGGGACGGGCAGCAGAGGGAGACTTAGGCCTCTTTTTTTTTTTTAATGAGGGAGGCTTTTGCAAGTTTATAGGCTATAGATAGAAACCCAAAGACTTGGAGGCTAAAAATGCAAGTGAGAAGGACTAATCAATAAAACAAGAGGGTGGAAGATGAGGGGGTCCAGAGCACAGGGGACAGCTGAGGATGTGGAGTCCCCACCCGTGTGTCACCGAGACAGAGGTGCCCCCTCTTAACGCAGTGGCCACAGCTGTGAGGGCTGGTGGGACACGGGGTCTGAAGGAAGGGACAGGCATTGACTGCGGGCAGGGCAGCAGCTAAATCTGGCCAAGAGCAGGGAAAAGAGAGAGGGGGTAGTTGGCGCCTTTGGGCTGGAACGTGGGACCCTGATCCACGAAGCAGCCAGGGGCAAAAATAGACACAGCCTTTCCCTCAGCACGTCCAAGGTGAGGACTAAGGGAAGAAAGAGGGACCACCAGCCTGGGCCGAGCCCGCTGAGGCTCCTCTGGCCAAGACGCCTCCCAGAAAGCTCCCGCCCCCTCCTCGGCCCCCACCCCACCCTGCCAAGATGCCTCCAGCCGCCATCCGGAAGGATGAGAAGACTGGAATGTTGCAGTATCTCCCACCCAGGCCTGTCTCAGCCTCTGAACTTCTGCCACTAGCCTGTGCCGGCTCTGGCTTCCTGTGTGGGTGCTCGGGAAGGTGTAAATCTCTGCTGGAGGTGGGGTCCGGCCCCTGGGAGGAGGCGGACAGGAGAAGGTGTGCAGGAGGCACAGGTGGGCCACTCTGTTAGACACGGCACATCGGTGGCCCCAGAAAGTACAGACAGAAGGGCAGAGGGTGGCAACTGTGTTGGAATGGGCGGCGGGCCAGGGGACACTCTTTCTACTCAGATTAACTGTTTCCTGGGTGGTCTGGGTGAGAATGAGGAAGTATATGGAGTGTCGCAAGCCCTCCACAAGGCTCCCTTTGGTGCCACCCTGGAGAAAACAATTTTCAGAACCCCAGGTTCTGGCCCTGGAGAATCATGCTGGCAGAGCAGGAGTTAAATTGTGACTCCTGGGCTGCCCTCCTATGAGGCCAGAATGTTCCACTCCAGACTGAGGCAGGCAGCTTGGGAAAAAACTACCTATCACCCAATGAATCGGACATCACATTGAATCCAGCACCTTCAGAGCCTGAGATCAAGGCCAAGGCCAGGGTGGGGGAGCGTAGTGATGAGGGAGGGGGAAGCAGGTTGCTAAGAGAGAAGGCTAGTTCTCTCTGCCTGAGTAACAGGAAGGGTGACACTGGTGACTGGGGTGGGGTGATCACATGCTTGACACCCACTGGAGTGAGAAGCTAAGGGGCGGGCTTGGCCTGTCCTTCTATGTGTAGACGGGAAGAGAGGTCACTGCTGCATGAGGCCAAGTCCCTAGGGTCTCAGGGAACCTAGGCTGTGCTTCCAGGGTGCACAGACAGCCCCCTTCTGCTCTCCCCACTTCACTGCCCTCCTCCATCCCTGACCTCGTCCCAGATCTCCCCCACCCTTCCCAGTGAGGTCAGGTTGGTACTGAGTCACTTCCAGGGCTCTGTCCTGATCAGTGCACCCAACACCAGTCGCTGTGAGAGCTGGTGGCCCCTTCTCAGCCACATGGAAATCAACTCCCCTAGACGCTAGGCACCTTCCCTTAGGTACAAAGGGCTATCCTATCCCACTTGCCTGAAACAGGAACCAGTTCTGTGGTACATGCTCTGATCTCCCCTGCAAACCAGCCTGAGGACCAGTCCCCAGATGACACCACTTCCACATCCTTTAACTTTCTTCCTCTGTCCTATCTGGCTCCTCTCAATCACCTTCTCCCCAGAGTACTCCTCCAATAAATCACTTGAATAAGAATCTCCACAACAGCCTCTGTTCTAGGGACCCCACTCTACAAAAGCCTCTGGTCATTCGTAATCAGCATCTTCCACGACCCGATGTCAGCCACAATTTATTGCCTCTCAAAATTCAGCTTTACCCAGTACCCAGTACCTAGTACTTTGTAATAAATCTCTTTCTGTTTAAACTGAGTATTAGATTCTGTGGTCTGCCCAAAGAACTTGGACCAGTACAATGATTCACACCAGAAATAGTTGCAGCAATTAACACTCAAGGGAGTGGGAGTCTGGCATCCTAGGGGTGGGACTGGTCATCCTACCTGGCTGAGTTTGAAGGCACTGAAAATCCTATTAGTATTAAAGGATGAGATAGTGAAGACTACGTATTTATTTCTTGTTTTTATTTTTTTAAATAATATGAGGGACTTCCCTGAGGGTCCATTGGTAAAGAATCTGCCTTCCAATGCAGGAGACGCGGGTTCGATCCCTGGTCAGGGAACTAAGATCCCACATGCCGCAGGGCAACTAAGCCCACGCGCCTCAAGGATAGAGCCTGAGTGTCCCGAACTACGGAGTCCACGCACTCTGGAACCCGCGCACCACAACGAGAGAGAGAAAACCTGCACTCCACAACTAGAGAGAAGCCCGCCTGCCTCAACGAAGATCCCGCGTGCCGCAACCAAGACCCGACGCAGCCAAAAAATAAATTAATTAATTAAACACAAGAAAGAAGTTTTTAAAAAAATAATAATATAATGAGCACCCACGAGTTCAGTACTCATCCCAAGAGCTAAAATATTATCAGTAACTTAGGTCTACCATGCGCTCCTCTCCTATCCAGTACCCATGTCTCCCCCAAGAGGTCACCACTATCTGAGGGTTTTACCACATATGTTGATGCCTACATAAGATATTGTTTTGTTTTAGTTGTTTGTTTGTTTGTTTTTTGCGGTACGCGGGCCTCTCACTGTTGTGGCCTCTCCCGTTGCAGAGCACAGGCTCCGGACAGACAGGCTCAGCAGCCACGGCTCACGGGCCCAGCTGCTCCGCGGCATGTGGGATCTTCCCGGACCGGGGCACGAACCTGTGTCCCCTGCATCAGCAGGTGGACTCTCAACCACTGTGCCACCAGGGAAGCCCTATTTTAGTTGTTTTTGATCTTGATGAAAAGAGTAGTCTTTTGAGACTTGCTTTTCCACTTAAAATTATAATTACTAAGATTTATTCAAAGTTGTGGCACGAAAAGGAATATCATTTTAATTTTTACTGCTGTGTAGTATTCCATGTGCAATATACCACAAACTATCCATTCTGTGGTCAGTGGGCATTTGAATTGTTCCTTTTGTTTTTTTTTTTTTTTTTGCTCTTACAGATAGTGTTGCAACATCCCTGTCACATGTCTTCTGGTGTACATGGCAAAAATTTCTCTTGGGTATATACCTAAGAGTTGAGTTTCTAGGCATGTGATTATTCAATAACATAAGATAATGCCAAATTGTTTTCCAAAATAGTTGTTCAATTTTCACATCCACCAATAATGTATAAGAGATTCCCATTGATCAATATTCTCTTCAGAAAATATTGCCATAATATAATGTACAACATGATAAATATAATTAACACTGCCATATGTTATACATGAAAGATAATAGATCCTAAGAGTTCTCATTATACATGCATTTTTTTCTATTTCTTTAGTTTTGTATCTATTTGACATAAAAACTTACTGTGATAATCATTTCATGATGTATGTAAGTCAAATCATTATGCTGTACACCTTAAATTTATACAGTGCTCCATGTCAATTATATCTCAATAAACTGGAAGAAAAAAGAATTAAAAAAAAGAAAATGTTGCCATACTTCTTAATTTTTGCCAATTGAATGTATGTAAAATGGTATCTCATTCTGGTCTTGATTTAAATGTCCCTAATTATTAATAAAATTAAGCATCTTTCCATCAATTATTGACCATACAATTTCTTTTCTGAGCATGTCTTTTGTCAGTTTCTCTACTGAATTGATTCTCTTTTTTTAATTATTATTTTATAGGAGTTATTTACATATACTAGATATTAATCCTTTGTTGGTTATGTGTGTCACAGGCATCTTCTCCTTTGCTTGTGGTTTGTATTTTTATTTCTTCTGAGGTGTCTTTTAATAAACAAAAGTAATACAGTTATTAAAGATTATTTTGATGAATGTTACGAATACTGTTACACAAAAAAATCTCTATAATTGGAATCATGGTAATATCTGATCACTAGTATTCTGATTCGTATTATTTAAGTTGTTATAAACAGTTCTTTTTGTTGTTGTTGTTCTGTTTTGTTTTGTTTTGGGCATCGATTTCCATACAGCCAAAAACCCGTGGATAACTTTACAATCGAACCTCCATATCTGCAGTTCCCCATCTGTGGATTCAGCCAACTGTGGATTGTGTAGCACTGTGGTACATGTTAATTGGAAAAAATCCACATATAAGTGAGCTCGTCAGTTGTTTGTTTGGTTTTTTTTTGAATTTTATTTTATTTATTTTTTTAAACAGCAGGTTCTTATTAGTCATCAATTTTATACACATTAGTGTATACATGTCAATCCCAATCGTCCAATTCATCACACCACCTACCCCCACCTTCCCACCGCTTTCCCCCCTTGGTGTCCATACGTTTGTTCTCTACATCTGTGTCTCAATTTCTGCCCTGCAAACCAGTTCATCTGTACCATTTTCCTAGGTTCCACATATACACATTAATATACGATATCTGTATTTCTCTTTCTGATTAACTTCACTCTGTATGACAGTCTTTAGATTCATCCATGTCTCTACAAATGACTCAATTTCGTCCCTTTTTATGGCTGAGTAATATTCCATTGTATATATGTATCACTTTTTCTTTAACCATAAGTCTGTCGATGGACATTTAGGTTGCTTCCATGACCTGGCTATTGTAAATAGTGCTGCAATGAACATTGGGGTGCATGTGTCTTTTTTTTTTATTTTTTTATTGGAGTATAATTGCTTTACAACGGTGTGCCAGCCTCCGCTCCATAACAAAGTGAATCAGCTATACACACACACATGCCCTCACATCTCTTCCCCCCCGTGCCTTCCCCCCTCCCCCCTCCCCACCCCACACCTCCAGGTGGTCACAAAGCACCGAGCTGATCTCCCCGCAACACACGGCTGCCTCCCACCAGCCACCTACCCCACGCCCGGCAGTGTATACATGTCCACGCCTCTCCCCCCGCTCTGCCAGCATGTGTCTTTTTGAATTATGGTTTTATCTGGGTATATGCCCAGTAGTGGGATTGCTGGATCATATGGTAATTCTATTTTTAGTTTTTTAAGGAACCTCCATACTGTTCTCCATAGTGGCTGTATCAATTTATATTCCCACCAACAGTGCGAGAGGATTCCCTTTTCTCCACACCCTCTCCAGCATTTGTTGTTTGTAGATTTTATGATGATGCCCATTCTAACTGGTGTGAGGTGATACCTCATTGTAGTTTCGATTTGCATTTCTCTAATAATTAGTGATGTTGAGCAGCTTTTCATGTGCTTCTTGGCCATCTGTATTTCTTCTTTGGAGAAACGTCTATTTAGGTCTTCTGCCCATTTTTGGATTGGGTTGTTTGTTTTTAATATTGAGCTGCATGAGCTGTTTACATATTTTGGAGATTAATCCTTTGTCTGTTGATTCGTTTGCAAATATTTTCTCCCGTTCTGAGGGTTGTCTTTTCATCTTGTTTATGGTTTCCTTTGCTGTGCAAAAGCTTTGAAGTTTCATTAGATTCCATTTGTTTATTTTTGTTTTTATTTCCATTACTCTAGGAGGTGGGTCAAAAAAGATCTTGCTGTGATTTATGTCAAAGAGTGTTCTTCCTATGTTTTCCTCTAAGAGTTTTATAGTGTCCGGTCTTACATTTAGGTCTCTAATCCATTTTGAGTTGATTTTTGTGTATGGTGTTAGGGAGTGTTCTAATTTCAATCTTTTACATGTAGCTGTCCAGTTTTCCCAGCACCACTTATTGAAGAGACTGCCTTTTCTCCATTGTATATCCTTGCCTCCTTTGTCATAGATTAGCTGATCATAGATGTGTGGGTTTATCTCTGGGCTTTCTATCTTGTTCCATTGATCTATATTTCTGTTTTTGTGCCAGTACCATATTGTCTTGATTACTGTAGCTTTGTAGTATAGTCTGAAGTCAGGGAGTCTGATTCCTCCAGCTCTGCTTTTTTTCCCTCAAGACTGCTTTGGCTTTTTGGGGTCTTTTGTGTCTCTATACAAATTTTAAGATTTATTGTTCTAGTTCTGTAAAAAATGCCATTGGTAATTTGATAGGGATTGCATTGAATCTGTAGATTGCTTTGGGTAGTATAGTCATTTTCACAATATTGATTCTTCCAATTCAAAAACATGGTATATCTCTCCATCTGTTGGTATCATCTTTAATTTCTTATATCAGTGTCTTATAGTTTTCTGCATACAGGTCTTTTGTCTCCCTAGGTAGGTTATTCCTAGGTATTTTATTCTTTTTGTTGCAATGGTAAATGGGAGTGTTTCCTTAATTTCTCTTTCAGATTTTCATCATTAGTGTATAGGAATGCAAGAGATTTCTGTGCATTCATTTTGTATCCTGCAACTTTAGCAAATTCATTGATTAGCTCTAATAGTTTTCTGGTGGCATCTTTAGGATTCTCTATGTATAGTATCATGTCATCTGCAAACAGTGACAGTTTTATTTCTTCTTTTCCAATTTGTATTCGTTTTATTTCTTTCTCTTCTCTGATTGCTGTGGCTAGGACTTCCAAAACTATGTTGAATAAGAGCGCTGAGAGTGGACATCCTTGTCTTGTTCCTGATCTTAGGGAAAATGCTTTCAGTTTTTCACCATTGAGAATGATGTTTGCTGTGGGTTTGCCGTATATGGCCTTTATTATGTTGAGGTAGGTTCCCTCTATGCCCACTTTCTGGAGAGTTTTTATCATAAATGGGTGTTGAATTTTGTCAAAAGCTTTTTCTGCATCTATTGAGATGATCATATGATTTTTATTCTTCAATTTGTTAATATGGTGTATCACATGGATTGATTTGCGTATATTGAAGAATCCTTGCATCCCTGGGTTAAACCCCACTTGATCATGGTGTATGATCCTTTTAATGTGTTGTTGGATTCTGTTTGCTGGTATTTTGTTGAGGATTTTTGCATCTACCAGTGATATTGGTCTGTAATTTTCTTTTTTTGTAGTATCTTCGTCTGGTTTTGGTATCAGGGTGATGGTGGCCTCATAGAATGAGTTCGGGAGTGTTCCTTCCTCTGCAATTTTTTGGAAGAGTTTGAGAAAGATGGGTGTTAGCTCTTCTCTAACCATCTGGTCCTGGACTTTTGTTTGTTGGAAGATTTTTAATCACAGTTTCAATTTCATTACTTGTGATTGGTCTGTTCATATTTTCTATTTCTCCCTGGTTCAGTCTGGGAAGGTCATACCTTTCTAAGAATTTGTCCATCTCTTCCAGGTTGTCCATTTTATTGACATAGAGTTGCTTTTAGTAGTCTCTTTGGATGCTTTGTATTTCTGAAGTGTCTGTTGTAACTCTTCCTTTTTCATTTCTAATTTTAGTGATTTGAGTCTTCTACCTCTTTTTCTTGATACGTCTAGCTAATGGTTTATCAATTTTATTTATCTTCTCAAATAACCAGCTTTTAGCTTTATTGATCTTTGCTATTGTTTTCTTTGTTTCTATTTCATTTCTTTCTGCTCTGATCTTTATGATTTCTTTCCTTCTGCTAACTTTGGGTTTTGTTTGTTCTTCTTTCTCTAGCTCCTTTACGTGTAGGTTAGATTGTTTATTTGAGATTTTTCTTGTTTCTTGAGGTAGGCTTTTATAGCTATAAACTTCCCTCTTAGAACTGCTATTGCTGCGTCCCATAGGTTTTGGATCGTAGTGTTTTCATTGTCATTTGTCTCTAGGTATTTTTTGTTTTCCTCTTTGACTTCTTCAGTGATCTCTTGGTTATTTAGTAACGTATTGTTTAGCCTCCATGTGTTTGTGTTTTTTATGTTTTTTTCCCTGTAATTCATTTCTAATCTCATACGGTTGTGGTCAGAAAAGATGCCTGATATGATTTCAATTTTCTTAAATTTACTGAGGCTTGATTTGTGACCCAAAATGTGATCTATCTTGGAGAATGTTCCATGCACACTTCAGAAAAAAAGTGTAATCTGCTGTTTTTGGATGGAATGCCCTATAAATATCAATTGAATCTATCTGGTCTATTGTGTCATTTAAAGCTTCTGTTTCCTTCTTTATTTTCATTTTGGATGATCTGTCGATTGGTGTAAGTGAAGTGTTAAAGTCCCCCACTATTATTGTGTTACTGTTGATTTCCTCTTTTATAGCTGTTAGCAGTTGCCTTATGTATTGAGGTGCTCCTATGTTGGGTGCATATATATGTATAATTGTTATATCTTCTTCTTGGATTGATCCCTTGATCATTATGTAGTGTCTTTCCTTGTCTCTTGTAACATTCTTTATTTTAAAGTCTGTTTTATCTGATATGAGCATTGCTACTCCAGCTTTCTTTTGATTTCCATTTGCATGGAATATCTTTTTCCATCCCCTCACCTTCAGTCTCTATGTGTCCCTAGGTCTGAAGTGGGTCTCTTGTAGACAGCATATAGATGGGTCTTGTTTTTGTATCCATTCAGCAAGTCTGTGTTGTTTGGCGGGAGCATTTAATCCATTCACATTTAAGGTAATTATTAATATGTATGTTCCTATTACCATTTTCTTAATTGTTTTGAGTTTGGTGTTGTAGGTCCTTTTCTTCTCTTGTGTTTCCTACTTAGAGAAGTTCCTTTTGCATCAGTTGTACAACTGGTTTGGTGGTGCTGAATTCTCTTAGCTTTGGCTTGTCTGTAAAGCTTTTGATTTCTCCATCGAATCTGAATGAGATCCTTGCTGGGTAGAGTAATCTTGGTTACAGGTTCTTCCCTTTCATCACTTTAAGTATATCATGCCACTCCCTTCTGGCTTGTAGAGTTTCTGCTGAGAAATCAGCTGTTAACCTTATGCAAGTTCCCTTGAATGTTGTCATTTTTCCCTTGCTGCTTTCAATAATTTTTCTTTGTCTTTAATTTTTGCCAATTTGATTATTATGTGTCTTGGCGTGTTTCTCCTTGGGTTTATCCTGTATAGGACTCTCTGTGCTTCCTGGACTTGGGTGGCTATTTCCTCTCCCATGTTAGGGAAATTTTCGACCATAATCTCTTCAAATATTTTCTTGAGTCCTTTCTCTCTCTCTTCTCCTTCTGGGACCTCTATAATGCGAATGTTGTTGTGTTTAATGTTGTCCCAGAGGTCTCTTAGGCTGTCTTCATTTCTTTTCATTCTTTTATCTTTATTCTGTTCAGCAGCAGTGAATTCCACCATTCTGTCTTCCAGGTCACTTATCCGTTCTTCTTCCTCAGTTATTCTGCTATTGATTCCTTCTAGTGTAGTTTTCATTTCAGTTTTTGTATTGTTCATCCCTTTGTTTGTTCTTTAATTCTTCTAGGTCTTTGTTAAACATTTTTTTCATCTTCTCGATCTTTGCCTCCATTCTTTTTCTGAGGTCTTGGATCATCTTCACTATCATTATTCTGAATTCTTTTTCTGGAAGGTTGCTTATCTCCACTTCATTTAGTTGTTTTTCTGGGGTTTTATCTTGTTCCTTCATCTGGTACATAGCCCTCTGCCTTTTCATCTTGTCTATCTTTCTGTGAATGTGGTTTTTGTTCCACAGGCTGCAGGATTGTAATTCTTCTTGCTTCTGCTGTCTGCTCTCTGGTGGAAGAGGCTATCTAAGAGGGTTCTTGACTTTTTTAATTTTTATATAATTTTAAAGGTTACACTCCATTTACAGTTATTACAAAATATAGACTATATTCCCCATGTTGTACAATACATCCTTGTAGCCTTATTCCCCTACTCCTGTGTTGACTCTCCCTCCCCACTGGTAACCACTAGTTTGTTCTCTATATCTGTGAGTCTGCTTCTTTTCTGTTATATTCACTATTTTGTTGTATTTTTTAGATCCCACACATAAATGATATCATACAGTATTTGTCCTTCTCTGTCGAATTTCACTTAGTATAATGCCTTCCAAGTCTATCCATGTTGCTGCAAATGGCAAAATTTCATTCTTTTTTATGGTTGAGATGTGGTGTGTATACATTCATCTGTTGATGGACACTTACACTGCTGTCATATCTTGGCAATTGTAAATAATGCTGCTATGAACATTGGGGTGCATGTACCTTTTCGAGTTAGTGTTTCTGGTTTTTTTCGGATATATACCCAGGAGTGGAATTCCTGGAACCTCCATACTGTGTTCCACAGTGACTGCACCAATTGACATTATCGCCAACTGTGTACAAGTCTTCCCTTTTATCCACATCCTTGCCAACATTTGTTATCTGTGTACTTTTTGATGATAGCCATTCTGACAGATATGAGGTGATATCTCATTGTGGTTTTGATTTGCATTTCCCTGATGTTTAGTGATGTTGAGCATCTTTTCATGTGCCTGTTGGCCATCCACATTTCCTTTTGGAAAAATGTCTATTCAGGTCTTCTGCCCACTTTTTAATCTGGTTGTTTGTTTTTCTGATGTTGTGTTTTATGAGCTGTTTATGTGTGTTGAATATTAATGCCTTATCGATCAAATAATTTGCAAATATTTTCTCACATTCAGTAGGTTGTTTTCATTTTGTCAATGGTTTCCTTTGCTATGCAAAAGCTTTTAAGTTTCATTAGGTCCCATTTGTTTATTTTTGCTTTTATTTCCTTTACTTTAGGAGGTGGATCAAAAAAAGTATATCCCTGCAATTTATGTCAAAGAAGTGTTCTGCCTATGTTTTCCTCTAGGAGTTTTATGGTATCCTGTCTTACATTTGGATTTTTAAAGCACTTTGAGTTTATTCTTGTATATGGTGTTAAAGAATGTTCAAATTTCATTGTTTTAAATGTAGTTGTCCAGTTCCCAGCACCATGTATTAAAGAGACTGTCTTTTCTCTAGTGTGTATTCTTTCCTCCTTTGTTGTAGATTAATTGACCATAAGTGCATGGGTTTATTTCTGAGCTCTCTATCCTGTTCTATTGATCTATCATGTCTGTTTTTTTGCCAGTATATAACAGTTCTTGACTTTTAAACAACACAAATTTCTTCCTAAAAATACCTAGTTAACATACTTTCTCTTAAAAATTGCATTAACTATCAATCTATTTTCATATTTAATTATTTGAAAGTTCTTAGTCAATGTTTCTGTACACACAATTAGCAGCTTTTTAGTACTTTCTGTATTAATTCTTATGAGGAGTGTATGTCTTTCTATGATCATTTATTTAAGAATCTTTCCACAATCACAAGATCAAGAATTACATTTAAACATAAGTTTTACTGGTTTTGTTGGCTTGATGCTGTCTGTGTTCAGCATATTATGCCTTCCTTGTATTTCAGCTAACTTTTTTCATTCATTTTTTTATTTGGCTGAAGGACTTTCTCTAATAGTTATTTTGGAGAGGATACATGGGCAGCATTTTCCCTTTTGGTCCACTTCCCACTTTTTTACCCTTTGATCTGTGTGGCCCCCTATCCCACCCCAAAGGCTGATCTTTCAGAATTACATCAACTGTTCCTGCTTCCTAACAGTATCCAATGCAGGATTGCTTCCCTAATCCCTTCTCAACAAGAGCCCAAACCCAAGTCTCCCTAACTGAGATGACTCTCAGGTTCCCTTGGGGAGCATTTTCCTTGGGGTGTATTTGCAGCAAGCCAAATACACCTAGCTTTGGTTAACTACAGGTGTGTTCCTGGTGATCTTTTGCTGATAGATTTTGACATACTTCACAAATTCATTCCCCCTGAATCTATGCTTGAAGAAAAGAAAGCTGCAAATTAAAAGCAGAGTATTATTATCCTCAAGCTGTGTCTAAACCCCATGAGCAAAGAGAATACAGCCAAATGACTTCTAAAAAAATTTTTTTAATTAAAAATAAGTCAGATGGCAGCTGCCAAATCTTATGATTAATGATTTCTGGAACAGCCAAAATGAAGAGCACTCCCAGCTATTACAGAAGAAGCATCTTGAGTCTCCCCAATCTTACAACATACTTACAAAAAATGGTATTTTCATGCTACATGGCAATGTCAGCTAAATATAGCATACAACTTAGACTGCACCTGGCATAAGGATCTGACTCAGTAACATCACTCTTAATAACAGGCAGCTATATGATTCCTATTTTATTGGCATATAATTTGGCATATAATATAATATAATATAATATATTGGCATATAATATGCCATATAATATGCCAATATATATAAAATATAAATATATTATATATATATAAATATATATAATATATTTGGCATATAATTATATTGGCATATAATATGATTCCTATTTTATTGGCATATAATTTAGGTACAGTAATGTACAAATTACTGTACAAATGTACAAATCAATTTTAAATACATATACCCCATGTAATCTCCACCCATATCAAGAATAGAGTAAGTCCAGACTTCCAGAAGACTCTCTCTTGTCTCCTGCAAGTTAGTACCACTCCCATGGGTGACGTCTACCTGGCCTCTACCAGTGTTGATTAGTTGTGCCAGTTTTGGGTCAAAATTATGTGAGGCTCACCCCTGTGGCTATACTGTCCATATGGTGTTCCTTTTTTATTGCTGCGCAATATTCCATTGTATGGACACGTTACAATGTATTTATCCTTTCTACTGCTGATGGACATTTTGGTTGTTTTCAGAGTGGGTTATCATGAAGAAAGTGGCTATGAATACACTCATCCATGCCTCCTGGTGGACAGAAGCACTCATTTCTATTGGGTATATACCCAGGAGTAGAATTGCTGGTCTGGAGTATACGTATGTTTAGTTTTAGGAAATACTGTAGGAGTTTTCCAAAGTCGTTGTACCAGTTAACAGTTTCACAAAACAATGTAAATTTGTTCTGGTTTTTCCTCATCCTTGACATTAAGATATGTGATTTTGAAAGGACTAAAAAATAAGGTTATAGTTTTTAAATTTGATAGGTATTTGTGTATAGAAAGTAAAAGATGTCTGACTGCTTGTATATTTGATCTTTTAAAAAAATTTAAAAAGCAATCTTGAGAACAAAAAAAGGAACTGGAGGAATCAGGCTCCCTGACTTCAGACTATACTACAAAGCTACAGTTATCAAGAGGGTATGGTACTGGCACAAAAACAGAAAGATAGATCAATGGAACAGGATAGAAAGCCCAGAGATAAATCCACGCACATATGGACACCTTATCTTTGATAAAGGTGGCAGGAATGTACAGTGGAGAAAGGACAGCCTCTTCAATAAGCGGTGTTGGGAAAACTGGACAGGTACATGTAGAAGTATGAGATTAGATCACTCCCTAACACCATACACAAAAATAAGCTCAAAATGGATTAAAGACCTAAATGTAAGGCCAGAAACTATCAAACTCTTAGAGGAAAACATAGGCAGAACACTCTATGACATAAGTCACAGCAAGATCCTTTCTGACCCACCTCCTAGAGTAATGGAAATAAAAACAAAAATAAACAAATGGGACCTAATGAAACTTCAAAGCTTTTGCACAGCAAAGGAAACCATAAACAAGACCAAAAGACAACCCTCAGAATGGGAGAAAATATTTGCAAATGAAGCAACCGACAAAGGATTAATCTCCAAAATTTACAAGCAGCTCATGCAGCTCAATAACAAAAAAACAAACAACCCAATCCAAAAATGGGCAGAAGACCTAAATAGACATTTCTCCAAAGAAGATATACAGATTGCCAACAAACACATGAAAGAATGCTCAACATCATTAATCATTAGAGAAATGCAAATCAAAACTACAATGAGATATCATCTCACACCAGTCAGAATGGCCATCATCAAAAAATCTAGAAACAATAAATGCTGGAGAGGGTGTGGAGAAAAGGGAACACTCTTGCACTGCTGGTGGGAATGTGAATTGGTTCAGCCACTGTGGAGAACAGTATGGAGTTTCCTTAAAAAACTACAAATAGAACTACCATATGACCCAGCAATCCCATTACTGGGCATATACCCTGAGAAAACCAAAATTCAAAAAGAGTCATGTACCAAAATGTTCATTGCAGATCTATTTACAATAGCCCGGAGATGGAAACAACCTAAGTGCCCATCATCGGATGAATGGATAAAGAAGATGTGGCACATATATACAATGGAATATTACTCAGCCATAAAAAGAAATGAAATTGAGCTATTTGTAATGAGGTGGATAGACCTAGAGTCTGTCATACAGAGTGAAGTCAGAAAGAAAAAGACAAATACCGTATGCTAGCACATATATATGAAATTTAAGAAAAAAAAAAGTCATGAAGAACCTAGGGGTAAGGCAGGAATAAAGAAGCAGACCTCTTAGAGAACGGACTTGAGGTTATGGGGAGGGGGAAGGGTGAGCTGTGACAGGGCGAGAGAGAGTCATGGACATATACACACTAACAAACGTAGTAAGGTAGCTAGCTAGTGGGAAGCAGCCGCATGGCACAGGGATATTGGCTTGGTGCTTTGTGACAGCCTGGAGGGGTGGGATAGGGAGGGTGGGAGGGAGGGAGACGCAAGAGGGAAGAGATATGGGAACATATGTATATGTATAACTGATTCACTTTGTTATAAAGCAGAAACTAACACACCATTGTAAAGCAATTATACCCCAATAAAGACGTTAAAAAAAAAAAAAAGAAAAGTTTTCAGTAAGCAGTGGCAGGGAATCACCGCAGACACTCACAGAAGAGAAGCAATAAAAATTGGTCTGTCACCTAGAGGGGTGGGATAGGGAGGGTGGGAGGGAGATGCAAGAGGGAGGAGATATGGGGATACATGTATATGTATAGCTGATTCACTTTGTCATACAGCAGAAACTAACACACCATTGTAAAGCAATTATACTCCAATAAAGATGTTAAAAAAAATTTTTATTGGAGTATAGTTGATTTACAATGTTGTGTTAGTTTTGATCTTAATAAAATAAAAATAATATCTCTAAATTTTGTCTTATGTTAGAGTTAAAAATATATTCAATTAAAATTTTGAACAAAAAATTATTTTATTATTTCTTTTTGGTGGAGAAAAAGACTGACAATACCAAGAATTGAAAAACATATGAAGGGACTTCCCTGCTGGTTCGGTGGTAAAGAATCTGCCTTCCAACACAGGGGACGCAGGTTCGATTCCTGGTCGGGGAACTAAGATCCCACAAGCAGCAGGGCAACTAAGCCCACGCGCCACAACTAGAGAAGAGAAGACCCGCATGCCACAACTAGAGAGAAGCCCGCACGCTGCAACAAAAAAAAAGTTCCCTCGTGCCGCAACAAAGACGCAGCACAGCCAAAAAAAAAAAAAGAAAAAGAAAAGCATATGAAGTTTTTGTGACAATGGCTATTGACAGTGGTGTGTTGATAACTATTTAACAACTGGCTCACGGAGAAAGAAACCCTGATTTGTAGAAGTTGCCATTTTCTGTGGGGTAAATACTTTTACGACGGCTGAACTCTCACACATTATTGGTAGGAGTGTAATTGGTACAACCACTTTATAAAATCATTTGATGATATCTGCTAAAGTTGAATATATGCATATGCTGGGAGATAGCAATTCCAATCCTAGGTATGTGCACCAAAATATTTGTATTATTTATAATAGTCAAAAACTGAAAAACTAGAATCGGTAAATTGTTGTGTATGCATGCAATGGGATACTAATACAGCAATAAAGATGAATAAGCTGCTACTACACATAACAACATGGAGGAATCTCACAAATGCAAAAAGAGTGTGTACTGGGAATTCCCTGGCAGTCCAGTGGTTAGGGCTCTGTGCTTCCACTGCCGGCGGCCCAGATCCTATCCCTGGTCGGGGAACTAAGATCCTATAAGCCGCAAGGTGTGGCCCAAAAAAAAAGAGTATTTAGTGTATAATTCTAACTATATAGCATTCAAAAACAGGCAAAACGACTAGAAGTCAGGGTAGTTGTTGCTTTGGGGAGGACAGAGAAGATAGTGGCTGGGAGGCATCTTTACTGGATAGTTATTATACAGACTGAATGTTTGTGTCCCCCCAGATTCATGTGTCAAAGCCCTAACCCCCAATATGATGATATTATCGTTACCGAGTCCAAGCTCATACTGCTCGCCACATGACAGATGTCCCAAAGAACCATCTTACCCCAGCTAGAATTCAGGCTTCTTTTATACTAAAAAAGTAGGGGATGTGGCTGGTTGTTGCATACTTCTTGGTGCTGGCCAGACCCCAGAGGGAATGTGATAATCCTTTGTTCTTGTAGCTGTCCACTCTAGGTCTGGTCACCATATTCCTGTAAATCTCCAACAAGACAAATGTTATTCTGATCTGCAACTTTTTATCTCTATATGAATGAAAATTGTTATACCTTTAATAGTCAAGCCTGGGAGGCAGAGCCTTGAAAAGGGGCTATTATGTGTATTTCGGGCTATTATGTGTATTTCATGCTATAGGCAACATTCCTTTCCAAGGTGCAGAGCCAGCATGACTAAGCACAGGAAACAGAGCACAAAGGTTAGAGCTAAAGGAATAGGTCCAATATGGAGTCAGGTTTGTTCTCTGTTACACTATGAGGTGGGGCTTGGGGGAGGTAATTGGGTTTAGATGAGGTCATGAGGGTGAGGCCCCCATAATGGGATTAGTCACTCAATGAGCTGGAACCAAAAAGCTTAACCTCTCCATCTCTCTCTTTCCCTCCCTCCCTCCTTCCCTCCCCCTTCCTCCCTCCCTTCCTTCCTTCCTCCCCACCATGTGCAGACACAGCAAAAAGGTGACTTTCTGCAAGCCAGGAAGCCAGGAAGAAGGCTCTCACCAAGAACTGAATCTGCCAGCACCTTGATCTTGGACTTCTCAGCCTCCAGAAATGTAAGAAATAAATGTCTGAAGTTTGAGCCTCCCTGTGTATGGTATTTTGTTAGAGCAACCTGAACAGACTAAAACGTTATGTTTGCACAGATGTGTTCAAGTTATAACGATGCATTAATGAGTGATTTCAATTAAATTTTATCAAACTAATGGATTATTTGCACACACAAAACCAAAAAATCTTAACAACATTATCAGAATAAATCAACTTTTTCAATGTCTGTACTTCATAGATAAATCTTACTGTGTTCATAAATGAAACAAATTATACCTTGGTCAGTTAAACACATAAAGACAATTTTGCCAAGAGCAATTTAGGCTCATAATAAAGCAATTCATCCACTTGCTTAAGAGAAGCCATTCAAGCAAACAAAATGTTTTCTAAATCCCCAGATACTAATTTTTAACCAACTAGCTCTAAATCCAATCATATCAAAGACAGTTTCTGGCCAGAAACAAAGAGTGTGGTACCTTCTCAGAAGGAGAAAAAATTAAATACACTTTTAAAGACAAAAGCATTCACCATTAGGAAGAGACTTCGAACTCATCTCCTCTTATATGCCCTTCCCCCCAAACCCTTCTATTTCCCCATCCTGGCAAAAACATCCCTTTATTTACATTGGGTATACTATCTCTTGGTCCTTTACTTATTTTTTTTTTAATTTTTTAATAATGGCACAGCACCACAGCACGTTTTATTTTCTTGTTCGGGGTGGATCAAGGGAATCAGTGGAATTGGAGTACTTCTCAGTTTAACTGACATCCAGAATCCCCCCAGGCACACATCCAATTCCGTTTGGAAAGTTACTGGCTGTGCCTTCATATTTAAATCACCTTACTTAGTCTACATCAAGAGAGGGAAAAAGTTCCTATCTCCACAGCCTTTGGTTTTCTCACATTTTAAATAAAATCCTTGGGATATTGCCATCAGCTACTCCCACATCTTGCCTCTCTAACCATTTCCTTACTTCTGCATGGTGAAGTTAGGAGAAGCTACACAGCTCACAACACACACACACACACACACACACACACACGCGCGCGCGCACACACACACACACACACACACACACACACACACACAGTGTTTCTTATGGGCCTGTTTTCCAAACACTCTGGAGGCCAACCCCCTGGTAAAAAAGTTTGCCTTGCCTTGGGTGGATTTAGCCTACGTTAATCCGATATTGTGTAAATTCACAAAGTGTCCACTAGAGGGGACTATAACCCCACCCCGACACCAATTTGTTGCAGAAACCACTCATGTTTCCACCTATTTCTTATACTAAGCACCTAAGAATGATTAGGTGATATGAATAAGGACATAAGTAGCACCCCTATCCATGCCCCCTAGTCTCTCGCCCCTGGCCCCAGGGCAAGATACTCTCACAATCCAGGCATTCTTTCCCTTAAGATGTATGTGACTGATGGCAGATGTATTATTAGTAAAGTTGATTCGACCGTGCTGGATCCCTGTCAGTGCTCCAGGAAAAGTCAAAAGGTTGAGTCTGGTCTTGGGTCATCATCCAAACGTAAAGGATTTGTCAACAATGGCAGCCCCATCTCAGCACCAGGCTAGGTTCTATCTAGACCTAGTTCTCCTGCTCACCACCAAGGTCCCTTCCTCCCTCCTACCCCACCCTTCACCCCAGGACAAGCTCTTATTGTTTTCTGTCCCCAAGAAAGTCACAACCAATGTCTCATCAGCCCACCCAAGAAAATGAATGGCTTAATGCTATTAGCACAACTGCTTTATCTTAGAAAAACCAAACTGAGCAACTTTTTGTAATGAAAACATTTCTGTGACTGCGTCTTGCTAATAAATACAACATTGCTTCTTATTGCACATTTTAAAATAAAACCCGACATATCTATATGTCATTCAAGATGGTGGCTATGGAGGGTGCATGTTTTTAAACCAGACTGTCTTGGATCAAATCCTGGGTTTGCAAGGTACCAGTAAGTTACTGAACCTCTGTGCACCAGTTTCCTTACCTGTTAAATGAGGAAAGTAAAAATTCTACTCCAAAGAGTTACCATGAAGGATAGAAGAGTTAATCTATTTATGTGGTGTCCTGCAAAACACAGATGATCATGTGACCCAGACTTAGCCAATCAGAGCCATTCTTCGGGATTTATACGTACTTGTCTCTTCCTCTGAAATCGATGAGCCCACATGACGACGTAATGAGACAGGCCGGGATGTGGGACCTGGGACCCTTTGCTGCAGTGCTTGCACCTGGAAAAACGTCTCCTGGAGCAACAAAATACAAAGAAACTATAAGGGATGAAAAATAACTGCATGCATGTGCAGTTGGGGCAAATTATGGACAAAAAGATACAAAAAGACCAAAAACTCAGCTGCCACTTCTGAAGAGCCCAGAGCAAAAGCAGGGTGTCAGGAGCAAAAGCAGGTACTACACATGCCCCCTGCACTCAACAGTACCAAAGGGGTGGTTAAACAACTTAAGTCACCACTCCAGCTGGAGTCCTGGACACACCCCTACCCTCAGCCCACATAAGAGACCAGCTCCCTCCCCCCTCGGGGAGTGAGCAAGAGAACATGTCACTTATTTTCTCTCTCCCTTGCTGCAGCAGGGGCCCCGATAAAGCCTTGCCTGAATTTCTTGTCTGGCCTCTTAATTTCTGTTGATTAAGGAAGGCCAAGAACCCTGGTGGGTAACAGTATTACGGGAGCTGCTGTTGGCCATGTGTTGTCCCGAAATGGAAGAAGCCTGTCTGAAGCAGAAGCTGTAATGAGAAAGGGAGAGAACGTTTGAGTCCCTGAATCTAAACCTACTCTTGTTCTCTCCAGGCCTGAGTCAGTAAACAGCACCTACTCTGTGCCAGGCACTATTCTAAACACTTTACAAGTGTCACTCAGCAGCCCCAGTAACCTCAGAAGGATACTGCCTGGGTACTCCATGTTAGACCTGAGAAAATTTGCACAAGGTCGCAGAGGGCAAGAGCTGGGATTTCAACCTGGGCAGTTGGGCTTCAGCGTTTGCTCACTGCATTTGGGCCTGGCGGTTCTTTATTGTGGGGGACCGGCCTGTGCACATGGAATGGGGAGCAGCATCGCCGGCCTCTACACGCTACATGCCAGTAGCATATCTTCTCTCACTTGTGACCATCAAAAGTGTCTCTAGGCACAGCCAAATGTTCCGGGAGGGAAGGGGCAAATTGCCCCAGTTGAGAACCACTGCTGTCGCTCTACTGCCTCCAAATTCATTTTGCATTGCTATCGTTGAGTCTCCCAGATCCTGTGTTAGCCATAACTCAGGGTCACCCAATCTGTGTGTCAAATACAAACAACCCAACGTCCCCCAAACCTGGGTCACCCACAACGCATTGCCATTGAGACCGTGTTGTCTAAGACCTCATGTCACCTACCAGTTTGTGTCCCCAAGACTTCCTCTCACCCACAGTCCTGTCACTGAGATCTGTGTAGCCCATTACCTAGTGGTGTCCATGCCCTGTGTCACCAACCAGAGATTCACGGAGTCAGGGCCGCAGAGCTCGTCACAAAGACAAGGCACAAAATACACGTGGAGACGTGGAGACGGGGAGACCGAGACACAGAGGCAGGGAGGGGCAGAGAAGCCCACAGAAGCAGAGAGACTCACAGAGACAGGGACAGAGAGAGGCCCATCCCCACAGGGCCACAGCTGGTTATGCTAAATGTGTCTCTGGAGACCCATCAGGGCCCTTCCCCCCACCTCTGGATTAGACCTGGGGCGGGGGAGGCTAGAGTCTGAGGGTAAGGAGCTTAGACCCAGCATGACAGCTAATCACCACACAAGGCCTCTGTCTAGGTCACCAAGCCCTGAGCAGCCCTCATCCCCACAGTCACTCCTCTCCTCCTCCCGTCAGGTACTCAGCTGACAAGATCTCATCCCTAATACATCACAGCCCAGGGGGGCAGAGGCAAGAGGTCAGACCCTCCCTGCCTCCCTTCCAGCTCTGCCAGCAGAATGCCAGGAGGAGACGTTAGCCAGCATCTGGAGTGTTGGGGTGGGGTGGGGGTGGGGGGGACAGAGAGCTTGAATTTCCCACCGGATTGTGTCAGGAAAGATCTGATTGAGACCAGAGAAACATCCTTCCCTGAGTTGAGAGACATGGTGGGGAGCAGATGGTCCCTACTTGCCTGGATCCCCCAATCCACAGGGCCCCTGAACATGACCAGGATGAGAGGATCAGGCCTATGTTTGGAAGCCACAAAAGACTTTAAAGCAGCCCCACCCCAGCCCGATCCTGGCCTGGCCTGGTTGCTATGGTGATGCCCCAGTTGCTCCAGAGGCAGCTGCTGGTCCTTGAAGTGGGGGCGGCGGGGGCAGTGGATCCTGAGCTGAAGCAGGTTGGGGTGAGAGGTCAGCACTGTCTGGGAACGTTCCTGACCATGGCTGGGGGCTGAGAGCCCAGGCTTCCTCTCCATTCCTGCTTCTCTCAGCTCACACCCTGTCTCTACCCACTGCCCTCACCCTCCAGCTTCCACTTCCTCCGCTGCTCCCTGAAAGGGGTGGCCCTGGAGTCTGAATCCACCCATATTTCAACACCAGGAGAGGGGTTTTGGTGTGATGGCTGATCAAAGGGCTCAGGTATGTAGGATCTGGTGAGGATCATGTTGCCCCAGGTAAGGGCTCAGAGAGATGCCGGGGGAGAGAATGGGGGGTGGGGGTGGAGATGGGGATGTGAAGGCTGTGCACACATCTCCTGGGAACAGTCCAGACATCAGTACTAGGGCTCAGACACGCCCTCAACATGACATGGGCTTCAGTGGGATCTCAGGGGCAAGGACCCAAAGGTGGAGGCTCAGGTGACGCTTAGGTGTGGATCTGTGCTGGTGTCTCCCTTCAGCGGGAATTTGTTACTAAGAACAATTATTAAAGTACTAAATTTTAGATGAATAACTTTTTGAATGTATAGATTAAAAGGGGTTTAAGGTCACTTACATTCCTAAAGCCTTCTCCTAACCTTTCTGAGGTTGAGTTTTCTTACCTATAAAATGAGAATCATAGTTTCTAGCCTGTAGAATCATGGTGAGGATTAAATGAGAAAATGAATATAAAGTTGTTAACACAGTACTCAACAAATAATGGCTTTTTAAAAGTGTGCTTAGAGGGCTTCCCTGGTGGCGCAGTGGTTGAGAGTCTGCCTGCCGATGCAGGGGACGCAGGTTCGTGCCCCGGTCCGGGAAGATCCCACATGCCGCGGAGCGGCTGGGCCCGTGAGCCATGAGCCTGCGCGTCCGGAGCCTGTGCTCCGCAACGGGAGAGGCCACAACAGTGAGAGGCCCGCGTACCGCAAAAAAAAAAAAAAGTGTGCTTAGAAACAGGAGAGACGGGATGAGCAGGAGCAGGAGTAATTACAAAGAGCCCAGCCAGCCTGCTGCCTGCGTCACTGCTCCTGGAAGCAGTAGCTACTGAGGGATCAATTTTTCTTCTCATGAAGGAAGACCAGGCTGTGTGGGGAGAAGGTGACAAGGTGCACATCCCACAAGGGAGAAAATGTCACCAATCACGCTGTGAATATGCTGAAAATCTGTGGCTTATATGCATTGTGATGGAAGCAATAAAATAAGCTTATTCTCCAATAGTATAATACATTAATAATAACAATTAAAAAGTCTCCTTTTAAAAAACTGATATAATTAACATATAACATTGTGTAAGTTTAAGATGGACCGCATATTAATTCAATACATTTATATATTGCAACGCGATTGCTATTGCAGCGTTAGCTAACACTTCTATCATGTCCCATAATTATTATTTCTTCTAGGGACAATTAAGATCTAGTTTCTTAGCAGGTTTTTTTTTTTTGCGGTACGCGGGCCTCTCACTGTTGTGGCCTCTCCCGCTGTGGAGCACAGGCTCCGGACACGCAGGCTCAGCGGCCATGGCCCACGGGCCCAGACGCTCCACGGCATGTGGGATCATTCCGGACCGGGGCACAAACCTGTGTCCCCTGCATCGGCAGGCGGACTCTCAACCACTGCGCCACCAGGGAAGCCCTCTTAGCAGATTTTTAAATACAGTTTTGTCTTTTTTTTTTAAGTAAAACTTTAATTTAGTGGTTCTCAAACTTTTTGGTCTCAGGAACCTTTACACTTAAAAATAATTGAGGACCCAAAAGTTTTGTTTGAGTTTTATCTATTGACATTCATACTGATTCATATTGATTCTCATATCTGTTTCTGCTTTCAATCTGTTGCATTAAATGGTTTTGGTTGAAAGATGTGAAGGAAACTCAGCCTCACAATGTATGTAGTTGGAAAAGGGAGAAGTTGTTTAATAGCCTTTTCAGTTTACTGTGGCTTTCCTCTTTGATACTACACCAAAAGTCGACAGGTGTCGTTTCTTAAAGGTTAGTGACAGTGTGGAATCTGAAACTATATCAATGAACTGTTTATACTCTGTTATATTAAAGTCCATTGGTCTGTCTTGCATTTTGAATGGTTCTTTCATCCATGCATGATTCTGTAACATCATACCCTGGTCATTCGGAAAATATTGGTTCACTGAGTTATCAGATCTTCCAAATGTTGACACATTTCATTATACACACCAACCAGCAACCAACCAACCAACAAAACAAAAATCCAAAAAACAAAAAAGCCCATACATTCATTAATGTCATTACCAATCTCATCAAACTTGGGCAGCTTTCAAACTCACTGTAGCAGACGGAAGTTTTCGAAATTCTAATTTTCACTAGAAAGCTCTAATTGTATCACTGGCCACAAACACTAATAGTTTTCTTCCCTTGAAGTGACAGGCTCACTTCATTCACTTTTGAGAAAATCATGCCAAATACCCAAGTCTGAATAACTTTTTTTGTCATGTGTTCTTTTATGTGAAAGTAGTCATTCAGTGAGAAAAGTGACTTTTGGCTCACAACTCAAAATCTTTTTGAGTGCTTTTCCTGGAGATAACTATCATACTTCAGTATGCATACTTCCCCTTTGCCACACAAAATATTAAGAAGACATACTCAAGAGTTGAGATTTAGGGCTTCCTTGGTGGCGCAGTGGTTAAGAATCCGCCTGCCAATGCAGGGAACACGGGTTCAAGCCCTCGTCCGGGAAGATCTCACGTGCTGCGGAGCAACTAAGCCTGTGCAACACAACTACTGAGCCTGCGCTCTAGAGCCTGCGAGCCACAACTACTGAGCCCACGTGCCACAACTACTGAGCCTGTGCTCTAGAGTCCATGAGCCACAACTACTGAAGCCCGCACGCCTAGCGCCCATGCTCTGCAACAAGAGAAGCCACCACAGTGAGAAGCCCGCGCAGCACAATGAAGAGTAGCCCCCGCTCACTGCAACTAGAGAAAGCCTGCACTCAGCAAAAAAGATCCAATGCAGCCAAAAATAAATATAAAATAAAAATAACTAATTTTTTTTAAAAGAGTTGAGATTTAATAAAATTAATAATTTTGTTGCTTTATCAACAGTGAAACCAGCCCTTTTTCTGTCTTTTTTTTTTTTTTTTTTTTTTGTACTCTGCATGCATAGTGGCAGAGAAAAATACAGAGACTGCTGGTACAGTTGGGAGCCACGCCTTGATTCCTACTTGGGTGCCACCAATTCTGCTCACTGCTGTTCTTGCATCATCAGCACAAAGATCAACCAAGTGAAAATGGCAAAGAACAATTTAGTAGTATTATGAACATCGTTTTTGCCCTGTGGATCCCCTGGAAGGGTCTTGGAGACCCCCAGGGATTTGCGAACAAGACCCGGAGAATGAATAAGAACTGACACTCAAATTCAAATTAAAGAATTAGAATAGCCATATTTACTTTTCTTTTTAAATGATTTTTTTTGGAGTTATCACTCAAAGGTTTATAAAATGCTCTCACAAATATCCTATGGAAAAAATGAAAGCCGATTCCATTTGTGGTACTATTTGCTTTACTTCCTCCAAAAAAAGTCAGGGAAAGGGGAGGATTAAGAACCGGGAGGCCCATGGGAGTGTATCAAGCATGTGAAGCCATCCATCATGTGTGTCATGGTGAGCAGATACAATCCTGGGACCGCCAAGGCAAGTGGTGCTGGGAACTCAGGGCCCTCGGTCACCTTCCCCCACACAGTCTCTCTAGCTAGCCACACACCCGTCCACAACTCTCTCTCTCTCTCTCTCTCTCTCTCTCTCCCTCTCACACACACACACACACACACACACACACACTCTCACACACACACACACACTCACACACACACACACACACAGAGCTAGACTTTGCCATGGCTAATCTCACACAGCATAAATGACAAGCCTAACCATGGTTACGCTCACACAATAAGATCATACAGCCACACTAAAGCCACACAAAATGTCCCCATAGTCAAACATCCAACCTCATTGTGCTCAAAACTAAGTCACACGATTTTGTATTCACAGTTGAAGAATTTCAGTGAGCACACACCCAATCATAGTTGCACTCCAATTGTCAGTACGGCACATAAAACACTGACTGGGTCACCATGTGACCTTGTGTGCATACTGTTCGCAAGGTGAGAGCATAGGTTGTAGAGACCAGTCAACCCGGGTTCAAGTTCAGGTTCTACCACTTATTAGTTCTTTCACTTTGGGCAAATAATTTAACCTGCCTGAGCCTTAGTTCTAGAAAATGGAGATAATCTCTACCTTGTAAACATGATGTGGGGAAGACATAAAATAACCAGACAAGGGACAGCACCTTGTCTGGCCAGATGTGCCCTAGGGATAGGGCTGTAACTGCCATGTATGGCTTTTGTCACCAGAGGGCACCAGGGTTCCAAGATGTCAGTGGGGGGCGCCGGAAGAAACCCTGCCAGAAGGTCCAGGATTCCCGGGGAGTCTGGAGGCAAGCGCAGACTGGGAAGGTGTGGGGATGGATGGGGACGGGCATGGGCCTGCACAGATTCTGGAAACCCCAGCAAGGCCTAGGCCAGCCAGGTGTGCTGCTGGGCCAAATGGGTACCTCGTAGGTAGGATCCTGATCTCACCTAGGAAGGAGGATAAGCACTTACTATGTACCAGGCCCTCTTCTGTGCCCACTTCACCCATATTTAATCCTCACAGCAATACTACGATTGATAGTCACACTGAGAGTCTTCCTGTTGAGGAATATTGAGGAAACCGAGGTTCCACTTTACCTGGCTATTAAGTGGAAGACCTGGGATAAGGATGCAGGCAGCCATCGCCCTCCCAGGGACCCCTCCCACCCCCTTCCTGGGACTCTGCCAGGGCTCCCTGACCCCGGCTGTCTGCCCTGGAGCTCAGCCAGCCCCAACTGACCCTTTTCCCTCTTCCAGCCTGCTCCCTGAGCTAGCCCACGGTAAGAGGCTTATCAGACACATGGGGGAGACTGATAAGGCAGGGCCCCCAGTACAGCCTATCCATCCTCAGCTGCTGGGAGTTGTGGGGTGCTGCCAGCAGGTGGAGCCCCACCCACTCAGGCTGCCATACACCACTCATGGTGAGGGGCCCTGTGTCACGCCCCATACTGTCATAACTCCCTATGATGTCATCATTTGTGGTCACATCATGGCTTTGTCCCTCCTTCAAGTCTGAAGGGGTTACTCAGACAGGAGGAGTGGAGTCAGACGGGAGCCTTACCCAGGCTCCAGGTCAGCAAGCCGGGCTGGGCTGGACCGGGAAGACGGGGTGGTGTCACAGGATCCTCCCCAGGGTGGCTGTGGCTATTTTTGGTGTTAGCTGCTCCACTTATAGCCACTCCTCCCAATCTAAGGAGGCTCTGGGTCCAGCGGGGGCAGGGGCAGTGGGAGGAATCTCCCGTCCCTCTACAGGGCGGCTCTGGGTGTCAGCCTCTAGCTCTGAATCAGCCCCCTGCTCCCCACAGGGAGGCCCGATCCTGGGGAAGAGGGGGCCTTACATCTCCTCAGCAGTGAGGCAGGGAGGGATCATAAGGATGGCCAGACGGATGGACAGAGTCAGACCCGCTGTGACAGTCAGATATGTCAACTTGCTGACAGTCTGTGCTCACGGCCTCACATCCACATTATCACACGCCAGCAGCCATTCATTCTCACAGCCAAGCCTGTGGCCACACACGGGTCACAGACAGAGACGTGTTGCCCCACATTGGCAGGTGACATAGGCACATGGTCTCACATCCCATACAGTAGAGCGGGAACTCCTTTTCTCTCAGGGCTGAGTTCCTAGAAATCAGCACAGTTCCCAGCACAGTGTAGATGTACATTCATACGTGGTGAGTAAGTGGACGTGCAATTACACAGGTCATGTGACCGGGGTGGGGAGGGACTGGAGGAAAAGCCGCCAGCCTCCATCCCTCCTCAGAACAGGATGGGATCATCAAACTGCTTCCAGCACCACGCCAGGCCCCAGCTTCCATGATGGCCACTCCTAAGGCAATGTCAGTCACTGAAGGGACCGGGGTCATCAGGTCCACTGCTCCCTCCCCTCCAGATTCCTTTCCAGTGAATTGGGACACTGGCACTTTGAGCGTTGGATGTTAGGAACATCAGTGGTCTAGACGTTAGGTGCCCTGGGCATTAGGGGGCTCTGGGTGCTGGGAACTCTGGGTTTGGGGTTCTCTGCAGTGTTGGGAGCTCTGGCACCCTTGGCATTGGGAATTCTGGATTCAGGGAGGTCTAAGGCATTTAGGAATCTGGACATTGAATGCTCTGGACATCAGGGCTGTACCCCAGACAGGCCAAGTCAATGTTTCCTGTCTGTATGCCTAATTTTACCTGCAGCTGCTGAGGTCCAGCCTGGAACCCTGCTCTGATTCCCGTAATTGGCTCATGCTGCCCACCCCGGACCAGGGCCAGAGAAAGCACAACAGGACGGCCTGAAGGGCACATGAAGCCCCAGAGACAGCTCTTAGATCTGGAACCAACCTAGCTTGTCCCTTGCATTGGGACAGGGAAGGGAAGGTGCCAGGCACTGACCACTAAGCTCCAAGTTCAAGGGAGGAAGAATCTGAGAGCAGAGCCCAGGTGGGCTTCTGCAGCTCCTGAGGCTGGGGCTCCGAGCCTGGTCAGGCCAGGCTGTAACTCAAAGCAATGTCCACCTTCCCCCAACTTCTCAGCAGGGTCCCTCAGCACCCCTCCACCCAGGCGGCCAGCGCTGTCAGCTCTTACACTGCCTTCTAGAAGTGGCCCTCGTCTGCCCTTATCCCTAATCCCGCCAGACATACACCTAAGCCCACTCCCTGTGGCTCAGCAGAGGCCTTGCTCCTGCAGGCTGACGACGACAAGTGACACCAGTCAGCACCAGGGGATCTGACGCTGGGCCCAGCACTCCCAGGAAATTGCACTGCAACTAGAGTCTCCTGAGACACGCCTTAGCCCGCGGTGGGTGGGGCCCCGCTGCTGCCTGTCCTCTTACTGCCCTGCCCCAGGAAGAAGCAAGCCAGCGAGATGTCTGACCCCATCAGTGCTTCTCTCTGTCCTCTGGCCTGAGCCCCCTACTCTCCTCACAGTGGCCCAGGCTGGCCATGCCCTTCCCAACCTGTGGGCCAGTGGCCCAGGGCGGGGAGCTCACAGGAGGGGATGAAGGCCATCCCAGTTCTGACCTGGACTAGGTCCAAACCTGCCTCCCTTGGGGCCTCATTCTGGTTGGAAAAAAACAGCCGCTTCAGTCCCTGACTCGTGCAGACGGTTTTTCAAACCAGAATCTTTCTCACAAGCTTTTCCTCAGGACTCAACTCACTGTGTAGCTGCCTGAAGCCCTTTCTAGATCAAGATGTGTAAAATACACACATCTATAAATCTCTCTATACGTATGCAAATACGATTTGTGTTATGTCATCTGTCTAGCAAAACCCATGTGAGCAATATCTCCAACTTTCCCAAACACCCCCAGGGAAAATCTTTCCCCCACCCCATGGGCTAAAGTGTGAGGCTGCCTCCCTGCCCCAGATTAATGCCAAATGCTCTTTCTCCCTGATAGAGCCTCAGGGGGCCGAACCCTGAGCACCCCTCCCCCTTTTTTCTTCCACCCCACCCCACCCCCAGCCCCAGGTTCTGAGAGCCTCCCCAGGGTCTGGCTGTAGCATCCTGAGCCTCCCTCCCTTCATATGGAGTCCTTAGGGTGAGGTGGTCAGGTCGATCCCAGAAGCGTCACTGACCCTCAGTGCCCTCTTCTCAGGGCCCCTTGACCCCCAGTCTACTGCTTCAAGGGGAAAGGAGGCCACTGTCCCACCCTCCCACTCTTCCTTGTCCCCACTCCACTCCATGGGGGATCTTCCAACAGCCTCCATCCTGCCTTCCCTGTGTGGTGGCCCTTTTCGACAAGCCCCAGGGGGAGGGAGGGAGGGAGAGACCAGCCACAGACTTTAGGTCCTAGCAGGACAGGTGAGGGGGTGGGGCCTGGATCACAGGAGCCCAGCCCCCAGAGTTGCACACACACACACACACACCACTACACAGAGCTGCTGCAGTGCACACAGTCACTCACAAACACAGACCCACCTACTCAAAGCCACAGGGGCAGGGGGGCACAGGAGCAACAGGCTGCTTGGGAAGAGGCCACACATACACATAAGACACCTGTAATTCATTCACAGGAGAATATAAATCACAAACATGCTGTACCTGCTAGGTTTGGGGACAGAGTACAAATGAAAATAATCTTGCTGACAAGAATAATGTCTCCAGATCTTCCCAGATCTGGTCAAGTCTCTACTGTGAATAGGTTATAAGTTCCGAGTTGGTAGGGCCCTGGAGAAGCCTGGTGGAATGGACTGTGTGTGGCCTGAGAGCACTCCTTGGCAGGAAGTATCTGTGCCTGATACCTGCTATCTTGTTCAGTGCCTCTGATTGTAAATTAATAAAGTGGAATCTCACTTGTCAATTGATCTTGTGCGAGTTTGGCATATGTGAATCAGCTTCTTGGAGGCTGACTATCCCCAGGGAACAAATAAAACTGGTTTCCTGGCCAGACAACAGTGAGGACAGACTCAGGGTGCCGAGAAGAGACTGGTCCCCTTCCTGAGCAGATGCTGGGGGCAACAACTGTTCCCTGACAGCCAGTACTAACCGGCCCTTCTCCCTGAAAGCTGGTGGCTCTCAAGTTAAGCAATTGTGCGAGCCCCTTTCCAACAACTGCCAAGCCTTGCTGCTCAGGGGCAGCCTGGAGCAATGTGTTTTGTCTGTTTTGCAGGAAGGAAACTGAGGCTCAGCAAAGCTCCCTTTGGCAAAGTCTCCATTAGCTGGAATTGGAACCCAGGTATGTCTCCCTAGGGAGAGAAGAGGGGGCCCAGGTTGGTGACTGAAGCACTTGTAACACAATGGCCAATGTAGGGTTGACCAAACCAGTGGTCAAAGGAGGGTCCATGGAGAAAGGATCCAGAGCCCTCCAGTTCCAAGGAGTAGGACCCAGGCCTTACCCAGCTGTGCCCACAGTCCCTAGCGGCACTGCTCAAAGGGAATGGAATTTGCTCTGACTTCTCTCTAGGGGGAACGCAGGCGCAGAAGGCCGGGGGCCTGGCAGGCTAACTCCAGCTCCAGCCCCCCAAGTGCCCCAGGCGTTCTGGCTTCATTCCAGCCTAGCCCGAAGGGGACATCTGCTTCCTCCAAGGGCCCCAGCTGAAGGGCAGCAAGGCAGGGGCGGAGAAGGGGGCTCCTTTGCGGAGCCCACTCCCAGGGGTTCGTGGGGATCAATCATCTGAAAGCAGGAGCAACTTGTAATTTTATTCCCTGGGAGGAGGAGCCTGAGAAGTCGTCCGGGGGTGGGGATGAGATGGGGGGGGCGCAGGGAGGCCAGGGGAGCTGTTCAGAGAGGGGAGGGACTTGGCTGGATCTCCCAAGCCTTCTCCACTCTCCAAACTTTCACCAAACTCTTGGCCCCCGCCTCTCTGAAACCAAAACATAACAAGCTCAGGAGGAGCGGCTAGCGGCGCGGCGGGGCGGGCGGACTCGAGGCGGCACTGAGCCTCAGGAGGCTGATGCAACTTTCCCTTTAAGAAAGCCACCTGGGCGCACCGCGGTGCGGACCCGGCAAGCCTGGGCCGGGGGCTGCAGCATGGTAAGGAGCCTGGGGGAAGGGGGCGCTGCGGTCCGCGCCTCTGTCTGTCCCGCCGTCGGTCTGGGTGTTTGGTGGCTACGCGGGGCTGAGCCCCAGGACCAGCGGGCGGGCGAGCGTGTGTGTGTGTGTGTGAGATCGCGCATGCATGCGGGCATCTGGGGGTAAGAGTGTGGGTGCACGTACAGGGATGTCTGTCTCGTCGGAAAGGTCGGGGTAGGTGCGCGCGTCTGGGTGTCACCGCTGTCACCAAGGAGCTGAAGCGGGAGGGAACGGCGGCGCGGGGCGGGGGGCGCTCCTGGAGGAGGGGGAGCTGCGTGCTGACGCCGGTTCGGTCCGGGGTTGCGGGAGCGCCGGAACCAGAGCTTCTGTCTGAGGCGCCAGTGGGTCTGCGCGCCTGGGGCCTGCGGGCGCCCGGAACCGGTGGGCCGGGTGTCTGCGCCCCTCATGCGGGCTCCTGCTCTCCATCTCCCTGGCCGGCCAAGCTGCCTATCTGGCCCCTCCAGCCGGCCTGCCTCACTATCTGCCCGCCCACTCGGCGGCCGGTTGAGGGTTCCCGCGCGCCAGCAGGTCTCGGGAAGCCGCGCCGTGGAGTCTCGGTGCCCTCGGGCTGTTGTCCACGGCTCCGGCCACGGCTTTGGGAAGGGGCTACGGCCGCGTTGTTCTTTGGGGGTTGTAACCCGCGCCCTCCCCAGCCCAACCTTCATTCCCGGTGCGCGTAGGGCGGGCCCAGGCGGCCGCAGGTGAGGGCAGGGGCCTAGCAGCCCGGGGCGCCCACTCCCCGCCGGCGCCCCGCACCCCGCAGCCACGGCCCGCGGGAGCAGGTGGCGGGCCGGGGCCGGGCGGGAGGGGGCTTTCCCGGAGGGCCGGGAGGGGCCTGAGCCGGCTCGGGGGCGGGGCAAGGGGGCGGGGACCTGGGCGCCCGGGTACTTTTCCACGGCAGGGACCGGGGGCGGGGCTGCTGCCTCCACACCAGCTGAGAGGCCCACACGTGGCGGCTGATGTAACGCCCGCCCCCGACACCTTGCACCCCGATTAAGGCGGACGCGCCCCGCTTCGAGGAATCTGGGCGCTCCAGGCGGTGCTATAGCTCCGAGAGCGACCTCGCCTCTTCCTGCCGTTCCAGGGCCTCTTCTGGGCCTGCCGGCTGTTTCTTAAAGGAACCGCGCCCCCTTTCGGGCCTGTACTCCGCAGGCCACGCCCCCTCGCTGGTCACTCTTAAAGGAGCCGCGTCCCCAGCGCTCTGACAGCTCCCTCACAAAGCCTAGGTCTGTTTCTTTGCCGAAACAAGCCTGATGCTGCGGCCGCTAGAAGATAAAGGCTGGGGAGCAAGGAGTGGAGAAGGAGAGAAGGACCTGAGAGGTTAAAGAACCCCAAAGTGAGGGAGCGTCAGAAGATTGGAGGATAGTGGGTGAGGGGACTGGTTCTAGGAAGGGACTAAAGAGCGACACTGAGCATGCCCAAATGTTTCCAAGGACCGCAGAGAAAACGCCCCCTTACTCGGCCTACACTGCGACTGAGGCTCAGTGCCCAGCTCTGGGGACACAGAAGAATCACACCTCTGCCCTGGATGATCTCTCCAGCTGGTGGGGAAGGCAGATTGGGACACAAGTAACCATGCCGCAACGGCTCCGTGTGAGGAGCATATTAATCAGATGTACACAGCGTGCTTTGGGGGTAACCGGGAGTAGCATTTAAAGATTGACTGCAAATGGGAGGAGAAAGGAAGGCTTCTTGACGATAATGGCATTGGGACAGGTTTTGAAGACGGGTGGGGTATATACTGATAGATATGGGGACAAGGGTGCTCAAGGAAGAGGGAACTGCCTAAGCAAAGGCATGAAGACAAGAACCCTCTGGGGATGCTGAATAGTCCCACGTGGCCGCAGGTGGCCGCAAGTGGCTGCAGGTAGCCGACCTTGAATCTAGGCAGATCTAGGGCCCTCCCCTCCCCTCCCCTCACAGCCCCTCCACTCCCTCCGTCACAGTGAATGGAGATTATGTTTCCTCCTCTATCTCTCTCCTAAACTGTGAGGTCCTTGAAGGCCAGGAAAGAACCTGTCACCTTTCCATCCCCAGCGAGGACTCCAGGTCTTGGCCCAGATGGACCCTTAAAATTGATTGACCTGACAGTCCTGTTTGGAGGAGAGGAAGACTGAGCAGTGAGACAGTAAAGGTGGGCTGGGTCCTATGACTACCCTCTCCCCATCTTCCCTTGGGTGGCTGACAGGCAACTCGAACCCAGCTCATCCTCTCCCCACTCCAAACCTGCAGCATCCCCAGCATTCCTGTCTCTGGGACTAGCACAGGCTTCTTCCTATTATACCAACAGAAACCAGAGACCCCTCCTTATCCCTCACCCCCTAAGTCCAATTCATCACCAAGTCTCCTACCAAAGTTGCGTTCTTTATTTTTCTCAAATCTCTGTACCTCTCCCCACCCCAGCATCACCTTCCTGAGCCAAGTCCCCTCATCCCTGGCCTGGCCTATTCCTAATTGATTTCCTCTCTTCCCCTCTTCCCTCCCTCCAGTCCTTTCTCCACACGAATCTAGGGTGATGTGTTCAAAATGCACCTTCCACCAATTGCTCCTCCTGGCAGTCACAACTCTCCTTTAAAGACTTCAGTAGCTGCCATTGCCCTCAGGATAAAGACCAAAACCGAGGCCCCGAAGACCCCGAACCTGCTTATCTCTCCACCTCTGTCTTTGGCCACTTTCTCCCTCACTCTCTGAGCCTCAGCCTCACAGTCTTTGCCCATAGTATTTCATTTGCTTGTATCTCCCTTCCTCTTCTCTGCTCACTGTTGCCGAATCATCCCCCTCTGACTCTTAAACATCACTTCCTCAGGAAAGTCCTCTGTAACTCTCAGACAAGACCAGGCCCCCCTGGTGTAGATTTTCGTAAAGAAGTTCTTTCACTTTCGCACCCTTTATTGTAGGCTTTAATTATACACATTTGAGTCACCAGTTTCATTCATTTCCCCACCAGCCTGCAAGCTGCAGCAGGGCAGAGACTGAAGAGATCTTGGTGCCCAGCACAGATCTGGCCCAGAGCAAGCCCGAAATAAATACTTGCGGAGTAAATGAATTGAATTGTGGCCAGCCCTAAATGCCTGCTGAACAATTTAGGCCATATCCTGTTGGCTGTGGAAAACTGTTGGAGGGAATCAGGGCTTTAGGACTTTGGGAAGATTAATGGATTGGAGGGGAGGAAAAAGTGGAGGACTTGTAGAGTCAAAAATTAAGCACAAACTTCAGAATGTACAAAGGAAGTATGATTAGCCCCGTCTTCCAGATTGAGAAAACTGAGGCTCAGAGAGGTTAAGTAACTTGCTTGAAGTCACATACCTAGTGAGTGGCAGAGCCAGTTCCTCCTTCCAGGTCCCAGAGTCCAAGCTTTTTATCACAAGCTAACCTGACTCTGACCCATGTGGCACAGATGGAGAGCGTGTCAATAGTGGCCCATATATGGGTTAGGGGCAGGCCTGGTGCCTGGGTAATGTGGATGCCCAGCCCCTAGAAGAGGGCCTGGCCTATTGTAGGCATTCAGGTGGTACTTTTTGAATGGATGGGTGGGGCCGTTTAATAGAAATGGCAGAAGCAGGAGAAGAAGCAAAGCTTTACACCCAACTCATTGTCCTGGAAGCAGCCCCCAAGCAACCTTTTCTCCACTAATCTGTCAGCACCCTGACCACAAGGGCTGTATTTGCAGTGCTTAGGGATAACACCCTGGAACTTAGGTTCCAGGACGGAGTGTCCTCAGTTTACTCACCTGACCAGAGGGCGTAATGCCCAACCAGTGAGGTGGCTCTTAATAATGCCATCTGCTGTCATTACTATCATCATTGTCATTATTACCATCATTGTCATTATTATCTGTTAGCTGAAGAGGGACAGCTTTGAGGACAGCAAATCTAGAGTGTACAGCTTGGAGGGAGGGGTGTGGTAAGCGAAGACAAGGGTATGATCTTCTAAGGGAGCACACCCCCTGTTCTGACTGCCCCCAGAAGACCAAAGCCACAAGCAGGGACCTCTTTAGGGAACAGTGAGAGGCAGGAAGTCCGGCCTCGGTGACTAACCAAAGGGAAATGGTCGCAAGTCACATCCCTACCTGGCTCCACCCTGGGGGGAAGGTTATGCAGGACACCTGGTGGCCAGGACAAAGGCCTAAGGTAGCCAAGGGCTGATTTGCATAGGCAAAGAAGAGCTTCTTCCTCCTCTTTTCTAGCCTTCCAAAGGCTTCCTGGGCCTGTGGGTGGGAGGTGGCCCTTGAATGTGGCTGTAGGCGGGGGCAGAGTGGCACAAAACAGCCTTTGGAGTAGAGAGACTCCTTGAGAGAACCCAGAGAAGGCCCCAGTCCTTCCTAGGACCAGGCCCTATGGAGCGTGAATGTCCTTGTGCATCTGACCCCGGGTTTTCCTCCCATAAGAGAATTCTTTGAGGCTCCCTGAAGGTTGATTCCACTCCTGTGACCTGTCAAAAACTCCCCACTCTTCCATCTGCGTCCATCCAGCATTGAACCTGCAGACACCAGCAGCTGCATGGCTGCCCCTCCCGTCTGTCTGCCCCTCCCGCTCACCAGCCCCACCTCGCCTCTCAGAGGCTTCCTACGAGATCTCCGGCTGACCTGGCCCCTCATTCCAAGGCCTCAGCCTTACCCATTTCCCTTCAACTCAGTTCCACCAACACCCCCTACAAGCTGAGCACCGCGCCAGGTGCTGGGCACAGAGGGGTAGATGAAACACATCCAACCCCTCAGGGAACTGGCCAACCAACCCATGGTTGACAGACGTAAGCAAATGAGTTGATAGGGACCCTGGTAGAAGTCTGCACAAAACACAAAAGAGGAGACAGTGTGTTCACTCTGGGGTGGAGTGGGGGCAGTGTCAGGAAAAGCTACAGAGGAGAGGTGACACTTAAGCAGGCTTCTAAAGGATCTGTAGAATTTCACCTGGTGAACAGGAGGGAAGGTGTTCGGCAGGGGCCCACCTGAGCACGGGCATGGCAGCGTTGTGCCTACACATGCTGTGTTTGGTGTGCCTAGAGCTTCTGGTCCAAGTTAGTGACATAACAATGAGCCCACTGCCTGGACCCCAAGCTGAGCGGCAGCAGGATAGGGAAGGACCATCCTGGACACCTGGCTGGGGCGAGGTTGGGGAGCATGTGCTGAGCCAAGTTGACTCCCCGTCAGGGGAAAGGTTGAAGCCATTCACACAGATGATGAAGGTATTGGACCCTGTCCCAGTTCTGTGTTCATTTTTTATCTTTTATAGAATTGGGCATCTGGAGAGTCAAAAATAGACCTTTGCCCATTGGGACAGGAAGTCTGGAGACCAAGGGATCCAGGGGAAGGTTTGGGAGAAGAGTGAGGTAGGAACTGGATGGAGGGTCACCCAGAAATGAGCAGGACAGGAAATGGTCTGGCAGGGGTTGGGCCAGGGCGGGAGGGAAGAGGGGGCCTGCCAGCTGGTGGTCGGGGCCCTGCACTACCTGTTCTGAAGAGCCCTGAGGGCCACACATGTCCTGCCCTGCCTTCCTGGGCCAAACCCTCAGTGCATTCTCTGCTCTCTCCACAGCTCTTGAGGCCTGTGCTCTGAAAGGTGCTAGAAACAGAGCCTGTGAGTGTGGTCCGGGACTCCAGAGCCCCTAACCCACCGCCACTATGGTAGGAAAAGGTGCCAAAGCGATGCTGGTGAGTACAGGGACCAGACTGCAGGGAGGAGGGGGTCATGACACCATCCCCGCTGGGGCCTGCTGTCAGCTGCTGGCCCTGACAGGAGGGCCTAGGAGGCTCCGTGGGGCCCCGAGTCTGGCACTGCCAGGGCTCCTGAGTGCTAGGGCTGTCCCAGGCCCAGGTGGGCAGCCCCTCACCCAGCAGGTTAGATGCTGCCATGGCTCCGAGCCCATAGCAGTGCAGATTCCACCACAGAGCCCGAAAGCCATGCTAGGAGGCACGAGGCACACTTCCCACCCTCATCACAAGATACCCTGGAGAGAAGGCTGCAGTCAGTCCTGCTGGGAGGGCTGTCCTGTGGCTGACACCCAGGCACCCCCAACACTGTGCTCTGCCTGCCGTGGGGAGCATTCAGCATGTGCTGATCAAGGGGTCCTCAGAGCCTGTCTGATTTTTTTCTTCTTCCACTCTGAAAAGTAACATAGAGCGTTTCATTTTGGTTTTGTTTGGTTTTTTGCGGTACGTGGGCCTCTCACTGTTGCGGCCTCTCCCGTTGCGGAGCACAGGCTCCGGACACGCAGGCTCAGCGGCCATGGCTCACGGGCCCAGCCGCTCCGCGGCATGTGGGACCTTCCCGGACCGGGGCACAAACCCGTCTCCCCTGCATCGGCAGACGGACTCTCAACCACTGTGCCACCAGGGAAGCCCAGAGCGTTTCATTTTGAATCCTATCCTGAGGGCTCCTCAGAAAACCTCCCTCTCCCCCTTCCCCAAGCCACAGCTCTTCACTGCTCACTGCCTCAGAGCACAGGAGAGGTGGTGAGAAGCAGTGGGCAAGGGCCGGCTCACTGATGGACGGAACAGGCCAGCACTGGAATCAGGAACCAGGAAGATACCCCAAGGGCAGTGGTTGTATTCCTTCACTTGGGATCTTGCCTCAGGAGCCAGTGACACTGGGCAGCTGTCAGGGGAGGAAGCCAGTGACCGAGCACGGCCCCTCCCGTGGCTCCTCCCTTCTCCACTTGGATTCTCCTGTTGCTGTTCCCATTCAGTGAAAGACTGATTGGCCCAGGGTCTCTGCCGAGCCCTCCCAAAACAAGCCCTGTCCCTCACCAGGGATTTGATTTCTGGGACTCGAAGTACTTGGTCCAAAGGAATGGTCTGGGGGAGAGAGCTGGACAGTCATGCTCCAGGCTCAGGACCCTCTATCCTCTATCCCGTTCTGAACTTCCAGCATCCAGCCCCTCAGACCTGCTCTGGTCTGGCCCCCTCCTGACTGGAACATGTCCGAACGCACTAAGCTTCTCAAAGTATTCCTCAGCCAGCCTGAACTCTGAGTGCTCAGATGTGGGCAGAGCTGGAGGTCTCCTGACCTGAATACTTGCTAGGGGGTGGATGCTGTGATCGAATCAAAAATGGCCTCACCCTTCCCGGAAGTGTTGGAATTGCCATGGGCCTGTTACAGGAAGTGGCTCTGCCCCTCCCTACATGGGGATTCTGTGTCCCATGAAACTTAAGAAACCCTCCGAGTACTCTGTACTACTCAGTACTGGCTGCTCTGCTTTCTCTGGAGTGACCCTCAGAGGACTGGGGCAGGGAGGCAGGAGAGATGTGGAACCCACGTGGGCAGCATAGGGAGCGTGAATCACAAGGTCCCAGAATCCCTGCCGGAGCTGAGTTTCCCGGACCCTGGGCTCTGCCGGCCAGCAGGCCAGCCCGTCTGTGGAAGGGAATGTTGCGTTGGGACGCCTGTTCCCAGCACCAGGATGTGCCTAAAGATAGCTGGGGCTCGATTTCCTCCGTGCCCTCTGACCTTTGACTTCTGCCCGCCGCTGCTGAGTCTGAGGCTCCATAGCATGTCCCCTGGGCACCCCCAGCGGTTGCTCGAGATTCTATTCCTGCTTCTTTCTCAGTTCTGCTTATGACCTTGGGCTTCGCTATTCTCGGGACCCAGTTTGGAACCAGTTCCGCCTCCATTCAGTGCTTGTCTCTAGGATACAGCCTCTGAGGAGAGCCATCTCTCCTAGCTAACCTAGGCAGCTGCGCCTGGACTTTATTAGGTGCCTGTGGTCCCCTAAGGGCAAGTGACTGAGGATGCTCCTTCTCTGGATGCCATGGTGGGGCAGAACAGAGTGTCTTGAGGGCCATGCATGTAAGCCAGTGGCACTTGGACTGTCCCAGGTCTGTGGCTTCTGTTGCCGTTGGTGCCCTGGTAGGCTGGGAGTAGGCAGCTGGCCCCTGCCATGGGGTCCTCACTTCCATCCCCCTTTGCCCCAGGTTTGGGTATGAGGACAGGTGTCCCCTGGGTCTCTTCAGTGTCCACCCTATGTCATCCTTGGACCTTCTGCTGGGCTCTTCATGTGGCAGGTGCCCCGTGGAGGGTGAGCCACTTCCCAGCACGTGCCCAGACCCACATGCCTGCCGCACGTGTCCCTCCCCCCGCTCCCAGCCCAGATGCTCTCTGCCAGGCCAGCTCAGCTGCCTCCCTCACGCCTCAGCAGCTCCTAGGACAGGGCCGTGCAGGAACCCAGCTGGCCGGGGTGCCTCCAAGCCTGGGAGCAGCTGGGATGCTTGGGGGCACTGGGGGTGGGGGGTGGCGGTGGTCCTTTCGTGGAGACCTAGTGCCTCTATACACATGTGGGGCCGGGCTGCCTGGGGCTCGGAGGACAGAGAGCTGGAGGAGAGGAGCCCAGGACAGGAGAGCCCTACTGGGTCAGCTTTAACCCCACAGCTGCACACCAAGTCCACAAGCTGGCCAACTCAGTCCCCTCCCCTGTGTCCGCTCCCCACTCATACAGCATCTTGGGCAGAAAGGCCTTGGTGAGCCTCACTGGCCTCTCCCAACATCTTTTTTTTTGTTTTACGCGGGCCTCTCACCGTTGCGGCCCCTCCCGTCGCGGAGCACAGGCTCCAGATGCGCAGGCCCAGCGGCCACGGCTCACAGGCCCAGCCGCTCCGCAGCACGTGGGATCCCCCCGGACCGGGGCACGAACCCGCATCCCCTGCATCGGCAGGCGGACTCTCAACCACTGCGCCACCAGGGAAGCCCCAACATCTTTGAGTTCACTGGTTGCTTCTGCCCCTGGAAGCCTCATGATGAATAAGAGCAGTGTGACCCGGGCTAGAGCCCTGGGTGCCAGAACGTCTGAATCGTCCTAGAAGGCTTTTTTTTTTTAATTTATTTTATTTATTTGTTTGTTTGTTTGTTTGTTATTTTGGCTGCGTTGGGTCTTTGTTGCTGCACGCAGGCTTTCTCTAGTTGCAGTGAGCGGAGGCAGGCTTCTCACTGCGGTGGCTTCCCTTGTTGTGGAGCACGGGCTCTAGGCGTGCGAGCTTCAGTAGTTGTGGCACACGGGCTCAGTAGTTGTGGCTCGTGGGCTCTAGGGCGGAGCTCAGTAGTTGTGGCGCACGGGCTTAGTTGCTCCACGGCATGTGGGATCTTCCCGGACCAGGGCTTGAACCCATGTCCCCTGCATTGGCAGGTGGATTCTTAACCACTGCGCCACCAGGGAAGGCCCCCTAGAAGGCTTTGAAAGCACCACAGGCCACCTGGGGCTGCCCCGCCCCGACCTGTTCTGTTATGCTTTGACAAGAGGGTTTGGATACTTCTTGTCTGCAGCAGCCCTCACAGGGCCTGGCGAAGAGTGGGTGCTCACCCAGCCCAAGTCCTGGCATGTAGCAGGTGCTCAACTAGTATGGGCTTGACACACATTGGGATCTGAGCAAGCACAGGCTTGACACCCACCTGGCCCTCCCTTGGTAGAGGGCCTGTCACTTACCAGCCACTCACCTAGCATGAGTCCCAGCATGTAACAAGTGCTCAGCTAGTACAGACATGGCAAACATTGGGCACTCACTTAACACAGTGCAAGGGGCACAGTGGGTGCTCACCCTGCTCAGGCCTGGGCATATACTGGGTCCTCACGTGGCACAGAATTTGGCATGCATGGGGCACTCGTGTAGTGCAGGACCCAGCACACCACAAGGGCTCCCTGTGGGGTGGACACACAGTGGGTGCTCTCTTAACACAGAGCCTGGCACACAGTGGGAGCTCTCCCAGCATTGGATTTGGCACACACTGTGTGCCTTCCTAGCACGGGTTTGACACACAGTAGGTCTTCTCCTACCTCAGGCACCGACACACAGTGGGCACTCTCCTTCTATAAGGCCTAGCACAGAGAAGGTGCTCTCCTAGCCAGGACAGCCTGAGCAATGACTTAGATAATCAACTAGATGATCCTAGATGCGCAACTACCCCCTCCCCAGTGAAATGGACAATATCTAGATCCAGAGGAAAAGGCCCAACCTCCCTAGGCTTCCTCTCCGGACCAAGGACCTGCCCTCCGTTCCTCTTGGTCTCCCTCCCCTCCCCGGCCTCCCTGGAGGCCACCTACTCAGTCCTGCGGCCTCCCCTCCCCTCACACGGCTTCCCTGCAGCCCCTCCGCCCCCAGCACTTTCCAGTCCTGGCTCAGTAGGACCTTCCCTCGGAGTCACAGGGTACAACAAAGCCCCTAGACTCCTTGGCCCTCTGGAGGCATGCCCACTCTTATTAAGAAAAGTCAGAGGCGGGGTTGGGGGAGTCGGCCTCCCTGAGTGGGGCTGGAGCAGCTGGATCCCGCTAATGAGGCCTCATTACTGCCAGGACCCAGCTGGGCCGCTGCCGCCTCCTGTCCCCATGGCCAGAGCCAGAGAAAGCTGTCCAGCCAGGGCTGCCTGTTCTGGGCACCCAGCCCAGGCCAGGGCAGCCAAAGCCCGGAGCCCACCCTGGGTGGAAGTGAGCAGTTGGGCATCATGGGTGACTGGGCCTTCCTGGAGCCAGTGGCCCAGCCAGGGCCTTGGCCCTCAGTTTGGGCTCACAGGAAGTCCGCGGAGCGTGTCTGGGGACCCGGCTGCGTGAGGCTGGCCCGGGGAACAGCTCAGTCAGTGGAGTCTGAGGCCATTCTTAGGAGACTTTCTTGAGCGGAGGTCAGTCCCCATCTTCTTCCCCAAAATGGGCATAACAACATACCTACCTCAAGGGGCTGTCGGAAGGATTAAACGAGTTAATATATATCTAAAGTGTTTAGGACAGTGTCTGGCTCATGGTAAGCACTTAATATGTATTAGCTGTTACTATTATTAATAATGCTATTGGCTTCAAAGACAGATGGATATTATCCCCATCTTAGAGATGAAAAAACTAAGACCAGACATGTTAAGTGACTTGCCTAAGGAGATATATATAGTGAGAACTGCCAGAGCTGGGGTTTGAACCCAGGCTTGTCTGACTCTAAAGCCTTTGCCCTTAAAAAAAAATGTCATCCTGCCATGTTCCCACTGGGGTCACCTCACTTACCAAACTCACAAGGAAGCTCTCCTTTACATCAGAATTCATCCATGCTTCCATTTGACCGATGTTTACTAAGATCCTACCATGTACCAGACCCTTTGCCAACCTATCAGTTTCCAAAAAGAGCTCTGCCCTCCCAGCACCAGAACACCCGTGCCCACCTTCCTGGCCATGGGTTTGTGGGGTCTCAGCATCCGCTGGAGACTGATCAGTGAGTGTGGCCTCAGAGGAGAGGGATAGGATGGGTCTGAGTGACATTCCACCCCAGCCATGGTGACACCTGCTGGACTGTGCCCAGCCCACTCGGTACACACTCCCAGAGGGAATACCTCAGGTTCTGGGCGATGCAGTACGAATCCTCAAAGGTCCTTATTCTGCAGCCACCCTCTTGGCTAATGCCATCTTTCTTCAGACAGGTGACAGCACCATTCACTAAGCCAGAGCTTTTTTACATGGTCAGTCATATTCTCTAATGGGGACACTCCATCGTCTTGTCTGGTTGAGAGTCCCCAACTCCTGGAAGGACTGCTTCAGGACCCATCAGCCCCCAGCCCACAGCATTCTAAGAAGTCTGAGATGCTCTGGTAGTGCCCTGTGGGTTGCGCCCCCTTCCCCCTTCTCCTTCACCATCTCTAGTGCCCAGTGGTACCCAACCACCTTACCAGGAGCCCACCAAGTGCCAGGCCTATGCGCTCAGAAGCATCTGGGCCCCAGACCTCATTCTGGAATGGAACTGAGCCGCCCTCTCTCTCCCTTCCACGCCCGCTCTGCCTCACCCTGTGGCTGTGAGTGTGTGTGTGTGTGTGTGTGTGTTTTGTTCCAATAACTTGCTGGGAACAAGGGAGAAATACAACAAACGCTGCGCTTCACTCTAACTGTGGAGCACCCGCGCTGGGCTGCATGGGGACTGGCTGGAGGGGGAGGGCCGGGGAGGGGGTAGGCAGAGCTTCAGGAGGAGATGAGGTGAAAGTAATTGATGCTGCCCAGCCAGCAGTGGAGGAGGCAGGGGATGCGTCAGTGTCGCCGGAGCCGGCAGAGGTGTGAATGAGAGGGGACACGCACACGCCCGCCAAGTGCTCACCCTGGGATGGCCGCGGCTCAGGGACCTGTGGCCCCCTCCTCCCCAGAACAGGTCAGTCACCTTCCAGGAGGTCGAGCCCCCTCTCTGGTGCCAGGAAGACTGGGAGGCAGGGCTGGGGGTGGGGAGAGGGACTGAGTGGTCTGTGCCAGGGAGGGGCAGGCACAGCCAGCCAGAGAGACAGACAGCAGCAAAAGTGACCCAGAAAGTTGCAACTGTGCAAAGGAGCGGGAAGAGTTAGCTATGCAGAGGCGGCACAGGGGAGGAGAGTGGGGCTACTAGGGCTCCCCCAGCCCAGGGACCTGCTGAGAATCTGCTCTGTGTATCAAAGCTGCATTGTCCTAGCTCCCGGGGAGACGGGCCGGAGGTGCCCAGGAATTGTACTAATCAATACAGCCCCATTGTCTGTGCCACGGCAGCTACTCCTATGGGGAGAGTGGTGAGGGGGCAGGGGGACTCGTTACATGGACTCGGTGGTGAGCGTGGGGGAACGGGATGGGGCGACAGTCTCGGCTGCGAGGAGAGAGACCCCACGCGGTGTTCGCCAGTGTCTAGGACAAGTGCCCGGAGGGCATCCTGACTTGACCTTCGGAAGGCAAGAGAAGGAATGTCCTCTGGGGAGATGTGGGCTGCATTTGGGAGAAACATTATGCAGGGCTGCCCTCCACCTTCAGGACTGCCAGGGTCAGAAGCCAAAGCCACTTTCCAGAATGCGAGCCCGCTGCCAACCGAGCGGGGCAGAGACTGCTCACGGCTGCCACAGTGCAGGGCATGACTGCTGGGCTTCAGGGCAGAAGCAGAGCCCACCCAATGGCCCTATCACTTCTCCCAGGGCCCGGAGTGGAGCCTGGCATGCCTGGGGTGCATCTTCTGTCTGCTGTCCACAATACTGGCAGATCACTCTCTGCCAGTCAGGGCTCTGGGATGAAACAGCCCCGGGCATGTCCTTGCCTCTCTCACCTCCTGTGTGAGGGCCTGATCTCCTGACAGGTGCTCGGAGGTTTTCCTTGAAGCGAGAGGCACTAATAGTCCCTGCGTACTGCTCAGGTCTGCGGTAGATTTTCCCACGGTCCTGCTGCTCCAGCCCGGGCCCTTGACTCTTTCCCGTGTCTGGATGAGCGAAGCCAGATGAAAGATGGAAGGCTCTGTCATTGCGGGGCAGATGTTGCCTGAGGGCCAGCCTGGCTCCTGGATTGCTTGGACTGATGGGAGGGAAGTTGGGGAAACAAGAACCGAGGGGTGTGAGTGGGTCACAGGGTCTCCTGAGGCAGCCACGGTTTACTGTCCTGGCTGTTCTGCCTGAATTCCCCACTGGGACTCAGAGAAAGTTGCCAGTGATCTGGATTTGGCGCAAGGTCAGTCTGGGATGTAGGGTCTTGCCCGTTCTCCTCCACAAAGTTTGTCTTGGATGGGGCTTCATCCCTTGAGCAAACCCTGGGGCTGCAGAGTCCTGGACAAGAAGCCTGCTGGATCCTCATGGGGCCCGCCCTGCCCGGGCTGCTGCAGGATTCCTCAGTGCCCACCAAGAGCAGAGCTCACAGTTCACAGAAATATCCCGTGGACACCGCTCTCGGAGGGCAGGAGTCGGGAACCAGAGCACAACCGCCGCCCAGGGTAGAATCCTGGGCTGCCTCTGGGTCTGAGCATGAAGAAGGAAGGGCCACCCCTGCGGTGGTGCTGGTGGCCGCCACTGGGAGCGGGCTCTGCAGCATTGTTTCTTTACACGTTGCTGTAGTTTCCAATTTTTTTTAAATGATAAGCTTTTATAATCAGAAAGAAAGCAATAACACCTTCTTCTTTTTTTTTAGTTGTTTAGAAAGCGAGTGGGAACTAATGGAAAATACAGGAGAGAGTCAGAAATAGCAAATTCCAGGCAGGGCAGAGCTACAGAATATTAGGAGATCTATTGAGGTCGTCTGTCTATCCCCTGATTTTACAGGAAAAGATGCTGAATGCTGAGAGTGGAAGTGGCTTGCCCAGGGCTGCTGAGGGAGCAGGTTCTAGAATGCTAGGCTTCTAACCCCCAGTGCAGGGTCCCGCCCTACCAGGCCCAAGGTATAGAGGGAGATCTGGATTCTGTCCTCAGAGCTGAACTCCCTTAATTCCAGGAGTTCATCCGGACCAGTGAATACGTAGAGGGCAGAGGGCTATGGAAAGGACTTATGTAAGGGACTGCTCGGTGTGGCTCACCCCTCTAGGCAGGAACAGGGGTGGGAAGTTGTGAACCCAAGACAGGTCAACGACTGCTTCTAAGGGTAAGGGACGTGGAGGGTTTTATACGTGTATGTCTGTGCACGGCAGGCGTCATGGAGGATGACCAGCCAGCCCACCCACACAGCCATGGAAGGCACCCCCAGTAGCCTGCATCCTGCCGGGCCTGGGGAAGCTCGGGCACAGGGCAGGGCAGGGCATTCCCTGCCCTGGAGATCACTCACCGGGTGAGTCAGAGGTGAGGTGGGGGAGCCCCTCCAGGGAGCCCAAGGAGGAGGGGAGCAGCCCAGAGGGGCACCAGGCCACTATGGTTTAATTCACCACCCAGGTGTGAGCGACTGACTGAGGGAGGTTGGGAGAGCAGCGAGGGGCTGACAGGGGGAGGTGCGTGATGGGCAGGACCAGCCTGGAGCCCGGCCAGTGGGCGGGGCCGAGCTGGGTTAGGCAGACAGGCCACCAGTCTGGGCAGACCAGGAGCACAAAGAAATTCTTTCGTGCGCACCTCAGAGCCAACAACCTCTGCAGGGACAGTTAATATCAGTGACACGCCGTCCATCTAGCAGATCAAGAAAATGGGAGGCTTAGAATGGGGAAAATTATGCAGGGAGAAAAAAAGTTGTGCAGCATTGAAAAAGGCTCACCAGCCTTGGGCGTCGCTGCCAGGGAAGGAAGTGGAGGGGCGTCCCCAGAGGAGGGCTGGGGGAGGAAGGGAACTAGAGCCCCTAGGACCACCCCCTACAGAGGGACCCTTCCCTCCAGTGTACTTGGAGGAAGGTTGGCTTCTTCTGTCCCTGCTGAGCGCCATGCCCTCACCAGCCAGGCTGCCTGCACATAGCCCGCACTGGAATTGAGCTATTTGTAGTGAGGTGGATGGACCTAGAGTCTGTCATACAGAGTGAAGTAAGTCAGAAAGAGAAAGACAAATACCGTATGCTAACACATATATATGGAATTTAAGGGAAAAAAATGTCATGAAGAACCTAGGGATAAGACAGGAATAAAGACACAGACCTACTAGAGAATGGACTTGAGGATATGGGGAGGGGGAAGGGTAAGCTGTGACAAAGTGAGAGAGTGGCATGGACATATATACACTACCAAACGTAAGGTAGATGGCTAGTGGGAAGCAGCCGCATAGCACAGGGAGATCAGCTCGGTGCTTTGTGACCGCCTGGAGGGGTGGGATAGGGAGGGTGGGAGGGAGATGCAAGAGGGAGGAGATATGGGAACATATGTATATGTATAACTGATTCACTTTGTTATAAAGCAGAAACTAACACACCATTGTAAAGCAATTATACCCCAATAAAGATGTTAAAAAAAAAAAAAAGTCAGAGGCCTAGCTGCGGACCAGGCTCCCGCGGCAGCATCCCATCCACAGTCCCTGAATGGGGCACCGCGGGGCTGGGGAGCAGCAGATGGTGCTGCTTCTGCCGCGAGCTCCTCGTACCATTTGCAGGGCGTCATTTCAGCTCCTTCTGCACAGCAGACCCCTAGTGTTGCCTGTTACTTCCCGCCACAGCCCAATCCCCAGTTCCAAGCCCCTGTCCCCCAGGCTCTGGCCTCCCCAGGTCACAGCCGGTAGGGCTGAGCTGGTTAGCACAAGGCTTAGTGGTGTGCTGCTCTTGAATGGAGTGACCACTGGCTCTTGATGGCTCAGTCAAGCTACCGCCTAGGCACTCGGCTGGAGGCATCATCACCCTCCCTGCCCCCTCCACGCCAGGGAAGGAGCAGACCTCAGAGGTCCAAGTCTGGTCCCGCTGCACTTGGTCAGGGGGCTGGGGCCAGGAGAGAGGCCTTGAACTTCAGGCCTTGGGGACCTCGGTCTCTGCAAGAGGCTTTGCCCTTGCCCAGCCCATGAGGCCATCCTGGACCCTCAGTTGTCTCTTTTACAGCTGTAACCGCTGCTTCGTGACCCCACCCATGTACTCCACAGCTGCTACAATCCCCCATTGTGCCCCTAAGTAAACAAGCCTTGGACAGAATAAAACTGTTATTGTAGGAGCAACATATAGGAGCCCTATTGGGCTGGGATTTGTTTGGGAATGGATAAACTACCCCAAGCAGGCCCCACACCCTCTGAAAAAATGCTCCCCTGACCCTGAGGTATTTCTAGGCCTGTCCCAAAAAAAGACCCTAGGAGGTGGTGACAGGCGCTTAGGCAGGATTCTGTAAGGACCTGTCACACTGGAACTGGGAGCCGCCCACTCCCAGAGACAAGGTGGCCTTCAAGCCCCTTCATCAGGGAGGCCTTCTGCGACCGCACCCAGCCCCCAGCCCCACCCCTTGTCATCCTTCCATGCTCTTGTGACTTGAGAAATTCCCCTTTGTGGGCACATTGAAGTTGCATATAAAAATTATGTGTTTATCTCATTGATGGCTTACTACCTCCTGGACTTCTAGCTCTGAGTGGGTAGGGGTGTGTTTTGTTCACTGCTGAATTCCCCGAGCCTGGTGCAGGGCCTGGCACATAGTAGGAGCTCGTAAACCTCCGTGGCTGCATGAATGAAAGTACACAGGCTCTGCTGGTTGGCTCTGCGTGCTCCTTGAAGGGAGCACCACGGTTTCTGGTACTGTGCCCCCAAACCTTCTGGGATGGTATAAGGCTCAGTGTCTTCTCCGGGCAATGCTGGATTGGGTGTGCAGGACAAGGGTGTCTGTGCTGTAGTGCCCACGTGGTGTGCAAGCCTAGAGCACCCCCCCAGATGTACCCATTGCGGGAGCAAGGGATGCACGGCTGGGGGGCCACCACCAGGTGATGGGGCCTCCTGTGCCTGCCTTCCTAAATGGGCCTTTCTGGAGGGCGCAGGCCTGGGGAGGCCACTCCTCCCCTCTGCGTCTCTTGGTCAGTGTCAGGGTCCGACAGCGTGTCAAAGCACCAGGCCCGTTTGTTTACTGGCCAGCGTGCCTATTGTCCTTGAATATGTCTCTTTCAAGCTGAGGGTCAGCGTCACTGCAGTGCCATCCCTCAGAGGCCGTGCGGCTGTGTCCCTGATCCTGGGTGTCCTCCAGGGACGCCTGGCCATTTCTCTCAGGAGAGCAGCCCATCTCTGGGAGACTGTCTCCGTCACTCAAGGACTCTGGGCTTCTCTGTTGGTGACTCTCGGGGTCCCTGTCTCTTAGTGAGACACCTCTGACCCCTCAGGCACTGGCTCAGGGTGGCTCGGTTTCCAGCTCACCTGGTAGGGGGTGGAAAGGCCAGGGCATGGGGGAGGGGTGCACTCACTTATAAAGGAACTTGCTGGGTTAGTTCCAGCTGTGGGGTTAGGGTCCTCAATGGGGCTTCAGGCCACCCAGTCCAGCCTCACAGCTCCTCCAGGCCAGCCCGGCATCCTTCCCTTGGGGCAAACTCCCTCATCAGCCCCTCCTGACCAGCCCGTCTTCTGCAGCCCACCTCTTGTCAGCTCAGAGACCCTTTTCTAGAGTCACTCCCTCTGTTTCCCCTAGCAGAGTCTGTCCTCCAAGTCTGGCGTGGTGCCTACAACTCTGGTCTCCTCCCCCCAACTCATGGCCAGCATCCCCCAGCCCAGGTCAGCTTCCCCAGGGCCCCCGCCCCTGTCATGGCAATATACATGGCTCCCCTGGCCCTCCCATCCTGAGCCCCAGAATGCCCTCCCCAGGTCTGGCCCAGCTCAGTTGCTTCCCCCTTCCCCCACCCTACAGCCCTGCCCACCGTGTGCCCCCCGGAAAAAGCCTTCAGCTGGGGGAGGGGTCCGGGTCCCCTCCCCCGCAGCCGCCTGCCATGGGCAGCGTGCTCAGCCTGGCGATGTGGTGGCTGCGGCTGGGGGGGCTGTCTGGACACAGGCCCCTTTGTGCCCAGCCCAGCTTGGCTGCTTGGTATGAGGCTCAGCTGCTCCCAGATCCTCACCCAAAGGGGAGAGGGGAGACTTGGGAGGGGCTGGCGCTGGGGGGCCCTCAACTCGAGCTCCCTCTCAGTGTCCCACCTCTCAGATGTCGGTAGCAGCTGCTCAGGTGGGCTGGCGCCCCTGGCACAGCGTGCTGGGGGGCTGGTGAGGGAGGCCGGCTTAGCACACTCCGGTGGCCGCTACTCCCTCTCCCGTCCTCTGCCGGGCCTGCCTGCAGCTGCTGCCAGCAGAGGGGAAGCCCAGGGTGGGGTGGGGGCCTGGAGGGTCCATGGTGTCCCCACTGGGGGAGGCCCAAAGGGTCAGGCACCGCGCGTGCAGATGCCTTGCTGATGGTAGCTTCTCTCCTGTCCCCGCAGAATGGTGCTGTGCCCAGTGAGGCCACCAAGAAGGACCAGAACCTCAAACGAGGCACCTGGGGCAACCAGATCGAGTTTGTGCTGACGAGCGTGGGCTATGCCGTGGGCCTGGGCAACGTCTGGCGCTTCCCGTACCTCTGCTACCGCAACGGGGGAGGTACAGCGGGCACAGGGCAGGCCCACCCCCGTGGGTAGAGCCCCCCCCGGGGCCCAGCCGCCCCTCCGCGGCACACACTCCAGACAGGCTGGCCTCTGGCCCTGATCTCCTTTGCCCCCATCCCTGGCTTAGGTACCCTTTACCTAAGGCGCAGCACCCCCGACCCTGGCAGCCTGCTCCCTCGAGGGGAGGAGAGGTAGAGGAAAGCAACCCAACCTCCCAAGGCTCCCTGTTTTATACTGCCTGTGCTTCAGCAGCCCCGCGCCCAAATGATTCAGGGATATTTGAGGATCTCATTGACTAATGTGTGCGAAATTGCTTGGTTAAGCCATCAAATCCCACCCAAACATGGCGGCTCTGGGCCCTGGGTTTGACTCAGAGCAGACTTCCTGAGAGCCTCTGTCAGGTTCAAAGACGGGTGGTGAGCAGTGCGCCCCAGACTTAGGCTCCGGCCCAGCGCGTGGCATACCCTCCTGGGGGCCCAGCCAGTTGCAAAGGTTTTGCTGTCAGTTCTGAGCAGGAAGAGGGTGGGATTTCCCCAAAGCCGCCCTGAGCCAGCCCTCTCCCCGCCCACCAGGCGCCTTCATGTTCCCCTACTTCATCATGCTCACCTTCTGTGGGATCCCACTGTTCTTCATGGAGCTCTCCTTCGGCCAGTTTGCAAGTCAGGGCTGCCTGGGGGTGTGGAGGATCAGCCCCATGTTCAAAGGTGAGGCCTGGGTGGGGTACGCGCATGCTCACGCACGCGCGCACACACACACACACACACACACACACACACACACACGGGCCTCTGGGGACCATGCTGACTCGCCCATCTGTATAAACACTGCCAACCCCTATGGGACACTGGTGTTAACCCGAGGCCCCCATCAATGGCCAAGGCCATGGACACATGCTGGGATCCACGTTTACTTGGCCTCCACGCTCTCTTCCTACCACATTCATACACGAAGGCCCTTCGCCCCCCAGCTCGCCCCTGCCAAGGCCTTGAGCTGCCTCTTTTGTGGCACTCCATGAAAGCCTGCCTCTTACGCCCTTCGGAATTAGCCTTGCCTCCTTCAGCTAGACGTGTGAGGCTGCTCCGGCCCCTCTCCTCCCCCAGGTGTGGGCTATGGCATGATGGTGGTGTCCACATACATCGGCATCTACTACAACGTGGTCATCTGCATCGCCTTCTACTACTTCTTCTCGTCCATGACGCCCGTGCTGCCCTGGGCCTACTGCAGTAACCCCTGGAACACACCCGACTGTGCCGGTGTGCTGGATGCCTCCAACATCACCAATGGCTCCCGGCCTCCCACCCTGCCTGGCAACCTCTCCCACGCGCTCAACCACACCCTCCAGAGGACCAGCCCCAGCGAGGAGTACTGGAGGTGAGGCCCCCAAGGGACCTGGGCTTCTGGGGGGGACCCCTGGCACCAACACTCAGCCCTCGCCTTGGCCATCAGGCAACCGTCTGCAGCCTCGGGAGGGTACCAGGAATGGAGGGGGCCAGAGGTGCGGGAAGAGGTACAGGGAGTTCACAGCCTGGTTCAGGAGAGGCTGACGCTCACACAGTGGCAGCGAGGGAGAGAGGGCTCCAGCAGTCAGACAAGTCTGCAGAGGAGAGTCAGGGAAAAGGGGGATGGCTTCCTGGAGAGAACAGCACGCGTGGAGGCCCTGGGTCCCAGCTGAGCAGGGGCTGGTCCTGAGCCTGAGGGGAACCTGTTGTGATGAGAATGACAGGAGTGTGGGGAGCTCACGGGCCGTGAGGTAGCCTAGGAGGGAGCACCAGCCCTCTTGGAGAACTTACAGGAATGAATCACAGACCTAATGCTGCGGAACAGAAGAAGCCGTGAAAGTTTCCTGAGCCCAGGGCTGTCCTCGTCAGGCTGTGCTTAGGAAAGATAGCCTGGCACCACCGTGCTCCGTGGTGACAGAGAATGGAGTCTCGGGGCTGGCTGAAGGGAAGGCTGCTGCTGGAGATGTTCGGAAGATCTTGTCCCAGCTGGGTGGGTGTGAGGGCACAGCAGGACATCCTGGAGGAAATTCCCCATGTCCTGTTGAGGAACTCATGGGAAGAGGGCTTGGTGGACTGGTGGGTAGGCGTCGTTCATTCATTCCGCAAACATTTATGGCGTCCACCCTGCCGGGCCCTGTGTGCCCGTGGGGTATGCATGGCCCTGAGCCCCTGCCCTCAGGAGTTCACAGTCCAGGGTGGGAGATGGGTAGTTACCGCTCTTAGGGGCAGGTGCCTCAGTGCAGGTATGTTCAGGGATGTGGTGGGTACAGGAGGAGCTGATCAAGAAGGCTTCCCAGAGGAGGGAGGGAGACATAGGAGGGATTGGGAGAGACGTGAGCAGGTGAGCCGAGGCCAGGAGGCGGCAAACTGGAGCTGGGGTCGGGGGCAGGTGAGACACTGAGTATTGGGACAGAAGAGGCCAGAGGCATCATAAGGGGCAGAGCTTCTCATGCCAGGCTGAGGGTTGGAGGCCTTCTCCACGATGTGATGGAGAGCCGTGGGTGAGCGGCCGAGGCCCCAGTGATACCTGAAGTCCCAGCAGGTCAGTATCCTCGAAGCCCAAGCCCAGTGCTCAAACCCTGAGGGCCCAGCTCCCCTGCGCCAGCCTCTGTGCTGGGCTATAGACATTCAAAGATGGTTAAGATGTGGTCACTGCCCTTGGGGCTCGTGGTGGAGACAACAGAGCTGTTGCCTCCCAGTAAGGGGCGGGCAAATTTACCTCTGGGCAGACTCAGTCATTCAGTCATAGGACAGGTCATTTCCTGAGCTCCTAGTAGGTACCAGGCACAGCACTCAGAGTGGGGACAGAGCAGGGAGTAAGAAACAGACTCTGCCCATTTAGGTATCCTGCTATATTTGAGGCATGGTGTGGACTGGGCAGCTTGATCTAGACTGGGGGTGAACCTTCTGGAAGTTCCCAGAAGCACAGTGCTCCGCCCATACGCCGGAGATTCTCCAGAAGCTCTCACCCCAGCGGCTGTCTGCCAGGGATTCCCCAACGGGTGGGTCCACTGCAGGGCAAAGCTCACGAGATTTTATCCAGTGCAATTAGAGGGGGATTTCCCTCAAAGAAAACTAGCCATGGGTCAGGAGGTCCACAGGGTGGCCAGCTCAACTCTACTCCTCAGCCGGGGCTGGAGCCAGGCATCCCTAAGGAGCTGCTTGTCCCAGGCAGTACTCGTTCCTTGAAGGATGGCTCCCTGCCGCCCCCTCCTGGAGAGCCTGGGGAAATGACCCTTGAGAGGGCTGCCCCGGATGGCATCAGCAAGGAGGTGAGGCGAGCAAGCACCCCCATTTCTCGGGCAGCTACTATGTGCCAGGCATATTCTCTTACATGATATAATCCCTGTTTTTCAGATTCAGAGACTTATGCTCAGAGGTTAACGAACTAGGCAGCAATGCTGTGTCAGGATATACATGCCTCTCTGACTGGTGCCTAGTGTGAATTAGGCCAATGATACTCTACAGGCATTCTTGGTCCACACTCTCCAGCGCCCCTCTGGAAAGCTGCACAATCTCATTTGAGCCCCACAGCAACGCTGTTAGGTAGTGGGTGCAGGTTTTATAAAATATTCCCATTTTACAGGTGAACAAACAAGTCAAAAGAAAGATTAAGTGACTCCTCTAAAGCAAGAGAAGTTCCCAGGGCAGATTTCTGAGCTCACGTCTGCCTCTTGCTCCCCCTTTGGGCCACAGTCTTCCCCTCCTTCACCACCCCTTCACAACCTTGTCTTACAGTCCTCTGTGTGCTGGTGTAACGCCTGCTAGGCAGGCCCTAAGCTCAGGACATGCCCTCTCATCTCCCCAGCAGACACCTGACACCCAGTGGGACTTGGATCCCAGCACCCCTCTCCTGGTGTCTTCATGGCAGCCCCGGAGCCACACAGACCTCACTCAAATCCTGGCTCTGCCACTTACCAGCTGCGTGGACTTGGGAGGTCACCAAAACTCTCTAAGTCTCAGCTGTTCATCCGTTAAGCAGAGGTGGTTACATCATTCTTGTTGTTATAAAGATGCAACATAAATCACTAGGAACAGTGATGGGTGCTCAGTAAGCACAGTGATAGCCACTGCTGGAGATGCGGTGAAATAGATTAGGGTTTCCTGTTCTCAAGGCATTTACCATCTGGTCGGGGAAATTTAAAAATAATGCAGAATAATTCCAGAGATGTTATGCGAGAGCCAACTTGTAAATATGTGGGGTTCCAAAAGTTTTAAGGTTAGCTGTTTGATCTCAAAAGCACATAGTCCAAAACCAAAACAAAACACTAAATATGGTACTATAAAAAGATAGGTAGAGTTCATTATTTAGTTCCCAGGCTAGCCTTCTAAACTCTTTAAGCCCTCGTATTATATGCTGGACTCTTGCAATAAAAGATAATATAAAGCACTACCAGCTTAACAGGTATAATTAGCAAAGTTTTTAAAAAGTCTTTTGAACAAGAAATGGTTTCTTTACTTTGAACGCTGTTGCTTAAAGTAAAGCGACTCTCGGCTGTAGCAGTAGGACCCGATGGCTATTCTGGAAAGCAGAGCCTCCCAACACGATGCACCCTAGTGTGCCAGTCCGGTGGCGCTTGGGCAGCCCAGAGTCCCCAGCCCTGCTGCCTTACTTTGAGTGGCCTTGTCGATTTGCCCTTACGGGTCCAAAATATTTTTTCTGCGTGCCACGAAGGGAAAAGGATTGGAAAGCACAGCTGCAGGGGTCCAGGAGCCTCTCCTTGGGGGGAACCTCTCCATCCCTTTGTCTTTAGTTCCCCTATGGACTAAGAGCCTGGAAAGGTTCCACCCCAGGGCGTGGCCCGTTGAAGGAACCAGCGCTATGGCGGGAGTTGGACAGGAGAGGGGCGTGTTGGGCAGCGCCCTCTGCAGGTCACAATGTGTAAGGCGTCCTGGGGGAAGATTTGAGGCAGAGGAGGGAGGACAAGGTGCTTGCAAGTCTTAACAGCCAGGCAGGCTGACCAAGCAAACACCAAGTCCCAGGCCTGGCAACATTGTCCCATGAGGGGCCGGAGTGACAACCCCTCGCAAGGTATTAAACATGTTGTCATGAGGTTTGAGAACTGATTTGGAAAAAAAAAAAGTGAAAATAGCTAAGACTAGAGGACAGCCTATGAGCTACCCTGAGAGACCCTTGCTGAAAGAAGGGAAAGAAAGGAGCCTGTATTTACCTAAATTTCTCTACAAATTATCCTAGGTTGGTGTTATGATGCCCATTTTACAGATGAGGAAACTGAGGCTCAAGAGTTTGTCTCTTGCTCATCACTTCTAGCCTGGACAACTCCAACAACCAAGCCAGTCCCCCTCCAGGTTCTCCCCTTTCTACTTCTCAGTCCATTTTCCATCACGTGCATTCATTCATGCATTCAACAAATATTTATTGGGCACTGCTCTGTGCCAGGCACTGTGCTAAGCACTGGGGGATACAACAGTGAACAAAACAGACAAAAACCCCAGCCTTCAGAGGGCAGATGACAAACTAAATAGTAGAATGTACAGTGTGATAGAAAGAGATGTGCTGTGGAGGAAAATATAGCAGAGAAGGGGGTAAGGTGTGCCAGGCTGGGGCCAGGGTGGCAGGTTTAATCAGGTGTGCCAGAGTAGGCTCCTTTGCAAAGAGGACACCTGAGTGAAGACCTGAAGGAAGTAAAGAGGGCGGGAGCCACGTGGACAAGCCCAGCTGCATAATTTGTGGGGCCCACTGCAAAATGAAAAGATGGGGCCCCTAGTTCAAATGAATTAAGAATTTCAAGATGACAATGGCAGGGCATTAAACCAAGCACAGGGCCCTTCTAAGCGTGGGGTCCTGTGTGCCTGCACAGGTCTCACACCCATGTGGACACGTGGAGATTTGGGGAAAAGGTACTCCAAATAGGGAATAGCATGTGCAAAGGTGGGAGCATGCCCGGCATATTTAAAGAACAGCAAGGAGCCCAGTGCAGCTGGAGCCAGTGAGCAAGGGGGAGAGCAGGAGGAGAGGAGGTCCGGGAGATGGCAGGAGGTAATGGATCATGCAGGGCTCTGTAGCCACCGTAAGGACTTTGGTTTTTCCATGACGAGAGATGGGAGCTACTGCAAGGTTTTGAGCCCAGGAGAGACCCTGAGAGTGCTCTTCTAAAAACCTTCCAGAAGCTTCTCACTGTTCTCAGAATAAAATCCAAACTTCTCAGCCTTGACTTCGCAGCTTCTCTTGGTCTGGTCCCTTCCTATCTTCATCTTTCTTTATTCCCTTCCCTCTTCTCCTCCAGCCTTCCTGAGCTACTGACATGCCCAGGCGGGGCTGTGCTGGTTCCTGACCCCTGTCCTGCTGCGTGCTATTCCCTCAGCCTGGCATACACTTCCACTCCTCTTCACCCACCTCCTCCCCATCCCTCGAACTTTGGCTCAAGCTTCACCTCTTCCAGGAAGACTTCCAGTGTGCTCCTCCCCATGGGGTTGAGGCACTCCTCCTGGCAGTACCCACAATGCCTGATCCAGGTCTATATGCCCAGCATCTAGCAAGGGCCTGGCACATAAACGTCCAGTTGATTGAAAGAGCACAGCTGGCATGGCACAGGGCGCCAGATAGAGCCACACATACGTAAGTTCAGGTCTGGGCCTGCGTGCTCCGGAGCCCCCATCTTTACTCAGTCCTCCACTGCCTCCCTCTGTTCATCAGAGCTGGAGGACTAGTGTGGGTGAAAAGATCACAGAAGGCTTCCTGGAGGAGGTGACGCCAGATAGGGTGTGTCTAGTCAGGAGGAGAGGGCATTCCTGAAGGGAGAAACACACAAGCAAGGGCCTGGGCTGGGTCTGAGCAGGGACAGGGAGACCTCCACACCCAGGGGCTGAAGAGGCTGGCCCAGGACCAGGGTGTGGCCTGCAGGTGCCCTTGAGGGTCCTGGGAGAGGAAGCAGGCAGAGGGGGCTGGGCCTGCCGGGGCTGGCGCCTCACAGACGCTCCCATCTCACATCAGCCAGCTGCTGGGACTTCGTGAGAAAGGAGGGAGCTGCCAGGCTGGGCCCTGGCCTTGGGAGTTTGTTGCTGGGTGGCGGGGCTGGCCATCAGTGACAAAGTATCCCCTTTCCAGGCTCTATGTGCTGAAGCTGTCAGATGACATCGGAAACTTCGGGGAGGTGCGACTGCCCCTCCTTGGCTGCCTGGGTGTCTCCTGGGTGGTCGTCTTCCTCTGCCTCATCCGAGGGGTCAAGTCTTCAGGGAAAGTAAGTACCCCTCCCCCAGCAGGGTCTGTGCCCACCCAGAGATATCCTGCCTCCCCTACCTGGGTTTTGTGTGTGGAGGGGTGGGTGGGGGAGTGATGAAAGGATATGGGAGGGGAGGAGGAACCAGAGGACCAGTGGTGGTTGAGGGGGCAGGAAGAGCCCAGAGGCGTCCAGCGGGGCCCCTCTCGCACCCAGGTGGTGTACTTTACGGCCACATTTCCCTACGTGGTGCTGACCATCCTGTTCATCCGCGGCGTGACCCTGGAAGGAGCCTTCACGGGCATCACGTACTACCTGACCCCACAGTGGGACAAGATCCTGGAGGCCAAGGTGGGCTGTAGACGGAGGGGGACCTAGAGGGCCGGGGAGAGGCAGGGAGGTACCAGCTTCTGACCACAGCTCCTCACCGGCCCGTCCCTCCCGCAGGTCTGGGGGGATGCCGCCTCCCAGATCTTCTACTCGCTGGGCTGTGCGTGGGGCGGCCTCATCACCATGGCTTCCTACAACAAGTTCCACAACAACTGTTACCGGTGAGACTCTCCCTTCCAGCCCTGGGGCTGCCCCCAGTTCCTACCCTCTCTGCAGCCTAACCCCGGCTCCCCCAGACCCACCAGGTCCAGTGCAGCCTCCTGGCCCACCAGGGCCCTCCCTTCCACTCATGGCCTTGAGAGCCTGGCAACGCGGGGTCCGGGTCCAGTCATTGCAGAACGGAGAGAGCTTTGGCAGAAGAGAGGAGAGGTGAAGACGGTGATGCCCCAGGGCTCTGTGAGGACTCAGGAGCCTCAGGCCCACTTAACGAGGCCCAGAGCAGACCAGAAAAGAGATTGGGGGCACCTTTGTTCCTAGAACTTTCTCCGTCTCCAAGTCTCTTGGCCCAAAGTGGGCAGGGGGAACTAAGCTGCGTGTCCTGACTCTACCTGGTTTCCTCCCCATCAGGGACAGTGTCATCATCAGCATCACTAACTGTGCCACCAGCGTCTACGCCGGCTTTGTCATCTTCTCCATCCTGGGCTTCATGGCCAGTCACCTGGGTATGGACGTGTCGCGCGTGGCAGACCACGGCCCTGGCCTGGCCTTCGTGGCATACCCTGAGGCCCTCACCCTGCTACCCATCTCCCCGCTCTGGTCCCTGCTCTTCTTCTTCATGCTCATCTTGCTGGGGCTGGGCACTCAGGTACGAGGTGCAGGACATGGGCCTGTGGCTTGGGGAGGGAGGAGGCAGGGGCGGAGGTCGGGCCTCTGCTCTGATGGCTGTATCCTGCAGTTCTGCCTCCTAGAGACGCTGGTCACGGCCATTGTGGATGAGGTAGGGAATGAGTGGATCCTGCAGAAAAAGACTTATGTGACCTTGGGCGTGGCTGTGGCTGGCTTCCTGCTGGGCATCCCCCTCACCAGCCAGGTAAGAACCGAGGGAAAGGCTAGGCCAGAGTTGCCAGGGTATGGGGCTTAACAAGGGGAGAGCGTAGCCTCGGGCACCCTGGACTCAGCTGCCCACTGGCCCGCAGGCAGGCATCTACTGGCTGCTGCTGATGGACAACTACGCGGCCAGCTTCTCTTTGGTCATCATCTCCTGCATCATGTGTGTGTCCATCATGTACATTTACGGTAAGTGCCCAAGCTTACGTGGCCTCCCGTGTCCCGGCCCTTGGCCTGCCCACGCTGTCCTGCTGACCTCCCTCTCTCCAGGGCACCACAACTACTTCCAGGACATCCAGATGATGCTGGGATTCCCACCGCCCCTCTTCTTCCAGATCTGCTGGCGCTTCGTCTCTCCAGCTATCATCTTTGTAAGTTCCTCAGTGGTCCCTCCCCTGCTGCCCTGTGGCAAGCGTCCTTCTCTTGGGAACCAGCAAAGGGAGAGCAGGAGCCCATCCATCTGGCCAGAGCTCCCCATGGAGGCTCCACACCCACAAATCTGACCACTGGGGGTCCAAGCAAGGTTGCGTAGAGTCAGACAGGTGTGTGGAGGCTCAGAACCACCCAGGCCCTGGCCTTGGGCTAGGAAGGGAGTACAGGGCCCTTTATTTGAAGACAGTGCCCAGCTTCGGAAGGGTTAAGCAGGCTGGCAGCAGCTGAGAGCCGGCCCTCCCTCCCTGGTGTTCCCGCCTGGCATTCCCAGAGGAGCCTTGGGAACCATGACTGACAGTGGCGTCAGCCTCCGTCAGCCTCGCTGAGCTCCTGTCTCCAGTCCCTGATAGCCGAGGTGCTCAGAGTACTCAGGGTATGTGGTGTGAATGCATGTTGCAGAAGCAGGTTGTACAAGTCAGATGTCAGCTCAGGATCCGGGACACCCTCGTAAGCCTTCCAGGCACTGGAGTGGGCCGGCCTGGGAGGGGGAATTCTGGGTTTCCACCAGTATTCAACACCTGGGAAACTCCCATCAGGGAGCTGACATGGTGGAGGGAACTCCCACCGTGGCCGGGAACCATATATTAAGTCATGTGATACAACTCTCCAAGGTATCGTTATGATCTCCACTTTACAGATGAGGAAACTGAGGCACCGAAATGTTAAGTAACTGATCCAAGGCTACACAGCTTCTGAGAGGCAGAGCCCTCGTGCGAAGCAGGTAGCCTGATCTGGAGCCTGTGTGCTGGGCCTGTGCGACACTAGAAACAAGTGCAGGAGGAGGGGTGGTCTATGGACTAAAAACCCTCTGATTTTGCTCCTTTATGCTCAGGGTGAGAAATGGGGGGCAAAAGGGATTTGCTAGTGTGATGGTCCCTCCACAGAGAAGAGGCAGAGCCATCTCTGAGTGACGGAGGGGTCAGCCCAGTGGCCAGGGCAGGGTCCGGAGTCATGCCCCCGTCATGCCAGCCCCTGTGTGCCACAGAGGTCAGCACCGGATTTCCACTTCGGCTCATGTTTCTGAATAAAAGGCCCCTGAGGGCTGAGGCCTCCGTCACATGGGGTGTGGGATCTTCCCGAGCCTGGCGCAGGCACCAGCTCTGGCCACCGGCCCAGCTTTGAAACAGGAGCAACGGAAGTCTCCTGTAAGGGGTGGGAGGAGGGGAGGGTAGATGCCAGCCAAGCGCCGTGCCCTTGAGGGTTGTGGCTTTGGCCCAGGGCCTGCCCCAGGGGAGCTCATCCTCCACGGCTCCCGGGAGGCTGCTGCCCTGCTCGGGACCCAGGGCACCGCCCAGGCAGGGCAGGAGGCAGGAAGGGCCCTGGGTCCAGTGTCTCCACGAGATTGAGTCAAAGCCGGCAGCACCCTCTCTGTGCCCAGAAGGCCAGGCTGGAGTCACCTTCAGGTGAGGATGCCAGGCTCTGTGGACACGTGTTTCTGGGCTGTTGGTTTTCTTTGGGGGCTTTACTTCTTTATATTGCTGAAAAGGTCTTTTTTTGACAAACTCCATCCTTCTATCAGCTCAAATAAAGAATTTATCGGGAGTGGTCCAGTGGTTAAGACTCTGCCTTCCAATGCAGGAGGCATGGGTTTGATCCCTGGTCGGGGAACTAAGATCCCACATGCTGTGGGGTGTGGCCAAAAACCTAAAAAAAATTTTTTTTTAGAGAATTTATCCACACCTTAGATCAGGATCTAATTCCATTCAGAAAACTTGCTCTAAGCTCCTCCGTGTGCAGCGTCCTAGGAGGGCCCACTCACCCCTGAATGGATATAGGTCTTGCCTTCTAGAATTTGGTCACCCAGAAGGCTGGACGGGCCTGAGCTCCAGGACACAACTGAGGGCTCAGGGTGGACGCTGAGCCCTCCTGGCAAGTGGCATCCACTGCCCCGGCTCCTCTGGGTGGCCCGGGAGCCACCTGCCCATCTTTCTGCTAACTTTAGTTTTTTCGTTACTGGAACCCCAGGCTTTATTTCCCATGTCCCTCATCTCTTTCCAAAGCGGTTCCCGAGAGCATCCCCAGCCTGACACTCATGATTTCTAGCCTTTGGAGCCTCCCCAGGCTGTCTGTCACTGTCTCCACAGCCACAGACTGGCAGGACTTTGCCCTTTCCTCTCCCCCATTACTCCCACCTCCTTGCATAAGTCAGTTCAGATCAGCACACAAGATTGTGCCAGGCACTGTGCTGGGCACTGGAGACCCAGAGCTGATGCAATCCCAGGAGCTCCCGGGTCTGGGGGAAACACCCATAAAATGCTTAGTAGATGGAAAATGCCACTAAAGCCCTTTCAGGAAGAGGAGACTGGAAATCAGTGGAGGCTTCTTGAAGGAGGTGGCATTTGCGTAGGGTTTGACAGAGGAAGATGCAAAAGAGGATCCTCCATAGTAAGAAGGGTGGGAAACGCTGGGTGTAGCAGAGACACTGAGACAGTAAGGCCAGAAAGATAAGCCGAGGTCTTGATGTGAGGCGGAGAAGGCCCTAAAGGCCAGGGATTCGGCCTTGCTTCAGCAGGCAATGCAGGGCCATTGCGAGTCTTTGAGCAGAACTGACTTCCAGGGGCCACGGCAGCTGAGTGGCTCCCTGGCTGGTTCAGGATTACGCAGAAGACAGACCTCTCCCCTTCCACCGTGGCTACCTGCCCATCATACCCTGGGCCCCTGGTTCCATCAGCTTCTTCCACTACCCAAATGTTGACGTCACCCCCGCCCTCCCCAAAATGCCTCTTTCTAGTTTGGGAAACTGGAGAGGGAGGGAGGGGGTGCAGATAGGAGGCCTGAGGCCTGGGTGGGGCTGGGCAGGACTCACGCCCACTCCCGTCCCCCACTCTCTGCAGTTCATTCTCATCTTCACGGTGATCCAGTACCAGCCAATTACCTACAACCACTACCAGTATCCAGGCTGGGCTGTGGCCATCGGCTTCCTCATGGCTCTGTCCTCTGTCATTTGCATTCCACTCTACGCCCTGTACCAGCTCTGCCGCACAGATGGGGATACCCTCCTCCAGGTGAGGGGTGGGGGCAGGGGGCAGCCAGGTGAAACAGGAGGGGGTGGATGTATGGGGCTTCAGGGCTCCCTTCTGAGGACCGTGCCCACCCCGCCCCCAACCATGCCTACCTCTCCTGCAGCGTCTGAAGAATGCGACCAAGCCAAGCAGAGACTGGGGGCCCGCCCTCCTGGAGCACCGAACGGGGCGCTATGCCCGCACCATCCCACCCTCTCCTGAAGACGGGCTTGAGGTCCAGCCGCTGCACCCAGACAAGGCCCAGATCCCCACGGTGGGCAGTAACGGCTCCAGCCGTCTGCAGGACTCCCGGATATGAGCACAACTGCCGGGGGAGTGCCCCACCCCCGCCCCGTGCTCCCGCCACAGAGACTGGGGAGGCGGTGGACAGGTGTCACCGCCTGCCCCTCCACGCCCGGACCAGGGCGGCTCCTGTCACCTTGGCCACCACTGCTTGCGTGGTCATTCGTGCTCGTGTCCCTAGTGTTTACAGGTCCTTTGGATGCCAAGATGGCAGCTGGGGGGCGTGAGTGATGGGAGGGTTGCTGGGGGGCCCAAAGCACTTTGGAGGGGTCTCAGGCCAGGTCCCCGGAGGCAGCTGGACTTTATGTGGCCTCTGATGCCCCCACACGTTGCCCTGAGCTAAGGTTCTGGGTGGGCCCCCTACCTGTCCCCCTCCCCGAGCCTTCAGCCTCCTGACCAGTGTTCCTGCCCCCACAGCAGACCCCAGCCTCTGCCCAGGCAGGTTTGGATCTTCCTACCTGGAGGCAGGGTAAGGGGCTAGGGGGCTGTGCAGTGTTACATGTCAGGCTGTAACCCCAGCCCTGTTTGTCTGTGTAATTATTTTTGTAAAACTTGTATTATCTGTGGTTGCCACCCCCTTGCCCTTGGCCTCGGGCCCAATCTGTCTTCCAGGCCTGCCTGCACCTCACTCAGCTGCTCTGGGGTCTCTGCACCGCCTCCCAGCACTGGCTGTAGGGCCAGCCAGCAGAGGCCCATGACCCAACAGCCTGCCCAAAGAACTCGTTTCTGGGGAAAGGGGTGGGGTGATGTTCAGCAGGAGGCTTGAGCCCAGAGCCCTGGAGAAGGGGACCCTACGTGACACCCCCTTGCCCTCCCTCTGCCAGGCTAAAGGCCCAGTCTTCCCAAAATGGGCTGCCCTTGTTCACGTGCCAAATGGCCCCAGCCGGCGTGCCCCACCCCCTCTCTGGAGCCAGAGCTCCTTCCCCCAAGCCCTGCAGTATCCGTTTGTCCGTCCTCTGTGCCCCTCTGTGCAGTGACAACCCCGGAAGAGCCGCCTCTAATCCTCTGTAGCAATAACGGTGCGCCGCCCACCCCTGCCCATCCGTGCACCACTAGGATTTTAAAGTCCATAGATTTTAATGAAATTTCTATTCCTGTCTCTGAGCCGCTGCTGTGCTTTGTCTGGGTCCCCCATGGGGACGAGAGTCAGGGCTGGGATGAGACCTCATCCTGCCAGGCCTTTGAGGGATGCCTGGGAAGAGAAAGGCCAGAGGCTGTGATGGTCAGGACCAGACACCAAGGACCAGGCGAGGGGGTAGGGTGAGGACCAGACAGACAGGCAGCCTTGGAACCCTGGTGAGGGCTCATCCAAGACTAGATCTAAAGTGGGCTGGGCCATGGCAGCTGAGAGGTGTCAGCAGCAGACAGGGCGAGTTCCAGCAGAAGCGGAAGTCTCCTTCCTGCCCAGCCCTTCAGGCTGGGGCCTGGGGCGCCACACTGGACATCGGAGTGGAAGCTGGCCTTTTTCTGGGGCTGCACTGAAGCTTCCGTCCCCAGCGGCAGGTGGCGGCCAGGCCTTGAGGTTTGGGGCAGCGCTCCAGAGGAGGAGAGGGCAGGTGGCACTGGAGAGACCTGGCCCAAACTCCAGCAGCCCCACGGAAGCAAGGCAGTGGTCCGAGGCCCTGGCTGGAGGACTCCAAGGGCCGCAGCCTGAACAGGAGGGAGTAGCTGTGAGGGGGCCATGGCCTGACGCTTAGCCCACCCCGTCCAGCTGTCCACCTGCTCTGGTTTACCTGTGACCAGGGGAGACACAGGAAGGCCTCAGAGGTGCCCGCAGCTCCTGTTGCATGGCTGCCTTCTGTTCTTGTAGCTCTGGAGGAGAGGTCTAGCTGAGACACAGCACTCGGCAATCCCAGGGTGTGTGTACAAGAGCGGGACAGGGACAGGAGGCTGGGTGCTCTGGGGCCTGCTCAGGGTCCTCACCTGCCAGGGTGGGCTCTAGGGTTGCCTCAGAGGGCCAAGGGGCCCCTGTATACTCCTCTTCCAGGCGGCGCTGCAGGGAGAGCTGGCTCAGTGCCCAGCCTTACAGGCAGGGGCGGGGTGGGGTGGGGCGGGGCAGGATGCAGAGGCCAAGATACCCATGGTGGGGCCCAGGAACCACCCCATGCAGCCTCCTCATCCCAGCCACCTGAGGACACTCCTGAGAGGAACACCAGCCTCCCTGAAAAGCTGAGCTTGGCAAGGTAGTGGCAGGCCCGAACCCAGACATGGGGAAGAGAAGGAGGCAAAAGACCAGGGGCAAATCCAGCAGGTTAATCTAAAAGTGCCGACCTTGGACTTAGGGACTCAACCAGAATCTGGATTCACACGTACGGGAAGTGTGCATACAGGAGAAATGGACAGAGGACTCACACAATCTTTGCACACACATACACACACACACATGCATGTGGATCTCACACACCAGGTGAGAGACGGGTGTGTCTAGGCTCAGCAGAAAGGCTCTGGGGGTGGGGAGGCCCAGGGCTGCCGCTCACCTGCAGGATGGCAATCTCCCTCTTCAACTTGCAACACTCCTCCTCCAGGAGGGCCCTGGGACATGGGGGAGTGTGGCACCGGCAGCAGTGCTGCAGGCCCGGGTCACAGCAGAGCCCGCCACACAGACCCAGCCTCCAGCCTTACCAGGAGTTCCCTCTAGGCCCTCCTTTCTCAGCCCACCTCTCCCTCTGCTGCCCAAGTGCAATCCCAGCACGGCCTTGCAGCCCCGCCGGCCTCTTCCTGGGCAGGACGTGTCCTCTCCTTGCCCACCTCCCAGCGCCCAAGCTGGGGGGCCCCATTCTCTCTTCTTCACGACAGTATTGGGCCTGCAAGTCCTCCTGCCTCCATTCTCCCCCAGATCACAGCCCTTCCCCTGTTTAAAAGACTCTTCTGTGGTCCATCTCTCTCCCACACCCCAGGATAAAAGTCCTCAGGCCAAGGCCCCTGCTGGCATCCCTACTTGGCTACTTCCTGGCAGCAACCTCACCAGCACCCTGCCCCTTCCACCTCTCAGCCCTACTCTCCTGGGTCTCCCCATCAGGTATGCTGCCTCCCTCCTCCTTCCTCATAGTCCCAGTACGTTAGGATCCATCCCCCGTCCCACCCTCCTTGTCCCGACCCCCACTGCACACACTCAGGGGCCTCACCGCAGGTATCCGGCAACCTGGTCAACGTGGGACACGTTCAGTTGGTCCTTGATGACGCTGAGGTCCCTGTGACAGCTGCTGGCAGATGAAGTCAACATCACTCTCCCATGTTGCTTCACCCCAGGCCTTCAGGACACAAATGCCATTTCTCCTAGACAATTTTGTGTGTTTTCTCACAAAGGCAACATAAGATGGTACTAAGAAGAGGAGTTCTGGAGCCTGGGTTTGCAAATGGGCTCTGCCACCCTTCACTGTGTGTGAGCTTGGACAAATCAATCATTCGTTCTGCGCTTTAGTTTCCTCATCTGCAAAATGGGGACATCACCCACTTCCTAAGGATGTGTGACAAATAAGTTGCTGCCGTTCAGTGATGAACACGCTGCTGCTCATTTATCTCGTGCAGTCCCCAGCCCTCTCTAGCCCAGCCCTTGCAGCTGTTCTCCAGGCCGGAGGAACAACTGACCACTGGATGAAGCCTTTCCTTCCACCCATGTCTGCGTGTAGTGCTCCCTCTTCCTGCAAAGCTCTTCTCTTTTTATCTGTCTGGAAGTCTGTTCCTCATGCTCTAAGACCCAGATCAAACCAAGCTTCCAGGCTTGGTACATGTCTCCTGGGCCTGCAGCCCTCATGTGCTGATCCCTACAACAAGTGGCTGTAGAAGTATCCAGTCCCAGACCAGGAGCTCCTCCATGCCGGCAGGTGGGACCCGCCAGTTGGCTGGGGTCTCTGCCAAGCGGGAACACACCCCTCCTTTCCTACCACTATACCTGGGCTCACCAGCTCTCAGGCGGAATATCCCCTGCTCTGGCAAATCACGCCTGGGCTCCTCCAAGGCAAAGCGCAGGACCCCGGGGCTATACTGGACCCAAGCCTGGGTCTGGTCCCTGCAGAAGGTGCACACGGGGAACACTCAGGGGCTCCTTCCAGGGAACCACAGGAAAGGCGACCCTGGCCCCTTGTCAATTTCAGGGCTAGCCCATCTGAGTTCTGGAGACAGGGCCCAGCCCCAGGTCTGAGGCTCCAACCTGCCCTCACAGATGGCCTTCCCACGGAGACCTTGGAGCAGCTGCCGCAGTTCCTGGCGCACGAGGTCTCTTAGGAGGGGCGGTGGTGCCAGAAGGGAGGAGAGGTCAGAGGTGGGGCGCGAACCAGGGGCTTGGAAGGATCGAGCCTCTCGGAGCAGTGATCGTAGCACCACCACCTGCAAGGAGAGCTGGGACCCCTTGCGACTGCGGGGCAGAAGTAAGGGGAGGAAGGGGAGCTAGGGGAGTGAGGGTCAGTGCAGAGTTAAACTGGTAGCCAGAGGGCTGGGTGGACAGTGAGATCCGACAAGAGCTCGAAAGTTACCGGGCAGAGCCAGGGACCCGGAGGAGGTGAGGAAATCACCCAAGTCGTGGGATAGGCCTGGAGTGGAGCCCACATTCCCACGCCCCACCTCTGCCCGCAGCTCCAGGCTCAGGTCCACCGTCGTCTCCCCTAGAATCCTCTTCACTTCGGGCCGTTCCGGGAGCGGAACGTGCTCTTCCACCAGCTCCCACAGCGGCGGAGAGTCCCCAGGCATGGCCTGCCCGCACCGCCACCCCACAACGCGCGGACTGCCGGACAGCAGGTCGGAGAGCTGAGTTACTGGGAGACCGCGGGTCTCCCAGGGCCGGGCACGCCCACACACGCCCCACCCCTTCCTGGTCTCACATGCCACGCCCCCAGCCTGTCACTCGGGCCATCCTCTCCCCAGCCCCACCCCGTTCTGCCGCCCCTCCCTACGACTAGAGTTGCCCGGTCCAGAGCCGCCGATCTCTGGCGCCGTCTCTTCTACTGGCCGACTCTCCGTGGCCGGGGACCCAGGAGCCAGGTCGCGGGACTGGGGCCCTAGCCCCGCCTCTTCCGCGCGACCGTCACCCAGGAAACGGGGCCCGCTACCCCGCCCCCGCCCATTCCAGGGCGGCGCCGGCTCGCGAAGCCCAACCCACAGCTGTGGTAGGTGGTTTTGGAGTGCGAACCATCCACCCCGCCCTGATTCCAAGCACCTTTCGGCTTCAGGGCAGGTGAAAGAACGGAGAAATCTGAGCCCAATGGGTTTATTACTTCTTTGTCTCTTCTGGCCGGGAGGCAGCGGCAGGGTAAACATTTCTCCTTCCAGCCGGCGGAAGTCTAGCGAACCACTGCGTTTCGAGGGGCGTGGGGAACCAGGACAGCCTGGGCCAGACCGATAGGCTGTCCTGGTTCCCCCTGGCCGTCCCATAACACACTCCGGGTCTGGGTTTAGGGATCCAGATCCCCATCCCCAAACAGACAAAGGGGCTCCTCCATTCACGTTTTTTACTAAAGCACCCACACAAGTTTCTGTGCAATGTACAAACACGAGCCGGCCCTGGGGCTACTGCCTTCTCTCTGAGGGGGGCGGGGCAGGAACCCAACTGATCCGAGCCCCAACCGCCCCCATGCAAAGCCCAACCCCAAGATCCCAGGCAGCGACACAGCACCCCCTCTGGTCCCCTCCTGGCGCTGCTCCTCAGCAGGGGGTGCACCGGAGTTTGCCCCCTACAATGTTGAGTGAAAAAGGTTTCCCCTCCCCTGGGAGCATGGGGGATCCCCAGGTCTGAGAATTCCCCCTGGAAGCGACATTGCCCCCTAGTCATACCTCCCACTCTTCCAGGCCCCAGGGGACTCAAGGGGGGGAAACTGAGGCACAGAGAGGTGGAGTGACCTGGCCCAGGCCACTCGGCGAGGCAGTGCAGGGGCTGGCCCAACCCTGACAGTGAGGAGGGCTGAACTGGGGAGGGAGGAGCAGGAAGAAGGGTTGACCCCAGAGAGGGCCACACTTGAGGGGCCTGCCCAGGACAGAAGCTCCCCGAAGTAGGTTCTGAAACTTCCAGGTGCAGCTGGGGGGCCTACTGAAGACCCTCAGAAAACAGAGCCCACAGTCTCTGTCCTGGGGGATCTGTCACAGAGCAGCCACCAGCCAGGCTGTAGGTCAGTCCTCTGGCAGGCATCCTTGGCACTGGTAGCCTTTGTCCATTGGTGTCAGCCCCGAGGGGGCCATGATGGGGGCCGCCCAATGTCCACTGTGATATTAGTGAAGAGCGGTTGCCGAGACACTTCCAAGACCTGGTACCGCACTGACCCGATGCCGTCCCGCTTCATGGTCAGCTTCGTGTTTTGAATCTTGGTAAACCTAGATAGGATGGAAGTGGGTCCAGATCAGGGCTCACCACCAAACCCAACAGAGATCACTGGGGCCAAGGGGCACGCCATCCTGGCTTCTTCCTGGGGTGACTCGGTTCTCTTCGTCGCCCCCTCCACCTGCCTGGAGCCCTTTGGCTCTTGCAACTACCCTCAAAATAGAGATCTCACCCCCTTGAGTCCAGAATCACAACACCCTCACAAATCTTTCTCTCATCTCAGACCTAGACACAGGGCACCCCACAGGTACCTCAAATGCAACGGGTCCTGTATTGTATGCACCATCTTTACTCCTCACACCCATCATCTCTGTGCCATCTTCTCTGTTCCTCATCCTTTAGTCACTCCTTCACCATCTATTTATTGAGCAGTCCCCGTGTGCTAGGCGCGCTCTAAGCACCAGGGTCACAGCCATGAACAGGACAGCAAGGTCCTTCCTCTCGTGGCAAGTCTATTCCACTAAGGGAGACAAGTAACAGACAAGGAAGACATCAGCGCGCTAAGGGAGACAGGAGAGGGAGACCAGGATGACTGCCGTGGAAGGGGTGCGTGCGGGCCATCAAGCTGACAGCAGAGGAAGAGCATTCCAGGCAGAGGTAACAGCACGTGCTGACCCTACACTGGAAATGAGAATTTGCACAGCTGAGTGGCTCGAGCTTAATGGGCCAAGGGGAAAAACCAGAGTAAGATTAGCTGGGAGGTTAGAGCATGTACGGGCAGGCCTCTGTAAGTCAGAGGAAGCAGATTTTTATTCTGTGGGTGAGAAGACACTGAGGGATTTTTCGCCCAGTTTGGGGGAGGGAGGGCCAGGGAACATGAACTCTAGAAGAGGGAAGACAGAAAACCGGCCGGGCAAGAGGACGGAGGCCTCACTAGGGCAGAGGTAAAGGGAAAAGTGGACCAGCTCAGATATGTTTGGGGGGTTGCACTGATGTGACCGGCTGATGGTCCGGACATGTAGGGTGAGGGAAAGAAGAATCCAGAACTCCTAGATCTGAGGCAAAAGCAACTAGGTAGATGAAACCAGCATTCACAGAGTTCCTTAAGCCAGAAACATCTCGCTATCATGCCACTCCCCCCCCCCCCAAGGCAGACATCACAACTGAGGATGACACCTAGACACGCTATTCCTGAAACAGGACCATGGCCCCTGGCATGTGCTTCCAGAGCTCCTCCCACCCTCATCCCAACTGTTTTGATCCTCCCAGTCCTTCTGAGCTCAGTTCAGATCGCTCTCCAGAGCCATCCCAACACTGAGCGCTCTCTCTCAGATGCCCCGAAGCACCTCTTCTCCCAGCCTCTCGTCCTTTCCCTGCTCACCATGGTTTTTATCTGAACTGCTTTTTCATCAGCTCCCTGGACGCCTGGTGCGTCACGCTTCTGCCAAAGATCAACCCTCCATCAGTGCTGCCGCCTCCCTCCCCACTCTGACGCACTGGCTTCAGAGCAGAACATCCCTACTGGTCCCGTGTGGACACGGCAGTGTCACACCACATGCACCCGGGGCTCCGTCAACTCCTTTGGGCCTAGTCTGCTTCCTCCTGCCCCACCCGGCAGCTCTGCCAGCCCTTCACCTTCTTCAAACTCAAAGGGTGATCCTTCCAAACCCAAATCTGGTCCTGCCCCCTCCCCGCTGGAAACCCTTCGATGACTCGCCAGTGCCTCTGGGACAAAAGTGAAACTCCCAACCTGGGATCAGCAGAGACCTCCTCTCCTGTCACTCCCAGCCTTCAGACTGAAGAGTTTCAGACTCTCAGCGTATACAATGGACGTTCACATTCCAGACTCCTACACATATTATTCCTTTTATCCAGACTGGCCTCCTCCATCAGCCTGGTGAATATAGCACTGTGCCTAGGGTAGGTGTGTGACACATATTTGTAGAATGAATAACTCTTTTCAAACTCCAGTTTACCATCACCTCCTCCAGGAAGCCTCCCACCATCACTCCCTCTTCTGCCAGGACAGCACCTTGCCCTGATCACCCTGTGCTGCCTCTGCCGGCCTCCCTGCCTAGAATGAACTTCACACGGGCTATCCAGCCGGGACTGGGTCTGACTGCTCTGCACCCTCTCGCCCCCGGCCCCTACATTTCACATGCCCTCAGGCACTTCTCCCACCCAGCATCAGACACCAATGTTGCTTCCTCCTCAAAGACCAGCTGCCTACTCCAATCTCAGAGGGCTCAGCAATGATTTCCACTACCACCCCACATGGCTCGGGCCACCTCTGTTGGGTCCGCAGGCCCTGGAGCTGTACCCTGGGCCCGCTATCTCTCGTCCTATCTGTTCTGGCACAAGTGAGGTCTGCGAGGGCACCGAGAGGAATGCGAGCTATTCAGTGACGATCTGAGCCCTGCCTTTAAACTTCAGTCACTTCTAGGAATCAGGCCAGGGGCGAGAGCCAGATGGGGAGAGGCTGAGCTGGGCACTGGGGAACAGGGCTCGGGGTGGTGGCAGTCATCTCTAGAAGTCAAGGGTCGGGGACCTTGGGATCACCTCTGGGGATCAGTGGCACCGGGACATCACCTCTACAGAGGGAGGGGCCGGGGCGGTGGGGGTCGAGGGCGCTGGGGTCACCTTTGAGGGTTGGGCTCATTATGCTTGTCCCGGTCGTGCTTGATCATGCGGTAGCGGCCTATGCGGATGTCTGGGCGCGAGATCTTCATCCCAGCCAGGGAGATCCTGGGGACGGGGACAGCCGGGCTGGAGCAGGCGCCAGGAAGGGCGAAGAGCCCCGCCCGGTCTGCGCCCCACCCCCCACCTCAAGCACCCAGTCTACTCCCCACACTGTCACCACTCACCGGTTGAAGATGTCGTCATCCTCACCACCCCAACCCCAGTACTCGTTGGGGAAGCCATTGATTCTCAGGAACTGGGATTTATTCAGGCCCGACACACCTCCAAAGTAGCCGGCATAGGGCAGCCTAGGGCACGGAAGGCAGGCATCAGTGAGGGGCCCCCGGGGATTCCAGACGGAGGCCCGGCAGCTAGGGGGCCACTGGGGCTGGGAGCGATGGCCTGGGTGGGGTGGGGAGGCCCGGGTCCACCTGAGAAGGGAGCCCTCACCGAAAGCCGAACTTGTCCATGGCAATGGCGAAGTGGCGAGGCTGGTCGCCACAGCGGTACAGGTTGCGGTCATCCATGGGCACCAGGTCCACGTCACTGAAGATGAAGCAGTTGTAGGTGGCGTCCTCCTTCAGCGCCTCTAGGAAACCCACATTGAGCAGCTTGGCCCGGTTGAAGGTGTCCTCACCATGCTGGGGTTGGCGGAGGGGACAGGTCAGCTCTGGGCCTGAGACTCAGAGACACCTGCCACTTTACCACCGTCCAGAGCGGTCCCTGTGGGCCTAGTACTACCCCACCTGCCCCCACTGGGGCCCCCAGACTGTAGGGATCAAGGCCAGCTCTTTACCCTGGACCTGGCCTTGCAAGGCCTTTCAGGAACTGACTCCACCTGCTCTCTGCCCTCAGATCAGCCTGGTGAATATAGCACTGCCCTCAGATGCCACTGCCCTCAGATGCTGAGGCCCAGCTGTACTACATTCCTCCACGACCCCAGAACATGCCAGACTCTTTCTTGCCTCCAGGCCTCGGTGTTAGCAGTTCCCTCTGCCTGGAATGCTCTCCTTCTCTGCTTATCAAACTCATGTCTGGAAAGGCCTCTGTCACCAAGCCTCCCCGCCCCAGTATAATTACTCATTTCCTCCTGTGCGCTTCACTTATGCCAGGGTCCATTCCAACTGTTACAATTTAGAGCTCTCCTTTCATTCATTCCTTCAAACATGCCACGTGGCCCTGTCCTTGGTGCCAGGCGTCTTCTCTCTGCTGGTGCAGATCCTAGAGATGACTGGCCCTGAACACAGTTTCCCTACTGAGCACGTCACAGAGTGAGATGAACAAAACATGCCCCCAAATGACCAGCATCTAAGATGCAGGGACCACGAGGACTGAGCCATGAGCCTCAGCCACCTGTCCCCTCTGGCTCACGTAGATCCTCATCCAACTCCCTGGGCAGCCTCTGGGACCAGGACGGGACCAGGCTCAACTCATTGTCTCCCCAACAAAATGATAAGCACAGTGAGCCTCGGATCCCCCGAGAAATGGGCTGCGGGACGAGGTCTCCTTGAGGCCAGCCTCCTGGCCATGTAGCCCCAAGTTCCAAATTCTGGCCAGAGCAAGGAGGGTTCCATGGAAGGAGCTGGCTGGCCCCTGAGCCCCCTGATCCAACCCATGATCTCCAGGCTGGAGCCAGAGAGGCTCCTGGTCTCCAAGTGGGACCTTCTGGAAGGAGAGGAGGAGTAGCCCCTCCTCTTCACCGGCCAGCCTGGGCCCGAGGGGGTGGGAGCTGCTCCCCTGGACCCTGAACGGCCCAGCCCCACCTGCTCTCTTTTCTCCTTGCCCTGAACCTTCCCACCAGCCCTTGGAGCAACTGTCCATTTTCTCCTGGCTCACTGGAACTCCTTTCTAACCTCACTCACCACCCCAGAGCCCTAGGTTTCTCCCACAGGGCTCATAAACATGCTCATTTCTCTCCCATCCGAAGAAAGCCCTCCCTCTAGCCACCACCCTACCTTTTGCCTTCCCTTCTCAGCAGAGGGGTTTTTTTTGATCGAGAGTTGTCTCCAATTGGCTACTTGCATTTTGTCAAATCTGATTCCTTCTGCAACCCACTGCAATCTGCTTCCGCCCCCACCAGGCCCCTGAAATGGCTCTCGCTGGGCCCACCTTGTTGCTAAATCCACTGGACGCTTCTTGGTCTACATCCTTCCTTACTCCCCCAGCAGCGCTCATGCAGCTGCCACGCTCCCTTCTTTTTTTTTTTTTTTTTTTTTGCGGTACGCGGGGCCTCTCACTGTTGCGGCTTCTCCCGTTGCGGAGCACAGGCTCCGGATGTGCAGGCTCAGCAGCCATGGCTCACGGGCCCAGCCGCTCCGCGGCATGTGGGATCTTCCCGGACCGGGGCACAAACCTGTGTCCCCTGCATCAGCAGGCGGACTCTCAACCACTGCGCCACCAGGAAGCCCCACGCTCCCTTCTTGGCGCTTATTCCTGGGCTCCTGGGACACCAAGCTCTCCTGGGTCTCCTCAAACCTTTCTGGCCAACCCGCGTGGCCTGTGTGTTCCCTCTTTCTCCACCCATTCCCTTATGTTCTGGCTTTCTCCTCTCAGCTCCCAAGCCCCCTGGGCAGGCTGACATTGCTGGTTTTAGGGACCATCATCTGTATACTGGTGGCTCACAGATCCCTCTCCACCTCAGACGTCACTCCTAGGTCGATTCATTTGTCCAACTGCCTGCTGAACATTTCTCTTATACTTCCCCCAGGCACTTAAATTCATCACATGCAAAAAAGAATTCAGAGTTGCACTCTCCCCCAGACCTGGCCTAGATCCTATGTTCCCATCTCATTCAGAGGCGCAGGCATCCACACTGCCAACAGTCAAGACAGAAACCCTCGAGATGTCCCGGCATCTCCCTTTCCTTACTCTCTGCCACTTGTGTCACATCTCTCCCCTCACCCGCACGACTCCTGCCCGACTCGTATGCACATTCACCACCTCCTTCCTGAAGCCTGCCTCCAGGCTCCCCTTCCAACCCACTGTCCACAAGCAATCAGAGCAATCTTTTTAATAAGCACACATACACATTACTCCCTCATTAAAACCTCACAATGGTGCCCCATCACTTTCAGGCCAGAATCCAACTGCTTAAGATGCCTCCTAAGACCCTTCTGGATTTGGCCTCCACTAGTTCTTCCAACCTCATCTCTGTTACCCACCCTACATGTTGGACCCCACCCCTCAGTGGACAGTTCCCGAACACATGAGACCAGTTCTCTCTTTGGGGCCTGGGGCCTCCAGGTCCCTCTACATAAAATGCTTGCCTCCTCCAGTCCCTCCGCCAGCTGATGCCTGATCATCCCTCAAGACTCATCTCAATCGTCGCTTTCCCACCCCAGGGCTGGACCAGGCCCTTTGGTGGTCCCACTGCCCCCTGTTCCAACTCCAGTCACACACCACTGTCCTGGAGTCTAAAGGGATCCAAGTTCAAGTCTGGGAGTTCTCTGTGGGGAGGAGGGCCTCTATCAGATCCTCTCCAGGTTCCGGAAGCCAGCCCCAGCCAGGCCCGTGGCAGGGCTCAGAGCCTGAGCTGAATTCCTGGATCTCAGCTGTGCTCAGCACTTGGCCCTAAGGCAGACTTGATCCCTCTTTCAGGTCTAACTCTCCCTCTGCTTGGGGCCCTCCATATCTCATAACCAGCACACCCTAAGCCGCCACCCCCATGGATGGGGCCTATCACGGGTAGACAATGGCGCTCACGCCCTATCGAGGCCACGCACACACCTGGCAGTGTGCACACCACCATTAACACATGTGCACTCCCCTGAACGCACATACAAACCTGCCTACACACGCAATGACATACACGTGCCCCCACATGTACGTACACATGTCCGCACCACCACTGGCAGACAAGCAGCCACGAATGCCCCCAACCCTGTGGCTCCACCAGCAGGCATGTGGGCCCTTCACCCACGGGTGCTCATAGGTTCCCTGGTGGCTGGTGGCCAGCCTGGGGGCCGCAGGCAACACACCTGGTTGATGACATAGATGCCATAGCGCAGCCGCTGTCGCCTGAGGATGGGGTGCAGATAGTGGAGCCAGTAGCGTAGGTGGTGCTCCCGGTGTCGGAAGGGGATGATGACCGCCACCGTCTGGGCTGGCGTGCAGTCGGGCGGTGTATAGCGGCCGCCCAGGAGCACGCCTGGGTTTTCCCTCTGCACCCGCTCCAGGGGCATGGGTGAGGTGAACTCAATCAGCAGTCGGCCCACTGCAGGCAGGACGGTGGCAGGAATCAGGCCTTCATCAGAACCCAGGAACACCAGCCCTCTCCCTCCGCCTGGGGTGGGCAAGGGAACCCCAGGAACAGCCCTCTGACAACACACCCAGACCCTTGGCACTCCCGTGGGTCAAGACTCCACTCCCCCAGTCCCCTGCCCACCCCTAGAGGCAAGCCCCACCCTGTAGGCTCACCAAGACCAGGCGGCGAGTCAGGACAGGGTGGCAGGACAGGAGCCGTGGGGCCTGGCCGGGCGCTGGGAGCCTCGGGGAGCCCGGAGCTGGGGGCAGTGGCGTTGGGCCGAGAGCAGTTGGTGCTGCTGCTGGCAGCTGGGTGGAGGGCATGGGCGGGGCCTCGTGCACTGAAGCGGCTGAAGAAGGCCAAGTGCTGGGCGTAGACGTCAAAGTAGAGGATGACGGCCACGAGAAAGTGTAGCAGGCAGAGTAAGAGCACGGCCTTGCAGACGCGCTCCAGCGTCCCCCCGAGCAGTCTGCTCATCCCGCAGGCGGCCACCGGCCCGCCCAATGGGCCCGGGCATCCGGCTGCTGGCCTGAGCAGGGGTAGGAGAGAAACAGACCCAGGAGGTCAGGGCCGGAGGGGCTAGGCCACCCACCCACCTCCTGCGCACCGCTCACATTCTTAGACCCGCATCCTCACGCTTACCTGCTCACACCCTTCGACTTACATTCTACCTGCAAATACACACAGTCCCGGGCAACTCACTACTCCCACATCTTCAAACAATGCCTTCCTTCCTCATCCTCATTGACACTCATAAGCACAGCCTCACCCACCCTCACACTCAGGTACGTGCCCTTATTGCCCGACTTCACACACACCCTATGGATTCCCAAGCACGTGGACATGTGACCTCTAGTTCACGCTGGCTCATACCTGAACAAGGAAACACGTTTATGTATAGACCCACATGTGTTCTCTGTGCCCCAGAGAACAAACGCCCCACAGGCCAGCATCCTCAACCCAGGACTCCTGGTCTGGGGGAGAGAGACCACTTACTGAGTACTTACCATGCAAGAGCACTTTGTACTCAAGACTTCATTTAGTCCTCTGGGGAACATGGGGGACAGTGGTTTGGTTGGACATGTTCCAGTGGCAAGCAAGCCAGGCCATCTGGGACCAGGCTGCGAAGTGGCCCTCAGCATCCAGGTGGCCCAAATCTGAACAAGATGTTTATGGGATCCCTTCCCTCTGGAGCAAGAGGTCAAAATACAGAGTGGGGCATCAGACACACCTCCCATAAGACCTCAAGGATTGGGATGAACTCTCTGGGGCCTGCCCAGCACTGCTGGTTCTGATGCCCAGAAAGGGGAACGCTTGGGCCCTGGAGACAGGCCCAGGAGAGGGTCTTGCCTGGGCCATGGCTCTAACTGTGGGTCTGACACAGCAGCAACACTTCTGGGGGGCACTCCTGGCAGTGCTTCAGAGAGCAGGGTGAGTCTCACTCAGATACACAGCATCACACAACCACACAGACACCCGCAGTCCCAGCTACAGTCACCTGCACTCAGAGACACACAGAACTACATATAGAGTCACAGACACGCCTGGGTGACAGTAACAGCAACACAACGAGTCACGCACTCACAAACAAAGCCGCTGCTCCTGGACTTACAGAGTCACACAGACGGGCTCCCGGGCAGTTCACAACACCCGGACCCACGTGCAAATACTCCCACCCCTCCCTCCGGAGCAGGGGTTCTGGGTCAGGCTGCCAGGCTGCGAGGTGCGTTTGGGCGGGGCTGTAAGGCTCAGTGGCCTGAACACGTGGCACCCCGAGACCCGGAGGCAGCGAAGAGAGGGTGGGTGTGGAGCCTGGCGGGGAGGGGGCTTGGAGGAGAGGATGTGGGGTAAGGGCCGAGGAAAGGGGAGCGAGGAGCGCCTCCCCACGCCACGAGGCCAGGGTGAGCGAGGACAATAAGGGAGGCTGGCTGGGAGCGGGCAGAGGAGCCCGAGGGGGGCGAGGAGACTCGAGGGATGGGGGTAGGGTGGGGTGACGCCAGGCCGGGGTCCGGCCGCTAGCGACTCTCACCGGGTCCTGGGCGGGGATCTCGGGGCCGCGCTCGGGGCACCCCTCGCGGGGCCGGGTCTAGAATCTCGGGGCCCCGGACTGGGGGCCGCGCGCGACCCCCTCTCACCCGGCTCTCGGGGCTCAGCAGGGGGCGCCGCTCCGGCTCCGGCTGGATTCCGGGCTCCGGCGGCTGCGAACGGCTCCGTCCCCCATGGCCCGGCCCCGCCGCCTTCCGCCTCCCCGGTCAGCGGCCCCAGCGGCCCCCGGACCGCCTCCCGCCGCCGCCGCGGGCCATGGAGCCGAGCCGCCCCGGGGGGCAGGGCGGGGCCGGGCGGCCGGGCAGACCCACGGACCCGCCGACCGAGAGACCACAGCGCCGCCACCTCCCTCCCGCGCTACGGCGCCTCGGAGGGGCAGGCCCGGCCCGCGCGCCCGCGCGCGCGCCCCCGCAGCCCCCCGCCTCCAGCGCGCCCGTACCCGCCGCGCGCCTCCGACGCCCGCCCCTGCCGGCGGCTAAGCGCGACGGAGCGAGGGGACGGAGGACCAGGGAGGGGCGGGAGAAATTAATCAGACTCATCCAACGGGATGGATTCGAGGTCCGAACCGGAGAGGGTGTGGATGGGTAAAACCCATTACGGAGGAATGGGGTCTGGTCTGGGTTGGAGCGCAAACTCAGCCAAAGAAGGGCACCTGGAAGTTAGGCCAACTCGTGCAGGGAGATCAGGGATTTGTCAGCTCATCGATGGGAGCATGACTAAGGGTCCGCCAAAGGAGGGGCCTGCTAGTTAAAACTGGGCAGGACACTGAAAGGCGTAGACAGAAGTGTGTGGCAGGGGCTTCTAGGGAACAGGAGGTTGGACAGGAGTGGGAGGAGCTGGACATGGCCCCAAGGGATCAAAGTAGTTACTGGCCGGGTACGGTGCTGGGACGGGCAGAGGCAAATGAATGCGTTCCAAGGCCCCAGGGGTAGAGATGATGGATGCCTGAGGGTAGAGCCAGGTAAGCATGTGGCTAACTGAGGCTGGGCTGACCAGAGCCCTGAAGGCATGGAACTAGGACACCTCCCTTCCCCACACAAACACATGGGCCCATATACCTAGACCCCCCCCTTCCCTTCAATAAAGATGTTCAGAGCTACAGAGTCCTCAGCCCAGCACACTTTCCTTCCAACCCAGGAGCCATCGTTGTCCACAGCAGAGACAGTGTATATGAGTCGGAAAGTTGGCAAGAAGCTGGCATGAAGTTGAGAACTACAGGCCTGTTTACCCTTCCCCTGTGAAAGGAGGTGGCGAAGAAAGGCAAGAGAAGCAGCACTGACCCAGACAAATACCATGTTTATTTCACAAACACTGGGAAGATGGGTTGCAGGTGGAGGTGGGACACGGGTGCCAAGCTGCACACAGTCAACAGCAGCCCACTCCCCACACTGCGGATCCAGCCAGGCAGTGCCTCAGAAGTGAGTGCAGGGAGGGCCCTGAACACCAAGCCCCCTGAAAGCCTAAGGGGCACAGCTCCAGCTGTCCCGGGAAAACCACAAATAAATAAGAGTGGGGCACGGCCCCGCCCACGCAGATCATCTAATCACCCATCTTCACTCTGGAGGTCTGCAAAAGAAGTACAGGAGAAATCAGTCAGGGACAGAGAAACAGATTAGACAATGACAAATGACAGATGCTCAGACCCATGGCAGGATGGACAGACCACAACAGATGGATGATTAGACCAGGATGGACATGTTGTGACAAACACAGTGAACAGGGACACAGAGACAACTACAGAGTTCAACTGTGGGACAGACAAGACAGAGAGAAGTGGCATATGGACAGTGCCAGTCACCAAGTCAACCCAGTCAGGCGCCCACAGTCACACTCAGACACTCAGGCTGATCCTTAATCACACCCCCCCCCCCATGTGCTGTCCTACTGACATCACAGTCAAACACACCAAGACGGACTGAGACAGACGCATCCCAACCTGGTCTAGACTATAAAGACAGCGAGGAAGAGACAAAATAACAGAACAGGAAAGAGAAGCTAAATCTTTTGTATATAGACACAACAGACAAAAAAAGACAGTTGTCAGTGATACCACACTGAAGACAAAAATAAATGGAGAACTTCAAAAGGGGAAAACCAAAAGATGGGAACTAGGTGGTGGAAACTATTGAAGAGGTTCTTATGGTTACAGGTGTAGACGGAAGCACTGTGGCTCCAGAAGAAGGGTGAGGCTGGGTTGGGGACAAGAATAGAGGCTTCCCGGGGGGATTCAGCACCTGAAGGATCGCAACGATGACCCCAAAGAGGCCGATGGCACTGCCAAAGATCTCCACGATGAGAATCTTCACAAAGAGGCTGGGGTTCTGTGCATCAGCCAAGGCGGCACCACTGCCCACGATGCCCACGCACACTCCACAGAAGAGGTTAGACAGGCCCACCGTGAGGCCAGCCCCAAACATGGAGTAACCTGGAGGGACGGAAGGGGAACACTGAGGCCAAGCCAGACACAAGGAGACATGAGGGCAAGGGATTCAACATGGAATAATGGGGCCAGCCACCACCCCAACTCTACAAAGCAGCCCAACGTAGGTGAGAGAATATCAAAATGAAGAATCTAAGCTGGGGTGCACACTGCAGGGGGAAGCAGCTGTGAAGCCCCAACTTTTTGCCTTCACATACCCACCTACCTGCATGGTAGTTTCGATGGCCAATGGCCTTGGGGTCAGTAGCACTGAAAGGCTGAGGGAAGCAGAGAAATAATCAGAAATCACCCCCACTCCACTCCCCCTCCTCCACCATCACTAAGCAATATATAAACACACTGGAATAGATGCCCACCCCACCTAGTCCTCCATACCTCAGCCATGTTGCTAATGACAATCGCCATGATGATGCCATAGATGGCCACAGCCTCACAGAAGATGATGCTGGTAGTGGTAGCAGGGGATTAGGGGGTGGAGAGGAGAAAGAGTTGAGAAAGGAACCAACCTTCCTCCCTGAAGAGTCTCCAGCCACCTCTCCCCCACTGACATCCGACCCCAGCAGGAGGCTTGTCAGGAGCAGCACGTCAGGCAGGTCAAACGCACAGGCAGCTACCAATGCAGCTGGCTCTGACAACCTTACAAGGGTCCTACACTTACCTGACCAGGTTCTTGGTCTTAATCCTGGGGGCCTTCACCCCTCCCCCAATGATGGAAGAGCCAGTGATATAGATGCCCCTGGTGGACGGATAAGAAACCAATGAGCAGAGCCCAATCCTGTCATTGCCCCCAAGATGACTAAGAACCCAGTGACACCACTTGCTATGATTCAGCCCCTCCCCTGACCCATGACCCCAACACTTACCATGCTGCCCCAACCACAGACAGAGAGATAGCTAGGCCAATTCCCAGGTTTGACCACATGAAGGGGGAAGTCTCCGTCAGGAACCTGGTGTGTAGACGGCGGAAGACAATTCAGCCGTGGTGGAGAAGTGGGCACAAAATCCACCCCCTCCCCAACACCCCCAGTCCTCGATGCTGAGACAAAACACTTCATGTTTCCCAAAGGTCCCCATCCCAGACAGCTGGGGGGGTGGGGTGGGGTGCGGTAGGGATCGGATCAGAGAGGGCAGGCTGCAAAGAAGCTCCTAGGGGAAACCTCTCCCTTACCATGCCACATCAAAGCGGAAGCCCAAGTCAAAAATGGTGTAGCAGATTCCTGCAGCAGTGAGAAAAACGAGGGTTAGGGACTGCTCTCTAGAGAGAAGCGCCACAACTTAGGCAAGAAGTTACTGCCCAGCTGATGGGCCACCTTCCCAAAAGGTCTGCCTACACCTAAGTCAAGGGAGAGTCCTCTGGCTGGCCCCACGCAAAAGCACAGCTGCCTATACAAATGTCTCTACTCAGACCTCCATTTTCTGCCACTCCTTCAGGAACATATCCCCTCTGTGACACCACCTTCCTGACCCAGACCCGTCAAGAGGAGCCACCGGCAGGCCTGAATACCCCGGAGGAGGGGAGGGAGCAAGAGCTCTGGCCAGGCCCCACCAGATGCAGCCAGCCCAATCCGAGCCGCTGTTTACCCAACACGCTGTGCGTGTGGGGGGAGAGCAAGACTACCGGGGAAAGAGGAACTGGAGCAGCCGGCTCGTGACCCAAGCAGGCCGGTCAAGAGCAAGAGAGGGACGACAGCAGGGAGCGAGGGAAGGGGGCGGCAGGGACAGAAACGGACAAGGGCTGAGCTCGCGGTCCCCAGCGAGCCCCGCCCGCGCCCCTCCCCAAGCAGCTGGAGATACGGGTCTCCTCCCCGCGCCGGGGCCCAGTATTCCCAAGCCTCCGCTTCCCCGCTGGGCTCCAGCCGGGCTAGCTCGGCCCGATGCCGGCCCCGCCCGCCAGGGCCCGGCCTCACCCACGACGAGCAGGCAGGCCCAGAAGGCCACGAAGACCCCGGAGTAGAGCAGCACTAGCCCAGTCATGGCGGCAACGACGGCTGGTCTCGGGTCGGGGGCGGGGTGGGGGGCCGGAGCTCAAACCTCGTCCCGGCGTCCGCCGTCCGCCCCGCAGTGTCACCTGACTCACCCACGTGACGCGCCGGCGCCACGTGACCACACGCCAGGCCTGGCGCCCCGGCGCCGCCGGTCTAGAACTTGGTGATGCCGGAAGTGCGACGCAGAGGATTGTGGTGGTTGTAGTCGCGCACGCCTGAGGACCTCGGATGCCCTTCTTACTCAGTACCTCGACTCCTTGCCTGGCCGGTCAGTCTCGCGTCCGACCAAGCTCGCTCCTTCTGCGCCCCGACACTCCGTCCTGCTCCGGCCACCAGCCCTGCTTTCCTGCTCGCCGCCGCCCTAGCTTAGTCTCCAAGCCAGTGCTGATCTCGCAGGCCTCCCCACGACCGTCCCACCCAGTTCCGCGAGGGTGTCCGCTCCGTCCCTTACTGAGCTCATGCTGTTTCCTTTGCCTGAAGCACGCTTCTTCGTGCTCACCCCATGGCCCAGCCAACACTTACTGGTCTTGGGATACCATTCCCCCAGGAAGGGTTCCCTAACCAGAGGCAGGGGAGTGCGCCCGCTCTGGGCTCCCCCGCCGCCCTGGCGATCATTATGAAAGCAAGATCATGTCACTCTCTTTGAAATACCTCGGAGGCCCCCATTTCCCTCGGAATAAAAGCCATAGTCCTTAAAATGGCCTACTAGGCCTCTACTGTTGCGCCTCCCCATGCCTCTTACCCGACTTCATCTCGTAATACTTCCCCACTAACTCCCTCCTCTGACTGCACTGGCCTCCTGGCTGTTCCTTGAACACACCGGTCACACCCTCAACGCGTTGCACTTGCACTTGTTCGCTCTGCTTCTCCAAATTATCCGCGTGGTTCATTCTTAACTTCTTTCAGCCTTTGCTCACCCTCAAAAGGCCTTCTCTGACCATCCTGTTTAATACTGCAGCCCCTTCTCTTGCACTCCTTCCCAGCTTTACCATAGCCCTTATCACCATTCTGCATACTAAGTGTTCTGTATCTATCGCCCCCACCACGAGAATGTAAGCACCATGAAAGGATTCCTGAGCTCACTGCTGGATCTCCAGTGCCTGGCACACAGTGGGTGCTCAATACATATCTGTAGAATACATGATTGGTGCCCACCTTGTCCCAGTTACCATGGTCGGTTTACAGAACTGCCTGTACTAGCAGACTGGGCAATCCCTGAGGGCAGAAATCACATCTCCCTGTTCACCTGCTTCTTCAACACGCTGGACAACGCCAATATGCCGAGATTCTCGGCAAATGTGGGGAATTAAGAGGTGAGTCATTTCATTTCACCCCTCTGAACCTTTACGGTCCAGCAACTCCACTTTGCTTGAAGCACCCACAATGCTGGTTTACGCCTGTTTTAGCATGGTGTACCCTTTGCCCAAATGTCTTTTTCACCTCACTTCTGATTTTTTTTTCCCCCTCCAAGCGATCCAGCTTAGGTAACACTCCCTCTGAGAAGCCTCTTCTGGGCTCCAGCTGCCCCTGGGGGCTTCCCTACTCATAAAGAATATTGCTTCACCATGTGGCAATTGCCTGTTTAACTGCCTCTCTTCCCAGACACACTGTGAGGACAGGAATTTAGTCAAATACAATTCAGATCTCAACCCACAGGACCTGTGCAGGACCTGCGGTATTTGATGAATAAAAAGAAACAAGGAGAAAAATTATCTGGTTTATTCAAATTTCTGTGATCTCCCTGAGAAACTAATTGGAGTCAGTGCAGACCAGCACTGCCCGACAGAACTTTTTGCAGTGATGGAAATGTCTTATAGCCGCACTGTCCTCTCATGTGGCTATCTGAGCACTGAAATGTGATTAGTGTGATTGAGAAACTCAATTTTTAATCTTACTTAATTCAAATTTATGTTTGAACAGCCACATGTGGCCACTGTATTGGACAGCATAGGTGCAGACCAGTGGTTCTCAACTGGGGACGCTTTTGCCCCCATAGGGGACATTTGCCAACATCTGGAGACATTTCTGGTCATCACAACTGGGGAGGGGCGTACTACCGGAACCTACTGGGCAGAAACCAGAGATGATGCTAAATATCCTACAATGCCCAGGACAGCCCCTCACAACAAATAATTATCTGGCCCAAAGTGCAATAGTGCCAAGATTGAGAAACCATGGTCTAAACCATTTAGCACCTGCCTTTAACAAAGGCAGACCCTCAACTGTCTTGTGCTGTTGTTCCCAGGAGAACAGATGGCCCAGAAGGCTTCAGGGAAGACCCAAAGCTGTTTCCGCATCAGTCAAACAACAGATATTTACCAAGCCAATATGTGCTAAGCCTTGTGCCAGCGCCAGGACAGGACAGGAAGAGCTGAATCCTATCCCCAGTGAGGGGCTGCCTCAGTGACAGGCTCCTTCAAGGATCCTGGCAGAAGAGTGGGGTTGGTGCAGGGAGCACTAAAGGTCTTCAAGTCCACCTGTGGCTCTGGCCCCACATGGTATCAGCTGCTTCCCTCATCCTCGTAGGCGATGGCAATCCCTCGTCTTCCGGTCACAGCTGCCGTCACCGGCGTCTGACCCAGGCAGGGTTGCAGTCCCTGCCAGCTCCGGGAACTAAGGAATGAGGCTGCAGAGGGAGGGGATTGAGGCTGAGTGGCCTGAACGTAGGGGAAGAATTCAGATGGGAGTGGAGATTTGCCACACTCACCTGCAGGGCTGCTCTCAGCCAGCTCCAGCTGGGGCCTCGGGGTTAGGGCTGAGCATCCAGGATCAGTTGATGGCTTCCAGGCAGGTGGGGGTCGGAGGTCCCCAGTAATGAGTGACACATCTGGGGTGTCCCACAGCTCCGAGTCAGGTGGAGGGAGGGGCACGTGGAAGGGAGAGCCTGGAAGGGAGGGAGGGAGAAAGCGGATCCATCCTGGCCCCCCAACTCCATGCCCCAAGCATTTTTAGCCTAGGTAGTGCCCCCACCACTCACCAGGCAGTAAGTCCGCGTAATGTGTGAGGTGGGGAGCCAGGCCTGGAGGCGGCCATGCAGGGTTGCAGGCAGCCTCCAGCTCACACGGTGCCAATACAGGCCGGAAGAAGCTTCCAGAAGGCTGGGTGGCTAGGGCACCCAGAGGACAGGACAACAGCACAAAGACATCCACCTCAGGGAAGTTGGCAAGCTTGGCAGGCGTGGGTCGCCCCAGGGCCAACACGTAGCTACGCTTGCCAGCAGCCTGTGTCAGGTTCCGCAAGTGTGCCAGTGCCTCACGGTGTCGGGCCACACCCAACGTGCCCGCCAGCAGCCCCACCACACGGGCATCTCTGGCCCTCTCTACCAGATAGTGTCTACGTGCTCTTAGCCGCCAAGCCCGGGCACCTTCATCCTGAGTTCGCCCTGTGTCTGGGCAGCAGGAGGAGAAGGGCCGCCCTGGTGCCCAGCCCAAGAGCAGTCGGCTCAGGTCTGGGTCAAGGTCAGGGTCAGAGATGGCCTCAGAGCCCCCCACATAGAAGGCACCATACTCTTCCAAACACCTCCCTGGAGCCAGGGGGAAGCGGCGCCCAAAACGCTCCAGGGGCTCAGGATCTGGATTGAGGGAGCCCACTGGCAGGGGAAGAGCTGGGCTGGAGACAAGCAGGTCCAGGTACCGTGGGCGCAGAAGGGTGGCCAAGGCCTCTGGAAGAAGGAGGTGGTGTCAGGGTTGGGGTCTGGTAAAGCAGGATCCCCCTCATCCCCAGGAGACTGAATGGGAACCAAAAGCAGAGGCTGGGGTCAAACCCATATTAAGAACTCCATGGGAGTGTACTGACATGGAGAAATTAAGGCACAAACTGGTCAGCCCACCCTTCCTGCATGCAAAGGCAAAACCCTCACCCAGGGCGTGGGCACAGGCCGGCTCACTCAGCAGCACCACAGGCGCTGTGGGGTCTGGGTTCTGGGCCTCGAAGGCCTTAGCGCAGAGCTCCAAGGCCACAGATCGCTGACCAAGGACGAAGGCAATGGGCAGTGGGCGGGCAGGAGGGCTTAAGCAGGCAGGGCCAAAATGTACAAGGGCCTGAGCTCCAGCTTGCTCAGCACCCAGTACATCCACACAGCAGCTGCAGAGGAGACACCATTAGTGAGAGGGGTTCTCATCGAGAAAAGCGTTGCCGTCATCAATGGAAAATGTGGTCAGTGAAGAATATGACGTTATGAAAAGAAGACACCGTCACTGAGAAGAGCTAGTATCAGGAGAGGAAACATCACCATCAGGGAGAAACGCAACCATCGGGGTCAGACACTGTCATAGAGAGGAAATGCCATGAGCCCTGGATCCCTAGACCTACCCCACCCTCTATCGGCAAGCTCCAAGTTCACACCTGCCATAGGCTGTGTCTCCCAGAATGAACACCTTCGACCCTGTGGCCTCCTCCAGTCGTGCAGCCACGGCCCCAGCATCTCCCAATAGCTGATCAGGGAACTGCAAGGCCACCTGTAAGCATAAACCATGGAGTCAGGAACAGCCTCTCCTCTTCAAGGGAAACCTTCCGGGAGTCCCTACCTAACCTTCAAAGTCCCTCCTCCCAGAGAAGCATCTTCCCTCATTCCCATCCTCACAAAATCACCCAAGATCCCGATCCTCTGGGCGACCCATCCGCTCCTCACCCGTTGACACCCCAGGTCACGGACAAATCCAACGACTCGCTCCAGCTCATACACTCGGTCCAGGTCCCCAAGAGGAGTGCGCAGCCCGGCAGCGCCCGCCTCTCGCTGCAGCGCCGCCTCCGCGGGGCTGCTGAATGTAGACTCCATAGCGGGAGGCAGCGGGGACCTCCCTCAATTAGCTTCAGGCCCCGCCTTCTCAAAAACGGCCCTCATAGTGTCGCTTGGTGGGCGGGCGGGGGAGGGGGTGGGGAGAGGGAGTGGGGCGGAGGGAGTGGTGTCGGGGGGGAGTCAGTCAGCCCGCAGCCTTTGGGCCAGGACCCGACCCATCCGAACTCCCGTTTCTCCGCTACACGTGGGCCTCCCAGGGAGATTACTTCCGGGTGCTTGAGGCGGGGCTGATGGCAACTTCACCCATCTAAAAATCAGCATGGCTCCCGCCCTCCAGCCCACACAGAACCAATAGTCGGCCTCCCAGCCCGAAGCCAATCGGAAGTGGCTCAGAGGAGGCGCGGAGCCTTGTGGGTGTTGCAGTTCTCCTGGCCCACCTCTCCGGGCGCTGGTCTTCCGGTTCAGCCGCCAAGCGCCCTCAGAGACACCGACTCCCTGAAAATAACTACTCCAGTTTGAGCAGTTCCTATCCGCCTACACTGTTAAGCACTTCCCCTGCACTCTCAGCTGGGAGGTGATAGATAATTAGGCATTGCATAATTTTTAAATTAGGTACCAAACTGCCTGGGTTTCAATATTGCGCTCTGCCCCTTACTAATGACTGAGGCTCTTAGTTACTCAACGTCTTTAATGGCTGTTTCCTCATCTGCAGAATGGGACTTGTAACAATAGTACTTCTAATAGGATTGCTGGGGCAAATTAATTTAGATATAAAACTTCATAAAGTAGTCCTTTGCATAGCACATGTACTGGAAGAATCCACTACTATCCTCACGGCAGTCTCAATCAAGCAAACACTGAGCACTAATTGTTCACCAGGTACTACAGAGTTCAGTCTTTGGAGTAAGAGCTGTCGCATTTTGCAGATGAGGAAACGGAGGCTCAAAGAGGCTAACTGCCTAATAAGATACAGCAAATCAGTGGCACCATCTGTACCCAGGTCTGATTTCAGAAGCTGTTCCTTAGACCCCTCATTCTCCCAGGTTATATATGCTACATTGGATCATGGCAGCAGGGAGGAAGACACTCGGGTGCTATGTCGTAGGAGAAAAGGACAGAAAGTATGTGAAACATCTCTACATACTCCAGAAGTGAAAAATCAAGAGTAAGGTGAGAATGGGATGGAGGAGGGGTAAGGGAAAGGGGACAGAGTGATCTCAGGGGATGACATGAAAGGGGGGCTGATGCTGGCTGGTGTGGGAAGAGATTGAATGATGAAGAATGGAGGACACAGAATTTGCGCAGAGGTTGGGAAAAGAACAGGAGAAAAAGTGAGACAATCGTGGGAGTAACCAGTTCTCCTAACACTTCCAAGGAGACTCATGGCTTAGGGCTGGGAGTCAGGAGAACCCAATCCTGCTCTTGCGATCTTACTGAGGGGATGGCTGGGGTGCCCGAGAGGCAGCCAGGGTGGAACTATGGCTGAGACAGAAAGGGAGGGAACCCTGCTAAGGGAGGAGAGCAACAGCAGGCCGGGAGCTGTCCTTGGTCCTGACCAAACCCTGACCATCACGTGCTGGTCAGGTACCACAGAGTTGGGGAGCTATGGGTTTGCAGACAACACTAGGGCCTGCCTTCCTCTTCCTCTGGGGTCCACTATATCTCCTCCCCCACATACTCAGCCCCACTTTCTATACCTCTTCTCAACCAAGTGCAAGTCTGGGTGCCTCAATAACCCCACACAAGAAACACACCCTGGAATTCAAAGCCACTCTCCATTTCTTCCCTCCCAAATGAGCCCAGCCTCACCTCACTGCCAGCCCAAGGCCCCAAGTCCTCTACCTAGGAAGCCTCCCATTCCCTTCAGAAATGAAACTTCCTTCATGCAGCCTTCCTCATTGGTCCCATTCTCCCAGCTTAGTTAGCATGGTAGCTATGGACTAGATCAGCTTTTGTTCAGACAGAACAAGGCATGGCAGAATTAGGGGCCTAGTACTCAGCACTGTTGATTAAGTAAATGTATGCATGCATAAACGTTGGGACTAATTTAATGGGGGGGCGTTGCTGACACTACTGCAGTCCCCACCTACCCCAAGGGAATCCGCAGTATCTGGAATGGCTCCAGCCTAGGCGGCTTGGCTATAGCAGTGCCCCTTCCACCCCAGGAGCGAGAGGTTGGCCCCACCACACCCTACCAAGGCCTAGGTCCAAGCATCCTCCCATCCTTCCCCCAGGTCTTCTGAGGTCGCCCAGTTAGGCGGTGGTGGCAGTGGAAAGGAAGCAGAGACAGCAGTGCAGTGAAGGTTCAAGTTTACTCTCTGGGGATAGGAAGGGGTGAGGAGGAGGTGTGGGTGGGACGGGGGCGCCCCTCAGTAGTCAGCTGTGTAATCTGTGCCATGTAGCCCCCGGCACAGCAGTGTGAACTCTTTCACCATCTCCTTCACCCGCCTCTTGTTTACTCGCTCGCTGAAGAAGAGAAGGGAGAGCAAGTTAGCAGCATCCACCACGCCTCCTCTGCCCCCTGACCCGAGCCCAGGCCCTGCCAGCTCTGCTCACCGAAGGATCTGTTGGCTGAAGGTGTCCTTCTGTTCAGGGCTGAGGCGGGCAGAGGGAAAACCAGGTGACTGAAGTGCCTCCTTGATCCACACGCTCAGGAGGCTGAAGCAGTGTTTGTTCAGAGCAAATAGGATGTCGGCAAAGCAGTCCATGAGGCTGCGGGAGGCCTGGCCCCCAATGGCCTGAGGGAGACGGGTTCTCAGCACACCAGGGCCTTGCCCCTTCTGCAGCAAGGTGCCTAGCCACACCCACCCACTCCCGGACAGTTCCTCAGCCAAAGTGCATATGACAGGTGAGCGCTGCTTTTCAGGAGCCAGCTGATCCTCACAGAAACCCAACAACTTCCAGCCACTGACTTGACAGAGAAACAAGAGCTTAGGGAACCAAGGCTCAAGCTCCCCAGGAAGGCAGCTGCCCCAACAGTGAGGGCCACCCAACCCCCATCAAACCCCCCACACCTGGCTCCATCTCACCTCCAGCACTGCTATGAGCAGCATACGGCCATCCTCCTGTACCACCTTTCCCACAGGTTCTACTTCCCCACACCGAGGCAGCAGCTCTGTCTACAGAGGATGGAGAGGCCCGTCAGCCCCAGCTCTTTCTCCTGTCCCCTTGGAGACAAGACCTGCACACCACACCCCTACCCTCTAGAGTCCTGGGCAGGGTGTGCTAGGCATAGGGGTGGTGGGGGGTTAGGGGTCAGCACGGGACTCACAAAGAAGCCACAGGAGGCCTTGACAGTAGGTGCTTCGGGGAACTTGAGGGCCAGCACAGCTGTGGGAGAGGCAGAGGCAGATCAGATGGGTGTCAAGGATCCTCCCGAAGGGGCCCCAGGCCCACCTGTCCACCTGGCCCCACTTACCACACTGGAACACAGCTTTGACATCCAATCGTTCACACAGGAACAAATCTGGCTTCCGCTTCAGAGCCTGCAGGAGGTGGAGCTGGTAAGCCCACCCCAGCCAACTCCAAGAACCATCCCCCCACTCACCTGCCACCCAGACCCCAAGTTCACACACCGCAAGTAGAGGCTGTCAACACCAGCCCCCCAGCCGTCTCTGGGGGACCCAGACCACTCCAGAGCTCAGTAGGTCAGGAGGGGAGCAGCCAAGGGATGCTATGTACATGTATGTGTACATGAACGCACAGGTATATGAGAGAGGTTGGGAGTCATATGCAAAAGTTTGGGTCCCAAGTCACCCCTAATCAAACACCTCACTCCCCACCTCCCACCATCAGGGCCAGACCTCCTGCAGGCTCCAGGTTGCCAGCAGTGACTTCACTCTGATTCACAGAGGCAGTTGAGGCCCCCTGGATTTGTTAACAGGGCAGCAGGAAGAAGAGATGGCAGCTGGACATGGAGCCCAGTCTAAGAGCCCCCCTCCTACGTCCCGCCTGCATTCCTCAGACACTCTCCAGCTTAGGAAGAGGAAAAGCAGGGCAGGAGCCTGGGAGCCACAGCCCCGCCTTTCACCCAGGATACCCTGTGTCCAGGCCCTTCTCCTCTATACCCAGCCCAGGAGCCAGGGCTGCCATGTCAGGGGAAGTGGACAGAGTATAGGGGCCGAGAGCCCACCCCAAGTGGTACCAGGGCATGACTGGTACATCCTCAGGTCACAGGAGATGCTCTGCACAGCTCCCACAGTCATCAAGCACTGCTGTTCCCCAGTAGCCCCCCAATGCGTACCACATCGACCCCTAACCCTTCAGTCCTCACATACCTTCCACTCCCCCATGTTTACTCTTGTGCACACAGCCCCACATGCACCCTCACTTGAAACGCCCTACTGACCCTCTATCACACACCTCTATCACATCCCTTGTACACACCACTCTCCCACATTTTGCTACACACCCTCACTACATATTCACATCCCACCCCCCCCACATCCCCAAACCATGTCCACACGCCCACACCCTCGTTCCACCCGGTTTCCCAGCACGTGCACTCTCCCCACGCACAGGCACAAATACATACTCAAACGCCCTCACCCCAAAGATGCACCCTCATGGATACCCTCACACACGTCCACCCAGGCCAAGGACACACCGCCCATTCCCACTCCTCCTGTGCCCCCTCCACTAGACTGTAAGTTCTAAGAGAGTAAGAACTGTGGCTGCTTTTGCTCACCGTTATATTCTCAGCACCTAGCAGACTACCGAGCACGTATTAAACACTCAAAATATATTTGTGCAGTGATTAAGCAAAGAAACACATCATTTACCACAACCCATGGGAACCCCCAACTCACAGGAACTTTCTGACACACAGAACCTCCCATCATACTAACCCCACATTCCCACAGCCCGACACATATATCTTCTCAAACATACAACCCCTAATACAGACACACCACTACCGTACTTACGCCTAACCCTCCATAACACGCACTCCCACAGCCCAACACACACGCCTCCAACACACCTCCATATTCAAACTCCATCAATGCCTAACGCACGTCAACACACAACACGCAACAATGCCCAGGCCCGCACTTCAACTACACACTTATCCCGACACTCAACACAATACACGTACTACTTACGGCAGCCACGTGATTTCTGCTCCCTTCCCAAACCAAACTCAAAACATACAAGTAAGGTCTGACACACTTACACACCAGACACATCTCACAATGAAGCCAGCACCCCACCTCCCAGCAGCAGCAGGATCTGTCTGACAGCCCAGCGACAGCCAAGCTCTGGGCTCCACCGCAGCACATTCAGCTCGGCCCCTCCCTTGGAGCTCCTCCCAGCCTACCTCTCGAGAGCAGGCTGGGGGCACTGAGGCAGGCAGTTCCCGGCAGGAGCACGGGGACAATGAACCCCAGGCCCTTCAACTCCGGTCCTGCCCCTGAACTCCTCGGCCACCCCAGCCCCACAGGAGCTGCTGGGCACAGTTACCACCCCCTCCCTTCCCCACCCGCCAGGCCAGCCCAGCTCCCTCCCTTCGGGATCAGCCTCTCCCTGGTCTCTGTGGAGGACTGAGCTAGTTGAGGCAAAGGGGCACTAAAGGAGGATGTTGGGTTGTCAACTTCCACGGAAACAGATGAAGAAACTCTATTCAACTGAACAGAAAAAAAAAATTTGTCAACAGAAAGCTAAAAATAGGCTTAAATTGAATTTCAACATAAGAGAAAGAGAAAGAGAGAGAACAGAACGTGAATGAATAAAACTAAAACACACCTGTGCCAGGAGTTGCATAAATGAATCAACAATATCAGGATGATCCCTGGGCCCTAAAATATAATAAAGATGGAACTTAAGAAAAAATTATACAAACAGCAACTCAACCTCATATAGTTATGTGGGACTGAGAGCCTGCAGGGAGACAGCGTGGGGGCACATGAGCAGCAGGAAGCAAGATAAAGAAACAAAACATACAAAAACCATGAACTGGGAGAAGCCCAACAGAAAGAGACGGCAAAGTGAAGGACGGTCTGCCCCAGCTCCCTCCCGAGGGGCCTTCCACCTACTCCCCGCTCCTCCTCAGGTCAGTCCCCAAGTGACCCTGCGATGCTCGAGCAACGCTGGCCACCATGTAGCTGGACAAACAGCCCCCAGACTCTTGCTGTGGCCTCTGGCACGCTGCAGTGGCCCTACACTGCTTCCTAGCACATACCTCCCCATCACTAGCCATCAAAGAGGAGGGCAGGGCTGGTGGGAGGTCGGTCCTTGGTACTGCCTTTGGAGGCCTGGCTGAAGGCCCTGGAAAGGGCCGTGTATCATGGTCTGAGCAGGCGCCCCCTCCCTTCCATGGCCTTAGGGCTCTTGGTTTAGCCAAAGAAAGGAATCTGTTGGGTTCTCTTAAACCAGAAGACTCCTTCTTGGGTACTGCAGTGCCCCATATGCTGTGGGGATGGCCAGGCAAGCCACTGCAAGGCCTAGGGGAGGGAACTGCATCATGAGGCCAAAAATGAGAACCCCACCCACAAAGCCCCTCCACATGGACACAGACCCAGCAGAGAGCCAGGCTCAGGGCTGACCACCAGCTCCCACCATCTGGACGCACGAGGAAAGAGGGAAACCAGTCACCCCACGGTGTGGTGGGAGGGCAGAGCCCGAGGAAAGTACGGCAAGGCTGGGACAGCATAGCAGGTGAGGGGACCATCCTGTCCTGTAAGACAACCAACAAGCCCAACAGACAGGATGTTGGACACTACTCTGCTTCCAGTTCTGAGGACACCTGCGGCACGGACGAGGCGTGCGCCTGGAGGTCCCGCCCGCCGCTCCACTCTCAGGAGGAGGTGCTGCGGGAACCCCTGCCTGAGACACCACTAAGCAGCTGTGTGATCTTGCGCAAGCCACAGACGCTCGGTTTCCCCGACTGTCAAGTTGATAATAATCTCTCCCCTGCTTCCTTCGGGCTGTGAGGAGCCACTGATAAAGCACGTCCCTTCCACATCTGCACCCCAAGTTACTCAAGTCTTGGAAAACGAAGCCCGGTGTGCCCCATGCCTGGGTCGCCCTGCAGACAGCAGGTCTGGCGTTCGGCAGCCACCCTGCTAGAGGTGGGCCGGACAGTGAGGAAGAAAGGCTCCAAGGGCAAGGAGCCCTCGTCCTCCTTTCTTCAACAGCGTCTGGTGCCTACTCTATGCTGGCCTTGTTCTGACGGACGCAGAGGGAAGAGAGCCAAGCCTGCCCTTGAGGAGCTTAGTCCAGGGAGAGAGACAGACATGGGAGCTGCTTACTGAGTGTGATCAGTGCTGTATCAGCAGTGCATGCCCGATGCAGTTTTGGCACAAGGTCAGAAGCACCCAGCTCTGCCTCAGAGGAGCTTCCGAGGACTGATGCATGGGTAAGGCAGGGAGGGGCGAGAGCTCACCCAGTAAAGGGCACAGGGCAATCCAGGCAGAGGAGCAAGGCATAGGGATCAAACGGGACACAGTGAGGAAAAATCAGGATGGCTGAACTGCTGGAGCCATTCAGGAATGGACGTTGAGAAGTAGGCAGGAGCTATATCATGTGGAGGGCAGTGGGACGATGACCCACAGTGATGGGGAGCAACAGAAGGGCTTTAAGCCAGGGAGGGAAAATGCTCAGATTTGTGTCTTATAAAAAATATTACAGCTGCATGGTGCAGAATGAATTGGAGAAGGGCAGATGTCAGGGAAACCAGTTAGAAGATTGCTGAGCTGATCCAGATGGCACCGTACACTGGAGCAGTGGCCGTAGAGGGTGGGGAGAAGTGGGCAGGCTGAAGGACCACCACGACTTGTCCCCAGCTGGATACGAGGAGGGGGAGAGGTGGCGCTGAGGATGACCACATCCGGGTTTCTGGCTCAGGTTTCTCCCCACTTTGGAAACTACCCATGGCCCACCAGAGCAGAGGCCAGCATCATGGGACCAGACACCGAGGACAGAAGCAGAGAGTGCTCTAGCTCCAGCTGAGACTCCTGGTGAGCCTCAAACCTGTGACCACAAATCCAGGCAAAACTCAGGAGGCTGGAGGAACAACACTGTTTCCTTTCTGAGTGAGAAGCCTGGGTTAGGCAGCAGGGGAAGCCTGGAGCCCCCTGCTCCCAACTTCTCTCAGGCAGAGGGCCGCAGTGAATGGGGCACTGGGACCACAACCAAAGGATTTTGGCCTAGAAAGGAATAAGTCTCAATGTAGGGAAAGGAACCAGCAATCACTGAGTACATCGTGTGCAAAAACCCCAAGCCAGGAGCCCAAAAGATGCTACTTTAATACCTGTAACAATCCTATCGAGTATCTGAAAATCTCCATTTCACAGATATGGGAATGAAGGCTCTGAAAAGGTAAGTGACTTGCCCAAGGTCACACAACTAGTTGGTGGTGATGAGCTTAGAATCTAGGTCTATCTGACTTCGAAGCCACGCTCTCTCCACTTTTCATTCTATCCCAAAGGAAATGGAGTCAGCCTGGTGCCCCAAGTCCCTCAGAGCTTCCAGCCCCATCTTCCCCCACATCCAGACTGGCCCTGAGTCCAGCAGGCCAGTAGAAGACATCATTCACTCTCTTGTCCACTATCTGTAAGGTGACAATTGTGCTGTGCTTGATCCCGTTAGTTTCCCATCAAGTCCCAGGTGCAACTCAGGGGAGAGGAGAACAGAGTGGGTAGCTTTGGCTCCCCAGTTGGGGAAGCAGAGGCAGTGGCAGTGGCGGCAGCAGCAGAGACCCTGGTCAGGACCTACCTTGCTGGAAGAGGGTGAGTGTGACGGAGGTGACGAGCAGGAAGAGGGCCTCGATTGGGGGAAAGTGGGCAGGCTCATGAGCAAAGATGTGGACCAGCTACAACAAAGCAGGGAATGCCGGTCAGCTGAGGCCCTGGCCCACCAGCACAGGCCAACATCCCTGGGATGCAGGTGAGAACCCCTGCCAGAGAAGCCATCCACCCCACTCCACCCACCCGCCCAACCCCTGCGTCAGATCTCTGCCTGGGATGACATCCCAAACACTGCTGCATCCACCAGAAGGCCCACCTGTCGAGTGAGGTCAAGAGCGGAGGCCTGAGGGATGGTGCTGTACATCCGACCCAGCATCTCACACAGCTGTGGCACCATGGGGGCAAAGTCGTCCAGCAGCGTCTTAACTGACTTCTCGAAGATAGCGCACACCGCCTGGGAAGAAAGCAAAGGGGCCCTGGTCAGCAGGTCACCATTGGCTGGAGCAGAACTGAGGCCCTGCACAGAGGAGGCCTAAAAATGGGCCCTTACCTACAAGCCCTGCCTGGCTCTGCGAACCAAGGAAGGTAGGCAAGTCTGACCCTCACCCTGGAAGGCAGGAGGCCAAAAGGCCCTTCTCAGAGGGGCTGAGGATGGAAATTTGTAACTTAACTCTTGCTACTTACATCCTCACCATTGCCTTTCAGGGAGCAACAGTGGTGAGAAACTTCTGAAATGAACAGAACAAAAGCAGGTGTCTGATGCTAAAGTGGATCCCTGTCACTCAGCCCCAGCATCACAGTCCTGGGGCTGAGCACTTCTTGTGATGCTGGGAAGCTCTGAATGTCTTCCCCAGAGAATCCCTGTGTCTGTGGGGCAGGATTCATCTCCTTTACTTCCTCCAGGTCATCTCAAGCCGAGGTGGGGCGGCAACACCTTCTTCCTGCTCCACCTCTGAGCAAAGTCACCACAGGGGCTGATGGCAAGGGTCAGAACTCACCTCCACCACCTGGGCATCATTCAGCCATTTGCTCAGCACCTTCTGGATAAGCTGGAAGACCTGCTGCAGTACCACCACCACCTGAAGACAAAGGAAGAAGTGAGGTGCCCCCACTACCTCTCTCACCCACCCAAGAAGGACTACTCAGTAGCTGGAAGTAGGCCAGGAGTTCGAATCTATTGCCCCAGACTGCCCATTGAGGACTCAGTGCAAGGGACCCTGGGGGCAGGAATGCTTTGCTGAATCCCCATGAATGAAAGAGGATACCCTGAATTCTGGGGATCACCTTAGAGGAAGCCTCAAACTGCAAAGCAGGCATATTACAAGTGCTTCAAAAGATAACCTTTTAAAAAAGTCACTCCTTATCTACTTCTGCTCAGTAAAAGTATTTTAGTGCCAAATGCTTATGGGCTAGCCCCTTAAGAAGCAGAGATGCTGTCTCACCCAGATAGGCTTAGGGTAGAGAGCCCCAGGGGATGCGTAGATACGGGCAACTTATGGCGGAGCAGAGAGCAGCCTGAGGTCCTGGGAGGTGAGGGAAGGCAGGATGATGACTACCATAGGAGAAGGGGCTCTGTGGGAGGACAGTGGCCTCGGTTTGGTCTGGAGCCAAAAGGGTAACTGAAACTGGGGTGGGGAGTTGAGTACAGAGACCAGGATACTGTGGCTTCCTTTTCTCCAGGAGAAACCCTGGAGGGGATACTTGGAACAATGACCAAGGCAGTCCCTCACATCTGTACAGAGCTTTATGGTATGCAAAGTACTTTCAATCAAGACCACCCCGGCTGTTCAGCACAGTTCTATGAGATGAGCACCGGATATCTTTTTTTTTTTAGCACCAGATATCTTGATGTTCATAGTTTTGAATGGGAAGCTGAGGCTTGCCCCAGACCAAACAGCTTGTAAGTGGTCATCCCAATCCCTTTTGTGCCCGAGCCTACTGCAGTACTTATCACACTGCTCTGTGACAATCTGTTTACATGTATTTCTTCTAGACTAGGAGCAACTCAAAGGCAAGAACTATTACACGTGGAGTGCCCGTAGGGGACAGCGAATGCTGAAGTAGAAGGCCTCACAGAGTTGGAGGTTAAACAAGGGTCCAAAATTACATCACTTTGGGGCTGTAGGATAATGTCGGTGTCCCCCATGGGGAGAAGGAAACACTATACCACCACTCCAGGTGGGGAGGACAAAGACAACATCACCCACAGGACTGAGACAATGACATCACTCCCTACAGAGTAAGGGGCAATGGTAGGGTCATTCACAGGGTCAGAGGACCAAATGCATCATGCCCCATGGGGCCAGGGACACAATGACAATATTACCCGTAGAGTTCAGGGGTGACTATGACATTACCACAGGGTTGGGGGGGCAATAGCAATGACAACATCACCCACAGGGTTGGGTCCCTGCGGCACTGGCAGCTTCCGGAGCTCAGAGCCTTCATGATCATCTTCATGATGACTGACGTCCAGCGTGGTGAAGAGGTTGGAGAGAAGCCCCAAGATGTGGACAATGGCCAGCTTGTTGGAGGGATTAGGCTACAGGGAGAAGGGAACCAAGCTCTGGGTCTCCCAGCCCTGACTGCCAGCTCAAGCCCCACCCCTCAGCAGTCACAGCCAACACGAAGGGAAGTCCCATAGTCCCACTGCTGCTCCCCAGCCACATGCACGCACACACTCACACACGCATGCACGCGCACACGCGCGCGCGCGCACACCAGCTCACTCACTATCTCCTCCGCCAGCTTCTCCAGCTGCTGGATATATGGTGAGATGAGCGAGTGCAGGTTTTTAAGGATCTCCTCCACTTGCAGGGCCGACAGCAGGAAGCCCAGTGCCTGCATCAGCCACATGCACTGGCTCGTCTGTGGGGCAGAACATCGAGGGTCAGTCCCAGACACACCTGGTTGTGGGTGGGAAGAATGAACCTCTTGGGGAAGGTTCTGAGAACAGAGAATAAGGCGCAAAGGCAGAAGATGGGATTTCTACAGCTCCCCACAATACCCCAAGGAGCCCCTTAGAAACTTTTGAACTCACCTTATGGATCTGTTTCATCAGCACATCCTGGGGAAAAAAAGAAGGAATATGGTGTCAGCACAGGGCAGAGTGTGCCCTGAGGCCCAGCTACACACCCAGGGCCCCCGCGTACCTGGGAGACAGCCACGATGTTGGCAGCATAGGGCGGCAGGTCATACTTGCATTCTCGGCAGATCTTCTTGAGGGTGGACACAGAAGAGATAGAGAGCTCAGGATTGCCTAGGGCATGCAGTACTAAGGGTAGAACGCTGTTGATCATGACGGGGTGGTCAGCCAGCCATTCAGACAGAGCTCCTGGGGGAAGAAGGGAGAAGGCAAGACATCTGAGGCAGGCCAGGCTGGCTGTGTACCATGTCCCTGTGAGGCAGGCAGAGCTCCTGGCAGGGTGGAGTTGCAGGCCCTGTATGGAGCACTGCTCATTCAGAGGACTGAATGGGCAAACATGCACGCACATGCTCAAACATGAGCCTTACACCTGAGAAGCAGGAAGGAGTTATGCAGTAGAGGCCCAGTGCTGCTATTTCAGTGACAGTGAACTACCCTCACTGAACTGCAGCTCAGTGCACTGTAGAAAGGACCCCTAGACATGCCAGGACAGTCAGTTGGCTGCAGTTCTGATTGTGTGCGTGGGCATGTATGTCTCCCACTTTGGATAGGACCCAGCAAGCTGGCTGTGGCTGGGGATGTGTGCCTTGGCTCTGGGAATGTGCTCATGGGTGTGTGCCAGGTCTCACCAATGGTGAACATGACAGTGTCCGCCAGCTGCACATTACTGATGCTGATCCGTGGGATGAGGCCAATGAGCCCGGGCACCACATCAGAATAGTTGACATCGATGGTCTCCGCGATGGACTGGAAGCCATAGAGCAGGGCCTCTGTGTGCTGGGAAAAGAGGATGCCACTGGCTTGGCTCAGGAGGAGGGTGCAACAGGTCTGGGAGGGCTGAGGGAATCAGGCGGGGGAGGTACCTGCCAGGAGTAGGGCTCCTCTGAGCTGGTAAGCAAACGGCCCAGCTTGTCATAGAGGTTGCTGAGCAGCTCGGCCCCCAGCATCTCATAGACATACATGAGTGTATCTGAGATGTCCACCCTGAGAAGCAGATAAAGGCCTTATACACCACCTGGCTGCTTCCCCCAAGCCCAGGAGCCCACCCCAGTTCCCTCAGAGCCCTGCCAAAGTGCCTATAGAGAAAGGAGGCCCAGGATTCAGGGAGCCTGGCCTTGGGCCCCTCCCCTCATTGCCTTCATTATTTCAGGACTCCCTTTAGAGCTAGGATTGGCCTGCTACCATCACCTGTAAATTCGGAACTGCTCCTTCTCATCTGAGGACCAGAATCCATATTCTTCATCAGAAGGGAACTGGGCCTTGTGCAGAAGCACATCTACCAGCTGGAAGTAGACCGGCCGGTATACCTGCTGGTACACAGCCTGCTTCTCTGCCTCAAAGGACAGAATGTCATCCTGAGAGAGCCAGGGAGGAGAGTTAGCCAGAGAAGCCCCTGATTCACCTTCTTCCATCATGGCCCAGTCCTACTGAAGGTCACATGACACACCTGCAGCGTGTACCAGAAGGTGAGGGTCAGGGAGCTGGTGGTCTCATTGACAGGGAAGTGGCCAGGGATGCCCGTGCAGAACATGATCATGTTGACAAGGGCCAGAAAGCTCTGCCAGTGCTCCACTTGGTCCAGCAAGGCCCTGGGAGGGAGGAGACATAGGGAGGTCATTCCGCCTCCCCCACTTCTTAGAGGGCCCTACTATCCCACCCCCAGCTGCCCCTCTCCTCACCGGGAGTGGTTCTCGCCCAGGGCCACAGCAATGCGACAGATGCCGTGGGAGGTCTCCATGTCCCCATTCTGCACTGCCTGTCGCAGTTGATCCTGCAGTCCCAGTACCAGTGGGATGAGTTTCAGGAGTGTGTTCACATACCTGGAGGCATAAGGTGAGGAGACCCATCATAGCTGTCTGCCCATCCCCCACCAGCTTTAAGAGAAAGGCACAATTTCCCTGTCATCCATCAAAGCCCCCCTTCCTTCCCACATCAAACCCAAAGTGAAAAAGAGGTCAGGGCCTACACGGCAGGTTTGATGCTGCCCAATTTGAGAAGAACCTTAGGTCAGAGACTTCCAGAAGAATTCTGGGAAGGAAGTACGAGAAGGTAAGTGTTATGGGTGGACTTGTGTCCTCCAGTTAGACTCAGAGTTGATGCTGAAATGGGTTAAGACTTTTGGGGAGGTTGGGATGAGGTGAATGCGTTTTGCATGCGGGAAGGACATAAATTTTGGGGGACCAGAGAACAGACTGTTATGGATTGAATTGTGTCCCCCCCCCCAGAAAGATGTGTTAAAGCCCTAACCTCCAGTACCTCAGAATGTGACCTGATTTGGAAATAGGGTCATTGTAGATTAGAACACAGAGTAGGGGGTGGCCCTAATACAATATGACTGGTGTTCTTAAAAGACATTCATGTGAAGACAGAGACGTACAGGGAGAATGACATATGATGACAAAGGCAGAGGCTGGAATTATGCAGCTGCAAGCCGAGCGGAACACCAAAGATTGCCAGCAAAGCACCAGAAGCTAGGAGGTGGCAAGGAAGGATTCTCCCACAGGTTTCAGACGGAGCTGACACCTTGATTTCAGACCTCTAGCCTCCACAACTGTGAGACAATAAATTTCTGTTGTGTGTGCCAGTGTGTGGCACTTTATTATGGCAACTCTAGGAAACTAATACACTCAGTGTCAGGGGAGACCGAACGAGGGTGGGAGACAGAAGAGGTAACACAGGCTAGGAGTCCCGTTAAAGACTTTAGAAGGCAGCAACAATCCTGAGAGCATCAACCTCCACCTTCCACTCCACCCCCTACCACCAAATCCTAACTCCTAAGGACTCTGGTGGCAATAAGGAAGGGAGAGAAGTAGATGATGAACTCAGAGGGAGCTTAGAGGCAAAACAGGGATATGAGGATGGGGAAGAGTCAAGAACAACTCTCCTTGGTAGAGGTATTTACTGAGACCTGGAGGAGCGGGTAGAGGGGAACAGTAATAAATTTAATGGGAGGCCAGAAGGTGGTAAGTTCAGTGTTAGGCACATTGAATCAGAGGTACCTGGTGAGATAGGCAGGTAGAAGTGTCCAGAGAGTTGGAGATAAAAACCTGAAGCCCGATGGAGAGGTTTGAGCAAGAGACATAGATTTTGGAAACATCAGCAAACGGCAATGGGAGCACATGAGAATTGCCCAAGAAGAAAGTGTTGAATGAGAGAAAAGAGCACAATGATGCCTAAAGAAGCAGCAGAGGAAGCAGAGTATACAAAGGAGCCTGAGAGGAGGCTAGCTCCATTCCCAGAAACCTGCTTTGTGGAGATGAGACTAAGCAGAGAAGTGATACTCTCAGGGGGGGATCCCTCTGCTGTCAATCATAGAGTCACCATAGCAATCTATGGAGGGGAGGGGTTACTGAGGGTCCAGAAGGAGTTCTATCTGGACTTGCCCCAAGCAGGTTGTTCGGAGGTAGCCCCATAACCTTAGGTGGAGGATGAGAAGGACAAGAGGCAACCAGTCCAGGATGTTGGCTTTCTCCACATCCTGGTTCTGGTGGGACAAGACGTCCCTACCAGGGTACCCACAGCCCAGAGACAGCTCCAGAGGGTGCTGCCTGGAGACAGTGGGGATAGCTTCAGTCTCATGGCCCTGACACAGGCTGCACCACAAGACAATGGGCACCTTCAGACCAGACTCTGGCACAATGAGTAGGGGCAGGGCCAAGGCCATGGCCCGCAAACTCCCCAGTAGCTGAGACAGGGGCAGGAGGTAGTGCCCTACCCTCACAGCATCCCCACTGTATTCCAAGGTTCCCTCACACCTTCAAAATTCATGTACACGGTAGGTACTCAATGAAAGTTCTTAATTTGTCTCATCTATACCTCATAATAGGATAAATCAAAGAGTAGAGCCCAGTAGAGCTCAGAGTATTACTCAAGGTCACAGAACAAATTAGAGACAGATTCCAGGCTAAGACAGCTCCTTACACAGCTATAGATCTGCTTCTGTTTCAAGGCCCAACCTGAATTTCCCCAAAGGATCTATGGAGATCTCAGCCCACATCTCAAGTTCTAACTGATGGGAGCCCCCAAGAGCCTGTCTAATTCACCTTCTTTCCCTTCCCCAGTCCCCAGTGAAAAGCTTTTCCAGGATTAAAAACAAATCTCAGGAAAAAAATTTTGTTTCTCAAAGGAGAGAGAGCCAGGCAAGCAGCAGCAGCTGTGGAGGGCTGGGAAAAGGGTAACCTGAGTGCGGGCTCAGCCAAGGGGAGCTGATGTCAGGACACCTGGGGAGGTAGTGGCTGGATGACCCAGAAGTCAAAGCCACTGAAGGTGACTTTCTCAAGCCAAAGCTAGGAAACAGACTAGACAGAGCAGGGCCCAACACTGACCCCAGGCTGGATGCAGCCCACCCATGGGGGAAACTCTTGCATAGATTTCCTACCACCTGGGCACCTGTGCCTGAGACCTGTGAGCAGACACGGGCCTGAGGCCTTGAGGCTTCTAGGTGTGGGGGAGGAAGATAGAGCGGATGTCTTTAAGCACCATGGCTGAGCCTGGGTTCAAAAGGCCTGGCTCCTGTTGGTCAGCTCGAGCTGCCGGGGCAGGGCTGCTGGGACTCCTTGCCTGCCACTCACAGAGAGCTCAGCCCAGACCTGCAATTAGAGCTCTGGGAGCAGAGTTGAGAAAATGGGGAGAGTTGCTAAGCAACCAAGGGGGCTGCAGCCAATGGGCGCTCAGGAGGCTATAGGTTCCCTCACTGGCTCCTTGCTCGCTCATTCGTTCAGAGGAGAAGAGGCATCAATTACCTACCAAAGCCCTCGAGACACTGGCTAGCCGAGTAAACCTAGGTGTATCCAAGGACACCCCACATCACCCACGCACTGGCCCTGCCAATTCCCCTCAGCCACCAACTGTCTGAGCCCAGCCAGCCAAGAAAGGCCTTGACCTGGGACTTGGTACCCACCTGAAGTTGGAAAACCAGAGAAGCCATGGGAAAGGGCTCGTACTAACTGCCAATGCAATAATGATACCAAATACTAGTCACTGCCGTTTACGGAGTATCCAGGAACCATGCTAAACCTTTCACAGACATTCTCTTATTTAATCCTCATACCAAAATATTCTCCACAGAATACCAGGGGCAGGCCCTGGGCACATTATCCTACTTAAACTCTGTAATATGATCACACCCATTTCACTGATGACAGAAACTGAGGCTTAAAAGTGGTTTGCCCAAGGTCTCAGATCTAGGAGGTGAACCCTCTGGGATTCAAACTCAGACATGACTAATGCCAAGGCTAGAACTATCAACCACTTTCCCAGGCCATCTCTTTCAGTGGTATCTTCCCCTCTGGTTCTGCCAAGCATTCCCAAAGCATCTTCTCTGAAATGTTAAGTGTCAGGCCTCCAGTCTTGCCCTGGCCAATCCAACTTATACCAAAAATGCCATCATGCCATTTTCTCTGCTTACAATCCTTTAATAGCTTTACATCATCCTCAGGATGAAGACCAAAATCTTAAGCCTGGCCAGCAAGGTCTTGCATGATCCGGGCCTGGATCTCCTACCAGTGGTCCTTATACTCTGCTGTCTAATCACACCTACTCACCAGGCTCTCTCACACCCTTCCCTTGCTCGGGCTCTTCCATCTGTCTGGAAGGTCCTCCCCATATCCATCCCCTCCATCTGGCTAACTGTTACACAGCCTTCAAAGCACAGCTCTATTGTCACCTTCTCTGGGAAGCCCTTAATAACCCTCAGACTGGGTTAAATGCCTCCTCTGGGTTCTGACAGCCACCCGCTCCCTCCATTAGAGCGTTCATCACATAGGCTCTACTTGCCCACCCAAGTGTCTACTAGATTGTGAGCTCCTATCTTGCAGAAATCAACCCATCTTTAGGCTCCCTGTGCTCAGCCCAGGGCCCCACACATAAACAGACGCTCAAGCAACACTTGCTGAAGAAGCAGCTCATTACACTCACCTTTTTTCGGTGAGTGTAATGTATGGTGGTGCTGCCCACCACAGGCCTTTGCACCTGCTGTAGCTCCCGAAGCCTGGAACACTCCCTCCCCTTCCAACCTCTCCCTACCCCACCCCCACCCCTCACCACTCAGGCAACTCCTACTTTTCATCCGTTCAAAAAATAATGAATGCTACCAAGTGCTGCCAGGCACAGTGTGACAAAATAAAATGACAGAGTGACTGTCCTCACAATGCTGAGAGACTAATGGGGAGACATACATTAATTTATAATGAAACTGCGTTATGGGCTAAGAAGGAAACACACTGGGAGCTCTGAGATAAAATAATAGAGACCAAACTGAGTCTTAAAAATCATGAGGACTTCCTTAAGGAAGCGAAGTTTCAGCTGAGGCAGCAGTGATATGACAAGTACATGTGATGGTTCAGAGGCTAGAGGGAGCCTGGGACACTCACAGAACTGAAGAGATTGTGTGAGAGTGAAGAAAGCAGGGAGCATGGTACGAGACAAGGCTGGGGACGCCATGTTGTGCAGTGCCCCTGTGAATCACGTTGAGGATTCTGAACTTTATCCTAAGAGCAGTGAGGACCCACTGGAGATTTCTGAGCAGAAAGGAAAGATTAGATCCTCATTTTTAAAGGATTGCTCTGGGTGCTGGCTGGGCAATGAAGGGTATAAGTGTGAAAACCAGGGGACTGGTGAGGAAGCCCCTCAGTATTCTGGGGAGAGAGGTGAGGACAGCTTACACCAGGGTGGTGGTAGTGGAAATGGAAAAAACAGATACACAGTATAGTCAGAAGCAGAACACCAGAACTTTGTGACTGCAAGATTGAGAGAAAGGGAAGGGAGAGTCAAATATTTTCATGGAATAATTCATTACATAGTTAGTTGTCTGATGTCTGTCTCCCTCTCTGAACCATAAGGACAGGGACCATGTCTTGTTTGGTTCCAGCATTGGACCTATTGCTAGCATAGGACCAAGCATGCAGTAGGCACTCAATTAGTGTTTACTGAACAAATGGATGGATGGATGCGTGGCTGGCCAAGCAGACTGTCCATCTCCGGAAGGAGGGGACTGGCTCACCTCTGGGCATCAGGCTGCGAGATGGCATTGACAATGGCCTCCACGCTGCTGTCGAAGAGCTCTGAGTCCTGCAGAGCAGCGAAGGCAGCCTGAATGAGCGCCTCACAGTCCTGCAGGGGCACCTCCAGCTGCACCCAGCTGGAAAAGCACTTGAGCACCTTCTGACGCACACAGCTGGGTGAGCTGGGCTGCTGCAGCAGCTGCTCCAGCAGCGGGAAGACAGCCCCACACTCCACTGCCAGGCTGGCCCGCACCAGGCTTTTGCGATACTGGGGCAGGCGGCTGGTCTGGAACTCCTCGGGCAGCACTGTCAGCAGCTCTAGCAGGGCCAGGCAGCGGCCCTGGCCATCCACTGGTGAGTCCTCAGCCTGGAAGAGCCGTACCATATCTGCCACAGCACACGGCCAAGCATCAGGCATCATGCTGAGAGCCAGCGAGGCCAGTGCCACGCACAGCCGAGTCAGCACAATCTTGGAGCCACTGGCAAAGCGGGTGATCTGGGTGAAGAGCTGTGCCTTTAGACTCTCATACTGGTCAGTGGGGATGTCACTCCAGTAGCGAGAGATCTTGATGTGCAGGGCACTGGCCCCAAAGTACTGGATCTCAGGCACCTTGTTGGGCTGCAGGAGCTGCCAGCTGAAGTGCCAGGCCTGTGGGGAGACCTGGGCCTGCATCAGCCACTTCTGAGCCAGGTTCTTGTTCTCAATGTTGGGGTCGTAGTAGAGCTGGTGCAGCGCCTGCAGGACAGCACAGGACTGAGCAGGTGCTGGCTACTCTGGATCCTGCCAGAGCCCAGAACAGAGGGCAGGACCTGGTCCTGCAAGACTGCTGCTCTCTCTTTCTGACTGGGGGGCTGAGCGGGAAGGGAGAGCTCAGGGCTCTGCAGTGTTTCCTGGGCCTGGAGTCCTGCCGATATCTTGAGTGTCTGAACTTTGCCCATACTCTACCATAATTTCTTCTCCTTATAGCAAAACATTACGGGTTCAGAAAATGAACTTCCACAGGAGAGCAGCAAAAGAGGAGGCTGAGTTCCCCAGAGGGGAAGCACCTGAAGTAAAGGGCAAGGCCCAGGTGGAAGGAATGGCTCCACAGGGAAGAAGCTAAACCTGAGAAGAGTATGAAACAGCCTGAGGGGCCCCCCAACCCTCCCAGGCACAGCTGCTCTCATCTACTCCAACAGCTCCATTTAGCTCCCCCAGGATCATCCCTAGGTCACTCCAGATGCTGGCACCAAAGCCATTGTGAAATCTGAGCAGGACTAAGGCTTTGCCAGGCAGCCCTAGGGCAGGGACAAACTGGAGAGGAGGGTGAGAACACTCCTCAGAGAGCACACGAGAGGGTCCAAAAAGCTGGTCCAGAGAAGTCTTGGCCTGCAGCCCTGGCAAACGCCTAGCCTGGGGCTTTCAACTAGCCAAATCCCCAGGGTCCCAATTCCATAAGGACTTCACACAGTAAGAAAACAGTGGTTTATCTCCCTGGTAGCACATGGAACAGTACGCCACCATGCCAACACTGCCCGGCCGCAGGGGGTGGAAGAGTGAGGCTAGGACTCTCACCCCCTAAGCAGGCTCCATCCAAGTAGACTTAGCCCTGTCTGTATCCCTGACAGCCAGTTATGGCCACTGTCCCTTGTTTGGACCCTCAGGGATGCGGAGGCAGGCAGAGAACAGAAGCAGAGAGACACATCCTCACTATTGGGTATGGTAAACGGGGCTCAAGAATAACAAACGAATATCTGCAACCATTCTCTGCTTTCCAGCAAGGTAGCCCCATCTCCCCATTCATCCCAGGGAAAATGCATTTCCGCATTCCAGGCCTCTGGGGGCAGAACCCAGAAAAGAAACAGAGAAGCAGTTCAAAAAAGAAGGACTGGGCAGTGGGGGAAACTGGGAGTGCCATGGCAGGAAGCCATGTGGGCAGGTGAGTAGGGAAGAACTCTGAAGCTGCCAGCAGGACCAGGCTCCTTGGACCCAGCACAAAACAAAGGGGGCCAACCCTACTCCTGCCTGCCCAGGAGTGGTCTGGCCTCCATCCAATAAAGGAAGGACCCTTCTCCAAGGAAGAGTGAAAACATAACCCAGATTGTTTTCGTTTCAGATTATTTTCTGAGCCCCTGGCTCAACAAAACAGGTCCAGGATGGCTCAATATCACTATGGTTTCTGGAGACTGAGCTGCAGGTCTCCCGGGTCCTTGGTTTCTTACTGCACTGCTCATGCCGTTTCCATGGAGCTGGAGAACAGCCAGTCTGGCTGGAAGTCTAAACCGTCAGCACCCTGGAAGGACCACCCCAAGACCCCAGAATATCCACAGAGGACCCATGTCTAAGGAAAGCCCAAAATAGCCTATTAAGACACCATTACATTGCTGTCCTGCCTGCCCGGAGAGACAGCAAATGCCAGGTGCTCTGGAGGCACCATCCCAACGGGCACCCAGCCCAAGCCTGGGCTCCGGCATTAGTGTCAGTCCCCAGAACTTCTGCTCTGTCACTGGAGTGCCCACCCCAGGGCCCTCATACCTTCTCCACGTTCTCCACAGTGAAGTCCAAGGCTGGTGCTGCTCCAGCCCCTGCAGCCCCCGGCTGCTCCTCCCGCCGCTCCATCTTTGCTCCCTCCCCAGCAGGGAGGTGGACCGTGACCTGTCTCCTGCCCCAGCCTCTTGGCTGCTGGCCCCCTGCTAGACTCCGGCTTCGGTGCCCAGGGGGTGGTGGGGTGACAGGGGGCCCAGGGCGAGCATGGCTGCCGAGGCCTCCCCACCTCGGTTGGCGGGGGGGCTTGCCAGAGGCCAAAAGGGATGCTCTTAGGAGGAGACCCACGGAGGGGGACTCCTAGGAGGAAGCCGTCAGTGAGGAGTTCGCAGGCAGGGGTCCTGGTGGTAGGTCAGGGCTCTGTCCCCAGAAGCTATGAGGAGGGAGTCAGGGGAGGAAGGCCTGAGGGAAACCAAGGCCCTGGCCCGTGAGGGGTCACAGGGTCGATGGCCTGTACCCACAACACCCTCTTCTGAGTGAGCTCTCGGGTCCTAGGAAGAGGTCACGGGGGTGGGAGGCTACGGGGGAAGAGAGCCCTTCGCGGGTTACGGAGGCGTCCAACGAAGCGCAGGGGGTACAGCTTCGCAAGTCTGGGGCGAAGAGTCCGTGGAGTTAAGAGGCAGGTCCCCACCGCTCGGCCTGGCCCGCGCTCTTCTCCGTGCCCGGCTCCGGCCCCTCTACCGTCGCTGCCTCCGCCCCACTGACTGACAGGCGAGTTGGCCCGGCCGGGACGGGGCGGGGACCTCAGAGAGGCGCGGGATGCCCCGAGCGCCTGTCCCCGGCACCGCCGACTCTGAGGCCGTACCCCCCAACCCGCTCCTGCCCTGGCCCGACTCGGCACGGCACAGCCGAGCACGGCCCGGCGGAACTGCGCAGAAACTCTCTCCGGGTCTTCGTTTCTGCCTGTCCTCCCGCCAGCCCGCGTGCTCCCGAGCAGGCGGCGGAGCGGCGCGCCGCTCGAGGCCCCCGCCGAGCCAAGGCCCCCGCCGCTGCGCACCCTGGGAAATGTAGTCCGGATTGCGCCCAGCGGGAGGGCGGCGCCTTGCGGCGGAGGCGGGGAGCACGTGGGCTCGGGACCCGCCGAGCCCCGCCAGCCGCAGGCCTACCGCGGCCAACAGGCACTCCAGGTCCGACCGGCGGGAGGCGCTGCGGGGCAGCCTCCTAGGAGGACGTGACTCAAGGGGCCGGTGGGTGGAGCTGGGAACCCAGGCTGGAGGATAAGGTACGTGTTGGTGGGGCGGGGGGAGGGGGTGCTGGGGGGGCAGAGGTTACTCCGGTGCTTCGCTGGCTGCACGACCTGGGGCCCAGGAAGGGGGCCGTCTGGGAAGGCGTCCGCACTACCCTGAGAATAAAGGGGGCTTGGCGCGCCTCAGGAATAAAAAACGATGGCTCTCGGGGCCACCCAATGAGCAACTGGGAAACCACATACCATGGACAGTGCTTGGAGAATTTCATCGGGTTCTTGGGAGCAACGTCTCTTTATGAGTAATTAAAATAAGAATAGCTCACATTTAAGTGCTAGGAACAGTACTTTACATACCTTAGGTCCAAATTCTTTTTTTTAAATTTATTTATATGTATTTTTTGGCTGCGTTGGGTCTTCGTTGCTGCGCCCAGGCTTCCTCTAGTTGCAGTGAGTGGGGGGCGGGGGGCCCTCTTCATTGCGGTGCACGAGCTTCTCATTGCAGTGGCTTCTCTTGTTGAGGAGCACTGGCTCTAGGTGCGCGGGCTTCAGTAGTTGTGGCACGCGGCCTCAGTAGTGGCTTGCAGGCTCTAGAGCGCAGGCTCAGTAGTTGTGGCGCACTGGCTTAGCTGCTCCAGGGCATGTGGGATCTTCCCAGACCAGGGATCGAACCCGTGTCCCCTACATTGGCAGGCAGATTGTTAACCACTGTGCCATCAGGGAAGTCCCCCTTAGGTCCAATTCTGTCAACAACTCTGTGGTGGGTATTTTCATTCACCATTTTCAGATGAGGAAACTGAAGTTGGGGAAAGTTGAGCTTATCTTGTCCCTGGGCACACAGCTAGGGTAGCAGAGATCAGCCACAGATCTGGTTGGCCACAGACCCCAGCAGTCTCTACCCCTTACTCCTCCACCTCACGTTTCATTAACATTTGCCAGCTTTCCCAGCAGGGAAAAAAAAAAAAAATCAAAAGGGAAAAGACCTCTGTACTCTGTGTTCAGTGGAGGAAGCTGGCATTGGCTATAGCCGCTGAGGCCTGAGAAGGTGGATGAAGGCTTCCCTGAGGAGGAGAAACTTGATCTGAGCTTGAAGAACACCGCGAGAGACTGGGGAGGAGGGAGCTTGATTATCTGGTAAGCATGAGCCCAGTGGGAATCTAGTCATTCAACAAATCTTTATTAAGAAAATGTTTGAGGGCTTCCCTGGTGGTGCAGTGGTTAAGAATCCACCTGTCAGTGCAGGGGACACGGGTTCGAGCCCTGGTCCGGGAAGATCCCACATGCCTTGGAGCAACTAAGCCCGTGCGCCACAACTGCTGAGCCTGCGCTCTAGAGCCCATGAGCCACAACTACTGAGCCCGCACGCCTAGAGCCCGTGACCCACAGCAAGAGAAGCCACCGCAGTGAGAAGCCCACGCAATGCAACAAAGAGTAGCCCCATTCGCCGCAACTAGAGAAAGCTCACGCTTAGTAACGAAGACCTAACGCAGCCAAAAATAAATAAGTAAATAATTTTTAAAATAAATAAATAAAAATAAAAAGAAAGCCCCCACACAGCAAAGACCGAATGCAGCCAAAAATAAATTAATTAATTTATAAAAAAAAAAGAAACTGTTTGAAGTATAGCTAGTAATTTGTGCTCGCTTTAAGGGGATGTCTGTGGGGGTGAGGAAGGGAGAAGGGATGAGGTTGGAAAGACAAGTTGGGAACAGTAGACTCAGTTGGGAACAGTTTACACTTTATCCTAAGTGCAATATGAAACCATCATGGGGTTTCAAGTGGGCAGTGATGATTGGATTTGCATTTTAGAAAAATATATCTATAGTGTGATACATTGAAGGGGAAAGAGTAGAGGCAGGGGGGATTTGGAAGGAGGAAACAGGAAGTCAAAATAAAGTAACTGATTCCAGGTCTGTGCATAGGGGTGTGAAATGTCTGGCCCTGATACTGGGATCTCATTGTGCAGGTGGGGGGATGGGGGGACGGTTAAGAGAACCAATTCTGGACTTAGGCCTATGGTCAAAACCTGTCTCTGCCTCTTTCTAGCCATAAGACCTTGACTTCTTCTGAAACTCACTTTATAAAAAACAAGAACAGTAATTCCTGCAGTGAAGGACAAGCTGTGATGGTGTATGACTAGGGTTTGGCCCAGAGGCCACAACTTTGTCAAAGTGAGTTTTCTCCCTGCTTCCAATCTAGGGCTTCTTCCTGGTGCCTGGGGGTTCCCCTGGCAGAGAAAGAAGCCAAGTCTCACCAACAGTGGCTCCTGAACATGCTTTATAAACTCACCTAGGACAGACAGATTGAAGTGAGCCCCAGGCAGGGTTGGGGGCATTTCTGGGTACCAGAGCAAAGGGGACTTCCAGGAGACATGGATGGCAATCCAGGATAGCTTAGAGCCAATTGGGGAATGAATCTTTGGGAACTAGTTACAGATGGGTTCTTCTCTCCTCTGAGAGATAAGAATAGGACATATAGGGGCCAGAACCTGTGACAACCCTGGGAGGGGGTCCCCAAATTCAGGAAAGTATTCCAAAGCCCAGGAGAGGAAGAGAAGGAGCTTCTGTTGGTCACCTGGAACCACTAGCAATCCATGTCCATGACAAATTAACCAGTTTGAAGTTTTTCAGCTTTCTAAAACAGTGTGAATTGAGGGCCCTCCTGTAGTTAAGAATTCTCAGGGGAGGTTGCCCCCTTTCCACTTAGTACTAAAGTTAATTGCAGGCAACTTCTTTGTAGTCCCCTGGTTTGAGGGAAAGAGGTTAGGAAAAGGAGGGGAAGGTTTATTTCTAGTTTGCCCTAAGTGTGGGCATAGTCCTTTGGGGTGCTGGCCTTATGGAGAATGTTCCAAGTAGACCCCCACCATAAGCTCATGGAGCCCTTACAAACCAATTCCCAGGTCCCCCAGGTAAGGAAAATGCCTTCAAGGTGAACACCAGCTACTGAGCTTTGCTTACTTTTGTAGTTTCCTGCATTCATTCATCCATCCATCCATTCACTCATTCATGCCTGAACATTTCTCATGTGTTTGCCAGCTCACGGACACATTAATCTTTAAAACTATATGTTTTGTCTAGTATTTTTAGTTGTTTTCAGCAAGAAGCTTAGCCTGAGTCTCTAGGCCACCATGTTGCCAGAAAACCCAACGGGCAGTTTCAGTCCTTATGTGACTTGATTTTTCTGCTGCATTTGGCCCCTTTGACCACTCCCTCCCTTTGTTCTGTTTTGTTGTTTTCCACCACTCTGGTCCCTCCCTTTTGGTCTCCTTCACAGGCTTGTCTCTCCTCCTCTCCCTGTTCCTTAAATGCTGGGTCTCCAGGCCTTAGCCTCTGCTTCTCCTCTTGTTCCTGCGTATCTCACCACTCCCTTGCCTTTGATCTGTGACTCCCACATCTCTCTGGTCCAGACTGTCCTGAGTTCCTGACCCTCAGACCCAGCTGCTGCCAGCCTCCTCGCCCTCTGAAGGTGTCACGGGCACCTCAAGTTGAACACATTACAAAACCCAACTTATGACTTCCCCCACACCTTACCCCCATCACAGGCTAAAAATACTACATCCCCTATATTTCTTACCAGTCACCCAGGCCGGACTCCTGGAAACTCTCCCTCTCATCAGGTCCTCACAGCCAGTTCATCACCGAGTCCTGTGGATCGTGCCTCACATCTCTCTGTCCTTCGGCACTGCTTCTGCCCTAGGTCAAGGTACTAGCATTTGTTGCCTGAACAGCCCTAACTGCTCCAGGTCTAACTGGTGCCCCCCTGCCTTGCCCCTTCCAGTCCAAACTAGATACAGCAGCCAGTAATTCATCTGAAACAAGTCTCTAGGCAGTCACACCTAAAATCCTTCAGTGGCTCTACCCGAGACCAAGTCCGAGCTCCCTGGTGTAGCACTCTGGGGCCTTTATGATCTGACTTTTGTCTTGATGAGGGTCCTCCCCCAATTCTACATGAAATTGCTGGCTCTTCCCTGCCTTTGTTCATGCTGCTGCCTCTGCTGAAGGCTGTGTGTCAGACAAGGACCCGTCAGGAGAAACCACACAGTAAGCACACAGGGACAGTTTAATATAAAAATCTTAAACTGTACTAGGGGATTGAAGGAATGAGGGGTTGGCTAGTAAGAAGCGAAGAGAACGCTAAAGAACACAGGAGTAGCAGAGTCCTAGGGCTGAGATAGAGCCCAAGGGAGAGGCCCTCACCTCCCACTCCTGCCCAAGGCTGAGTCCCGACCCTGCTGGAGAGGGCATGGCCAGTGAGAAGGGGGAGTTCAGAGCTAAGAAGCCATGAAGGCGATAAAGGACAACCAGTACAGGCCCAATGCCCCTTATCCACCTTGTGCAAATATTTCATTTTTCAAGGCCCAGTTCAAGTACCACCTCCTTCACAAGGACTTTCCTGGCTCTTCTGCCCCTTCCATCTGGGTAGAAATGATTCCTTTCCCTTTATGAGTATAGAATCCTCCTCGACCCTGACATACATAACTGTACCCTAGCCATCCTTCTACTGGGAGACTTAGGGTGGTTGATTGCATTTTCTGTTTACTTGTTTACCCCCACCTAGGGTTGCCAGAAAAAATCCAGGACACCCAGTTCAATTTGAATAGCAGATTAACATTTTTTGTATAAGTATATCCCAATTATTGCATGAGACATACTTTCTGAAACTCCAGTTTAACTGGATGTCCTGTTTTTATTTGCCAAACGGGCAGCCCTTCCCCCACCTCCACCTCCACCTGTGGTCTCCTTGATGGTAGAACATTTTTCTAGCTGACCTCAGAATCCCTATAACTGGCCCAAGGCACTACTGTTAGTGCTCAATTAATGTTAAAAGGTCACAGGGCTGAGAATGACTGGAGGGAGTTGAGGCTGGAGACAGAGACCAGTTAGGAGGATGAGCAATAAACCATTCCACAAATTAGGAAGACTTCAACAGAATAGCATTGGGAAGAGAGAAAGTGGGATGGGCTTGCAGGATCTAAGGATCTGAGAACTAATGGAAAAGGGAAGTGACAAAGCTCAGGGAGTCTAGGCTGTTGTCCAAGTTTCTGACTCGTGTCCCTGGATGGAGGTTGGAGGTTGTCTCTCACTTGGGAGGGAACCCTGGAGGAGGCTTAGAGGCTGGAGAGCAGGGAAGCTCATCGATGTGGGGCTTAGAGCAGGTAGAGAAGGGTGGAGAGAGCATCTGAAGGAATGAATGGAAGACATCTAGGGCAGGTAAGTTCAGTTTGAGGTTTCTGAGGCTACGCAGACAGAAGTATTGGAAATACAGACAGAGCTTAGGAGAAAGGTTAAGCTGGAGGTACAGTGAGCGCATCATTAGCCTGGAGGCGGTAACTGAAACCATGGGAGTTGGTGACATTGCTCAGGGACAGTAAGATGGGGAAGGAAGGTCTGTATCAGAGCCCTGACGAACACTTAAGAGGCAGAGAAAGGAAAAGGAACCCAAAAGGAGTTTGAGAATGAGCAGGGGTAGGAGAAAATCCAGGAGAGTATGGAATAGAGAGTCAAGAGAAGACAGGTGTTCCAAGAGGGCTGACAAAGTTGGGCGCCCCTGAGAGTCCAAAGGACTAAAGGCTGAGAAGTGGCCTGTGGGTTTAGTAATGATGAGGCCACTGGGGACCGCAGCAAGAGCTCTTTTAGTGAAGGAGAGGTGGAAGTCGATTAGATATTTATATATTTGTAATCACAGTGTCATTTTTTTATGCTGTGATATATTCAAGTGCGTTTAAATTGCAGAGGGAAAGAAGACATTCAGTAGAAAAAGGATGAAGCATAGGGAGGCTTGTACATAATGGAGACAGAGAGCCCTGATATGGGAACCTGAGCACAGACAGAGGAACTAATCTAGCTGCAGGAGGACATTGATAATAGTACCCAGAACAGGGCAGGAAAGCCCAAGGGCCATGGACTCCTACGGAATCTCTGAATGAGCTTCGGAAAGTCTGTGGGCTCCCTCAAATTGTCCACCAGATTTACACATTGGTGTTTTTTTCAGCAGTGAGGTGGGAGGTGGGAGGTGGGGAGGATCCTTGGCTTTCATCAGTTTCCGTAAGGACTGTACAACTCCACAACAGGTTAGGCACCACCCCTGTGAACAAGAAAAGTGATCTCACATGGCACAAATTCTCTTAGATCTTTTCTCTGATCTCTCAGCTTTCTACCCTACCTTTCCTTTTCAAGATGAGGCCTCGGTTAGGCAGCCAGTCCACATGAACTCTCCGGGCTCTCTAGCTGGGGGAAATGCAGCAGTCCCTGGACAAGAGAGGAGGAACGCCATTGGCCGGGGCAGGAGGAGCGCATGGATCCCCGAACCTTGATTCCTGGATGAAACTAATCTAGAGGGATGTTTGGGTGACCCCTGAAGCTGGAAAAACTGTAATTTCAAAGTCATCTGTAGTTTTCTGTCTTGCAAGAGGTGGTGACTTGATACCCCTTTGGAGGAGACCATACCTTAGTTCTGGGAAGATCATTCAAGTGGGCAACGTCATTTTGCAAATATGAAACAGACTACAGTCAAAATGGAGAGTCTGGGGAACACCCTGGCGGGCCGGTGGTTAGGACTCCACACTTCCTCTGCAGGGGGCATGGGTTCTATCCCAGGTTGGGGAACTAAGATCCTGGAAGCCTTGTGGTGCAGCCAAAAAAAGAGATTCTAGAGCTACCTGTGGCTCCCGAGGAGCAGAAGTGCTCTACCTGGTGAGGTCACGTGCCTGGTGGCCTCTGCTAAGCTGTAGGCAGAGAAGAGGAGCTCTGCAACTTGTTTGAGGAAAACAGCTTCACTTATTTTTAAGAGGGATTTGGTTCATTGTGGGCTGCAGACTGAGACTAGTTCTTGCGGGAATGTGTTCCTTTTGGAGAAGCTGCTGTTTCATCCACAATTTTGTAAGCTGTCGGGCACAATCTCTCTGGGGCCCAGAATGCAGCCTTGAGTTGGGGGGACCCTACTCCCCAAGGACTGACAATCTGGGGAGTGTTGAGAGCTAGCGTCTTTGGCTGGAGTTCTGACCTGGCTCTCTCTCTGAGCCTTGTCAGACGTGGCTTCAACCCATCTCCTGTAAGTGGCTCTGAGAGCACAGATGTCCACTAAGGGGTAGGGCCTGGAGGGTCTGAGAACTCTGCCAGGCTTTCGAGTCTTTCCAGCAGGGGCTCCCTGGTCGCAATGACCCTGGAATTGACAGAACCCCCCCTTCACCCCCAGCCAGGACCAGGGCCCGGGCCTTCATGAGGTGCCTCCAAACTGTATGGCACTGCTGCCATTTTCTTTGGCTCGAGGTGGGGGTTGGCGACTGAAGATCCTGAATCAGTTTGGAGGCAGAGAGAAGGGCCAAGGGGGTGTTTGAGGGCAGCACGAGAGCACCAAAGTTTTGGGGGCACCTAGAACTGGGGCAGCGAACACAGAAGAATGGAAGCACAGACTTGTTTCTCCTCCGTGACCCGGAATGCATACAGCCCTCAGAGAGCCCGTGCCAGCTCCTCACTGTAGCCTGGGAGAAGGGGGCCCCTGTGCCAAAGCGGGCAGGCACTTAGGCAGCTCGAAGGAATTTTGGTTAATGCGGTCAAATGCCTGAGGGATCCCAGCCTCAACTGCCTCACTCTCATGGTGCCTCGTGCACCCCTGGCTGCAGCTACTGCCTCTGTCCTCACAGCTGCCAAAATCAATCTCCAGCCCAGACCTGCCTCCTCAGCTCCAGACCAGTACAGCCCATTGCCTCCTGACGACCCCTCTGGATGTCCCATGGTTCCTCAGACCCAGCATGCGTCCAAACACATATCCTGATCTTATTTGCAAAGAAAAAAATCATATAGGACAAATTCATTGGGCCCAGGAAACAAGTTTTCACAGGACACACACAGAAGCTCAGAGGGATTGCACTGACTTCTGAGATATGACTCGGGGACAGTGTGGAAGGCCAGGGTCAGCATTAATCTCTTCTTCCTTCCAGATGAGAGTGTGTACCTGTTAGCTGCTTGTCCTTTTCATACTGTTTGCCAAACTGAATTTAAATATTATTTATGTAAATTATTTATTGTCTGTCTCTCATGGTTTAAGCTTAAGAGCTGAGATCATGGGTTCACTTCTGTATCCCTGCTGTCTACCCAGCATCTGACATAAAATAATAAATATCGGTTGAATGGATAAGTGAATATCCTTGTTCATTACCCAAGATGCAGGTCTCTCTAGGCACCCTCAGTCTTTTCCTGCTTTCTTATCCCCATGATGCTCTGTGCTTCATCCCCCCAAACCAGCCTCCCACTGCACCCTCTTCCCCACCCTCAGCCTCTTCATCACTTGACTTGGGCTGTTTCATGGAATGTGGGTAGTGAGCTCCCCGTGCTGGGCCATCTGCAAGCACAGGCAGTCTATGCACCTGTCAGGGTGCCCTGGACTCTGATCAGTGACAGTGGGGTGGGGCAATATATGATTCTCTGCATCTTCACCATGAAACAAGGCTCGCAGCATGCCAGAGGGCTCAAGGGTATGGCTTTCTCCACCAGTAACCCCAGGCTCCAACCGCTGGGGACTGTGCAGGGGTTGTGAGCTGGCTGGCCTGTTGGGACCGGTGAACACACCTTTGTCACTCACTCTGCCTGTGTTCCATGCCCCTCGTTTCCCAGAGCTGCTGGGTGGGCACAGGCAGTCCCGGGCCAGGCCTATGACTGCTGAGTGCGCCTGAAGTTGTGAGTGGGATGGTCAGGGAGTGACCTCCATCCGGCCCCCACAGCCCAGCAAAGGATCTGACAAACCACAGAAGTAAATAAATAACTTAGAAGTAATAAATAGGGGTCCAGCTCCCACGAGTGAGTCCAAGGCCCACTCCAGCACAGGCACTTCAGCAACACAACTGCAACGTGTCTCCAGATCTGTCCCCCCAGGCCTGGGCTGAGGCTGCGACTTGACACATCTGGGTTCTCCAGAGGAGGAGTCCTGGGTCCATGGCCTGGTCACTGCCAGCGTCTGTGCGCAGTGGGTCCTCGGGTCTCCACAGCTGAGGTTTCTGGGGTCTGCGGGGCTGAGGCCGGCAGGGTGAGAGCCCTGGGGCCGCTGGTCAGTCGTGCCTCTATCTCCGCAGGGCTGATGTCCGTCACTCACCCGGCTGAAGCCTCCGTCTCCGGCCAAGGCCCCTGGCCGGTCCCAGGCAGTTAGACCCACAGGTAAGGGTGCGTCTGCACACCCTCGGAGTGAGCCCTCAGCCCAGACAGCCGCAGGCAGTGGCCGAGAGGCGGTCCACGGTCCTCCAGGTGCTGTTGACGTCCATGAAGGAGACGGCCTCGTAGCGCGTGGGTCGGCAGCAGGGCTGGCTGACGGGCCGCGGGCCGGGGGGCGGCCGCAGGGCCCCGGCGCCCAGCAGGCTGGCCAGACTGAGGTCATGCGGGGAGCGCGCGCGGCGGCAGGAGCCGCTGCAGAAGCGGAAACGCACCAGCTCGTCGGAGTGGTGGCCCAAGCCGAGCGCGCGCACCGGCACCAGCTGAGAGCGCAGGCGGCAGCCCCGCGCCCCCGCGGCCCGCGCGCGGCTCCCCCGGCTCCCGCGACCGCCCCGGCCCCCAGCCCGCGCAGCGCGGGGCCCTCGGGGGGCAGCGGGCGAGGGCGAGGGCGCGGGCGGCGGGGGCGGCAGCCGCCGGGCTCTTCCGCCGCACAGACCGGCCGCGCGGCCCCCTGGAACGAGACGCAGTCACGCGCGGGTCCCCGGCCAGCCCGCCCCGCCCCGCGCCCTCGCCCTCTCACCTACCAGGCAGGGGACCCGCGGGGGGCGCCGGGGCCGGCGCGGGGCCTTCTCGGGGGACCGGGCTGCTGGGCGCGGGGCCCAGGGAGGCCTCGCCCTCGGTGATGCTGCTCAGCAGGGCCAGAGCGGCCAGGGTAGGCCACAGGGCAGGCTGCTCGGAGAGACGAGGTGGAGCCTCAGGGGGTAGGAGGAAACCCTGGTGGGCGCAGGGAGGGACTGGGGCCGGATGGAAGGGCTCGGGTTGGAGGATAATGGATCAGCTGACCCGGGGAGCCCCGGTAAGGAATCACCACCGGAGGGCATTGACCTCCCTCCTTCCTCCTGGCCCCTCCCTGACCATTCCCCCACCTACTTCTGACGCCTGCCCAGGGAGCCCTGCTCTCCCTCCCTAGTCAAGCCACCCTTCTTCGATACCAGGTGGGAGTTACTGGGAGAACCACTCACCTGCCGCCTAGGCCGGGGCCAGAGGGGCAGCACAGAAGGGCTTCCACGTCCAGGCTCCATCTCTGTCAACACCAGGAACTCCCATCAGCCGTAGTTGACCTGTTCCCCCACCCTCCTCTTGAGGCAGCTTGGAACATTGAGACATGAGCTATCCTTTGAGCAGGTCATCTCTCCACTTCAGCTTCTCCAGATGAGGGACAAGGGGCTTGGGCAGCTGGGCTCAACCCAGCAGAAGTGGCTGCATGGAGAACCTATTTCGTGGTGCTTTGCACCTGCTCCCTCTTTCAGACCTCACAACTCCATGAGGTAAATGGTGTTATCCCCATTCTCCAGATGAGCAAACAAGGCTCGGAGAAGCTCAGCAATTATCTAAGGTCGCAAGGGTAGACCCACGCAGCCGTGCGGGGAAGGGGACCTTCCTTGATCTCACAGAGAGCCTTCTCTCCATGCCACAGAGGAGGAAGTTGTGGCCTGGGGGAAAATTAGGGTGCTTGCTGGTTGACCTGAGTTATCTGATGATAGTGAGGCCCAGGCTTCAGCCTGTGCTGCCCACCCAGCAGATGGTGGAGGGTGATGAGCCCTCTAGGAACATGAGGCCTGGGCCATGGCTCCCTATGGCCACCAGGGGGTAGCATTTGCCAAGCCTGTGGACTCAAACGGGGGGTGGGATTTTCCCCTACCTTCAGCTAGACTCAGGCCCCAGCAACTCCCTGGAGTTGCTTCTACACGAGACTGGCCTCTGCGAGCGTAGCCACCCTGAGAGCTGGTCCAGGTCTGTACCCCTTCCAGTTTCCCCTGGATCTGGCAGCCTGGCCCTGCTCCTAGAAGTTTCCCCCACGAACCATCCTTCCTGAGCCCAGCTGGGCTTTCGGAGTCCCACCAGGTTTTGTGAGCCCACATTGCCTGGCACTCCCAAACACCTCTCTGGAGCCTCATGAGCCCTCACTAGCTGGCCTGCTCTTTGGTCCCAGCAGTCACCTCCACCCCGACCCCCGAGCACACAGAATGTCTGCATACCTGTGGGCTGGTCCTCCCTGGTGAGGTCCTCCAGGGCCAGGTGTGCTCGGCTAACGGAATACGGGCCTGAGGAGCCAGGCTAGTGACTGTTCTCACTGATGGAGGGAAAGCCCGGCAAGGCAGGGTTAAAGGCCCCCTGCACTAGGGGGAGCCCAGGAGCAGGTCTCTTGGGACGTAGGCAGCTCAGGCCCTACGTATCCCTCCCGGCAATCTGGGGCCACTTGGTCCTCCAGCCCTTGCCTTTCCTCCCCATCTACCAGCCCCCGATACTCACCCCGGGGGTTCTGTGTTGTGTTCTCCTAGGCACCTTTCCTGGGACCAGTGCTGGGCTTTCCCCTGCAGCTCGAAAGGCTCATGCCCAGGGCTGTGCACCTGGCAGTGCCCCTTTTAGCCAAAAGCTTGGCAGCTGGTCTGAGCCCTGTAGCAGCAGCGGAAGCCTCACGTTACAGCGGGCCAGCAGGGCTAGCACAGTCCAACAAGCGACAAGAGGGACTGCGGGGGGCTGGGAGGGGCGGAGAGCTGCGCAGCAGGCCCAGGAGAGGGAGGATGTAAGAAAGGAGTGGAGGGGGACGACCCTGGCTGCTCCCTCTAGCCCCTGGGCTGGGACGAGAGGTGGGCAAACAGGTCGGCTTACCGCAAGTGCAGGGCTCTGGGTCTGGGACACAGCGAGGGCTGGGACCCGAGGGACCTGCTGCTGGTGGAGCCCGTGGACCGTGTCTGGGGGCTGGGCCCAACTCCATCCCTCAGCAGCCTCATGCCCGCCACTGTCCGGTGTCAAATTCCAGCCCCGGCGTCACCGGATCCTGGGGTGGGGCCCGAGCACCCCCCGCCCCGCCCCACCTTTCAGGGCTCACCTGGCCATTCCACCCTCTGGAATCTGGTCCCCCTGGCTCCACTAGGTCCCCCGAGGTGGGGTGGGGTGGAGATGCTGGGAAGGGCCCCCAGGACAGAGTGGAGAACCCAGGCGGCGCAGCGGCATGGACACTGAGTGTTCGGAGTTTGTAGACACTGGGAGTAGGGAGTTGGGAGGCCGGGCAGGGGGCGGGAGAGGGAGGGGACAGGCCGGTCCCTGCCTTGGCCCACCGGCCTTCGGGTTCCCGCCGTCCTGGCTGGCCGCTCTGCAGTAGATGCTCTCTCTGATCCACCGCTAGTTTCGTCTCCCAACAGACCCACTGCATTCTTTAAGTCCGAGAGGCACTGACTGCGCTGGGGCTTTCACGGTCTGACCCGGCTCCTGTGGCGCCGCCGCTCCCCTCCGCTGCCGCTTCTCTCCGCTGCCGCCTGGGGCTTGGAGTACAGACACACCTGCAAACACCGCTGCTCAGCCTGGCACAGCGGCGCTGGTAGGAGTGGGTGCCAGGGGCTGAAGAAGGGGAGGGTCCCGGCGGAGGAACTTTTGCACTGAGGCTTGAGGTGGGAGCTGGAGGCTAGTATTTCAGATGCCTAATTATGGCAGTTTGGCTGGTGGGTGGGATGGAGGTTGGATGGGTAACATGGATAGAGGTAAGGAAAGGCCAGATCCTGTGTGTCCTAACAGGGAGTCTGGACTTCATCCTAGTGGTACTGGGGACCACTGAAGGGTTTCAGGCAGGAGAATGGTGTGATCCAACGTGCATGTCAGCGGCTGGCTCTGGCTGTGGTGGGGAGGGTGGTTTGGAGGTAGTCAGGAGGCTGCTGCGGGAGAGAGGATTCTGAAGCTGAATTGTGGGGAGAGTGCGGGGCCTTGTGCGCTCTTTCAGGAACACATCTTTTTGAAAACTCAGTTGGTGCCTGATTGGATGGGGTGAGGAAGTAGGATGGCATGCCTTTGGCCTGGGTGACCGGGAGGAGGGGACGCATTCTGGCAGCTGGGGCTCCTGAAGGAGGGGTAGGTTGGGGGCAGGAGCTCATCAGTTCAGTGTTGGACGTGCCGGGCTGGAGGGCCCTGTGGATTATCCCAGTGGAGATGTTCAGGAAGTGACTGAGTTCGTAGCCTGGAGCAAAGCGAAGAGAACTGGGCTGGAGATGGTAATTTGGGAATCGTTGACCAACTGACATCTGGAAGCCGTGGGTGAAGCTGACAGTGCTCAGGGAACATGTGTGGGCCAGCTGCACCCTGGCTGTGCGTCTGAACCACCTGTGGGCCTTTTAAAACTACCTGAGTCTGGGCCTCACCCCAGACCTGAATCAGAATGGGCATGTGCAGTTTTCCACATCTGCACAGGTGACTCTGGTGTATGGCCGGGTGGAGAACCGCAGCTTTTGGGAGGGCAGTTAATGTGCAGTCGTGGGGACTAGAAGCCAGACTTTCCCAGGCTCGGCAGGACCCCTGTGGGACAGGAGGCCAGGCGGTGAGCAGCTCTGTGTTCTGCTGCCTCCCCAAGCTGGCTGCCCCGGGGGGTGGGTTCTGCCCCAGGGCTTTATCAGCCAGGGCTGCTGCTTGCTGGCATGCAGCCTATGCCCTGCACAACTCCAGGGGGCGCCATTCACGTAGGACACAGGAAGCACTGGAGTTTGCATCATAGTGGCCTTGTTTACAGCAGAATCGAAGGGAGTTTCTGGGTCTCCCTGTCCCTCCGTCAGAGCCGCACTTTCCCCTCGGCTGAGGAGGCTTCTGTTTGAGCACAAAGCGCAGCAGTAAAGGGGCACGTGGGAAGTCAGAGGGAATGGCACTTGGATTGGGATGTCAGGTAAGAGGTGACGGGGCCAGGCAGCCCCACCTGTTGCCACGTGGCAGCTCTGGCAGGAAGCTCACTCCCAGGCCTATGGCCTCCGGGGCAGGAGTGCGTTGGCCTTTCTCAGGCATGCCTGGGAATGCTGGGGAAGGGACAGAGCAGATTCCAGGGCTCTAGGGGGTAAGGTTGGGATGTCCTTTCTAATGTTTGCCAGAGGGGCTTCCCTGGTGGCGCAGTGGTTAAGACCAATGCAGGGGACATGGGTTCGAGCCCTGGTCCGGGAAGATCCCACATGCAGCGGAGCAGCTAAGCCCGCGAGCCACAACTACTGAGCCCACACGCCTAGAGCCCGTGCTCTGCAACAAGAGAAGCCACCACAGTGAGAAGCCCGCACACCGCAACGAAGAGTAGCCCCATTGGCCGCAACTAGAGAAAAGCCCACACGCAGCAACAAAGACCCAACTCAGACAAAAATAAATAAAAATAAAATAATAATAATAAAATAGGGCGTCCCTGGTGGCGCAGTGGTTGAGAGTCCGCCTGCTGATGCAGGGGACACGGGTTCGTGGCCTGGTCCGGGAGGATCCCACATGCCGCGGAGCGGCTGGGCCCATGAGCCATGGCCGCTGAGCCTGCGCATCGGAGCCTGCGCTCCGCAACGGGAGAGCCCACAATAGTGAGAGGCCCGCGTACCGCAAAAATAAATAAATAAAATTTTAAAAAATAATAATAATAAAATAAATTTTAAAAAAAATAATAAAATAATGTTTGCCAGAGGGGGCCTAGAGATGGGCTGTGCCTTCCTGTTCTGTGCAGAAAGAGGGGTCCTGAGGGGAGACCGGGTGCCTGTGTGCTAAGGGGGAGGGCGTGTCTTTCCAGGGCTCAGTGGAGCTGCCAGGAGTGGTTTAGGTCTGTGTGCTGGGGGCCCGGCCGTGCAACTTTCCTGTGCTTGCAGGAACCTCTGTCCCTGTAGTACTGGGGCTGTGGTGACCCAGTGGCACTGTGCACGGGGTGGTGCTTCAATCCCCTGAACTCTGGCTCCTGTAGGAGGCAGCAGGGTAGATTCTGGGGCATGTCCTGATGCCCCTAGACTGCCTCTCTTAAGGCAAAGAGGGTGCAGGACGGCTATAGGACAGGAGAGGCTCCAGAAGGCCCCTAGGTGGCTACCCAGGTCCTGTAGCTAACATGAGAAGTGAAAGGGACCCAGGAGGGCTGGAGAGATGGCCCTTGGGTTTAGCATACTTGCTGAGGCCCCAGGTTCCCGTTTCTTCCAGGAAAGTCAGAGGAAGCAAGAGGAGGCCAGGTTCAGGGCAGAGCTTTATTGCTTCCATGATGGCTGCTCAGGATGCCTGCCACAGCCTGGGTGAAGTCCTTGAGCCTCGCTTCCCTCTCGTCCAGGCTAAAGGCAGAACCCAAGGACCTGGCAGTCTCACTGCTGAAACCCAGAACAGCTGCCACGTTGTCACCCCAGGCCTGGGGCGCTGTCCTCTGGGTCGGCTGCAGCTGGGGGGGGAGGGGCATTCCCATCAGGTTGGGCCAGGCCTCACCGCCCGAGCTCTGAAGTTCTCTCCACTCAAGCCTAGGGGCGTCTTGTTGGCTTAAAGGATGGCTCCAGCGTTTCTCTGTGGGACAGCTGGGGGCTGCTGAGTGGGACTATCTCATCTGCTCCCCAAGAAAGGCCAAACAGTGTCATGAGCCGGAAGGGGCTGGCCTGAGATCCTGCCCATCTCCCTGTAGCCCCAGAGCAGGGCACAGGCTAGTCCTGGCACTCCCACTCTACAGGGAGCCCATTGGTACCACTGCCTGAGGGGCCCTTTAGTGGGTCTTCTGCACGGTCAGTAGACCAAACTTGACATCTCCAACCTTATTGAAAAATAAATTATCCCTACCCTCCCCCCACCCCAACTTCACAAAATGATAATACACTGAACACTGATTGGAGAAATGATTCTGGCAGCAGCCTTGCTGCCTAATGTCCGCCTCCTGCATGCTGGGCCCGCTGGGCATGGCCAGTGGCCTCCTGGCCCTCTGGCTTCAAGGACCCAGGCTGAGAGTGAGGCCTAGTGCTGGTCTCTGAGGCTGGGCTCTGAGCAGACACAACTCTGGCTGCCCCACCAAGGCCTCACCACCCCTGGGGCCACTTGGCACTGTCCTTCTCTGGGTCTGAAGGCTCCCACACCTCTCAGGCAGAGCCAGACCGAGGCCAATGAAGTGGGCAGGTGGCGGTGGCTGGACTTCTGTGGCCGCGTGCTGGGTCCACCTCAGATGCCACTGGTTAGGTCAGTTATGACATGCGCTTTCACCAGCTTCCGCAGAAACTCTTTCTCTCGCTGAATGTTGTGCGTCCAGGACTGAAAGGAAAGATGGAGCAGTGGTCAGCTGGGCAGCCCACGTGGCTGCTGGGATGTGGCCCTGCTAGAACGCAGGTTCCCAGGGCTCCACGCCCTCTTCCGACCACCGCCCTCCGATGCTCTGACTGTGGGAGGTCTGCCCTAGAGGTGCCACAGCTCACCCTCCTCCCTTCCCAGGACCTGGAGGAAATAACCTTCTAACCCCTTTTCCCGGCCTCTTAACTTCTTCCAAGTCTTAGACATGTAGGCTTTCCAACCTTGTTCTCACTCCTTCCACCTGTCCTTGCCTGGCGGCTTCTCCGGGCCCCTAGGTCCTAGGCACCCTGAGGTCAGGCAATGTGAGTCACTTAGGTCCGGCCCAGGCCTGGGGTTGGGCCCTGCTGGAAAGGGAACCGTGTGGGGCGGCTTAGTCATTCTCTGGCCTGCTGCAATCCACTCTCCAGGCCTGGGGGCAGCTAATGAAATCCTGCCTCTCAGACCAGAGGAGCCAGGGGGCCAGAGGCTCATCTTACGGTTAATATGAAAATTGCAGGGAAGACGCTGCCTTCCAGGGCTTTCCTGCGGAAGACTGCACCCAGGCTCAGGTTCTCTCCTTTCCCCAGTGCTCTCACCAGGAAGCTGTGATGACTGAGTCTCTCAAAGAATGAAACAGGATTGAATGAATAGAGGAACGACGAAAGCCAATGGCCTTGTCACAGTTTGGACACAGCTGACCGCTCTGTTGCATCCGTCAGCGCTGAGGCTCACCCTAGGATGGTCACAGCCACTATACACCGGTGTAGAGAACTTAACAGCTCTTATCTGGTCCTTATCTGACCCAGTCAACCTCCTCCAACCTTCCAAATCTTTTCAGTCTGAAACTTGGGCAAAATCTCCTATATTCGTCTCCTTTGAACACCCCCTTCAACTTCCTGTGCTAACCACAAACCTGGCTGCCCCCAAGGACAGCATCCCCCAGACATGCTCTTTCTTCGCTCACACCCACACTCATGGTGCCTGGAGGTGGCAGGCTCTCCCTCACTCTTTGCTGCTGCATCTGCACAACTGCCCCTGTGTACTCCCTTGAACCTCTGGCTCCTTTGACTCCTGGCATTCTCCTCAGCCGTCTGCAAACTGCCCGTCCATGTCGCAGACCACCGGGTGACTCACCCTCATTCCTTGAAGATTCAGACATCTGGCTCACTGTCTGTCTTTGAAGGCAGGGACTGATTGGCACAGAGTAGGTGCTCAGGACATATGTGTTGAATGAAATTAGATTTTCCAGGAAAGAAAATGCAGGCATGGAAGAATGGCAGGGCCAAGATCCAAGCGAGCACAGAAACTCATACACCTCTTTACTTAACCCATGCCTGCATCACTCCCCAGGAAGAAGTAACCAATCTGATGGGTCAGTTTCAAGAACACCCACTGGGAGTCCCTGAGGGTTGAAAGGTCAGCAGAGGACTGGATAGCTGATGATATCAAGGAATTACTGTTAAATTTCCAGGTGCGATAATGGTATAATATTGAAAAAAATCGTCCTTATCTTTTAGAGAAATTTACTGAAATGTTTATGGCTGGAATGATACGATGTCTGAGACTTCTTTCCCAATAACCAGCGGGGAGGGGAGGCATGGGAGGAAGGTTTAGGTCTGTGTGCTGGGGGATACCTGGGGGAGGGAGTGACGGTACGCGGGAGTGCAGTATTTTACTCTCTATACTTTGAAGGTGTTTGACAAAGTTCGTAATAACAGAGTAAACAAAAAAGTCTGCCTGGACGCATCTCTCTCTTGGACCAGGCAACGCCGCCTCTCTGGCGCTCTTTTCCCAATCTCTCCCTGGCGCACACAGCGCAGAAGCCTACAGTGCTCTCCTCGCTACGCCGCCTGCATTGTCCCCGGGCTGCGGCAGGATTCTGGGAGCCTCACCAGGACCCCTGACTCTGGATGCAGAGACCACGCTCGCAGAGGAGCCTTCCTTCTCACAGCTCTTTTCCCATCTTTATGTCTGTGCCCCCGGGGTTCTGCCCTGACCATTGCACGTCCTCCTCTGTCATCTCCCTGGGAAACCTCATCCGTGCCTCCCCTGTATCTGAACAAGCAGCTGTGCTCACGACCCCCAGATCCTCATTTCCAGCCCAGATTTCCCTCCCATGGCAGACTCCTGCGTGAGCCCACTTCACTCTCTGGCTCCTGCCCAGTCCCTCGGGGCTGGTGCATCTGACGGCCACTTCTCAGCACACATCTCCCGGGACTTCCTTGCAGTGCTGGACATTGTAGGCACTCCCTCCTTTGGTCTCCACGACCCTGCATCTTCTTTTTTTTTTGGCCACGCCGCACAGCTTACAGGATATTAGTCAGCAGTGAAAGCGCAGAGTCCTAACCGCTGGACTGCCAGAGAATTCCCCAACCCTGCGACTTCTAACCCTTCTCTACTCTCTCTCCTCCTTTATGTTTTTTGTTTTGTTTTAATTTTTTGGGTGCGCTGCGCAGCATGTGGGATCTTAGTTCCCCGACCAGGGATCAAACCAGCGCCCCCTTCATTGGAAGTGTGCAGTCTTAACCACTGGACCGCCAGGGAAGTCCTCTCCTCCTTTATGAACGCCTCTGACACCCCTCACATAGCCCGCCGGCATTCGGTCCTCACCCCACTGTCTTCACATCCCCAGGCTCTCACTGGGCCTGGAGAATGGACTGATCAGTCAGGTGGAGGTGAAGCAACGGTGGGGCCAGGGCACAGAATGGTTCACTTGCCTTCTGAAGACACCCTGATGTGACAACAGGGACCCTACATCCAAGCAACAGCATTTCAGTGACTTCCCTAGGGTGCTGAGAGGTAACAAGAGTAAGTAGGGGTGAAAAAATTAATATTAATAGCAGTGGCTAACACGTATGGGCGCGTATCATGGCCAGGCCTCTTCTATACGTCATCACAGCGACTCTTTCCCAGGCCTAACATTACCCCTTGTATTGATAAGGAAAGGAAGGTACAGAGCCAGGCTCTGAACCCAGGCCATTTGATTTCATCGCCAGCACTCAGCACTCCTCGTGGAGGTGGTGCAGCAGATGCCGTGAGCCTCAGAGCCAGACGGTTCTACAGGATGAGGAAGGGGGGCGGGGGCAATGGCCTGACAACTGAGATGTGGCAGGTGGCAGAAAGGGAACAGCCTCCACTAGGGCACCTCAGGGAAGGTGGTGTCCTTCCACCTCATTCCTGCATGGAGGCCACCTCCAGGCCTTGCTGATTGAAAATCCTAACCATTTCTTACCTCTGTCTTCCCATCAGCACTGAACAGTTCCAGTGCAGGATCCTTCATCTCTTGCCTAGACTGCTGAGACAGTGTCCCAACTGGTTTCTGTTCTTGCCTGGAACCCTCTAGGTCACGCTGCAGCCACACTGACCCGACTGCATGCTAATCTACAGCCTAAAACTGGTCCATAGCTCCCTCCTGCCTTCAGAGCAACGTCCACGCTCCTTACCGTGGCAGAGAAAGCCCTTCGTGATCCGGCTACTGCCTACGTCTGCGGCCTCTCACCTCCTGCCTAAAACTTTTACATAAAGTATATATAAAAGGAAAATGCAAGAGACCAAACATAGGAGTAAACAGAAGCCAGGGGGCAGGTAAAAGCAGTGAGAGCAGTTTGCAGTGGGTGCTGGCAGGGGATGAAGCAGCAGGAAGATATGTGAAGAGAGGCAGAGACAGAGAGACCACCAGGGTCCTGGTGAAAATGAGGCAGGGCTGGAGCCACTGCTGAGGGGCTGAGACAGGTCAGGGGCTCTCCCGGACCCAAGATGAGATTTCCACTCCTGAACCCCATTCCAGGCAACAGGAGGCCCAGCTGTAAGGCTATTTCTGGCTTCTCAAGAGATTCCCAAGTCTCTCTTATTTCCTTGAAATAACTCGAAATTACTCGAGCCCGACTGAATGAACCCAAAAAGCCTAAGACAATATGGATGGGAACGGAAGCCAAGGATGGGGATGTGAATCTCCTGGGAAACATGTGGAGTGAGAAGAGAAGACTTCTAGGATGGAGCCCTAGCTAATGCTGACTCTTAAGGGACGCACCGAAATCCAGGACACAGAGGAAGAGAATGAGAGAGCCTGGCGAGGGAAACAGGAGCAGCACTGAAATGACCGACTCAAGGGTCCAAGCAGGAGAGCGTCTCAGGAAGGGCCGGTCAACACAGAAAGTGTTTCAGAGCGATCAGAAACGACAGGACTGACTGATGCGTGTCCCTTGGACTCAGCAGCCTTGAGTCACTGGTGAACTTGGTGGGAGGCATGTCAGGTGAAGGGGCAAGCCCGGCTGCGAGGGGTGAAGGGTGAGTGGGAGTGAGGAGGGCGAAGGGGCAGAGCACCCCTGGGGCTGCAGTTTTCTCCAGTTTTCTCACGGTGGAGGGGGTGGAGGAGGGGAGGGAGGGAGGGAGGGAGGGAGCTTTGGGGAGCATAAGGCCTGAACAGTGCAGTGGGGTTGGAGATGGGCATGTGAGAGACTGATGAGCAGGGATGAGCGCTGGCTGAACCATGAGTCTGCTCGGACTCCGGGAGATTGACACTAAGAACCCTCGCCACCCAGATGCAGGAGTAGAGAAGCTGCTCAAAGCACAAGCTCCAGATGCCCAGGGTCCAGGCTGGGAGCAGCGGGAGATGAGTGGTATAAGCGAAGGGTGCTGTAAGAGGCGCTTGGATTTTCCACATGGGCTCTTGCTGTGAAGGGACAGGTGCCGGGAGAGGCTAGCTGACTGGGAGAACTTAAGGTACCTGAACATATGAATCACCCGGGAAGCAACTCTGGGTGCTAGAAAACTTTAGTGCTTGGCCACGGGGAAGGGTGGAGGAGGTATGGGGGCATCCTGGCACGGAGAGGTAATGTCTGTGGGTTGTTTGAGGGGGTGAGGAGGTCCTCTGAGGGAAGAGGAGAATCGAAGCAGAGAGGAGGGCTGTGAGCTTGCTCCGAGATGGGCATGTGGTGGCTGGGGAGCAGCAAGGAGGAGGCAGGGGCTGGACCAGGACAAGGAGAGGGCCAGGGAGGGGAAGTTCAGGGAGAAGGGCGCTTGGTGGGCAGAGGCCTGCGGGCAGGGATGGATGCCTTCCAGGGAGCTCTAAGCAGCCAGCCCCGAAGCTGGCTCGTCCCTTGGCCATTCGTTTGTACACGCGCAGTCAGAGGCTGTCCTTCCTGCTGGCACTTAGCCCTCCCTCGTCCTGCCCAGGGGCTGCCCCCCGCCCAGCCCTGCACCTCTTTGATGGCTGCCATGCGCACGGTCTCATAGTAGTGCAGGGGCGCATTGGGTGTGCTCATGTCGTAGCCGAAGCCTGCAACTGCCACCTCATCGCAGCCGTGTAGTGCCATGGTCACTGCCACACTGCCGAGGGTCGGGATGTTCTGGATGGAGGGCAAGGGGGTTCCGAGTGAGGCGGAGACCCTCAGCGAAGCTCTCCAGAGCTGAGCTCTGCTCCTGAGAACTGAATCCTCTGTCCCCACCCTGCCGCCCTGTCCTTCCTTCCCAAGGCACCTCTGGCCCAGGTCCCCTTCTCCCTCTCCCAGGATCCAGACATCTCACCCCGCGGCCCATGAGGCCGTTGTTGAAAGGCAGTCCGATGAGGGTGAAGGCGGCTTCCTGGATGAAATATGGGTTGAGGATGCGAATCTCAGGGGGTTCCTTGGGCACCCGAGTGGCCACAGATTTCCAGAAGCCATCTGACGCGCTCTGTAGACACAGCACAAGTGGGCATGAGCGGGCACACAGCTTGTGAGGGGACTGGGTGAGTGGTGGGGACCCAAAGTGTGTACAGGCTAATGAGAAACAAGGTGGGGGGCATAAGGTGTGTACAGGGAGCCTGGGGCGTGGGGAACAAACACGGCTGGAGGACGGACGACCTGGTGGGTGCTGGGGACACAGGATGTGTGGCAGAGACAAGGTACATGGTAGGGCACAGCGAGCACAGTGGGGCCAGTGTGGATGGAGGATACCAAGTGAGCTGCAGGGCGGGGCACAGGGCGTGGGGCACTGGGCTGTGCTGCTCTGACCTTGGGCGGGGGGGGGGTGGGTCTTGGGCCACGAGGAGGACCCAACGGCCCAGCAGTACCCCTCCCCTTCGCCGCTACTGAGGGGCCCAGGAGGAGCCTGCCCTCTCTCTCCTATCTGCTCTGCTGGGCTCGCCTCCTTTCCCTTCTGCTGAATTTCCTCGCTCTCAGTCAACTGTTCTAAAGTGAACCTGAAAAATAAAGACAGAATGTGAGCTAGTATGGCAGAGCAGAAAACAACACTCCAAGCCCAGTTCTGCCACCGATGGAGCTGGGCGACTTTGGGCAGGTGACAAGCTCTCTAGGCTTCAGTTCTTTAATTGCAGAATGGGATGATTCTTCCCTGAGGGATCTCAGTACCGGATTGCAAAGGCATCAGCTCTGAAACAAACCTGACACCCCAGGGTCCACTCCAGGGCCACAAATTCCTCTCCTTCTACCTCTCTCCCTTCCTCTAGTTCCCAGCCCTGCCTTTCTCTTCAGTACACGAGCCCTCCCTGGTCTAGTCCCTTGAGTATATCGCTTCAGCCACTCTCTCGTGAGCACTCTCAACACCCTGCCCCTTGTCATTCTATTGTCCTCGCCCAGGGGAACCATGAACTTAGATCAAGCCATACATCCACCTTTCCCACCCTTACAACTGGGCTCCTGAGTGCTGCTGGAGAAAGTCACAAACCAATCCTGTAGGCTGGAGAGATGTCCCAGGGATGTCCCATAGCCTATGTAAGCAACCCCTCTGTTGCTGGACATCTCAGTTGTTTCTGGTTCCCCCAGATCTGCTCCTCCTTCTGTGTTCCCTAACCTCTGCTGTCCACTCCATCTTCCAAACCAGAAGCCTGGGAATCGACTTTGCATCCCTCTTCATCTCTCCAGCTCATTCTGTCCTACTGGTCATCTGGGTCATTTCGATTCTATTTTCTATAGAATCCCACGGATCCATCCTTTCTTCCCAAGCCCACTGCTACCACCTAAAGTCCAGGTCTCATCATCTTTCAAATGGACTGTTATAATGAGGCCATGTCCAGTGTCTGTCTTGTTGGCCACTAACCGCCCCCAGAGCCCAGTAGAGCGACTGGAAAAGTACAAAATAATTGTTGAGTTCAATTCACCCAAAATGAGTGCCCAGAATGGGCCACTTCTGCCTCCCAAACCACTTTCTGCTCTCTGCCAGAATGATCTTTCTGTATACAAACCAGATCACATCACCACTGCCCACAGGAGATCAGAGATTTTTAGCCAGTAATGCTGCCTGCTGCTCCAGTTTTCATTTCAGCCCATCTTAAGTCCGCATCTGCTGATTCGTGCCTCCATTCTTTTGCTGATGCTGCTCCTTCTGTCTCTAATGGTCTCCCCGCCTCCACCCACCTGATCCACCCTACTTGTTTCTTAAGACTCAGCATCTTCTCCTTTCTCATGTCTTTCCTGAATACCTTCATCCCAAGGTAGAAATGACCTCTAACCTTTGGGAGGTGATAAAATATGGAGTTAAGATCTGCTATAGGGGCTTCCCTGGTGGCACAGTGGTTGAGAATCCTCCTGCCAATGCAGGGGACACGGGTTTGAGCCCTGGTCAGGGAAGATCCCACATGCTGCAGAGCAACTAAGCCCATGCACCACAACTACTGAGCCTGCACTCTGGAGTCCATGAGCCACAACTACTGAGGCTGCGTGCCGCAACTACTGAAGCCTGCATGTCTAGAGCCCATGCTCTGCGACAGAAGAAGCCACCACTGTGAGAAGCCCACGCACTGCAACACAGAGTAGCCCCTGCTCACCGCAACCAGAGAAAGCCCGTGCACGACAATGAAGACCCAACGCAGCCAAAAATAAATAAATAAAATAAATTTATATAAAAAAAGATCTGCTATGCTTTGAAAGTTTGTGGCCCATCCCCGCCCCCCCAATTCATTTATGTTGAACACCTAATGCCCAAGGTGATGGTATTAGGAGGTGGGCCTTTGAGAAGTGATTAGGTCCTGAGGGTGAAGCCCTCGAGAATGGGATCAGCGCCCTTACAAAAGAGGCCCAAGAGATCCCTCGCTCCTTCCACCAAGTGAGGACATGATGATTTATGAACCAGGAAGCCCTCACCAAACACCAAGTCTGCCAGTGCCGTGATCCTGGCCTTCCAGCCTCCAGAACTGTGAAAAACAAATGTCTGTTGTTTATAAGCCACCCAGTCTGTGGTATTTTGTTATAGCAACATGAGCTGACCAAGACAGAAGATCCTTGGGCCCAGATCCAAACTCAGCTCTGGTCACTCAACTGTGTGGCGGCCTTGGGCAAGAAAACTATCATTTCCCTATGGATAAACCAGGGATACTAAGGGTATTTATCTTGTGTTGTGAGAACTCAATGAGATAATTCAGGCTGAGTGCCCAGCTCACAGTCACTGGTCAGCTCCTATCACCACCGCCATTAGCCCCAGGGCAGGGGCTCACATCTGATTCACTTCTGTGGCCCAGCAGCGCAGCACCGGGCGCGGGTGTGTAAGGGGACATGAACTCCATCCCGGCTCCTCCACTGCCCTCAGCATCTCTTCAGGCTTGTCTTCTGCGGCCTTCAATGGACTGTCTGCTCCAGCCACCCCCTCCTCACATCTCCCCGTCTCTGGCAACACCTCTCTCTCGGGCAAATTCTATCCGTCCTCCAAGCGTCAGCTCAAAGGATGGGCCTTTAGGGCCAACTTCGCTGGGTCTCAGCCCCAGTGAGACGAGACAGCAGACCCCAGACCGGCTTCCTCCTGTGCCTCCCTCTGTGTCCAGAAGTGTGTGCGTGTAAGGGGGTAAAGGTCGGGACAGTGAGACCCAGCAGGAAAGGGAACGGTGGAGAAATGGCCAAGATCTTATGCAGAACTGGGGAGAAGCCCCTCCTGGGAGGATCAGGTGTGTACTCAAAGGAATGGCAGGTACCAGCCTGTGCTGAGCAAAGCACAGCCCCCGTCCCTTCTCCAGAGCCCAGCAGGCCCCAACATCCTCCCCGCACCCTACAACGCCGGGTCCCTGCCCACGCCTGCCCACATACCCCCAAAGAGGAGGAAGGGCAGGGGCTGCTCGGGAAGGGACGGAGAGGCAGTAATGGCACAGCTGGGGGTGTGGAGGCTACAGGCTGGTTTTCATAGATATTATTTATGTCTCTTCAACTTTCACCCACTTCACAGGTACGGGACCCAAGATGAAGCAACGGGTTCAAGGTCACGTAAGAGTCTGTACCAAGATGCAAACCCAACGTCGTGATGCCAGGATGGGTGTTCTTTCTGCCACACCATTTATTATCAGCACTGCTGTTCCCACCTCGGGAGGTCTGGGGGGCTAGTCAAGGATGGTTGGGGCCTCCCTTCTCCCCGCCAGAAGCGCTGAGGTGAGTTAGGGGTCACTCCGGTTGGTGCCCTGCATCCTGTTTCACAGAGGGGACTGAGGCTCAGAGAGGCGAGGGGCCTTGCCCCGAGGCACACACAGCTGGGGAGAATCTGAGCTGGATTCAACTTCAGAGCCTGGGTCTTTCTGTGACACAAGATTCCCTCTCTGAGACAACACCTCTTGGCTTATCCCGTGTGCTTAAGGGTCCCATATGTAACCACCACGTGAAACGGTAGGAAATTAGCTTACGATCTCAAGCCCCTTTGAGAAGCTGACAAACGCTCCAGGGTGGAGCGGAGGCTTCTGCCTCTCTTCCCATCTTTACTCTTTCCCAGGAGGGGAAACAACTCATGTGACTTCTTGGATTTGAGGAGACGTGTGTCACGTTTACTAGTAGGAAATGCAAAGTCACAGGTACACATACAGCTCCTTCTGGCTCCTTGTGCCCAGGCAGCAGCGGGTACGCCAAGGCAGAGCTTGCCTCCCTGGAGCAGGCCCGGCATTCCGGTCCCTGCTCTGCTCACCTGTTCTAAGAGCGCTGAAGCTCCTACCACCTTCGGGCAGAGAGCAAGATTGGGACGGGGTGGGAACGAGTCTTATGCTTGGGACTCAAGTCTCAGAGAGCCTGCATTAGGGCACTGGGACCCGGCACCGCTATTTTATTTTTCCCACCTGTCCCCGTCCTGGTGCAGGGCCTCCTCAGGAATCCCAGGGAAAGGAGGAACAGGAAGACCAGGATCTGGCTGGGGCATCACTGTGTCAGACAAATACTAAGTAAACACAACTGCAGCCTGTCTCTCAAATAAAAGCCATGGCTCCCCGTCTCAGAAAAATCATACACAGGTACACACACACAACACGCCGCACACCACTGCCAAAGGGAGCAGGGTCCCTGGAAGCGAGGGCATTTGGCGACTTGAGATTGAGAATCTCTGTGTGGGGCAGGAAGAGAGGAGAACCTTATAGACACCAACACTGAAGGGGTCGGTGGGAGCAGCGGAGCCTGCGGAGGAGACTGAGAACCAACAGTAAGAGCGATGAGGAGACCCAGGGAGGGTGGGATGCCACGGGAGACTGTGGGCCTCGGAGTCTGGGAAACCCACGTCCACATCCAGATTCCGCATCTGTGCAACCAGGGCGTGTCACAGGACTTCTTCAGGCCTCAAGTTCCTCGCACATAACGGGGGCGTCAGGCCCACTGCCCAGACAGCCGTGACGATTAAATGAAGAGCTGTGCGTTTTACAGCATCCGGCCCCATGTCTGGCACATGGCAGGGGCTCAATAAATCTTGTCTGTTATGATTCTGAGCGTCACAGAAGCCGAGAGTGAAGCAGAGGGTGTGGCCAGCAATGTTAGAGGCCACACACAGGCCAGTTCACAGACTATATACACACTCAGACGGGGGCCAGCTTTGTCCTTGGGTGCCCTGCAGGAGGGCAGTGGATGTTGGAGGCCTTCCTACTGCTGGGTGACACTGCCAAGCCTGCCACCAGAACGCAGCCCTGTTCCAGAAGGCCTATCCAAATGGCCCAAGGCCTCTCACATCTCGCTTCCCTGACCCACAGGACACAGCACAGAGGCCTGTAAAGCCAGCCAGTGACGCCGGCCTGGAGTGGCCAAACCTCTCCTCAAGGCCACCTGTGCGCCGCATGCTTGGCTGAATCCCTCCTCCCGGAATGTCCCTGCCTCAGTCCAGCCTGGACCCAGCTCATCTGCGTGGAGCCGCTGGTCTCCTGCTGATGCAACTCGTTCTGCTCTTGTCAGAACAGCCAGGAGCAACGGGGGAAAGCGTCTGGGAAGAAGTACCTGCCCAGCCGGGCTCCCACAGTGCTTCCCTGCGCCCTTGCAGGCTGCTTCTCCTGCAGCCTCTTCCTCCTTCTCTGTGGGGGGAGAAGCAGTCTGAATGCCAAGATGAGAGGTCTGGGAGTGGAGAGCCTGACCGTGGCTGGCTTTCTGCAGCCAGGAGTAAGGGCAGGTGTGGTCACTCCTGCCTACACCACCACCCCTCCTCGCTGCTACTGCCTGAGGACAGGTCACCAGCTCACTGGGGTCACTCCAGGAGCCACCAGACCTCCTTGCCTCCATCGTGCCTTCCTTCAATTCCGCACAAATCTGATCTTGACACTCTCAGGGCTAACATCTTCAGAGGCTTTCCACCACCCACTGAGACAGCTTGTCAGGAGCACTGAGTGCCGGTCTTTTTTTTTTCCTTACTCAAAAGGAGTTTATAACCCAGGAGGAAAGACAGGGCTGTGTACAAATATCTCAATACACGGTATAATTATTATGATATAAGAAAGAGCCAAAAAGAGGTTTAAAACATCTGCTATACTTATGTAAAATATATACATAGAAGACATACCCCCAAATGTTCACATGCATAAAACTTAAAACGGGAGGAAGAGCAAGGTGACATACTAAGGAAACTATAAGTAAAATGAAGTAGAGCTTGAAAAGAGAGCTATTTACAGATGTACAAAATATTTCAGAACTAATGATTAACCTGGATTAACCAATCAACAAATACATGAGTCTCTGTTATATATAAGCTATTTACTTTCTGTACAAATATATTCTATAATATTTCAGACAACAAATAACCCTCAAAACATTGATTACCATCATACAAAAAGAGACCTTTAAGAACATCTGGTCTGGGCGGGGGGTAGGGGGGATGAATTGGGAGGTTGGCATTGACATATATACACTATTGATACTATGTATAAAATAGACAACTAATGAGAACCTACTGTACAGCACAGGGAACTCTACTCAGTGCTCTGCGATGACCTAAATGGGAAGGAAATCCAAAAAAGAGGGGATATAGCTGATTCACTTTGCTGTACAGTAGAAACTAACACAACATTATAAAGCAACTATACTCCAGTAAAAATTAACTTAAAAAAATTTGCTTTCGGGGGCTTCCCTGGTGGCGCAGTGGTTGAGAGTCTGCCTGCTGATGCAGGGGACACGGGTTCGTGCCCCGGTCCGGGAAGATCCCACATGCCGTGGAGTGGCTGGGCCTGTGAGCCATGGCCGCTGAGCTTGCACGTCCGGAGCCTGTGCTCCACAATGGGAGAGGCCACAACAGTGAGAGGCCCGCGTACCGAAAAAAAAAAAAAAAAAAAATTTGCTTTCGGGGCTTCCCTGGTGGCGCGGTGGTTAAGAATCCACCTACCAATGCAGGGGATAAGGGTTCGAGCCCTGGTCCCGGAAGACTCCCACATGCCATGGAGCAACTAAGCCCGTGCACCACAACTACTGAGCCTGCGCTCTAGAGCCCATGAGCCACAACTACTGAAGACGGCATGCCTAGAGCCCATGCTCTGTAACAAGAGAAGCCACCGCAATGAGAGGCCCGCGCACCGCAATGAAGAGTAGCCCCCAGCTCGCTGCAACTCGAGAAAGCCCATGCACAGCAACGAAGACCCAATGCAGCCAAAAATAAATAAAATAAAATAAATTAATTTAAAAAATTGCTTTCGGGGGGAGGGATAAATTGGGAGACTGGGATTGACATATACATACTACTGTATATAAAATAGATAACTAATAAGGACCTACTGTATAGCACAGGGAACTCTACTCAATACTCTGTAATCACCTATATGGGAAAAGAATCCAAAAAAGAGTGGATATATGTATATGTATAACTGATTCACTTTGCTGTACAGCAGAAACTAACACAACACTGTAAATCAACTATCCTCCAATAAAAAAACAAACAAAAAAACACCCCAAAAAACAAAACAAAAAAGAACATCTGGTCTAATCCCCTCTTACAGAAACCAAGGCCCTGAAAGGTTTGTCTTCCTATCTAATCCATTTCCCCCAAGGGATCCAGCGACCACCATTCCTCCACACTGACTCCGACTTGAATGCTCCCTCTCCCTTGATGGTTCCCTCTCCCAGGTCTCCAAGAACCTAGCAACACCAGGCCTGTGGCTCCTGTGCAGACCCATCCCACAACTGCCTCCTTCCCGCCTTCCTCAGCCCCCCCCCCCCCGCTTGCGGATTGGGCTGCCCCAGTAATTCTGTGGGCCGGCTTTTGAACCCTAACTACTAACTCTGTATCCCTCAGAAAGTTCTTCACCCTTTCGAAGTCTCATTATCATCATCTAAGAATATGGGAAATCAGACTAGCTCCTTCTTCATAGTGTTTCTGTGCCGTGACAGTTACAAGTCACACACATCACGTGTGGCACAAAGGCAGCTCGTTAGCTTCTGCTATTGTTAGTCCACAGGACAAAGTCCAAGCTCCTTGATGTGACTTTGGCTGACAAGACCCTTCACCGTCTGTCCCCTGTCTACCCAGCCTCACCTCCAGCCATTGCCACCATGTCCGTCAAGGCTCAAACCCCTAAGATTTGTGGGGCTAGGGACAAAATTACAAATGGATGTCCACATACCACATGTCTAAGTTTTAGATTCCAAATATGTGACAGTGACTAATCACGGTATCAAGCTGTTAAATATATTCTATCCTCCCCTGAAAAACCATCTGGAAGGCCAGGTTTGAATTGAGAATTCTGACTCCCGGAGACCCGTGCTGGCCCATGGTGTAGGGAGAGCTAGCCCCAGCCTGCCCTCCCCTTCCCTTCCCACCCTGGTCCCATCTCACGCTGAGGGAAGTACTGTGCACACGTGTGCGGACTGCCCAGCTTAGACATCCAAGTTCGGCTTACAGGCTCTGCAAACATCCCTCCTTGGACTTTGGAGTCTATACAGGGAGGTGTATTCTACCCTCAAGAGGACAGAAGTGGACTTGGCACTGCTGGGGCAAGAAATTCTGAGGTCTCCAGTACCTGGGGATGGTCTAGCAGGGTAGGATGTGACTGGGGTGGGCATTTCCCTCTGAGCCCCGAAGAGGGGCTCAGCAAGGCAAGCACTGACCTTCTCAACAGGTGCTCGCCACTGCAGCGAGCACAGTGTGCCAGGGGCTGTCAGTGCACTGTCCCAGCGGCTCCTTGCAGCAGTGTATCTGGGAGCCACCCCGAGAAGTTTTCACCATCCCCATTGTACAGAAGAGGAAAATGAAACTCAGAGACGGGGCCTGAGGCAGAGGCATCCGTTGCTGGTACCGAATCCAGTGCTGTTTCAGCGGCCCCACCCACGCCAAAGGAGCAAGAGTGGGAGGGGCTGTGCTGGCTGGTCCAGGTGCCCGCAGCCTCTGCAGGGTCACTGGGCTGCTCCTTTAGACTCCGTATGCTGGTTGAACCATACTTTTCATAATAAACCCCTTAGGTTATATTTGAGTTTGGCCATTATAAATAACACTATAATAAAAATCTTTGTAAGCAGATTTTTCCTTCCCTTGGGTGATGGCTCCTGGTGCCAAGTGTCATTTCCTTTCCAAAAAGCTTGTCCCCAATTACACTCTGACTCGTAGCCTTTGAGAGCACCTCTCACTGCACTCTGGCCAGAATCACGTATTATATATTAAACACATTCTCTGAAGACATGATAGGTGATAACTGGCATCCTGTCGCCTTCACGTGAATTTTCTGACTGCCAGGAAGGTTGAACATGTTTCTGTTGTTTACTAGTTATATTGCCTTCTGTGTGATCGGTTCAGTCTCCTGCTCATTAACTGCTGGGGTCCTAATGGCTTTCCTGTCAACTTTCATGATGATAACCATTTGTCATATTTCCTAAACATACTTTTCAAAGTTCTGTGGTATCCAGTCTTTTTTGGTGGTTGTTTAAAGTGTTCATATATTATCAAATCTCATTTTTCCTAGCACTTCTGTCCCTTGAAAGTTCTCTTCCCTCTAGGGCTGTGATTTCTATTCTACTTTCTTCAAAAGTACTACTTTCCTTTGGCTGTATTTTTATATTTTACTTTTTAGTCCATTTGGAATTTATTTTGATGCATGCTATGAGGAGAGGGTCAAAAACCTTTTTGAAAGCTATATTTGGAAAAAGCAATGAACAAGAAGAGGAGTCGATTTGGGGCCGGTTGTGTGATATCAACAGACAACTGAACGAGGCAGAGGCCAGGGACTGTTCAGTTTTCACTTTTTTTTATCAAGGAGAATGATCTCGGAACCTCAGAAAGAAGATCAAACATGGCTAAGAGGAGAGAGGTGCCCAGGAGAGGCAAGAGGGGAGCAAAAGGACGCAAGGGTCCGAATCTAAAAGAATGATCTCTGGGGCAACAGAGAAGGGAGGCGGCCTACTTGTGAGGAAAGAGCCCCCACTGAGAGTCAGAAGATCTGGGTTGGAATCCTGACTCTGCCACAAGTTCCTGCCTTCCTCTGGGTCTCAGTGTCCACAGTTATTTTTTCGTTTACGCATGCCAACTCTGTCTCAAACACAACACTGCAGGCGGTGATGGGCTTACAGAGATAAACAGGACAGTCCCTGCCCTCCAGGGGCTTGTAAGAGTTGATGCATAAGAGAACCCTTATGCATAACAGAGTGATGAGTGTCTTGGGAGCTCAGAAGAGGAGCATCTGATACAGCCTTGGGAAGGGAAGCAGGTAAAACATGGAGGTGTGAAATGGGCATAGACTTTGGTATGGGCAGAGTGGAGAGTAATTTTGGGTGCAAGAAGGAGCGGTCAGGACAAGGAAGGGGTTGGAGGGCCCAGAGCATGGAGCGCTATGCCATGGAGTTGGAATTTTACCCTGCAGGCCAGTGGTTCTCACACTTGAGCCTGTATCCAAACCACCTGGAGGGCCATTAAACAGACTGCTGGGCCCACCCCAGAGTTCCTCATTCACAGCCTAAGGTGGAGTCCCAAAATGCATTGCTGACAAGTTTCCAGGTGATACTGATGCTACTGGAAAGGAGAAAGCACTCTGAGAACTGCTGCATTTGGACAACGGGGACCCATTAAGCAGGAGAATGAACCAACCAGATGAACCAATCATCACTTTAGGATGAGTCTTTTGGATACAGGTGTGGAGAATGGATTGGAGGGAGGCCTGATTGGATGCAGGGAGATAGGAAGCTGCTGAAATAATCCAAGGAAGACATTTTTAAAAGGGAGAACCACAGATCTGGAGGCTGAATGACTGAATAGAGAAGGCAGAGGAGATGGAAGAATTGAGCCTGCTTCCCAGGATTTGAGCCATGAGTTTGTAAGAATCAAGGACTCTCCCTAGAACTTACCATTGCGTACGGTACACTGTAAATGCTCACTGAATATCTGCTGACAAGTCGTTCCTTTAAAGTGAGGCAAGGTTGAGTCCACTGGATTTAGAATCAGAAGGTCACTGCCATAGAGGATAGGTTTGGAAGACAGAGTGGAGAGCGTTGAGAAACAGAAGGGGGAAAACATGGAGATACGTATCGTGGACAGCTGATGACTCTTCCCAGAAACTTGAAAAAGAAGGGAAGGAGAAAGGGTGACTACCAGCTGAAGAGGGGGCTTTCTTTCTTTCTTTTTTTTTTTTGGCTGCGTCGTGGCACGCGGGATCTTAGTTTCCCGACCAGGGATTGAACCCGTGCCCCCTGCAGTGGAAGCGTGGAGTCTTAACCACTGGACTGCCAGGGAAGTTCCTGGGGCTTTCATTTTTTTTTTTTTTTTTTGCGGTGCACGGGCCTCTCACTGTTGTGGCCTCTCCCACTGCGGAGCACAGGCTCCGGACGCGCAGGCTCAGCAGCCATGGCTCACGGGCCCAGCCGCTCCGCGGCATGTGGGATCTTCCTGGACCGGGGCACAAACCCGTGTCCCCTGCATCGGCAGGTGAACTCTCAACCACTGCGCCACCAGGGAAGCCCGGGCTTTCATTTTTGAGGTGAGAGAAATGAAAAAAAAAATAGCTGAACAAATTTGTAGATGTGAGAGGAAGATCCAGTAAAGAGGTAAGAAAAGAGATCAGTGAAAAAAGACAGTTCCTGGGAAGGTGGGAGGAGATGGCATCCAGAGCTGGGTCTGAGTTCACCTCTACCACTTAACTAGCTGTGTGATCTTAGCAAGTAACTCATCCTCTCTGTGCCTCAGTTTCCTAAACCCCGAGATGGGGATCATAATAGTATCTATCTAACAGGGTCATGGTGAAAACTGAATAAAGGAATTCAAAGAAAGCTGGCAAACTGAAGATCTTAAATGACGTCTATGATGAGGATGGTGGAAGGAGGAAGAGGAGGAAGAATAACAGGGATCGTGAGGTAAGTAAGCAAGAGGCTCTGGATGACAGTGATGAAGAGGAGCACAGGGGATGATGCCGTGAGCCCCCGTCCCTGAGCATCTTTCCTCGTAGGGGAGGAGCGATGGGCAGGATGCAGGAGGGGGAATGTGCAGGGAGCCTTCCTGGCCCTCACAGGGGATAATGGATCTGTGAAAAAGAGCTGTGTCCACTGGCCATGGCTGCAAAGGAAATGGTATCCAGGAGAGCTTGTCTCAGAGTCTGGAAAGGAGACTGTGGGGTACGCAGCATCGAGCTGCCTCAGCAGAGGCCTCGTCAAGCAGTAGGAGGCAACGGTGTCTGCCAGCCCCTCCATGCTTTCCAGGTGCCCTGCACAGAGTCTCCCCAGAGGCAAGGTTGTGTCCACCCCGAGCTCCTGCTAGGCAGAGCCCATCCTAAGGCTCTGCCTCCCTCTCAGGCCTGGACAGAGCACGGGTTTAGGTGCAGATGGATGTTCAGGCCCTGTCTCAGGCCTGGTCCAATAAGGCCTCACATGCGGGGACCTGGTGGCCATTTGCCTTGTGCTAGATTGCTAGCCCAACCCTGCGGCCTTTCACCAGGTGGTCCATGTCTCTCCTTCCTCGAGGCCTGGCCTCTGACCCCCGCTTTTAGGTTACTTCCTAGGTCAGGCCCTACAGTTTAGACAAAGACTTCACTCCCTAGTGCAACTGGGCTTTTCTAATAGCACCACCACCAATAATAATAATAAAATAATAAATAGTATTCATAATTGCCACAGACAGAACTTACTAAGTGTCAAGCACTATGCTAGGTGCTTCTGTACTTCATCTTGTTTAACTTTTAAACCAACCCTGAAAGCTGGGTAGTACTACTCCTGTTTTATAAAGTCTAAGGGGCCTAGGTGATTTGTCTAAGAACCCAGCTAACAAGTGACAGGGTCTAAATTTAAACCGGAGTCTGTATGACTCCAAGGCCTAAGCTGCCTTCTCCTCTTCAACCACCGTTGTCTCTCAGATTCAAGGGCCCAGTCCCCCTGGGTGTGAAGTGGGGCCCTGGCCGGCCTCTTAGATCCCTCCGCCTTCCCCAAGGAGTGAACAAAAGCTGCAAGGTCAGGCCTGGGTCAAGGCTGTCCAGGGGCCAACCCCTAGCCCTTGTCCTCTTCTCCCCGCCTGCTGGGTTGGAACCACACCCACCAACCCAGCCCAGGCCTCAGGCCCAGAGACCACTCAGCAGTGAGGCCAGCTTTCCGGGGTTTCCCAAGTGAGGACGAAGACGATTGGGAAGGCAGCTCCCCGGGGCTCTGAAGTGCTGGGTCAGCAGCATCCTGGGGGCCGGCGGGGGAGTCTGGCAGAGGCAGCGGACACAGCACGAGAAGCTCTGCCTCTCACATGTCCCGTCCTCTCCAGGTCCCAGGGCTCCGTCCTCAGGACCACAGACAGGGCGTCTCCAGCCTTCATCAAACGCCAGGAGGAGGATGCTGAGGGCACAGCACCTACTACACTGCATTATAACTAGTTCGGGGACTGTCTCTCCCATGAGACTGAGTGACTTTCTGTTTCCAGGGAGCAGCACAGTGACAGCACAGAGAACACCTGACGATGCCTGGCAAATGAGTAAGCGCGTGGAGGGGTGGAGCCAGATGTGCCTCTGAGAAGAACTTCACAAGAGCTGGAGGCCACCCCTCCCTCCATGGCCCACATATACCTGCATCTCCGTGTCCCCAGCTCCTCCCCTCCCCCTGACCTCAGCTTCCCCGCTCAACAGTCCGCTGGTGCTCCTCTGAGCTGCCCCGAGGCCTGCTGGGAACTCCTCCACCTGCTTGATGACTTGGCCTCCTGGGATCTGAGAGATAAAGGGCCTTTAGAGGTAACTTGTTTAGAGTTAGCTGTGCTACTGCCCAGCGAATCAGGAAATCAAACAGCCACAAATGGTGAAGAGGACAGCTCCCATGTGGATGAAGAAAGCATGGTCAGCTCTAGCACAGGCTATTTTGGGGCGGTTTGGTCTTCCTTTCCTATATCTTTCCCTTTCTCATACCCTGTCAGGACTCCTGGGAATCAGGAAGTTACACAGGCAGTGAGCGACTGCTCACATAGCGAGCGGCAGGCAGCGGCCCTGACTGAGGCCTAATACCTGTCCCAGCCCTGCCCAGCTAGGCCTTGGCTCCCAAACACAGAGCTGCCTCCTGCCAGAATTCTGCAGGTGAGGCTCCAGACAGGTGCAGAGGGCTCTCCAGTAGGCCAGGGGCTGCATGGTTAGAAACATAACTGCAGGAGCAGGGCAAGCCTGCAGCTGGGCACCAGACAGGAGGGGGCCTGGAGAAGCAGCCTCTCCCACATTTACCTGGGTCTCCGATGCCAGAGAAGTGAAGCAGGGCATGAGAGAGGTCCTGCGAAGGCATTAGCCCTGGGCTTGGGGTGGAGGAGGGCACTACAGAGGCTTCCAGGGTAACCAAAAGGGCCTGGCTGGGCCCACTCGGGCGAGGCCGTAGGCATCACTGGTTTTCCTCTGGCAGCTCACTCTAAAGGCCCCAATTATCTTTGACTTTGGAGTCAAGGAAGCCTTATGAACTTCAGAGGACTCCTTCCCAGCTCCTCTCTCCCCTTTCCACTCACATCTCCCAACCCCGGGAAGGAGTCCTCACCAAGGACCACGGGGCTGGTCCTAGATCCCTGGGCATGGCCGCAACAGGAGACAGACATCGGCACAATGAGCATGTGCCTGAGCACGGCCCACACCTCTTCATCCCAACTGCTCCAGTTAGTTCCTTGAACAGGCCTGCCACCAAGGCCAGGCCAGGCAGTAAGGTCCTGAGTCTTTCGGGGAGAAGTGAGCCCCTGCTGTCTGCTCCCTGAGTGGCCTGAGTCTTCCAACTCTAGTTGGCTTCCTTCCTTTTCTTCTTTCTTTCCAGACTCCCTTGGATGACTTGTAAGAGTCTTGAATTAACTGTCCTTGGTGTTCTTGGAAGGACCATGTGACAACACCCACCTGGCTGGCCCTGACCCACCCTTTGGCCCGGCCTCCTGATATGGGTCGCCTGTCCTATCCCAGTGTGCCCAGCTAGAAGCAGGATCTGGTGTTTGAGCCAATTCCAGATCATTTGTGGTGGCTGGGCATTGAGGGGTGAGAAAAGCAAAGGGGATCAGGGTCCTGCCCTCCAGGAGCTCCTTTGACAGGTGTCGATGAGCAGAGGAAAGGATATGCCAGGAGGGAGTGGGACGATGGGCAGAAGGCAGGGTGAGGAAGCAGCCCACAGGCTCTCTGGGGTTCCCCGGGGCAGACCCAATTTCCTCCCATTTCTCCCTTAAAGGTGCCTACCTGTGAGCCCAATTCTCTTGCCTTCAAGACAAAGAGAAGGGCTCTGAGGACACTAGATGCTCAGGTCCTAGGGTTCTGAAAACGGAGGGGTGCCCCCTCAGCCCCCACACGCCGCCTACTGTGCATGGGCAGCTGGTTTGCTCGCCGCTGGGGCTGGCTAAGGTCAAACCCTTTCCTCCCCTCTGGGGACGCTGGCTGCCACATTCAGCCTGGCTCTGAAATGGGCTCCCCTCTCCCCACTGTCCCACCTACCTGAATTTCTGGACCTGACTTCTGTCTTCGCTCTCGCTTGCTACCTACTTGACACTGCCTGCACTTGGCCTTGCTTGGGAAAAGGCTGTGGAGTTAAACCAAATTGCACTGAGACGTCCATAGGCAGGAGGAGCTGTTCCAGCCCCCCAGCTCTCCTCTAAACCTCCAGGAAGAACAACTAGCTGCTCACTGTAGGCGGAGCGCTGTCTGTCATCATTCTCCTCTGTAAGAGGCTTGGGTGTTGGAAGATGAATGGCCTGAACTCTGCGGCGCCCCTCCCCTGGGGTGGCTGGTGACAGCTGGTTGAGGGGAGAGGGGGAAGGAGCCTGGACAAGTTGGCCCAGGGCTGAGAGACAGAGGACTCGGGAGGGGCCTCACTGGGTGGTCCAGTAAGGAGCAGTCTGACCCTACTTGGCCGTATAAGCTCTCTTAAGAAACGGGCCCAGACCCTTGTCTGCCTAGACCAATAAGTACAGAACCTGGCCATTGCCACAGTGGAACCAGACTCAATGGCAGGTGGGGGACACAACCACAAGTCAGTGGTAAAAGCAGAGAGTGGAGAGAGGTCAGGACTTACAGGTTTGGGAACTGGCACCCTCAAGTTGAGGGGTCTGCTATCCCTGTGGAATGGCCCCAGGGTCCAAATAAGGCCTTCTTCCCCTGGCTGGGAATGAGGGGGGACCCACACGACCACAGTTAGAGAGACCTCACAGAGGGTAAGAGGGACTTGGGGGGCAAGTAGAAAGTGAGGGCGGGGGTTGTGAAGATCAGCAGTAAAGCTGGGTCTAGCCGGGTGACAGCTTTCCATACCGGGGGGCTGAGGCCAGGGAAGGGCCCACAGGGTCTGCTGAGGAGGCACCTGGGGTCTGGCTAGAGAAGGCTGAGGACGGACCTGCAGCCTGGGTCTCTGGAGGCAGGTAGCAGATAGCAGGCACATCAGCTCCCGGAGTCTGGGCCAGTGGCCTTGGCATCTCCTGGCCTCTCTGCCCCCTGGTTGCATCTGGGTCCTTGATGCCTCTTTTGAAAGGTTCCTACTTGTTCTCTGCCTGGTTCAGGGAAAGGGGGCTGACTGGGAAGCTGGGCAGGGCCAGGGCAAGAGGGGAAGGAGCTGCGGCACAGGGAGCTCACCACTCTCTCCTTGTAGACGATGTATTTCAACCACTTGAAGTCCTGCCACTTGAAGCCAGCGAGGACAAAGAGAGAATCCCGTTCGTATTGCTCGGGCCGCTGCATGGCACCCTCAGGGTAGGTGATGCGCAGCGTCGTCTTGCTGCCCACGTCCTTCTCAAAGCCTTTCACTGGTGCTGAGTTCAGTCTGCAGAGAGTGGGCCCAGTCAGAGACTGCCTTGGGCTCACTGCATGTGGTCTGTAGGCCTGCGTGTGGGGAGGCACCATGACCCCAGAATACCCCAGATGCAGAGGACAGGGAGCCCAGGCCTTGGGCTTTCCGTTCCAAAGCCCTCCAACCCAGGGTTCTTCTTGAGGCTTCTACTGACCTCCAGCCCAATGGGCCAGATGGACAGACAGTTCTCAGTGGGCTCAGGGACCAGGACATGAAGGTGCCTGAGGCACTGCTTTGAGGAGCTCACCTGACCACAATGTCGTAGTCATCAATTCGTGACCCCAGGGACTTGTTGGCAAGGACACCTCCATTGCCCACGATGATGCAGCGGCGGCAGCTGAGGCTGAGGGGACAGACGCAGAGACCTCTGGAGAGCTGTCCACCAGGTCTCCTCTCCCCCTGCCCCTTTGGCCCCTGACCCCATGCCCTTGACCAGGCACGGGCTGGGACAGAGGAGGCAGACCAGTGAGGTTCTGGCAGCATTTCTGAGAGGCCGGAACCACGCTGCGGAGAGCTGGGCCACTCAGGGCTCTCAGATACCCCTGGTCCCTGACACTTCTCCAGGGAAACATGGGTGTGGAAGGGGCTTGGGCACTAGCTCTGGGGTGGTGAGGAAGGAGCTCTGGTAAGATGGCATTCTGGGTTAAAGACTCCCCAAGGGTTAGTGGGTTTGGGCCGCCTTCAGAGGAGAGGGAAAAGTGGGCTGAGCTTGAGGGCTACGCTAGAGAAGCAAGAACAGAGGAATGAGCCTGGAGGCTCCAGGACTCAAGGCTGGACTTATTTTTAACTCAGAAGCCCCCATGCACCCAGTAGCCAGCTGAGAACCCTACTCACTTTGCTTCTCGCACCTCTGACCCTGGGGCTTCCCCCACCTAGGGTCCGTTGGCTTCACAGCTGTCACTGCCTCCTGGATTTAAGCCCCTTCAGCTGCCCCAGCACCCAGCCACTCAGTCCCAGTGCTGAGCTGATCCCAGCCCAGGACGTTCAGTTCTTACCCTCAGATCTCTGCTGCCTGAGGACTGAGATGTCCTGCCAACTGCTTATAGCCCACGGGGGTGGCCAGTCCAGTGCGGTGGCCCCACTTCCCTGCTCACCCACCCCAGTGTGTATGCGTGTGTGGGTGTGTGGGTGTGCTGGAGAATCTGCCCAGGTCCAGGGAAGGCCAGCTGGGCCTCAGCCCCCCTGCACACGCTGGGCAGCCGAGGCGCAGGATACTGGGCAGCGAGTGGCTCACCTGTCCAAGGCAGGGGTCAGGCGGTACTCTTTGGTGACGGACAAGATGGCTTTGATCAGATTATCTGTGGACAGAGGAGGGAGGCAACTGTTAGAGGGTCACTTAAGGGTTCCCATGAGATGTTTGCTGATGAGCCGATTTGAAGGCACGTGGTCCTGGGGCTAGGGTGGACGTGAAGGTTGGGGAGGGAGCTCCGGACACAAGGCTGGGCCACTGGCCTAACTTTCTCCCTGAGATAGGAGATGGAGGCAGGAGAAGAGGCGGCACACACATCTCTGCCTGGAGCCAGCCCCCGGCACCCGCGCACAGCTCCTTCCTCAGGCTTCCCTGGCCCTTCCCTGGCAGTCTCGGCTGGCTGTCGGAGGCTCTGCCGTCAGGCCCTGGGACATGCGCCCCCAGGCGTGGGCCTTGCCTGGCAGCTGGGGCATCTCAGTGTCCCCCAGAATGGCAATGCCAGTCAGAGGCAGAGACCACGTGCTCACTTCTGTGCCTCCACCAAGCAGACACCAGGAAGCAAACAAGGAGCCAACCAGTGGTGAAGAGCTAGAGTGCTCCCAGCCAGCTCCCCGGGCCAGGCCACTCCGCCTCATTTTCTGATACCATCTTCCCCTCCCTTCCTCCCTCTAACACTGCTGACCTCTAATCCTGTTCTTGCCAGGCTGTCTCTACCTCCTTACCTCTTCAAGCCCTGTGGCCTGGCATCTGCCCACCTGCACTCCGCTCAGGCTGCCCCTCAGCAAGGGCCCCGTGACCTCTGTGCTCTCAGATCCTGTGACCATATTCAGACCTCATTCTTCTTGACCTCTCTCTGGTTTTGGCAATGATGACTGCTCTCCTTTCAAACTCTGGTATAATGAGAACATTATAATATAACAGATAATGGTATCAGCCTCGGACTCAAATCCTGGCTCTGCTGCTTATGAGCTCTGTGACCTTCAATAAATCGCTTACGTTCTTTGAGCTTTAGTTTCCTCATCTTCCAAATGAAGATGGTAATTCCTGCTGTGTAGAATTGTTAGGAAGACAAAAAGGTAATGTACATAAAGACCTAAAGATAAGTAAGTCGGTACAATCACAGTGAAAAGCATCTTAATATCAAGTAAAGATGTAGCTGTGCATAGATTAAAATCTTGCAACTCTACTCCTAGGTGGAGAGCATCAGAAAACTCACACATTTGTTTAAGGAGACTTGTACAAGAATGTTCATTGCAGAACTGTTGGTAATAGCGAAATGTTGGAGGCAACCTAAAAGTCCACCGAAGGAGGGCTTCCCTGGTGGCGCAGTGGTTGAGAGTCCGCCTGCCGATGCAGGGGACACGGGTTCGTGCCCCGGTCCGGGAAGATCCCACATGCCGCGGAGCGGCTGGGCCCGTGAGCCATGGCCGCTGAGCCTGCGCGTCCGGAGCCTGTGCTCCGCAACGGGAGAGGCCACAACAGTGAGAGGCCCTCATACCGAAAAAAAAAAAAAAAAGTCCACCGAAGGAAAATAGATTAAATGTGGTACATGGAATACTACACAGCAGTTGCAAAATCAGTGACCTAGAGTTATGTGTACCAATACAGATACATCTGAAAAGCGTAAGCAAAAAAATCAATTTGAAAAATACACACACACAAGTACGATATACGATACTGTTTGTAAAGTGCAAAAACCATGCCATATATATATATATATTTTTTGGACCGGGGCACGAACCCGTGTCCCCTGCATCGGCAGGCGGACTCTCAACCACTGCGCCACCAGGGAAGCCCATCCATGCCGTGTTTTAAACAGATATATAAATATGCTGTAGAAATATATAAACAGGCATGGAATGACAACCAGGATACTGGTCTCCTGGAGAAGGCGGGGAACGGAGGGGGACGGGCTACACAGAGCTTGGGTCGTATCTCACGTTTTATTTCCGAAGCTGGGTACGAGAGTACGTGGGTGCTCATTATATTATTTTTTATGCTTTTTTATATGCCTGAAATACTTCATGTAAAGAAAGGATGCCTCTGAAATTAAACACAGCAACCTCATAATTTTTTTTAAAAGATGGACTGGACGACACTGTCAGATGCAGCCAAGATGTCAAGTTAGGGAATGAAAAGCATCCTTTGGATCTCCTGGGGGCACTGAGCAGTTTCACTGAAGTGGTGAGGGGAGAAGATATTCTTCAAGAGTAAATGGTGAGTAAGAGGAGACAGTTGGCACGGGCAATCTTTCTAGAAGTCGCATGAGAAAGCGTAAGGAAACAAACCTTGAAGGAAATGTTCTGTACTAAGTGCCTTCAGATACACTTCATGGTGGGCCTCGGGGAAGGTCACAGATCCCTTCCTTTTCCTGCCTCCAATTTCACGTCTAAGGAAAAGCGTACTGCTGCTCACTGGCCAAGGCCAAGGGTGTGGACTGGGCTTTTGTTTTCTAGGAGGGGAACCTGAGCAGAATGGTCATAAACTGTGGGGTGCTTTTTCTTGCTGGATGGTGGGCTGTGTATCGGGCTTTCCTGTCCTTCATGGCTTAGCAGGATCCGAATCTTGAGTGAGGATTTAGGAGAAAAGTTAGGCTGCTTGGCTACCTGCACCCATGAAAAAGGAGTTCTTCATGGGGTTCAACCCAACCCATGAGATTTGTCCTTGGAGGCTGAAGGTCAAAGCTCCAGTTCAAGAGTATCCTTTTGCTGGCCACTGTCTTTTTTTCAGGGAGGGGTGGGCCAGCTAAGTAGAGGGTTCAGGCGTTCTTGAGTCTGCTGGCCAAATGATATCACCCCTATAACCGTTATCTTATTTAATTCTGACCACAACCTAATACAGTGGTATTATTCTCTCCATTTAACTGATGAAGAAACTAAAGCAAAACATGTTAGTAACTTGTCCATGGTCACAGCTAATAAAGAGGTAGTACTGCGACCGGAGCCTTCTATGTCTGACGCTAAAGCTGAAACTCTACCATGCCATGAAATAGGGCAGTAACTTGACACGGAAAGAGAACTGTAAAACTCTCAGGGATGGGAAAGTCTTATGTCAGGAACTGCATGGGTGAGGTCCTTGAGGCAATAGAAGGGGACAGTTCTGAGAGTACAGGGGGAAAGATTAGCCTTGGACAGGATAAAAAAGGACTGGAGGGGAGGCTAGGTTAAGGTGAAAAAAATCAGAAGGGGATGATGGAGGGCCCTGGGGGCAGCCGTCCGGATGGCCTCTATTTTCTCTGGGATTTCCCCCCTCATATCTAGTCCTCTAGCACTGCTGTCTCTGGCACCTGTTTTGTGTGATCTCACAGCACAGTGTTCTTCCCTCATCAGAGTCCTTACTGCACTCCAAGTACCTGTGTCTGCATTAGACTGGAACTTTTTGAGGAGAGGAACCACATCTGTCTACTCCACTGTTGTGTACCTAGCCCCTGGCAAAGTGGTGGTTTCTGACTAAACATTCCACTAAAGAAGTAAGAAAAAAGGAAGGACAGGAAAGAGGGAGAGAAGGTAGGGCATTGTTGAGAGGGGTGGATTCCCAGCAGGGAGACTTCTGAGGGTACAGCCCTGTCCTGACACTGGGGAGGTAGCTTGGGGGATGAGATGTTAATGTAAAGTGGGGCAGGGTTCCCAACATACCTTGACCTTTGATCCCAAAAGGCGGCACAAATTCCCGGATCCTAGCCCACTTGCGGAAGGAGTCATCCAGGAACATGGGTGCTGGCTTGGAGAACCTGGAACACAACAGGGCTGTTGAGAGTCCCAGAGTGCACTGGGCTGCAGTGCTAAGTGGCTTTCTGTCCATCTGCCTTGGCTGTGGGTCCGCCGGAAGCCATCCTCCATGTGCCAGCATCTCCTCCCCACTCCAGCCTGCACACTGGGTAGCTGCTGTGCGGGGTCTGACAGATCCGGCTCAGTGGAGCCTGCGTGTGGAGGAGCAGGCCTGGCCAGTCCTTATGGGGCCAGCTGTAGGAGTGGAGAGGCAAGATGCACACCGCAGGATCAGCATCTCAGAGCGAGAAGCTCCCTGGGAGGCTATCCACGTGCGCATCCATCAAATAGTCACTGCTGCCCACGCTGTTCCTGCAATCTGGGAACACGGCGATGAGACACTGTCCAGTGAGCAGAAAAATACCCCAAAATGCAGCCCGTGCAGAGAGACAGAAGTTGGGAGAGAATTCTGGGAGGTGGACCACCCAGGGTGAGGAGGAAGGAGAATTCACGGTGAGAGGGCAAAGCAGGTGAACAGTCATAGGAGTTAGAGGTTTGACAGAAGAAAAAAAATCACAGTACCCTGCAGCGGGGAGGCTTCAGACAAGCAGAAGCCTGAGCACTTTTGCTGGCAGAGAGGAGGACCGAGAGAACGCCAAGCTCCACAGGAGGTGGCGGAGGGACAAGGAGTTTACGGGTAGGGGGAGTTTTGGTCTGGAGGAAAGATGGGAGGGAAAAGGGGGAGAGAAGGAGTCATGCGGTGATGCCAGGTTGTGGAGAGAAAAGGCAAGCCTTGCTCTTCTTGGGAAACCGAGGAGTGGGCAGGGCAGGGGGGAGGCGGTGGGGTGGGGGATGGCATCAGAGGGTTGCAGAAGGAAGTGAGGGCAGAGTGAGAAGGGACAGGAGGAACCAAGCTCTTCAGAGATGCTGGGACAGCACGATTTCACTTGGAACCTAGCACCCTGATTTTGAGACCTTTCAGGTAACCTAGCAGCCCGGGAGATGGCCAGCACCTGGTCACTTCCTGTGTGTTGACCTTGTTGTGGGGTGTGCTTAGGGCCTTCCTGGCTGAGAACGAAGGTGTGGAGGCCTAGGCCTCTATGGCTGACTCTTGTTTCTAACAGCCTGAATCAGCCCACTGAAAAACTGAAGACTGGAGGAGGGGCCCTCCCAGCCCAGAAGCTGGAACTCACCGTCCCCCAATGAACTCTAACCTCAGCATCCATTTCTCATTCCCATCATCACTAACACCATTACAATCACCAGACCAGGGGGAATAACAGCACTGATCACTTGGAGGTCTATCATTACTAGAGGTTTTGAAGTGAACTTGAAAGAGGCAGAAAACTTTCAATGCTGCTCCCTCCCCATCCCTTGCTGCTAGGAAGAAACTGTCAACACGTGATAGCGTGGGAGGGCTATTCCCGCACAGCCGCTTTCTTCTGGGCTTCTGAGTTAGCACACTTCTCCTCTGTGTAGAAGGGTCACTCATGTTTCTCATACCTAGTACACATAATCTAAGTGAATTAATACATTTGATGTTTTACCAGAGGCCCCGAGGATTCTGACCAGAGTCCACAAGGTACCTGGATAAGCCTGGGGCAAGAACCTCTCCTGTGTCAGGACTGAGCTTATGAAAGTTTTGCAGTTTCTCAGTCAGGCATGGACATGATTTTATCTACCTCCCAATATGTACTGCATGTCATATGCTAGCAAAATCTCCTAAGATCTAGCCAAATGGTCTCAACACATTTTTTCCTTGTCTTCTCTCTTCCTCCATCTTTCAGCTGATGAGAAAGTTCATTATATTAATTTTTACTTAACCCCCCCCCACCCCTTATTGGGCTTCCCTGGTGGCACAGTGGTTAAGAATCCGCTTGCCTGGGCTTCCCTGGTGGCGCAGTGGTTGAGAGTCCGCCTGCCGATGCAGGGGACACAGGTTCGTGCCCCGGTCCGGGAAGATCCCACATGCCGCGGAGCAGCTGGGCCCATGAGCCATGGCCGCTGAGCCTGCACATCTGGAGCCTGTGCTCCGCAACGGGAGAGGCCACAGCAGTGAGAGGCCCGCGTACCGCAAAAAAAAAAAAAAAAGAATCCGCCTGCCAATGCAGAGGACACGGATTCAAGCCCTGGTCCGGGAAGATCCCACATGCCATGGAGCAACTAAGCCCGTGCGCCACAACTACTGAGCCTGCGCTCTAGAGCCCGCAAGCCACAACTACTGAGCCCGTGTGCCACAACTACTGAAGCCTGCATGCCTAAAGCCCATGCTCCGCAACGAGAAGCCACCGCAATGAGAAGCCTGTGCACCACAAGGAAGAGTAGCCCCCCACTTGTCACAACTAGAGAAAACCCACGCGCAGCTACAAAGACCCAACACAGCCAAAAATAAATAAATAAAATAAATAAAATTTTTAAAAACGCCTCATTTTTGGCGCTTATAAAGTGTTAATTTTGGAAAAAAATACAGATAGGCGCGCGCACACACACACACACACACACACACACGTAAAAAATACTCATAATCCTACAACACAGAGACAATTAACCTTTGGTATATATCCATACTGACTTTCCTTTTCCCATATTATTTTTTAGATTGTGCTGTAGACTACTTTTTTCACTTTATAATATTATGAAAATATTGCTATGCAAATGGACAGAACAAAAACCATAAGCGGCTGGTAACCTGATTAAAAATGACTTCCCAAAATCAAATGTACAAGGATACACAAATGGAAAAATACCCTGAAACCATTTGATTTTATATTTATATCTCTTTTCTCGTAAGCTGACATCCTTGTTTATAGTGATAGTAACATAATTATTTGCTTTATCCTAATATATCCACACATATAGATACATATATAAAATATGTAGAATAGTTTCAGAATAAAAACACCAGTATTATTACTAATACTACCATTACTAAAAATTATTTAGGGAATACCCCCCGGAGAAATACAGATAAATTACTTTGCTTTTGCAGAATTATTTTGGAATAATCCTGCTGAGTTTACTTTGTCAGCAATACATAGTTAAGTTCATTTGTTTCATTCTGTTTTTGCTTCTAGAGTTTGCTTACCCCTCATATTAATTTAACTTTGTTTTATGATGATATAAAACTATAGGGCTTCCCTGGTGGCGCAGTGGTTGAGAGTCCGCCTGCCGATTCAGGGGACACGGGTTCGTGCCCTGGTTCGGGAAGATCCCACATGCCGTGGAGCGGCTGGGCCTGTGAGCCATGGCCGCTGAGCCTGTGCATCCGGAGTCTGTGCTCCGCAACGGGAGAGGCCACAACAGTGAGAGGCCCGCATACCACAAAAAACAAACAAACAAAAAAAAACAAACAAAAAAAAAAAACTATAGAATTCCAAAATTAAATTCACAAAGCAAGATATATTCAGAGAAGTCAAACTTTCATTTCTGTGTCCAACTCCTGTTACTTTTATTCCTGTATAGTATTCATTTTTATTAGTTTTTATTTTTTCCTCATTTTTTTTTTTGGTATAAGCAAATACATAATATGTGTATGTGAATTCCTAGTCCCTTCTTCTTCTTCTTCTTCTTTTTTTTTTAATTGGGGTATAGTTGCTTTACAATGTTGTGTTACTTTTTGCTGTATAATGAAGTGAATCATCTATATGTATACATATATCCCCTCCCTCTTGGACCTCCCTCTCACCCTCCATCCCCCATCCCAACTATCTAGGTCACCACAGAGCACTGAGCTGAGCTCCCTGCGCTATATAGCAGGTTCCCACTAGCTATCTGTTTTACACATGGCAGTGCGCATACGTCAATCCCAATCTCCCAATTTATCCCACACCCCACAGCCCGTGTCCACATGTCTGCTCTGTAAGTCTGCGTCTCTACTCCTGCCCTGTAAATAGGTTCATCTGTACCATTTTTCTAGATTCCACAAACATGTGTCAATATACAGTATTTGTTTTTCTTTTTCTGACTTACTTCACTCTGTATGACAGACTCTAGGTCCATCCACATCTCTACAAATGACCCAGTGTTGTTCCTTTTTTATGGCTGAGTAATATTCCATTGTATATATGTACCACATCTTCTTTATCCATACATCTATATTCAATAAAAAGGTAACGTATACAGTTTTACCTTTTGATTTTTTTCACTATACAATATATCCTGGTAATTACTGCACAGCAGTAGAGGTATATACTTGATTATACTCCATTATGGTTATGTACCTATATCATTCAATCAGTCCCCTGGGTGGTTTCCAGTCTGTTGTAGAGTAGGTACCACTAACAGTGGTTACAGTGAATAACTTCATGCATATATCTTTTCTATTTGCCAATGTATCTTTGGAATAGATTCCTAGAAGTGGGTTTGCTGGATCAAAGGGAAAATGCATATATATAATTTTGCTCCATATTGCCAAACTCCCCTCCACCAGGATCACACCATTTCACATTACCCACCAGCAACAAATGACAGTGTCGTTTTCGCCACAGCCTCACCAACAGAGTATACTGTCGAACATTTCAATTTTGCCAGTCTGACAGGAGAGGAACAGTATCTCAGTGTGGTGTTTTTTTTGTTTTTTTTCTCAGTGTGGTTTTAATTTGCATTTCTTTTACTGTGTGTGGAATTGAACACTGTCTTATATATGGAAGGGCTATTTGTGAATTTTTCTATGAATTTTGTTCATATCTCTCGCCCATTTTTCCAAAAGGTTATGGGTTTTTTCTTTTTTCCCCTAGCTTTATTATGATATAATTGACTATAATTGATATATAACACTGTATAAGTTTAAGGTGTACAACATGTTTTCATACACATATGTGACAATATGATTACTACTACAGCACTAGCTAACAATCTTCTCTTTTTTTTTTAAGCTCTTTATATATTAAATATATAAACCCTCTGAGATACGGTTACAAATATATCTCTATTGAGATATAAATTGAGTTTATTTATTCACTTGGCTTGTGGTGTTTTCCTTTCTTGCTTTCTTTTCCCCCCTTTTTCACAACAGATTTTTTTAAAAAAGTGTAGTCAAAGGGAATTCCCTGGCAGTCCAGTGGTTAGGACTTGACGCTTTCACTGCCAAGGGTCCAGGTTTGATCTCTGGTTGGGGAACTAAGATCCAGCAGGCCGTGCAGCATGGCAAAAAAAAAAAAAAAAAAAGTTGGGACTTCCCTGGTAGCGCAGTGGTTAAGAATCTGCCTGCTAATGCAAGGGACACAGGTTCGCGCCCTGGTCCAGGAAGATCCCACATGCCGCGGAGCAACTAAGCCCACGAGCCACAATTACTGAAGCCCACGCGCCTAGAGCCCTGCTCTGCAACAAGAGAAGCCACTGCAATGAGAAGCCTGCGTACCACAACGAAGAGTAGCCCCCGCTCGCCAAAACTAGAGAAAGTCCGCGCGCAGCAATGAAGACCCAACACAGGCAAAAATAAATAAATAATTTTTTTTAAAAAGGGTCAAATTTATCAATCTTTTCCCTTATTGATTCTGGGTTTTGAGTTTTAGTTTAAAAAGTTTTCTTCATTCCCAGGTTATATTCTTTCCTGGTTAGAATCCCATCCACCTCTTTAGTCTCTCTCTCGCCAGGATGCTATACCCTCTTGTTCCATTGTCTTTTTGTCCCATCCATAAAGCAAAACCCAATCAGAGATGAATCGAATCCTACACTCTTGCACTTTATATACTCAGAGTGCTGCTAGAAAACACACACACACACAGACTGGTACCACTACGAACTCATGGACTGAGCCTTAGTTGGACCCTCACCTTTGCTCAGCAGCTATTCCAAACCTTCTCCACTCTCCATAAACTCTCTATCCTTTTCCCACTTCATCTAAGCAGATATCTCTTCTTTTTTCTCACTTCACAGACAAAACCAAGCCAATCAGATAGGAGCTCCTTCAGCTTCTTACTTCCTTCCCCCACCCTAGACCCATCAAAGCTGATCTCTCCATCACACTATGCAGTCCACTCCTGTTTGTTTCCCCCTAAGCATACAGCAAGCTCAGGTCTCTCCTACATGAGAACAAACAAACTCAATAAACTTTCCTGACCACGTACCCATGCTACCAGTCTCTCTCTCTATCCTTTCACGGCAAAACCTCGATAAAGGGCAGTGGCTATTCTGTCTCAACTTCCTCATCTCCTATTCACTCCTCGACCTACTGCAATCTGGATTTTACTCCTCTGAGACTAGTTGTGTCCTACCAACCATGCACTATTTGTAGCTCCCTGAACATGCCAGTCTTCATGCATTTACACATGCAGTCTCTGCCTGAAATGTACCCCTGTCACCCTTCCCTGTATTCCCCAATCCCTTCCCTCTCTATTTGCCTGGAAAATCCCTTCTCATTCTTTAAGTTCAGATGCTGCTTCCTCTGGACAGCCTTCCCCCAGGAGGTGGCTCAGTGCCTGCAGAGGCCCTGGAAGCTGAGCGGGGAGGGCCATAAACAACAGGAAATGGGGTGTGGTGATGGTAGAGGTGGTGTATGTGTGTGTGTTTGTGTTAATTCTGCAGGCCGTCTGGGCAGAGCCCCATGCTACACCTGGAAGAGAATTCAGGGGCTTCTGTCCAGAGGCCAGTGTGCCAGTCTGGGGGCCCAGCCAGGGTGGAGGTGGCCCTTGAGGTGCAGAATAACTGGCCAGACTAGCAGGGGTGTGCGACGCCTGACCTGCTTGCCTTGGCCAAGGGGGTAGTGGGGCAGGGTGGGGCAGGCTCCAGCAGACAGGCCCCAGCCCGCCAGCTCTGCACACAAAGCAGCCTTGGGATCAGGTTTCAGGAGGGTGTGTGTGTGAGTGCGTGAGAAGGAACAGGGGAAGGAGGAGGCAGAAGTTGTACGGGGACCTGTGCGTCTTTTCTTCTTGGATCCTAGAGCATAGCAATGTGGAGAGTTGAGGCTCTAGGAGGGTACATGCTAAGGGTGGGTCTGACCCCTGTGCCTCTCATAACAAGGCTGGACCCCAGGACCCATGAGGCTGCCCTGCCCACAGGCCTATAAATTGAGAGAGGACGATGACTCGGCACGATGGTCAGTCTGCCAGCCAGGATGGGCAACCCAGGACCCCTCAAAGGGATCTCTTAGTTCATTTAATGCCCAGCAGTGTGGCTGAGGTGAAGTGTAGAAGGTGAATGTCCCCAATTCTGGTTCGCCCACCTAAACCATTTCCTAAGGCCCAGAACATCAAGCCTGTGCCCTGAGACCAGCAGGAAAGCTAACTGAGTCTTACTAACTGGGAGGGGAGTAGTTCTTTGTGGTACCAGCAGACACAGAGTAGGATCTTCCTCCTAGTTCCCACCATCCCAACTGCAAAAGGTGCCTCCAGGGGCTTCCCTGGTGGCGCAGTGGTTGAGGGTCCGCCTGCCGATGCAGGGGACACGGGTTCGGGCCCCGGTCCGGGAAGATCCCACGTGCCGCGGGCTGGGCCCGTGAGCCATGGCCGCTGAGCCTGCGCGTCCGGAGCCTGTGCTCCGCAACAGGAGAGGCCACAGCGGTGAGAGGCCCGCGTACCGCAAAAAAAAAAAAAAAAAAAAGAAAAAGGTGCCTCCAGATGTGGGTTTGCTGGATTAGGGCAACACACGGTTTCAGCTCTCCATCTGTGCCTGTTTGGTTGTGTGGCCAGCCTTCTGGCCACAAGAGCCCAAGCAGCCCAGGAGACAAGAGGAAGGCAGAGCCCAGTAGTGGGTCCTGAGACCAGGGGCCACAGCACATCAGTCTGCCAGATTCAGCCACAGGCCTTGGCCCAAAATGAGTGAGACTGTCATCCAGTAGGGTGAAAGCCAAACCGCAGAGATCCTCCTTTCTAGAACCTGCTCTGGGAAGCGGTGGGGTGGATGAAGCAGAGGGACACACGTTTTCTAGAATCTACCTGTTCTTGTTTGGGATCTCGCTGTGGCAGCCCCACCATACATGGCCCTGCACAGTAAGACCTTGGTATATGTCCAAGCAAACAAGATAAGCACTTTGTCAATGCCTTGTCCAGCTTATGTCTTGCTTCTCTTGCTGACCCACCTGAATGGGTCCCACGAGAGAGCAGAAGTCTGAGGAGAAAGGATCATGAATATGCAGGGCAGGTGGGTCTATATCCTGCGAGAAGAGGCAGAGAAGACAAACAGCAGGTATCAACCAACAAGTACCGTTCCAAGCAAGAGCATGAAGTGCCTGCCTCCAATCTTAGGCAGGGCCAGATGGAGCTGGAGGATGCAGCCCCATTCAACAACTGCTTGCCTGCTCGGGGTCAGGCTCCGTGCTGAGTGCTGGCTGGGGACCTAAGGTAAACTAGCTTTGGTCCTTCTCCTCAGGAGCTAATGGTAGACACAGGTAAACAAATAACCATAAGAAAATAAGTCTGCACAGCCTGTGTTTTGGAATAGGGAGTGGTATAAAGGTCTCAGGCCAACTTAGGGGTATAGCAAAATCTTGAAGGAGATGATGACAAAACCAAGCTGAGCCTTGGAAGACAAGTAAATGTGAGCCTCTTGGAGCATGGTGGGAAGGGTATTCAAGGAGGAGGGTCGTGCAGACAAGGGCACAGGAGAGAAGAGATCCAGAAGCAACCCTCCCTTCGAGACAAGGAGAGAGGCTGCTAAAGCTGCCAGGGTGGAAGCACCTGCCAAGGGCAGGGGAGCTTCAGCCTGGCCCCCCACCCAGTGACCTGCCCTCTCGTCCCACCCAGGCAGGCGCAGCAATGCGTGAGGAAGGACTGAGTGGGCGAGTGCATTCTGACTGGGTGTAAGGATAAGGCAGCTGAGGTGCGGGCTCTGCACAGAGGGAAAAGGCCGGGGCAGGGTGTGCATCAGCACAGCCAGGGTTGGCCTGATGCCCCGAGGCAGTGTCAGGGCCAGTTTCAAGGTGGATCATCACTGGCAACTTGGGGCACTCAGCTCATGCTCTTTCTTGTTAGCGCCTTGCAGTGGATATCTGCGTTCCTCCCCCACTTCTTCTGTAAAGCACCTACTTTTTATTCCATATGGTCCTAGTTGAGCTGACCCCCCACCACCGCTGCTGGGATGGGCGCATGGTCCAGGCTGGCCAATTAAGATACTTCACCCCTCAGAACCACAGTAACTGGCTCAACAATGGGCACGTGATCCAAGTGGGATGAATCAAATTCTCTGGGATTTAATATTTGGACACTAGGGTATATGGGAGTCTCTCTTTTTCTCCGAGATAGTGAGCTGTAAAGACCATGTAAGCCTAGAACAGTGCTTGTGCAAACCATGGCCCAGAGGTCAGCTGCCTGTTTGTATAAATAAAGTTTTATTAAAACACAGCCACACTCATTCATTTACCTAATGTCTATTGTTTGCTTTAATGTTATAACGGCAGAGTTGATTAGCTGTGACAGAGAATATATGGCCTGCAAAGCCGAAAATACTCACTATCTGGACTTTTAAGAAAAAAAATTTGCCACCCCTGGGCCTAGAACCGCTGGAGCCATCTTCTGTGGCTACACAGAGAAACTGTCTACAGAACAGTCAAACCCAGGGAAAGCAGAGCCAAGACGTGGGGAGAAAGACGCTGAGTCCTAGTCCGGGTGGGCCTGAAGACAGTTCAGCCCTGAACTTAACAGGTAAGTCAGCCAATCAATTTCCTTTTTGCTTGAATTAGTTTGACATGGATTTCTACCGACTACAACAGCTACTAGAAGATAATGCTTAAGCTCCTTCGTCTGGTTTCCAAAGCCCCTGTGATCTGACTCTCCTGCGTCAACCTCCCCGCCTCAGATACCCCTCTCTTCTCCTCCCTTTCCCTAAGCTCTAGCCATATCCAACTACTTATAGATTCTAGAATCTGCCAGGCTCTTTAACACCTCCATGCCTTTCCACTTGCTGTTCCCTTTGCCTGGAATTCTCTTCCCCTTCTCATTCGCATGCTGAATTTCTGCTCCTTCTTCAGCCCAACTCCAGCGTCTCTGCCTCTGCACAGGTAGGGTCTTCCCTGAGCCACACAGGGCTGACGGAGCCTCTCCAGGTCCCCACGGTTCTCCGTGCCCCTTCCTGGCACTGACTGCACACTAATGTGCCTGTTCCCTCCCCGGCACGCAGCCAGGATGGAGCAGGTGCTCCATAACTGACTGCTGGCTGGAAGAGGGAGGAGCGCTCAGGGTGACCGGCTCCACAGTGTGGATCTCCCTGGGCCAATGCAGGTGGAGTTTCTGCTCACCTGCGGAGCTCTGAGGACTGCCTTGTGCGGCACATCATGGACACTTTGATCTCCCTGCTCCGAAGGGCCAGGCTTCCAGTGATGTCCTTACTGTTTCCTAGTAAACCCCTCCTGGTCTGAAATACTGCCAGCTGCTGCCCCTCTGTCTGCTTAGGGACTTTGGCCACATCTGTGTCCAGACAGGCTGGAGCCACATGCATGACACGTATGACAGGCAGAGAGGCCTGCGCTGAAGGAGGCTCTCAAGGGGGCAGTGCCTGGGCTCCTGCTGACAGGGCTCCCCTGACTCTGCTGACAGCCTGTACCCAGAGTGGACCAAGGAGGAAGGGAAGGGGCCCGACTTCCTGATAAGGGGAGGGGAGCGTGGGGAGGCGAGGAGAGAATGGCGAGCTGAGAAGCCGCTACGAGAGGCAAGCACACCTCCCTCAGTGACAGCCTGGACAATGGCCAGAATGTCTACAGAGGCCACTTAACCCAGAGCCCAAGGACACGATCCGATCCCCAGACCCACCCTCCAGCTCTCCAATACGTGCTAAGCCCCAGCTTATCCCAGGTACCGTGCTAGTCACTGGGAATACGATAATAAACAGCTCAGAGCCCCAGCTTCGTGATTAATGGATGAGGCAGCCAAATACACACAGAGGCAATAGTGAAACACACGACAAACGCCACAGTAACAAGAGTAATAACAGCAGTTTACAGGTACTGAGCTCTTGCAACGTTCTAGACACTGTCCTAAGTGTTCTATGCTTGTCGTCCTATTTCATCCACACAAGAACCTCATGGATCGGCACAACGTGCATCAATACTTTTATTTATGGCACTGCCTTCGGGATACATGAAAGCCACCGGACCCTTCGGGAAGCGCGCCATCAGGGATGGAGAGGGCAAGACCAGACCACAGGGCGTTGCACAGGGAGAAAAGCGAGAGTGTTTGAGAGAGAGGAGGTGATCTCTGTAGAAACGTGGTAGTGGAGGAGAGGACAGAAAGGGACCGGGAGCTGGCGAGTGAAGCGGGAGGCAGAGACCCGAGACTGCTTGTACTGGGGGAAGGAGCCCGAGACTGCTTGTACTGGGGGAAGGAGCCCGCAGAGAAGGCAGAGGGAGGGGGTGCGAGAGACAGAGAGGCAGCAGTGGAGAGGCCACCAGGAGGCGAAGGGGACTGGATCAGAGTACGGGGAGAGGGACACAGAGGGCAGGGTGCCTTTTCCCTGGGAAAAGGGGGAGCACGCGAGGGTGGCCACCCTGATAGGTGCACTGGGAGCTGGGGGGACCTCATTTCTCCGGGGAATCTCTGGGGTTTGGGATTATGAGTGTGCAGGTCTGGGCTGTAGGAACTGATGAGTGGGAGAGGTTTGAAGCAGTCACTGTGGTAAGTCAACCAGGGACGGGACTGCTGAGCAATGCTGAGCACTGGCAGAGGCTGAAGACCAGGACGCCACCGTGGGGCCAATACATGTATTCGTGAGTCTCTGTTAACAGTTCAGCAGCCCGGAAACAAGCAGGAAAAGTGGCTGGATCAATTTCACCAAGTTCGGGCACTGCTTTATAAGGTGAGCTGGAAGGACAGGAGCGTGACAGAACTCAAACAGATGGTGAGAATACCAATGATGATGGATAGGGCCGTGGTGGAGGGGTGGTGGCTGTGGTTTTGATGGTGAGGAAGGCCAGGCCAGGCCAGGCCAGTGCAGTTGATCAAGCGAAACCTAGGAGTCATTCTTTTCTTTTTTAGTCCCATTTGCCCTGGATCATCACATTCTACAAAGAGAAACACCTATTTTATGAACAATCCTCTATCTTGCCAGTTGGGACGGAGTCATTCTTGACTCATTTCTTTTTCCTGTCTGTCTCTCTTCTGGGTCATCAGCAAATCCTGTTACTCTCTAAACATAATGTGAATCCCTCCACTTATCTCCATCTCTGCTGCTACCACCAGGTCCACATCATCACCTTGTGGCTGCTGCAATGGTCAGTGACCAGCTTCTGCTCTGGCCCCTCATTCCATGCTCTAGAAAGGCCAGAAGCGTACTCCTAAATCATCAACCATATCATGACATTCCTCTGCCTAGAACCTTCTCACTGCCCTCTGAACAAAACCAAACTACAGATGACAATGACTAATCCTCCTCACCTGCCTCTCACCTCATTTCAGGGCCTCCTCCTGACTCACCCTGAAACAGTATACGTTGGCCTCCTGTCCAGTCCTTGAATACAACAAACATCGCTCTGTCTCTAGACCTTTCCAGAACCCCTCTGGACCTTCCCGAGGCTGGCTCTTCGTTTTCATTCGGATCTCTGTTCAAATGTCACCTCTTCAGAGACGTCTTCTCCAACCCCTCTGTCAAGGGTGGGTTTCCTCCTCCTGTCTCTATCACTCACCTTTGTTTTATTTTCTTCGTAAACATTTAGCACCGTTTAAAATTATCTTGTTCATTTGCTTACTCTCTCTCATGTGTACCAGTTTATTATAATTGGAGAATGCGAGCTCTGTGTGACTAGGGATCTGCCTATTTATTTCACTGCCATATCCCCCAGCACCTAGAATTGTGCCTTGCCTGGTAGGTAGGTGCTGAATTAATATTTATGAAGTGAGTTCAGAGATCTGCCTCCCACCAAGTCTACAAAACCACTGGCATCTGCTCCACTTTTCCTCCTTTCCTCCTGATAACAATGAGGAAGCATCCACTCAGCTATTGAAGACCAACCTCTCCTCTGTGCAATGTCTTACTATGTCAATCAGGTAGAGGGTGAAGTCCTCACAGTGGCCTACGAGGCCATCCACAATCCCAGACACCTCCCTCCCCCACCCACTACCGTCCCTCTTCTCACTCTACCACAGCCACACTCCTTGCTGCCTTGGGGCCTTTACTGGAGCTGTTTCCTCTGCCTAGCACACCCCCCTCCAGATATTCAGCTGGCTAACTCCCTCACCTCCTTCCAGTCCATACCCAAATTCTGCCTTTCCCAGGAGGTGAACCCTGACCATCCTATTTAACACTCAACCTGCTCCTATCACTTTGCCATACTGTTTCTTTTCTCCCCCACAGTATTTGTCTTGTTCTAATTTACTAAATAATTTGCTTATAAGTTGTTTATTGTTGGCATTTCCCTATTAGTATAAAAGCTTCATAAAGGTAAGATCTTGAGATGAGGAGATTGCCTTGGATCATCCAGGTGGGCCCTAAATGCATTCACAAGTGTCCTTAAAAGAGAGAGGCACAGGGAGATTCTACCACATACAGAAGAAAAGGCGATGTGACCTCAGGGACAGAGACTGAAGTGATGCCAGCAGCCACGAGAAGCTGGAGGAGGCAAGGAACGGATAACCGCCCAGAGCGTCTGGAGGGAGTGCAGCCCTGCTGACACCTTGATTTCAGCCCGAAGACGCTGATTTTGGACTTCTGGCTTCCAGAGCTGTGAGAGAATCATTTGTTACAGGAGCAAAAGGAAACTAATACAGGTACCTTATTTTCTGAGCCCCATAGGAAAATGGAATTTCCAGAAGGGTTCAGCCAGTTTTTTCTCTGCTCAGAAATGAGACAACATGACGGTGAATGAGCAGCAGCTGTGCTCTCAGATGAGACCCTCTACCTTCAGAGAAGGGGGCTGAGGGAGGCAGCCCGGGTGAGGGCACAGGGGTGGTTGTTGCCGACCACCACTGCTTACAGTCCCAGGAAGGACTGCAAAGAAAAGGCTGGAAAACGTGATTGTTTCAGGAGGGTTCAAGTTCCAAACATCCAGACGCCTATGTCCAACTGGTGGTTGATGATCTCCATCTTACGCTCAGACCTATACCCTGAGTTCAAGTCTTACATGCAACTGCTTCTGAAACTTCTTGCCTGAGATATTCTACTGGCACCTACACTCAATGTCTTTTTAAAAAGGAGTCTATTTTCTCCCCCTAAACCTATTCCTCTCTCTCTTTCTCCCTCTCTCTTCAGTGAAGAGCACCCAAGTCACAGACTGAGGGGCAACCCATCCGGCTATTCGCTGCCTCTAGGGCCTGAGCGTGACCTAACTGCTTCTCTCTGCAGGGAAGGGTGAAGGGCAATGCCAACTGTGCTGGCCAGGGAAGTCTGAAGCCCTTGAACCCATGTGGCTGCATTTCATCACACTTCTCTTCACTGTCCCAGGGTGGGCAATACATTAATGCAGACTCTGCTCTTGGCATTTCCCATGCTGGTCCTTCTCGGCCCTAGCTGGGGGCTCTAGTCCTATGCGGAATACTCTTGCTACCTTCTTTAGCCCAGGGGCTCCAGCATTATTCTTGACCTTGGAGACCTTGGGTGAGGCCTCAGGGGCAGAATTCTCTCTCCCCAGACACCAGATCAATTGCCAAATGGAATAGGTCATGCTAGTGACAGATGGGAACCCCTGTCACAGTTGTATTATCAGGATGCAAAGGGAGATTGCACTACAATAAGAATTCCAGGCCCTGTACAGACACAGATGCTGCTACTCTCACTACTGCCACGTCTCACCTCTACACAGATGTCCTGACCCCTGCAAACCCAAATGGTCCTATATCTGAATTCACGACGAGCTAAGAGGCACTCTGAGAGAGACTGCCTTATCACTGTGTATTATCTTTACCACACACGCCTAATACTTAGAACAGCACATAGCATGTTTAAGGTAATCAATGAACAAATGAATAAACAGCCACAACAACGGGCCCTGCACATGGAGCAGGGATTTGTCACAGTCAAAAATCACTGAGCTGCAGCCTTCAATTTCCTCTTTCACATGCATCCATCCTGAGCTCCCCTACTCTCTGCTGCACTCAGCACCCAATGGCCAACCAGCCAACCATCAGGAAGAGAACCAGAGACTTTCTGTAGGTCATTCTAGGGACCTTCCCAAGACATGGCACTGCTAATGCCTGGTACAGTAAAGGGTCCTGGAGACAAGCAAGCCCCAGCCCATCTTGTCCACTCCTTGGAAGATCTTTAGATGCTCCATATTATTGATAGTATTGACTTAGGCTCAAATCCCTAGCCTTTCCTGACCTCAGTACCTTGTGAGGGCCTCTGTGACTTAATCTCCTACATGTGACAGCCAAGAGCCTTAATTCTGATGCTTGTCTGGCTCTCTTCCCCCAGGCTCTCTATGACCTTTCTGATCTCTGGCAGCCCTGATGGTTGACTATCTATGGCCATAGACCGTTAATGATCCTTGTGTTTGGTCTAGCACCACCTTCCTTGGCGGTTCCCTCCCCCCTCAACTGCAGGCTCAGTCAAATATAAAGTGAAGAAGAGAAACTCTGAAGCAATTATCATCAGTCTCAATACCTACAGTGTATTCCTTCTTCAAAAAGCAGGAAACAAGAGAGATGAGCTTCCTTCTAAATCTAAACTGGTAAACTCCAGACCTGCCTTGACTTCTTCTCCTCCAGTGAGCTTACTCTCTACCTTACCTCAGCTATTTACTCCTAAATTATACCCTAGACCAGGCCATTACTAACTAAAGCTCTCTCTAATCTCAATCTCGAACTCCCAGTCTCTGACTGTCTCCACCTATCTATATGTCTATAGCTCACCTGCTCTTGTAGCAAAACTCCAACAATCCTTCAACACACTGGGATCTTCAAGCCATTGGTTCTACCATCTTTTCACTGTCCTTTACCTCCTTATGTTCTTACTGCTATTCTCACCCGGCTTAAATTCCAAGTCAAACAGTACAATCACCTCCTTGCATTCATCCTCAACTTCTTTGCTCCTCCCTCACTCAGCTGAAACACAACTCTGGTTAAATTCCACTTCCTTCCTACTCTGGGCATGGACCTGCACAGATGAATGCAGCTGGCGAGAGAAAAACGCATGCTGGCTCGTCTCACCTTAAGTTCAAGTGAGTGAAAGATATGGAAACAAACTAAGTGTCCATCGATGGATGAATGGATAAAGAAAATGTGATACACACACACACACGAATATTATTCAGCCACAAAAAAGAACTAAATCTTGCCATTTGTGACAACATGCGTAGACCTTGAGGGTGTTAGGCTAAGTGAAGTAAGTCAGACAGAGAAAGACAAATATCATATGATCTCACTTATATGTGGAATCTAAAATAAACAAACAAACCAACCCAAGCTCACAGAAACAGAGAACAGACGGGTGGTTGCCAGAGATGGGGTTGGGGGGGCTGGGGCACAGGCAAAATGGGTGAAGGGGGTCAAAAGGTACAAAATTCCAGTTATGAAATGTATGTCACAGCATGGTGACTACAGTTAATAAAACTGTATTGCATATTTGAAAGTTGCTAGAGAGTAAATCTTAAAAGTTCTCACTACAAGGAAAAAAGTTCTGTAATTGTGTGGTGATGAATGTTAACTAGACTTATTGTAGGGGTCATTCTGCAATATATACAAATATGGAATCATTATGCTATAACCTGGAACTCATATAATGTTGTATGTCAGTTATACCTCAATTTAAAAATCTCAATAGAGCTGGAAAAAAATTCTTAAAAAAAAATTTAAGGGATTGAGGCCCTTAAACTGCTGAGCAATTGTCCTGTAGTTACTAGCCCCGTTATTCTCCCATTCCCCTAGATAACTATTCATACTTTCTTCTTTGAGTTCACATTTCCAACACCTCCTCCCTTATTCTTATTCTCAACAGATGATCCTGCTCATCACTGCACTGAAATATCAGAATCAGAACAGAACTTCTACAGGTTCCGTACCACCACTTGTCTGCATTTGTGCCTACGATCTCTACTTTCTTTTCTCTCTGAAGTGTCCATACTCATAACTAAGGCCAACTTTTGTTCCCTAGACCTTGTCCCTTCCCAATAGCAAACAAATGTTATTTTTCCCATATTAAAAAAAATATTTTCAAAAGCTTTAACACTTTCATTTTTCCAACTCTCTGTTATGAAAAAACTTCAAACATACAGAAAAGTTGAAAGAACAGTACAGTGACCACCGAGATTCAGTTATCACACATTTCTTTCTCTTTACCGAAACACACCTTGAGAAGGAGCTCTCTACACTCGCCATTTCTTTCTTTCTTTTTTTAATTTTATTTTATTTTTACTGAAGTATAGCTGATCTACAGTGTCGTGCCAGTCTCTGCTGTACAGCAAAGTGACTCAGTTATACACATAGAAACATGCTTTTTTCATATTCTTTTCCATTATGGTTTATCCCAGGATTGGATATAGTTCCCTGTGCTATACAGTAGGACCCTGTTGTTTGTCCATCCTGTATATAATAGTTTACATCTGCTAATCCCAAACTCCCAGTCCTTCCCTCCCCTACCCCTGCCCCCTTGGCAACCACAAGTATGTTCTCTATGTCTGTGAGTCTGTTTCTGTTTTGTAGATAGGCTCATCTGTGCCATATTTTAGATTCTACATAAAAGTGATATCATATGGTATTTGTCTTTCTCTTTCTGACTTACTTCACTTTACACTCACCATTTCTGATCATTCAAGGTCACTAATTATTTTCACGCTGCTAAATCTCATGGTCAATTCTTATTGACCTATCAGCAGAGTGACCATACAACATTCTGATTTGTCTGGGACCGCCTTGGTTATATGTCTTATCCTGGAGTAACTATGAATAATAACCACTTTCACTCTCAAAAGTGTCCTAGTTTGGGGCTTCCCTGGTGGTGCAGTGGTTGAGAGTCCGCCTGCCGATGCAGGGGACACGGGTTCGTGCCCCAGTCCGGGAAGATCCCACATGCCATGGAGCGGCTGGGCCCGTGAGCCATGGCCGCTGAGCCTGCGTGTCCAGAGCCTGTGCTCCGCAATGAGAGAGGCCACAACAGTGAGAGGCCCACACACCGCAGAAGAAAAAAAAAAAAAAAAAAGTGTCCTAGTTTGCACAACAATTTATACAATCACCCTACTGCCCAGCAACATATTATACAGTTAGTTACTCCTCTTGAAATACTTGCTAATTTGGCTTCCAGAATACCACATTTTCCAGACTTTGCTACTATCACACTGGGCTTTCCTCCTTTGCAGTTTCTTCCTCATCTCTGGCCCCACTACATGTTGCTGTGCCCGAGGGCTCAGTCCTTGCTTCTCCCTCTTCATTCACTTATGTGACAGTCTCTTCCATTTTCACAGCCCACACCTTTCCCCTGAATGCCAGACTTGTATATCCCCCGCCCTCTCGATATCTCCGTCTGGATGTCTAAGAGGCATCTCAGGCTTTGCATGTTTAAACTTGAGTTCCTGATACTCCCCCTAAAACCTGCTCTCTTGCAATCATTTCTCCATCTTGGTAAATGGCACCTTCATTCTTCCAGTTGCTCAGGTGAAACGCCTGAAGTCAGCCTAGATTCTTCTCTTTCTCTCATACCCACGTCTGAGCTGTCAGCAAACCTGTCAGCTCTCCCTTCAGAACACAGCCTGAATGCGACAATTTCTTACTACCTCCACTGCTTCCACCGCACCTGAGTCACCAGCATCTCTCTCGTAGATGATTACAGTAGCCTCGTAATTGGCCTCCCTGCCTCACAAGAGTCTCTCCTCATCAAGGCAGCCAGAATGATCCTCTGAAACCTAAGTTACTCCCTGCACAGGATCCTCCATCCTCATAATGATCTCCAGTGTCCCCATGCTGCAGACTTCTCTTAATGCTCTGACTTCATCTCCTATTACTGCCCACTCCAGCAACATAGGCCTCTTTCCTGTTTGTGGATCCCACCTCAGTGCTTTTGCACTGGCTGTTTCCTCTGCCTGGAAGGCTCTTCCCCCAGATAATCAGCACGGCCCCTCCCTAACTTCTTTCGGGTTTTCACTTAAATGTCAACTTTCCCAGTCACCCTGTCTAAAATGACAACCCCTCCCTAACTTTTTACTCCCTATTCCTACTCTTTTTTTCCTCTAGCATCTCCGCTACCTAATATACTATACATTTTGTTTACACATCTGGGGTTTGGGGCTTGCTTCCCCATTAGAATATGAGCAGGAATGTTTGCCTGTTTTGCTCACTGCTATAGCTCCAGCGCCTAGAGCAGCACCTGACACTTGGCAGGCACTCAATAAATTATTTGTTGAATGAATCACTGTAAAACGGGGCTGATCATCACAGATTACTGTGAGGATGAAGTGACACAAGGCACGCAAAGTTCCCAGCACACCAGTTGCTCAGTAACTGTCAGTTTCCTTTGCCCCCTCCCTCCCTGCCAGTTTTGGTATCAGCCATGCCCTCCTCCTCCCCAGGGAGTGCCAGGTCAGAGGCAGGGTTGATGGTGGTCGCTGCCCTACCAGTAGCCACCAACAGCCCCCCAGGACTCCCACAGCCCTGGGCCAGCCTCAGCCCTGCTCCCAGGTGCTGGTTTCTCTCGTTAGATGTGAGCTGCCCTGCTTTAACTCAGGAAGCTGAAGCCTGCAGAATGGCTGAGGGAGGCGTTCAGAAGTCCTGTCCTCCGACCACATCTCTGTATCAAGGGCCCCGGGGGCTGTTGTGCCTCGTACCCCAGCCTCTCACACGTACCCCAAACACAGCCCGACAGCCCTCGCTTGTGGGCTAACGGCTCAGTCTCACAGGTTTATGCGGTAGCACTGCCAGGCTGTCTCCCCAGCCCCCTTCTCTAGACTTCCTACCCGCCTCTCCCGGGCCCCTCCAAGCTCCGTGTGCAACCTGCAAGGACTCTGGCCACTGCATCTCAGGAAGGCCGGAGTGTTTGGTCTACCAGAGACTACTGCTGTCTCCACACGTAGGAAGGGTCCCACGAACTAACCATCCTTGGTCAGATGCTCACCTGGCACAGTCCATTCTGGCCATGGCTGCCCCCTTCAGGTGCCCAACTCCCAGCACCTTTCTCCTCACTTTAGGAACAGAGGCTGTTTCCTACAGACGAGTCCCCTAGGAAGCACAGTCAACCTGGGCCACGATTTCTGGGCTGGGGTGACTTCTTTTAGAATCCTTGCCTTCACACTTGGACGACTAAGCCTGCTGGTGCCACTGCAGAGTCATGGCCGCCCACCTGGCCTGCTCTGTTGCTGCGGGACAGTTTCTGGGTTGCCCTAGTAAACAATCTCTTCCATTCTCCACAGGGGCCTTACAAACGTTCTCCGCTCTTCTCAACCTTCTCTCCTAGCACCGTGCCCTTCGTGTTCAGCACATGGTCCCATTTCCTGCTTCCTAGAGAAAATAAAAGCCACCAGAAGGGGATTCCTTCCCCTTTACCTTGCACTTACAAGCCCATCTATGTTTCTACCACTCTGCTCTGCTGTAGAACAGAAGAAGCCTCCCTCTTAAAGCAAAGGCCAATCCCTCCCCTCGTTGTCCTTAGGGACCTTGTTGTATCATTTATCCCATCATTATCCCCGGTATTTCCGCTTTCCTCTCAATGTACAGGATCCTTCCCATTGGTGGCCCACACACCCCCTTCACCCTCACGGCCGCACCTGCCGCAGCTTCAAGCCCATCTTCCCTCTTCCGTCACAGGCGTGCTCTCCCGGGAGCAGTCCCCGCGCAGTGACCACGGATCCTCTCCTCATGATTCAGCTTGATGTCGGCTGGAGGCCACCCCGACTACTCCAGAGACACGGCTATCACCGGGGACTTCTCTGGCTCCAGTTCCAACCTCTGAGTTCCCATTCCTGACTTGCCTCCACAGGTTTTAAGCCTCTTCTTCTCAACATGTGTCCTGACACTGGACCCGACTAGCAAAGGCCGACTGTTCTCAGCCTGACTTCAGACCCTCCTGGGAAGCTTTGTTCTGCCTTGTCCTGGGTCCCTGAGCCCTGACATCCCCTCTCCCCAGGCTCCAGCTCCCTTGCTCCTGGCACGGCCTGGGATTGCTATAGACTGTGGCATATCCAAACCTCCTGCTGGCTCAAAATCAGGCCTTGTGCGATTCCTATTTGTGTCACTCGTGGTGCTTACGTGTTGGTGGGTTTTCAATAAATGTTTATGAAATAATTATCATCACCTTACTGTTACCTACTGTTTTTTGTTATGCTATAATCCTTTTATCCTGACGAAAGCCATTTGAAATAAGCAAGGACTACGTTTCCCCTCATTTACAGGTGGTGAAACTGAGGTTCAAGAGTTTAAGTGATTTGTCCAAGGGAAGAAGGTATAGAGCCAGGTCTGAAACCTGCCATTTCTGATTTCAAAGTCGGTGCTCCTCCTAGGATTCTGCATGAGTCCTGTGCATAGGGCTGTCAGGCACCGCAAGTGGACAGGAACAAGGTCCCAGAAGGGCATGTGGCAAGCGCCCTCTCACGTGGATCCAGCAAAGTATGAGAGATGGATGGCAACGTGCGCTAGATGGCAGGAAAATTCGAGAGCTTGGTAGCTGGCCAATAGTTCTGCTCATGCCTACCAGGTCAGTGGAAGATGCTGTTCTAGGATAGAAGGGCTTAGTCATCAAGTCTATGGAAGACAAAGAGAAAGGAAAGAAACAGCTTATGTTGGAGGTCCAAGGAGGATCCCAAAAACTCCAGATAGGCAGCTACATGGCCAGGCTTGGTTTGGGTCCATAAAGTCCATCAGACATGCTGAGTGAGAAGGGGATGGGGACTTGGCAGCAGCATGTCAAGATGACGTGACCATTAAAGTAGTGTCTCTGGGGTGTCGGTCGCTGTGAGGAGCATCAGAAGTGGGGAGGTGACAGATGAGTGTATAAAGAAGATGTGGCACATATATACAGTGGAATATTACTCAGTCATAAAAAGAAACCAAATTGAGTTATTTGTAGTGAGGTGGATGGACCTAGAGTCTGTCATACAGAGTGAAGTAAGTCAGAAAGAGAAAAATACCATATGCTAACACAGATATATGGAATCTAAAAAAAAAAAAAAAAAAGGTTCTGAAGAACCTAGGGGCAAGACAGGAATAAAGACACAGACGTAGAGAATGGACTTGAGGACATAGGGAGGGGGAAGGGTAAGCTGGGACGAAGTGAGAGAGTGGCATGGACATATATACACTACCAAACGTAAAATAGCTAGCTAGTGGGAAGCAGCCGCATAGCACAGGGCGATCAGCTCAGTGCTTTGTGTCCACCTAGAGGGGTGGGATAAGGAGGGTGGGAGGGAGACGCAAGAGGGAGGAGATATGGGGATATATGTAAATGTATAGCTGATTCACTATGTTATAAAGCAGAAACTAACACACCATTGTAAAGCAATTATACTCCAATAAAGATGTTAAAAAAAAGAAAGAGAAGTGGGGAGATGTTTATCCTGCATCCTTTCCACCTGGCAGGTCACCTCTGATCAAGCATGAGCTCCATTCTGGGTGGTTCCTAAAGGGAACAGTAATAAAGTGGAACCGACCCAGAGAAGAGAACCACTGTGGTAGGGAGGGGCCTTATCATACCTCATGAAAGCAGACATGTCTGGCTAGAGAGGACTTGAGGGCACGTGAGCACCAGCTTCAAATCTCTGACCATCTGATAGGGAAGAGGGATTAGACTTTTCTGTGTGGCTCTGGTGGGTAGAATCAGGACCACAGGTAAAAGTTACTGAAAGGTAGATTTGGGCTTTTCTTAGTTAAAACTTTCCAGTCACTGAGTATCTTGAAGTAGATGGGCTGCTTCTGGAAGTTAAGAGCCACTGGCTATTGGGAATGGGAGGTAGATCAGGTAATCTCCATGATTCTGAGACAGGGGTTCTAGACCCACCAAGCCTGGAAAAGTGGAAGGAACCATCTCCCCCTGTGCTCCCCTGGCCCCCACTGGTCTCCCCTGGGTTGAAGTTGGGCCCAAAGTGGTGGCAGGTCCAGCCTCCAGTGTGACCTCGGGGGCCGAGGCTGCGAGTTCAGTCACTCCGTGCGAGAGTCCAGGGACTATCTTGGTAGGGCTGTCTATAGTTTAGATTTATATAACTAATTTTCTCTCTTTAAAAGGGAACACTTTAGAAAGGGGGAAGGTTGTGGGAGACTATTTCCATCTCGGTGTGTATTCCAAAGTTCTGGTGTTTTGCCAGGATTTAAGTATGGTATATACAACACTGTTAAAAATAACCCCTTGATTGAACAGAAGGCGTGGGAGAGAGGGGATAGCCAGGCAATTTTGCTAGGGGGCGGGAGAGGTGGGTAAGGAGAAGAAACTTAAACCCAGAGACCCTGGGAAGGGTTGTATTCCAGAAGAGTTATATAGATTCAAAGGGACTAAGGACCAGGGAAATACTGTCCCTAACTGCTCCTTTCCAGAGAATTGCCCAGTAAGTGCCCTGCTTTGGGTGTGTCTAGTATATAAACAAGCTGCCAGTTTTGAAGGGTTCTCCCAGGATTGCGTCTGCCATTTTTCAGTCCTGATTGCCAGCCTATGATACAAAGGTCAGGGAATGACGACAAGGAGCAGAAGCCAAGAAAGGCTGACAGTGTCAAAAACCAAGAAAGGTCGAAGACACAGAGGCCAGAGAAAGGTCTACTAGATCTAGATATTGGGAGGTTCTCGCGATTTGCGTGTGAAGGCTTCCAGACATTTCTTTCTATAACTATAACTAGATATTTAACATAAATGGGATGATCTAACATGGACAGTTCCATAACTTGCTTTTGAAAAATTTAACAAGAAGTTGTGGGGTCATGTCAGGAAATAAAGTCTGACATCATTTTTTATGACTATGTATTATTTCATCACATGGACATACTATGTTTACTTAATCATTCTCAGCCAAGAGACACTTATGTTGTTTCCAATTTTCTGCTATTTTAAACGTGCCGCCACAAGGATCACGTTACAAAAACTTGAGTGCACAGATATGATTATTTCCTGACGTTAAATATTGAGAAGCAAAAATGCTGGATCAAAGGAAATCCACATTTTACACTCTGTTACACTTTGTTTCCCATCATTTTCGAGAGAACAAAATATTGTTCTCATGATCTCCTCCAATCTCTCTGGCCATTCTTTCCCATCCTCCTTCATTACTTCTCCCTCCTGTTCATCCCTTATGGGTTGATATTCCCTAGGGTTGTGTCCTTCTGTTTTTTTCTTCTTCCTCCAAAAATTATAAGCTCAAATGCCTACCAGAGCCAAGAAGATACTATAAATATGTTAATTGGGCCAGATGTAAGACAGGAAGTGGTAGGGCCATGGCAAGTTAGAATGGACACACTGCCTAAAAGTATTCACATTATTTGAAAACACTGTGCCAGCCATACAAAGAACGTCTACATTATCTTGTAAGCTGCCAGCTTGGGACCCAGGCTACAGACTTGCCCTACACTACCTCACCCATTGCCCAAACTCCATGGACACGCTGAGATTCCCATTGCATCATCTCTGGCTCTGACCTCTCCTCCTGGACTCCAGACTCAGACATTTAAATGATTGCTCTACATCTCTCCTTAAGTGTCCTAGAGGGATCTCAGACTCCTTTTGTCCATAACCAGACTTGTGATCTCTGCCCTGTCCTCTTCTCTTAACAAAAGCCAGAATTCTAAAATCAGATACAACCGCCCTTCTTCTTGGGTTCCCTATCTCAATGAAATGGCATTCCCACTTTTCCTGTTTTGGAAGCCAGAAACTTGGGAGTCATTCCAGATTCTTCCCTGCCCAGCCTCCCATACTCAGTTGATCATCAGGTCAACTCAGCGGGCATAATAAGCACTTACTGAGCACCTAATCAGGGCCAGGCGCTGTTAGAGGAATTCCACAGAGAGGAATGCCGTGCCCGTCCTGGAGGGGAGACAGACAACAGCATCGTGCCTGGAAGTGGCAGTGGCAGTGGTGGAAGAAAGGCCATACAAGACGTTTTGGGAGGAGGGGAGGGACTCTTTGATTCCATTTCCTAAGTGTTCCTCAAATAGCCTCTACTCCATCCCCATGGGATTGCCTTCAGCGTGTCTCCTCCTCTAACTCATCTCCTATAATGGGTTAGCGCAACCCTTCCAAGGAGCGAAGCTGACCATGGCATTCTTTTACCTCTTGTCTAAAACATGTCAATAATTCCCCCATGTCTTCTAGTAGGATAGAATCAAAATCCTTTTAGAATGACTTGTAAGGCCTCCCTGGACCCGGCCCTGGATGACATCTTGTCTTCCAGTATTCTAGGATGTAACACTATGCCCCAAACATGCCAAATCACTTGCAGCTCTCTGAATATCCTTGGGTACCTCATGCTCTGAGTTTATGACGTCCTTCTGTCTAGAACACCTGCCCTATCGTTTGATTTCAATTGCTTAATTCCTATGTTATCTTTAAGGCTTGGATAAAATATCACTTCCTTCAAAAATCCTTCTCAGACCACTTTGCCCAAAAAAGATGGCTTCTCCAAGTGTTCTGTTACACGCCCTCCCAGTGCTGCGAGGCTTACAGCAGGGGAGGGAAAGGAGCTTCCAAGGCATTTTGCCCAGGCTGCTGAGGGGGCTGATGACATGTCCTTACCTGGATGTCTCTGAGAACAGGCAGTGCTGAGAAAATATGGGGGTGTGGAGCAAACAGTGAATGATTCCAGAAAAGGTCAGGAGACCAGGGAAAAGGCACAGCTCTTGGGTTCTGGTTGGGCATTGCCTTGAGGGGCCCATGAACCTTTCAGGTCCACAAGCCACATATTTTGAAGAGCTACTGACATGATCTATTCCAGCCACTGACACTTGTAGTACCTACCCCTGCCAAACACAAAACAAAAACAAAAAAGGAAAGAAAATTTTTCAGCTGAATGATGGTGAGTCACCACTCACCAATAAACCAGTGAGAGGATCTTCTATGGCTTTTAAATGCTAGAAGCAAATTATAAGAATGAAGGGCAAGAGGTGCTGTAAATAACAATGGTGCAGAGACGTGAACCCAGAAATCTGCCTTAGGAAAAAAAAGGCCTTCTCTGACCGCTACAATTTAATTTGGTGTCTCCTTTCTGTATATTCATGGCATCCTGTACTTTCATCTACCATAGCATCAACGCTATATTACATTTTGGGCAAACTCCTCGGCATGGCATTCAAGGCTTTTTTCCCCCTGTACCCCAGACAGCCCAGATTACTTGCCAGTGCATCTCTTTCCTCAGTGTGAGCACCTCTCCCAGATCCTTTGCCTCGTCAGTTTTTGTTTGTTTGTTTTGTTTTTTTTTTTGCGGTACGCGGGCCTCTCACTGTTGTGGCCTCTCCCGTTGCGGAGCACAGGCTCCGGACGCGCAGGCTCAGCGGCCATGGCTCACGGGCCCAGCCACTCCGTGGCATGTGGGATCTTCCCGGACCGGGGCACGAACCCGTGTCCCCTACATCGGCAGGCGGACTCCCAACCACTGCGCCACCAGGGAAGCCCTGCCTCGTCAGTTTTTAACTGTCCTCCAACAGTCAGCACGGGTGGCACCTCCTCTAGGAAGCCTTTCTTGCTTGCTCAGTTGGCTTAGGTGACCCTCATCTGGGCATGCACAGCTCCCTGATTTGCTCTGACCCTGCGGTCACCACATTGTTCTGTCTCTCTCATGCACTATCTCTTACTTATCACTGTCCCCCAACGCTCTGCACAAGGATTGGCAGAGAGAGGGTGCTTAGGGGTTGAGGAAGGGGCAGAATCTGCCTTGGGTCCCTGGGGGTCAGGCATGGGGCAAGCAGTCACCAAGGGGAAGGGTCCAGATGGGGATCTGTGAGGTCTGGTCCCGGCCCCCCCAGAGGTGGAGGATGTGGGAGGCTTGCTCCCATGCCCGGAGGGCACTCTCTGCTGCACTGGAGCCTCTGCTGGGTGGGGTGGGGTGGGGGGTGGGGGCGGTGCTGGGGGATTAAGAACACATGTTGCCCAGACAAGGTCAATTCTAGGGGCCAGACTCTGGCTTAATGACAGAGCGACAACTTCTCCCAGCCAGTCTTCATTTTTTATGGTCTCTGAATTGCAGAAGCAGAAACTGCTCACCCTAAGTCTGAAGCTTTTCGTGACTTGTGCAAACGACACAGTATCAACAGCCTTTTGTTTGGGCTCAACTTGGGTGAACATGCCAAGAAGACTGGCTCAGAAGTCTTTTCAGATGTCATTTCTGTCTCTTTACAACTTTGCTCCATGAAAGCTATTCACAAGCCAGTTTTTCTGCGGCTACAAAGCTGCCACCCTCTCAGTCCCGCCACAGCCCACAGAACTACCCTGTGACACTCACCCGGGACGGCATGTGTTGTAGCCAGAGCAAGGCCAGTGCAGGACTCAGCGGTGAGGGCTCTCAGCCGTCACTCGCCTTTCAACCTGGCCTGAGTGTCACCAGAGCCCCAAGGTACGGCTCCAATGTATGTCCCCCAGATGGTGATCTGGCACCATGCCTGCATTTTTCAAACTCAGTTTCCCAGTGTCCAACACAGGCACTCCACAAGAATGCATTAAATGAGTGAACAAACAGATATGCAATTCCCAGTTATTTGAGCTTATTTAGGGAGCCCATCAAATCCAATGTTTTGAGGGAAGAATTATCTAGAATTTAATGTTTCCTTGAATAAATTTATTAGACCTTTCCCACTGCTGACGCTGGCGGTGTGGCTGCTGGAAGGAAGTGCCGAGTGCTGGGTCTGGGGTCACAGTGCGTGGGCATGTGGCACAGGAAGGTCAGCAGGACCCCCACTTCCATTTCCCGCTCCAAGCCAAAGCCGGCTGTGACAACTGTGCTGACGGGACAGACAAAGGCGAGGGAATGGGAGCTGTCCCCAGTTCGTTCTCAGGAAGTGGCAACACAGGGTAAATTAAAGGTGAGAATTAGACAAGGATTAGTGGAGGACCTAGGAGGGAACTACATGCAACGTGTGAAAGGTTAGAGAGAGAGAGGCACAGGAGCTGTGGGAGCCCCGAGTCAACCTCTGTGCGTGGACCCAGGGGAAAGCTCGCAGAGGAGGCGCCATCTGAGCTGGAGTTTGAAAGGTGGAGAGTGTGTGGAGGTGCACCCCAGAGAGCACACAAGAGACTGCCGTGCTCTGTGGCAGGTGATGCTCGAGCTGCCTGTTGTCGTCAAAGCCGTGGTTCTCGAGGCAGAGAATTGGGGGAAGAGCATGCCAGGTTGGGGGAAGAGCATCTGCATGGCATAAAGGTGAAGAAGACTACGGTTTGTAGGGCAGGGCCCCCCAGGGATTAGGGCACCAGCAGGCATCAGTTCCCTGGTGCTCTGTCAGTGGGTCAGAAGACTTTTTTTTTTCTCCTAAATTACAAGTTATCAGTTGCATCCTGTGTGGGGGGGCTGACGTTGCCCAAATCCACACTTCCTGATATGTGGAGGCATTCCTGTATCAACAACTGCCAATCACCTGCGTTTGTACGCACAGTCTGTACAAGTCCTGATAGCTCCCAGCCGAGACACATCAGTAGGGCCCAGTGGGAGTTGTGGCAGTCAAGGTGTGAGGACAGAACAGCAACAATAACCAATCCTGCTGCACACTCACTGATGCCAGCACCAGGCCACACACCTTGTGAACGTCAGCTTGTGGAATCCTCGTAACTGCCCACGAGGTAGGGACTGTTATTCCCACTTTGCAGGTGAGGAAGCGGAAGCTGAGCATGGCTAGGGGACTTGTCCAAGGTCACACAGTTAGCTAAGTGGCGAAGCTGGGATTCAAACCCAAGTTCGCTTGACTCCAAAACCCAAGCTCTTTTCATTTGCCCAGAGTGAGGAAGGTGAGCCCCGGCCCCATTCAGTCTTTGCTAAGATAGCAGGAATGAGATGCTGAGGACCTGGCATGTGTACTGGCAAGGCGCTGACCTCAAGAGGTCACTGACCTGGGGTGAAGTCAGGTGGCAAAGATGCCCCTCCCCACTTCCACTGACCAACTTCACGCCAGCGCCGAGCGATCAGAGTCTAAGTGTGGTTGGGCCGCTTCTGCCTCAGCTACAAAGCTCTCTACTTCCTGAAATTCAGGAAAACACTCAGAAAAGGGCTGAAAGGTAGCCAGTAATTAGGCCCAATCATGGTCTGGGAAGAAAATGAGCACGCTCCAGCCAGAGGGACCACGGTGGCTGCAGCCCTGTAGCCCATGCCCCTGCCCCGCCCTCTCTGCATCCAGCTCCCAAGCTCTGCCTGAAATGGGCTCATAAGCGACAAGGACAAGGCCTGCTGCTCACAGAGGTCGGCCCTGGGGATCCAGATGCAGGGCAGAAAACGGCTGGTCCTTCCTTTCTCCCTTCGGCAAATGCTCCTCCAGGTCACTCCTGGGCTTGCACCCTATCTGCAGCTGTGCCTGTGCTGACAGCTCGCCTTGGCCAGCCTGCAGCCCCCAAACCCTTTGTTTCCTCCCTGTAATTTGCGTGGCAGCAGAGGAATTTATCTCCATGAGGGTCAGAGACTTTGTTGGAGCCTGCTGGAGACGAGTCTGGGTCAAGGGCCCAAGTCTCCCGGATGAGCCGTCTTTTCCCCCCGGCCTCAAGCGCTGGGGCATGGTTTGCTGTGCTCTGCCTGCTGCCTCTGGCACTGCTCTTCATTCTACCTCAGGAAGACTAGGTTACCAGCAGCACTGGCTACACCAGAGGCAGCTGCTGACCACATTAAAGAAAAAAAGTCATTGCCTCTGAGGTCTTCTTTCCATCAGGGGAAACACATGGGCTCACAGAACCGAATCAAACCAGTGATGACTCTCACTGCATGCTCCCTCAGGGGTAGGGGAGGAGTGGAGACAGGCCCACTGTGGGGGAAGGGCACTGGATATCAGGGGCACCTGTGCGTGCAACGGCCTCTGAGCAGGAGGAGAAAGGCATGGGTATACAGGCAGCCGCTTAGAGAGGGTTAAAAAGGTCCTAAGGGCAAGCACACAGCTGAGCCACGTCCTGCCTTAATCCCTGTTGCTGGTCCTGGGGGTGTGCAGGAGGGTGGTGGGGGAGATGCGGAATGAGGTGGAGGCAGCTAAGGGGCTGGCCAGACCCCGCGGAAGTCAGCCGCCCCTGGACGCACGGGAACAGGACTAGTGGGGACGGCAGGCCCAGAACCATCCCTAATCAGGCCCCACAGAGCTGGTTTCCGAGCCCAGGCCTCCTGTACTTGCCTTGCCCCTTTGGGGGTCTTGCTCCATTTGGGGGTGTGCTTCTCGGGGCAAACTCTGTAGCTGGCCCCTGGCCCAGCCACTCTTGAGGAGCTGAGCAACAGAGTGCAAGGTATTCTCCTGTGTTTTGCAACCATCAGTTCTCAAGTTGTCCTGCTGCAGGGAACTTCCCTGTACTAAGGCCTGGCAACACAGGGAGGGAGCTCGCGTCTGTCCCAACACGAGAGGCACAGAGGTGTCGTGAGGCCAGCTGTCAAGAGGCCTGCCGCTGTGCTGCTGTCAGCAGTCAGGCTTGTGTTTCCCCCATGAGGGTCTCCCAAGAGCAGAGCCCATGTTACCCCGTCCTCTCCACATCGCCCTGGACAATCTCGTCCACCTTCCCTCTGAGATGGGTAAATGGATTACCTCCATTCTTCTTCCTCCAGCCCAGACCTCTCTCCTAAGTGATTCACTGAAGCCAGGCTCCTGGGTGGGGCCGTGGCTTCCCCTGGCTACTGCACTTGCCTCGGCCTGGGCTCCATGCATGGCGCAGGGGCAGAGAGTAGAAAGCTCGCGTGACAGGAGGCAGGTATGAACTGGCGTCCTGCCTCCACCTGGGAGAACTGAGGTTTCAGCGCTGCTTCTCCCTTCCAGCTCTAGATATTTATTTGGGGAGGCCAGTCACCCAGTGGTGCCCCTCACCCCCACCCTGGGGGTGCAAATAGAGTAGGGGGGGCACGATGAGGTCCTAAAACTGCCAGCATCCTCCCCTGTGCAGCGCGGCTGCCTCCGCCCCGGACTTGTGTGGGTGGAGCTCAGACTCAGGCCCTCCCTCCCGCTGAGTAGCCTGTGGCTGGGCTGTTCCTGGCCCGGAGCCTCACACAGCGCACAGCTCGGGAGAAGGGCCAGGATCACGTTCCATGTTTTCACCAGCTCTTGCTCCTCACAGGCAGCAGAGCTCCCCACGTGGGGATCTTGTACCTGAACCAAGAAAAGCAAAGCTGCTAAGCTGACGAGATCAATCTCCAAACACCGCAGGAATGCAGCCCGCCGCCTGCTCTCACCAGGCGTCGGGCCTCTAAGCACATCTAGCGTTCCTGCTCTGCGGCAGAGCCTGGAGCTGGGTCTGCAAGGGGGGAAGCTGCTCCCATCAGTGTGTCTGACTTTACTCCTGAAGCCCCATCCTCTCAGGGGTAGCCCAGGCATCCCCTGCACCAGGAATTCCCCCAGTCAACCTCCCACTGCCCCTCCCTGCTTGAGGGCCTCCTCTGTGCCTCCGCAACCCTCTGTCGTGGCCTCCTCCACAGCACACGCGCCTTGGTGTGCGCGTCCAGGTGCTGCTTCCCTTAACCCCGGGGTCTGGAGGCACAGAGGAAGAAAGGGGGGCTTGGAGAGGTCATGCCAAGCCAGCCCTCTTCACTTCCACAGCCTGTGCTCGTATCACTACAGTCCATGCTTCTCAAACCACCTGTCAAGAAGGACCAGTTTGTATTGCTTTTTAAATTTCAATTCTGTCACAGAGAGTGATCCTTTTATAAAGGATAATAAAAATGAATCACTAGAAAAATTAAAACACACACATAAAATATAAGCTCCACTTTTAAATGATTAGATTCAACTGACAAAACTCTAATTGCTATAGACATTTCTAAAACGTCATTTTCAATTTCTCAAAAATCTCGCTGCGAATCAGTTCACACACTTTTGATTCCACAGCACCTGCCGGGTGCCTGCTGGGCCATTCTGCCAAGGGCTCTTGGTAGAGAAGTTAGAGAGAGGGTGAGACCCAGCTCCTCAGGTCCTGAACTGGGGCAGGAGAAGTCACGCTCTGATAACATCAGAAGCGGTGAGCAGACTGAGGCCTGGCACTCCGTCTATAGCAGACGAATTAATAACCGGGAAGAACCCCACCAGGTGGGCTGGCAGCATTCACCTGCGCAAAGAAGTGTTGGTCCTTCGTCATCTAGGCAAGGAGATTTTTCCAAAGAAAACACATTTCGGGCCATGTACTATGGACCCACCTATAAAGGTTGGAAGACAGGGCAGAGAGGAAGGAGATCGGGAGTATAGCTACAGGGTCCTGGGGGGCTGAGTTCCTGGAAAGGTCAGGGAAACAGGAGGGGTAGACTGAGACCACGAGTGGAGTCGCTTTATTTACTTATTTAATTATTATTATTTTTTCTTTTTGGTCACGCGGCTTGGGGGATCTTAGTTCCCTGTCCAGGGATTGAATCCACACCCTCAGGAGTGAAAGCACAGAGTCCTAACCACTGGACCACGAGGGAATTCCCAGAAGTGGAGTTACTTTAAAGGCAGATCACGGATTGGTTCCCAAGGAGGCCAGAACACTGTCACTTAGGAACACATGAAAAAAAAAAAAAAAAACTCATGGCAGAGAAACCAACAGGACACAGATGGCAATTCCTCCAGCTAGAAGCTGTAGTCCAGGTCAAGGACAGGCATGTAAGCTGTCCAGCCCAGGCAGGACTGTCAGCCCTTGGACACTCCACAGAGAAGCGTTAGTTATTCAGCACTCTGCTCTTTCCAGAAAGGCCCATCACCCAAGTATTTCATTGCAGGGGTACCTACTGAAAATACTTAAAACATTCTCCAATCAAAAGGCATCTGTAATCCCCTATAGGTTCATGGTTCAGAGCCATGACTCAGGACATAAGGTGGGGTTGGTGGGTTTGATTCCTGGATCTGTGCTGCTGTGACCTTGGGTAAGTTACAGCTTTTTCATCTGTAAATTGGGCATAACAACACTTACTCCACAGGGCTACTGAAAAGACTAAATAGGTAATGAATATACAGTGTTCAGCACAGTGGCTGGCACATAGCAAGGGTGCTATAAAACTGTGATATTTTATACACACAGGCTGTCTGCATCTGCCAATGGAGTGTAAGCTGTTGAGGGGAGAGATTTTATGTACCTTATACAATGCTGAAGCTTCTAGCACCTAGAAGAGTGTCTGGTGCATAGGAGCTGCTCAATAAAGATTTGTTGAATGAATGATGTGGTAGCTATTATCATTAGGTCTACTACAGGATAGTGGAGTCAATGTGGCAACTTCTTGAGGGATGAGAGAAACCTGAGTAAGATTAAACAGTGATTCGAAGGAGTCAGTAAAGAGAATGAAGATCGAGGTTCCTGATTTCGGGTCAAAGATACAGGAGAGGCTGGGAAATCAGAGCTCAGGGGAAGGGACTGACTTCTCTATAGAGGGTAGACGTGTCAGAACTCAATGACTAACTGATATCTTGTTGAGAAAGGAAGGAGAAAGAAAAACGCCCAGATTTCTGGCTCAGGTGAGAGTGAATAGTGGTAACACTCAGTGAAATAGGCAACATGGACTGATGAGAATTACTGGAATTTTGGTGAGTTGGATACACTGAGTTTGAGATGCCCAAGAGTCATCCAAGTGGAGCTGTCCAGCAGGAAGTTGGCTATGTGGGTCTAGAGATCAGAAGAGATTTGGGCTCCAAACAGATTTGAGACTCATCAGCATGTATGTGTTAGCTAACACATAGTGAGAAGAGAAGAAAAAGGGCCATAGTTGAACCCTGGCAGACATCGACTTTTTTTTTTTTTTACATCAACATTTAAGGGTGGGCACAGCAGAAAGAGATTGCTTGTAAAAGAGACTGAGAAGGAAAAATAGAGAAACAGGAGGAGAACAGGAAGGGAGTTTAGATGAAGCGTTAATGAGAAGAGAGAGTTGCAAAATGTTCAAAATGGAGGAAGAGATCAATACTGCCAAACTCTTCAGAGAGGTCAAAAAAAGAGGTTCCCCCATTGGATGTGTCAGTTAGTCCTTTTGGGTGATCTGGACAAGAGCATTTCAGGGAGGGGAGGGGAGGGGTGGGAGTGGAAGTGAGAGTACAGAGATTAAGAGTTCGGGGACATGAGGAAGCGGAGAGAACAATGGTGACAAGTCTTCTGCACGCTCCTGGGTGGGGAGACGCTCAGCTTGCTCCCAGGCTAGAAGGACAGTGATTCTGTGGATGTGGACAGTGCTCTATTCTCCTCTGTAATTTATGGTTTGGGACAAAGCTTTACAAGGATGCCTCTCAATCTTACCACTCCTCCCTGGTATTGTAGTGATAAAAGTCCCAGAATCGGGGCTTCCCTGGTGGCGCAGTGGTTGAGAGTCCGCCCGCCGATGCAGCAGACACGGGTTTGTGCCCCGGTCCGGGAAGATCCCACGTGCCGCGGAGCGGCTGGGCCCGTGAGCCATGGCCACTGAGCCTGCGCGTCCGGAGCCTGTTGCTCCTCAATGGGAGAGGCCCCAACAGTGAGAGGCCCGCGTACCGCAAAAGAATAAAAAAAAAAGTCCCAGAACCCATGAAGGGCAGAGAAGGAGGGTCTTTGGAATATGGGGATACCAGATACCCAGCTACCTTGACCAGGAGCCCATAAACTTTCAAATCCCCTAGAGCAGTGCAGTAGGCCTCCTGAACCTTCTCACACGAGAGTCCCAAGACAGGCAGCTGGGGCTCTGTCAATACTCTAGGCTTCCTGCCTCAGAGAGCTCAGCAAGGTTTCAAAAGCCATCCTTTGCACTCGGGGGAATTTGGCCAGCTTGGACCACGGCAACGATTCCTTAGTAGCATGAGATTCACAGACACACACAGTCTCAGACACAAGCCATGCACCCTGGCCTTCCCAAAGCAAAGAGCGTCCCAAGAGAAGTGAGGTTTTCCTCTGTAGAGCCAGGCAAGAGGGCAATTTCTACACCAGTGCCTCCTGAGCCCCCATCGGGCAACTGGTAGACCTCTGCACTCTGGCCCCTAGCCACCCTGTCCATGGGACAGCAGCTGTGAGAGGCAATAGAATGTGGCAGTTAAGCATATGGGCTAGGCGGTCAGAGTAGGGTTCAAACTGGGCTCCATCACTTCCTATCCGTGTAACCTCAGGCAAACTGCTCGACTTCTTTACGCCTCCATTTCCTCAGAGTTAAAACTGTATTAATAACAATCCTATTTCATATGATTGTTGGGAGGATTAAAACAGAAAACACAGGAAAAGGTCTTAGCAGAGGATCTGAGAAGTCAGTACTGACACATCAGTAGGTGCTGTTGGCCGTCAGTGTTGCTGCTGTACTTGGGCACAGCCTGGATTTGGGTTCTGCTTTTGGCTGAAACTGTGCACCGCAGGCCTCACCTATGGATGCATGCTTGTGCCTGACGTTAAGTGGCTTCACGGGTTACCATCGAAAAGACGTGATACTCGATCTTTCACCAAAGCACCTTTAAAAAGCCACTCAAATGTTTATAGTAAAGCATTGCTAGGAAAATGGGGAGTGTCAATTAAGATTTTGTGAGTTGTATTTTTTCTTTAAGCCTATATTTTAAATGTTTACCATGACCTATTCTGGGATCTTTATTTCTCCCTGAAAAAACTTCCCTGATTTAACGAAAGTCATTGGGAAAACAGAGTTCACTTAGTGTCTAACATTAAATTTTGCTGGAATGATCTAACATTGATAGCCCCAAGGTACATCCTCTCATTTCATTCTCTTGGCTAATGAGTTATGCTCTGACTTTTCCAAGATCACACATAGCCCATTAAGTGAGAAAGCTCTGAGAACTTTCTATCTCCAAATCTCATCTCTTTCCAATCTATCATATATTGGTACATGTCAAAATAATTATTTTTCTTCAGTAACTCTCTCCACTGAAAGAGTGTCTCATCAACATTCCTCATTCCCTCAGACTCTCAATCTCCCAAGGGCAGAAATCAATATCCACTCATGAAACACGCATTAAGTGCCTATTAAGTGCTAAAGGTTCTGCTAAGTATTGGCAGCCATGAATAAGACCATGTCTCTATGCTAACAGGTACACAGCCTACTATGTGAGAAGAAACATCAATACATAATTACAAGTACTGTAACAGAGCTATGTGTGCAGCACCGTAGCGGGACAGGTTGAGGAAGGAGTAACTGGGTGTGCGCAGGAACGGAGGTCAGGGAAGACTTTCTGTTCCATGAGACCAATAGATGAAAAGCCCTAATCCAATGTTTACAGCAGAGCAGATGTTCAATCAATTTGATTTCCCTTGGACCTCATGCCCCCTCCTCCCCATCTCTCTCGTTAGAGGACGATGTATCCAGGCAGGCAAGGAGGACTTCCCAGCAGATAGCGCAAAGGTGTGAGAGGGAGCAGGCTGGCTTCCCAGAGAAGCAGGACTCTGCACCCTGGACGGGCCAGCCCACCAGCACCCGTCCACTACCACTGCCTGCTCCCCAGTCTGTGCTCAGGCGTAGGAGGCAGTGACTGGGCGGGATCAAGGAGGAGTGAGGCTTAGGGCCAGAGTGAGAATACCCTTCCCACAGCACTATGTAACGAGAGAGGAGAGAGAGAGGGAAAGAGAGAGGGATTTAATGGCTTGTTTTTATTAGATCGGGTCAAAACTAACACGTCAAAAGAGCTGCCTAAGACCCCTTGTGTCAAAATATTATTACTACAAAAATCATAATCCTGAATTTACTTACAACTTTTTGGTCAAAATATCCAGAAACACTAGTTACCCACGAGGAAAAAAATTAAACAATCCTAGATCCCAACACCAGGGATCACACCTAACAGTAAAACCAAACCAAAACAATAAAAACTCAGATGGATTAATAATTCAAATATAAATAATAAAGCTATAAAAGTACTGGATGGGGCTTCTCTGGTGGCACAGTGGTTGAGAGTCCGCCTGCTGATGCGGGGGACGCGGGTTCGTTCCCCGGTCCGGGAAGATCCCACATGCCGCGGAGTGGCTGGGCCCGTGAGCCATGGCCGCTGAGCCTGCGCGTCTGGAGCCTGCGCTCCGCAACGGGAGAAAGTACTGGATGAAGATTAAACTACTATGTGTGGATATAAATTCAAAAACTGCTACTGAGGGCAATTTGCCAATAACTTTCAAAATTATAAACACACACAACTTTGGATCCATAAATATCACTTTATTCTAGATAATCTCACATGTGTGGGGAGTGCTGTGTAAAAAAGGTTATTCACTGAAGTAATATTTAGAGTAGTAAAAAATGGCAATTGCCTAACTGTCCATCAATAGGGAACTGATGCAGTAAACTATAGTTTAGTTCATGGAATGCTGTGTAAAGAAGGGATTTCTGCTTCCCACCATGATAGAATAACAGGGGTGGGATTTACCCTCCTACCTTCAACAACCAGAAAACAAGTCAAAATAGATGAAACAAGTCTTCGGACCAGTGCAGGGATGGGGAACCCAAATAGAGCCCAGTGGTCTTCCTGAGTTGAAAAAAAGCGATCAAAGTTTAGGGAGGGCAAGAAGACTAGAATTTGTGGAGACTACCACAGAGGACAGAGATGCTCAGAGTGCCCCAGAGATCTGCAAAGGGGTCCCCTCAGATCTTTGGCCAAGTACTGACCTGGGCGTATATGAGAGGAAATTCTGAGGCTGAGGAAAGTCCACCAGGAAGCGGTAGATCAAACAATTCCCGGTGTTCATACAGGGCTGGGAATTGTTTGTATTCACAAAACAATTGTGGAAATAAATCAGGCAGAGTGGAAATGCCTCATAATGCACAAGGCACTGGGTCCAGTCCCCAGACAGGTACTGCGTTAGTTATGGGGATAAATTAGCCCTAGACAAACGGTTGCTCAACACCTGCACTAACAATATTGAAAGCAAATCTCAAAGGGATACAACTGATTCCAAGTAACTTAACTACATGTCCAAGCAAAACTAGCACTATTTAAGAGAATATAACAAAATCTAGCACAGAAAAACAAAAATTTCACGTTGTCTTGAATCTAATAAAAAATTACCAGGCAGGCACACAAAGAATCAGAAAAATATAGGCCATTATCAGGAGAAAAATCAATCAATAGAAACCATCCCAGAAATGATACAGATGATGGGATTACCAGACAAGGTTGTTTAAATAGCTATTCTAAATATATTCTCTATGTTCAGGGAGGTAGAAGAACACATGAACATAATAAAGAATAAAATGAAAGCTATAAAAAGACCTAAATGGAACCACAGAGATTAAAAACACAATATCTGAAATGAAAACAAACCAGATGGGATTAACAGCTGATTAGACACCACAAGAGAAATATCAGTGGATGTGAAAACATAGCAATATCAACTATCCAAAATGAAACACAAAGAGAAATAAGAAAGAATTGGGGGGAAAAAACACCAGACAAACCTAGCATCAAACAAACCAGTTGGATGAATGGCTTAACATACATGTAATTGGAATCCTGTGAAGGGTGATGGGCAGAAAAAATATTTGAAAAAATAAGGACAAAATGCATCCAAATTTGATTAAAAAATAAACTATAAACTATATTTATTTATTTATAAATAAATGCAAGCCAAGAATAATATAAAGAAAACCACAACAAACTGCATCATATCAAATTGCTGAGAATGAGCGATAAGGAGAAAAATCTCAAAAAGCAGGCAGAGGAAAAGAGAAACATTGCATACGAAGTGAAAAAAGGTAAAGGGACTTCCCTGGTGGTCCAGTGCTTAAGAATCCACCTTCCAATGCAGGGGATGCGGGTTCGATCCCTGGTCAGGGAACTAAGATCCAACATGCCAGAGGCAACTAAGCCCGCACACCACAACTAGAGAGAAGCCCCAACTAGAGAAGCCCACACGCCACAGCGAAGATCCCACGTGCCGCAACTAAGACCTGACGCAGACAAATAATAAAATAAAGTTTAAATGAATAAATAAGGTAAGAAGGACAGAAGACTTTTGTTAGAAACTATACAAGCCAAAAGAAAGTGAAGTTATATCTTTAAAGTACTGCATGTTTGTCAAATTGTCAACCTAGAATTGTATACACAGCCAAAAACAAACAAACTTTCGAAACTGAAGGTAAAATAGACTTTATCAGACAAACCAAAGCTGATAGACTTCATTGCCATAAGATCTTCCTCATAAGAAATGTTACAAGACGTTCTTCAAGCAGAAGAAAAAGAACACCATATAGAAATATGTATCTAACACAAAGGAAGAAAGAGCAACAGTAAAACTAAGTTTGTGGGTAACTATACAAGAGTTTTCAGGGACTTCCCTGGTGGCGTAGTGGATAAGAATCCACCTACCAATGCAGGGGACGTGGGTCCGATCCCTGGTCCAGGAAGATCCCACATGCTGCGGAGCAACAAAGCCCATGTGCCACAACTACTGAAGCCTGCAGGCCTAGAGTCCACGCACTGCAATGAAGAGTAGCCCCGGCTCACCACAACAAGAGAAAGCCCACGCGCAGCAACACAGACCCAACGCAGCCAAAAAAAAAAAAAAAAAAAAAAAAAAAATTAAATCAAAAAGCAAAGGGAGAATGAAAACAAATCCAAGGGGGAAAAAAAAAGACTTTTCATCCTAATTTTTAAAAACTTTTAAAATTTAAATTGTGGTAAAATACATATAACATAAAATTTATCATCTTAAACATTTTTAAGTGTACAATTCAGTAGTGTTAAGTACTTTCACGTTGTTATGCACTCAATCTCCAGAATGCTTTTCATCTTGTAAAACTGAAACTCTGTCTATTAAATATCCATTAAACAGCAATTCCTCATTTCCCCTTGTCCCCAGCCTCTGGCAACCACCATTCTATTTTCTATCTCTGTGAGTCTGACTACCCTAGGTACCTCACATAAGTGAAATAAAACAGTATTGTCTTTCTATGACTGGCTTATTTCACTTAGTATAATGTCCTCAAGGTTCACCCACACCATAGCATCTGTCAGAACTCCTCCTCTTTTTAAGGCTGAATAACATTCCATTCCATGTATATACCACATTTTATCTTTTCATCAGTTGACAGACTCTTGGATTGCTTTGGCTATTGTGAATAATGCTGCTATGAACATGGATGTGCAAATACCTCTTTCAGACCCTGCTTTCATTTCTTTTGGGTATATACCCAAAAGTAGAATTGCTGGGTCATATAGTAATTCTACTTTCAGTTTTTTGAGGAACACCATACTGTTTTCCATAGTGGCTGCACCGCCAATTTACATTGTCACCAGCAGTGCACAGGGTTCTGATTTCTCCACATCCTTGTCAACACTTGCTATTTTCTGCTTTTTTGATAGCAGCCACCCTAATGAGTGTGAGGTAGTATCTCACTGTGGTTTTTTTGTTTTGTTTTGTTTTGTTGGCTGTGTTGGGTCTTCGTTGCTGCCCGCCGGCTTTCTCTAGTTGCGGTGAGCGGGGGCTACTCTTGGTTAAGGTGTGCAGGCTTCTCATTGCAGTGGCTTCTCTTGTTGCAGAGCACGGACTCCAGGCACATGGGCTTCAGTAGTTGTGGCACGTGGGCTCAGTAGTTGTGGCTCGCGGGCTCTAGAGCACAGGCTCAATAGTTGTGGCACCCGGGCTTAGCTGCTCCACGGCATGTGGGATCTTCCTGGATCAGGGCTTGAACCCGTGTCCCTTGCATTGGCAGGCAGATTCTTAACCACTGCACCACCAGGGAAGCCCTCTCATTGTGGTTTTGATTTGCATTTCCCCAGTGACTAATTATATTGAGCATTTTTTCATGTGCTTGTTGGCTATTTGTATATCATCTTAGGAGAAATGTCTATTTGAATCCTTCACCCATTTGTTGTTGTTGTTGAGTTGTAGGAGTTCTTTATATATTCTGGATATTAACACCACATCAGATATATGATGTGCAAATACCTTCTCCCATTCTGTAGGTTGCCTTTTCCTGCTCATTTTTAATTCACTTTAAATAATTAACTGTTTAAAACAAAAATAAATAAGGACAGTGTTGTGTGGGTTTATAATACATCAATGTAAAATATGACAAAAAATAGCACAAAGGGCGGAAGGGGAAATGGAGGTATACTGTTCTACGGTTCATAAGCTCTAAGCGAAGTGCTATAATATTATTTAAAAGTAGATTATAAATCAACGATGTATATAGCAAGCTCTAGAATAATCATGAAAAACATAAAACAAAGAGGCATAGCTATTAAACCAACAGTTTTATTTTATGGTAAAATAAAACCATAAAACACACTCAATTAATCCAAAAGGAGGCAGGAAAAGAAAGGGAAAAAAGAAACTAGCAGAAAACTCATAGCAAGATGGTAAATTTAAGCCGAACCACACTGATGATTACATGAAATATAAACAGTATAAACATTCCAGTAAAAGGCAGGCATTGTCAGATTGGATAAAAAAAGCAAGACTCCATTATGTGTTGTCCGCAGAAACCCTCTCTAATTATAAAGAAACAGATAGGTTAAATGTAAAAGGAGGGACTGCTGCCAACCACACCTCTAAGATCCAACTTCTCTGATGCTCAAGGGTATAAACATACAAACTCCTTCTCCACCAGAAAATGTAAAAGAATAGAAAAACATACACCATGATGAAACTAACTTTTAAAAGGCTGGAGTGGTTATATTAATATCAAACAAGGAAGATTTCAGAACAAGGATTACTACCAGTGAAAAAGGGACATTTCAGAAAAATGAAGGAATCTATTCAGCAAGGGGCTACAATCCTAAATCTGTATGCACTAAATGGCAGAGCTTCAAAATACATTGACGCAAAAACTGATAAATGGAGAATTCAACATCCCTCTGTTAGTAACTGACCATATGTGGAATCTAAAAATAAAATGATACACTTAACCACTGTACCACCAGAGAAGTCCTGGGAAAGACTTAGATAGAACATCAAAAGCAGGGCTTCCCTGGTAAGCCCTCTAAGCCTTCCCTTCCCTCTAAACCTACTAGAACAGCTAAAATTAAAAAGATTGATGTCAGGGATATAAAACAACTAAAACTCTTACACTTTGCTGGCAGGAGAGCAAAACGGTATAGTCACTTTGGAAAACAGTTTGGCAAATTCTTATGCAGTGAAGCATACATCCTCTACACAAATGTTTATGTTGGCTTTACTTATAATAGCTAAAAACTGGAATTAACCCAAATGTCTTTTGACTGTTGAATGGATAAACAACATACAATGTTATGCCCATATAATGGAATACTATTCAGCAATAAAAAGGAACAAGCAACTGCTACACACATGTGTGAATCCCAAATGCATTATACTGAACAAAAGAGGCAGACTCAAAAGGCTACTATATGATCCATTTATATGACACTCTGGAAATACTACAGGGACAGTAGTTGTCAGGGCCTGGGGGTCAAGGGAGGGGTTAACTGCAAAGAAGCATGAAGGAACTTTTGGGGGTGATGTTGGACGTGTTCTATTAACCGTTACGGTGGTTGCACAAAGGTATTATCAAAACTCATACAACTATACTAATATGTAGATTTTACTGTATGTAAATTAAACCTCAACAAATCTTTAATAAAATTATGACACCTCCAAACAATTATATATTATGCAATCATTTAAAATATGAGATGAATCCATATATGCTGGTAATAGGATAAACTCTAAGACATATTGTTAGGAGTAAAAAGCAAGATACAGTACAATAAATACAGTATGTTCCTGCTTATGGTAATATTGGCTGTCTCTGGGATCTGGAGTGGGAATATATACCCTTTTGTACTGTTTGAGTTTTTTTTCCCCACATGCTTGTATTACTTTCAATTAGAAAACCCATACACAGGTCAAGGAAAACTCACAGGTGTCTGGCCCAGGGGCCTGAGCAGTGTAGGTCTGAGAAAACCCACGCAAGAATATGGAACATGGTGCCAGACACTGAAGCAGTGCTCAGTAAATAGCTGGGGGAAGCAAAACATTGGAATCACGTCAGAAGGCAGACCCCAGACAAAGGGATCTCTAACTGAACACCAGGTATTCAGCCAGCAGAGCCTCCTGTTTTATACGAGGAGCTAAGCTTGGATTGCTGACATTAGGAAAGAAAAGGAGCATAAAATCCAAATACCCTGGATTTGCTTCTGGGCAAGCTATTTGTCAGCATTCCTTTGCAAGCACACCGTGTGCCCTAACCTCAGCCTTCTAAGGGATGGGGTGCATACCCTTCCCCCGTGAACACAGCCCATGCCAAGAGGCCACCCCTAGGGCTCCTCTGGTGGTCCGAGTGCTACATCCTGACTCCCAGAGGTCCAGAGCAGCCCCTCCTACATCCCCTCCAAGTCAGATAGTCCTATAACTCTCTGAAGGAACAAAACGACCCTCACTGCACTCGGACCACAGACAAGACGATCGCAGCACGTCAGGCTCTTTTCCACACCAAGGTTTCAGGAAAGGAAACCCGAAAGGAAAAGGCGGATAAGCAAGCAAGGCCTCTCAGTGGAACTGGGTGAAAGCTTCTCTCAGCAGCTCCTGTCAAGTAAATCAGGAACTCTAGAACGTCAGCCTCAGAAACTCCTCTTTACTTCCTGCTTTATTTGGCTTTGCCTCCCTGAAGCCAGGTAGTTGGTCCCAGCTTCCAAAAAAGACTACGAGCTTCTGTGCTGTGGAGCACTGTCTGGCGGCCTCTGGATACCTGGCTTCCAAGGGGAACCACGTAGGTTCTACCTCGTCTCTTTCCTCCACAGAAGCGAGCTGTGCTGGCAGGTACAAGCTCTGAGAGGAAGACGGGGGTAAGGTGTAGCAAGGGCCTAGAGTGGGACTGGAGTAGGAACCAGCCAAAAGCAAAGTCCTTTCCAGGCACCCACCGACTCAAGGACACGGGAGGAAAGGTACCACAGAATCTCATTTTCTCAGAGGCACACCACTTGCCACACGGGGCAGGGTGTCTGAGTCCTGGGCCATGGACCAGGCTATCCAGGTGACGGGAAGAAACAGGAGCACTTACCGGGGGAAGATGGCAGTCATCAAGGCTGAAGCATAGCCAGGCTTGCAAGTTCCCTCTGAAAAGTTTGCGTACTTGGTGGCTAACTCAGCAGGCCTAGAGGAAGAGAAAGAGAGTCACGGCTTGCCAGGCACTGGGCAGCGGTTACTAGTTCATGAAGAGCTGTAGGTGTTTAAACCCTGAACAAAGCTTCACTCCCTACAATCAGCACTTCAGCCCCCTTTCCATACCAAGGCCCTGGAGGTGGGGGTAAGGGGGAGGAGCCAAGAAACCCTAAAGGAATAGGTGGATAAACAAGCAAGGCCCGGCAGTGGAATTTGGTAAAAAGAGCTCACTGGGTTTTGCATAGATTCTTTGCAGTAAACCAGATTCCACGGAAATCAGGAACTCCATCCAGGCTCCCCGACTGGGAGAGTAGAGCCTGGAGACCTAAGGAGAGAGCCGCCAGACTTTGATAAAGTCACAGGCACTGCCCTTTCAACCTTCCTGGATATGTCTACATGTCCAGCCTCATCTGCCTCTATTCTCCCCACACACACTATGACCCAGCCAGTGGGAACCACTCACAGTGCCCTGAATAGAGATCAAATACATGTTGGGGCGTTTAGTTAAGGAGGCTCTCCTGCTCTCCTATCCTCTGTGCCTGGAATGTTCTTCCTTGTCCTTCTCCACCTGCCTATGCCTCCCGGTCCTTCACAACTCAGCTCAGATGTCAATTTCTCTGGGCCTAACTCCCTGACCCCCAGATTGGGCCAAGTGCCTCCCTGCGTTCACCGTCCACCCCCTGCCATCCGCGTTACATGATTGCCCAGCACTCGCTGTACGGAACTGCAATCATCGGTAGTATGTCTCCCTCACTGCACTGTAACTTCAAGGTCAGGGTCTGATTTAACCCTGTACCCACAGTTCTTTGCACAGAGATGGGCACACAGAAGACCCTTATGATTTTCTGAAGGAACAAAATGGCCCTGACAATCTCACTGCACTTGGACTGGACATAAGACAATCTCAGGAGCCCATAAGTCAGAAAGCACTATTTTTCAGAAGGCTTGTGAGTTGTAGCCCTGGCTTTGCGGCTGTGTGACTGTAGTGAAGTCACCTCATATCTCTGGGCTTCAGTGTCCATATGTGTTCAGTGTGCAGCTGGAGTCACAGCCCTGCCACCAAAAACCCTGCCCAGTGCAGTCTAGAGAAGACCACAGAGGAAGAACAAGACACATTCAGTGACTGCTGGGGCTGGAGGCCCTGCGTGCTGGAGCACCTGAAGGAGCCCTGGCTCATTGCCAGTTCCCAGTCCCAACTTCCCCAGTCTCCACCTTCCCCAGTCTCCACCCTTGGGCCAGCTGCCAGCCCTCTGATGCCCAGCTGCTCTGCTGTGCTGGGGCCCTGTGGTGAGTCTTCCCTCAGGGCTGCCTTCTGCAGGGGCGGGGGCGGGGTGGGTCCAGGGTAGGGGAGGCTGGTGCCTATACAGGACAGCCAGAAACCATGATGCCACCGCCTACCATGCGTCATGTGTGATTCACTCAGTGCCCTGTTGAGCCTAGCCCAGGGCCTTACACAGAGTCACTGCTCACTGAATTTAGACAAACTCATCTGTATCTATGTGCAATTTCTTCTAAAAAAATCTGCATTTTTTTAGCTTTCCCTACCAATGAAATTTAAAGCCTGAAATGCAGATGTAAATGCTGAGCGACAAGCCAGGAGTTGGGCCTTTATTTGGTAGGCAGAAGAAAGTCAAGGGTTTCACAAGAGAAATTTACATAACAATATTTTCTTACACAAACAACTATATTTCAGAAACGAAACATAAACTTCAGTGCAATTACTAAACGTACTGGAAGCTTTTGGACTAGGCACAGTGATGAAAACATTATAGATTTCTTCAATTACTCCTCTCAATAGCCAGGTGAGTAGGTGCTATTAATTATTAATTTACATACAAGCTCAGAAAGATGAAGAGACTTAGTCAAGATCATACAGCTAGTAAGTAGTGGATACGACGTGAAACTATTTCTCTCTGACACAAGTGCAGGAGCTCTTAATTAATTAATTTATTTATTTTTGGCTGTGTTGGGTCTTCGTTTCTGTGCGAGGGCTTTCTCTAGTCGCGGCGAGTGGGGGCCACTCTTCATCTCAGTGCACAGGCCTCTCACTGTCGCGGCCTCTCTTGTTACGGAGCACAGGCTCCAGACGCGCAGGCTCAGTAGTTGTGGCTCACGGGCCTCGTTGCTCCGCGGCATGTGGGATCCTCCCAGACCAGGGCTCGAACCCGTGTCCCCTGCATTGACAGGCAGATTCTCAACCACTGCGCCACCAGGGAAGCCCAGGAGCTCTTAACATGGCACCGCCCTGGTGTGGCTCACAGTCAGTGCCATCACAGAGGGAAGCACAGCATCCAGGGACAGCACGAGTGGTCAGTGCAGCTGGGGATGGGGTAGGGAAGCTCTCTGGAAGTATGTAACAAGCAGTGAGGCATTATGAGTCCCTCATATCCTTGTCTCCAATCCCTCACCACCCGCTTGCTTGCCTGGTACTGTGGGTTCCTATGGTCTTTCTGAATTCCAGATAGTTTCACAAAGAAAAGGAAAGATGGATGGTGGTCGTCCCTTTAACATAGCGCATTGCAGAAATGCACGTGGAAATGCATGTACAACAGCAGACAAACCTTCAGCCACATCTTTCCTCTCTCTAGTGAACACGATCAACTTCTGGCAAAATGCTTCAAGAATCAGGGCTCTAGATGTGCAGCAATATGGATGGACCTGGGGGGCCTTATGCTAAGTGAAATAAGTCGGACAGAGAAAGACAAATACTGTATGATCTCACGTATATGTGGAACCTAAAAAATACAACCAACTAGTGACTATAGCAAAACAAGAAGTAGACTCATAGATATAGAGAACAAACTTGTGGTTGCCAGCAGGAAGGGTGGGGAGGGACAAAATATGGGTGGGAGAGTGGGAGGTACAAACCATGGGGTGTAAGATAGGCTCAAGGATGTACTATACAACATGGGGAATACAGCCAATATTCTGTAATAACTGTAAATGGAAAGTAACCTTTAAAAAATGTATAAAAATGTTTTTAATTAAAAAAAAAAGAATCGGGCTGTGGGATAGTCCAGGGTCTATGGACTCAGGTAATCCATAATGGAGAAGAAAGAGCACAGGCAAGATGGAACACAGGAAGCCAGAGCCCACCAGGAAAGGCTCTTCCCAGGCCAGTGCAGGGTAATCAGATATTAAGGATGGAGTAGCTCTAAACCAAACTCCAAGCAACAGTAACTTCTAAAACATACAGCCCTGGGCATAGTGGGCCATGTCAAGTTATTACCAAATTAAAATGCCTTAGGAATGGCCTCCTGACTATCCCAGTGAGAGAAGAATAGGGGGAGTGTTGGGGATTCTGAGTCATACAGCAGGCTGGGACCTCTGGGGCAGTTAGCGGTCAAAACCACCAAGATTAACAGTCTTCAACTCCCTCGGGCCAGAATAGTTAGTTTCTCTAAGGCGCTCACACTCCAAATGCCAGGAGGTCCCCACAGATGTCTGATCAAATCATTCAGCCCTTGTTCTTCTCCTACTCTGCAGCTGGCCTCTCATTTGGGGAGATTTAACATTTCGACCAGTAAGAGCACCATTGTCCTGCAAACGTGACTACCAAGAGCCTGGGGTGAAGAGTGTAAACCACTGCACTCTTAAGAGGAAATCCAGATGGAGAGGCTGGCACCTAAAAGAAGGAACCAGACTTCCACGCCTCTGCTTCACTCAGAAGCCCCAAGTTTAAGGAATCAGGTCAAACAACAGGTTGTAAATGGGAAGAATACAGGACGTGGAATTAGAAGCTTTCATAAAAGACACTGCAGGCTGCATGACCTTGGGCAAGTGAAGGACAATCTGCTTCTCAGCTTCCTCAGCTTCCTGCAAATGGGAACCACTCAGCTCTCAGAGATCTTGGAGGGTGTGGTGAAAAAGAACATTTGGAGGGGCTGGCTGTCCTCTAGAGCACCACACAAATACTTCGTGACAGGTGAGGTGGCGGAGCTTTCCAATGCTCAAGTTTGGATCCTGTCCTGGGGAGAGTCACTGAATGATTTCCAGTGGGAGAGTGCCCTGATCACCGTGTGCATTTTAAGGATCAACATTTGGGAGCTGAGGAGTAGCATGGCAAAAGGCTGAAAGAAGCAGTCCCTGAGATAGAAAAATAATCAGGAGAGAGTGTGATGTCTCAGGTGCCAAAGGAATGAAGTGTCTCAAGAAGGATACAGGGACCAACTGCATCAAACACTGTGCTCGGCCTGGGAAGGTAGCCACAAGATTGACAGCTGTATTTGCCAACACGGAGGTTGCTCTTGACTTTGAGTAGAGCTGTTTCACTGGAGTGTGGGGGTGAAATGCTGCTTTCATCGGGTTTCAGAGAAAACAGAAGAATTGGAGCCAGGGAATAGAGACTACCATTTTTAGAAGTTTTGCTATAAAGGGAGACAGAGAAATGGGGCAATTGCTGGAGGGGAATTGCAGGGAAAGATTTTTTTGAGGTTAGGAAATTTTTCAGCATGCATATAAGCTGGTTAGAATAAGAGGAAAACTCAAGCATGATGCAACAGAAATGGGACAGTTGGAGAAATGTCCCCGAGAAGGTGAGAGAGAGAAAGGATCTACCACAAAAGTAGAAGGGTTGGCCTTCGCTCTGTCTACCCTGCCCTGCCCTGGCTAGTGACTACCTATTCATCTTGCAACATTCGGGTGAAGCACCACTTCCTTTGTGAAACTTTTCCTGATTGCTTCCCCCGCCAAGCAGAACCAACCTCTCCTGCCTGTGGACCCCATTTTACCTAGAGCTGACAGTCACCTGACCTTGCTCACTTGTCCCCACTCTCTCTCCCACCTCCTTCCCTTCCATCCTCTCACTCATTCATTCATTCATTCACTCAACAGATATTTAGAGGCAACAGAGTCACTCTGCTTGGGTTTGTACCCTGGCTCCATCCCTTACCAGCTGGGCATGTTATTTAACTGCTCTGTGCCTTAATTTCCACATCTTTAAAACTGGAATTATACTAATACCTCATAAAATTCTTGTGAGGATTATGTTGACAATACAATGTTTAGTACAAGCCTGGCACATAGTTCTCCCTCAGTACATGCTAACTGTAACAGTCTCATTGTTGTTATGTGCCAGACGCTGGCCTGGGATTAGGGATACAGTGATGACTAGGACATAACTACGGCCTAGCACTTGTTACCCTGAAGAATAAACTGTCCATTTAGGGACTTCCCTGGTGGCGCAGTGGTTAAGAATCTGTCTGCCAATGCAGGGGACACGGGTTCGAGCCCTGGTCCGGGAAGATTCCCACACACCGCGGAGCAACTAAACCCGTGCGCCACAACTACTGAGCCTGTGCTCTAGAGCCCGTGAGCCACAACTACTGAGCCCATGTGCCACAACTACTGAAGTCCGCGTGCCTAGAGCCTCCGCTCCACAACAAAGAGAAGCCGCCGCAATGAGAAGCCCGTGCACCGCAACAAAGAGTAGCCCCTGCTCACCGCAACTAGAGGAAGCAACCAAGACTGAACGCAGCCAAAAAATAAATAAATAAATTTATTTAAAAAAAAAAAAAGGAATAACTGTCCATTTAAACATCTTTCTCTCCCAGACCATGAAATCTGAGTACAGTGCCTAGCACAGAGTACCATGCACGGCACTGACGATATAAGTACCCAACAAAATGTTTTTTGGACTGAACTCAATTGGTTACCTTGACTTGGAAGGTTAATTGACAGGAAGTGTGGGTATGAGGTGGTGATGGCTGGGGAAAATGAAGAAAGGACTTTGAGGATTAGAACTGTATAGATCAGTGTTGTTGGGCATCCCTTGACCAATGGGCTAATTTCTAGAACCTCTCAGAAAAGACTGAACTTAGCCCCCTACTGTGCCCCCTCCCTCATTCCAGGTGCTAGTTTACTGGAAGCAGTTCAAGGAACTGGTTGCAAGAACAGAGTAAGACCATGTGTGTAACACCTAGCACACTGCCTCACAAACCATCGTTAACAAATATTAGCTTCTTTTAAAGCAAATATAGCAACTTAATCAAGGTAGCCAGTACAATCGTGCTGGGAGGACTTGCATGATAAACACAGGTAAGAACTCTCAGCACAGAGTTCACCCCACCACTGCTTCTTCAGTTCTATCCTCTCTAACCTTCCTGATGAAGATGCACTTCTGCAATTACTAGAGGGACGCTTCTGGAATGACGACATGATTTGGGAAATGGCAGAAGCAGCTTAGGTTAGCTCTAGTAATCCTAGCTCGTCATTAAACATTTTCATTTTCTTTTTTTTTTTTTCCTGAAATAGCCTTTATGTAAGAAAGGTTATTTAATACTGCCATAGAGCCTTTCAAGCTCCAAGATGGAAAGTTTTCTCCCTAAGGACAATTTCTATCTCCTCTGACTGCCTCTCCCCCACGATTACAGGTCTGCTGGCTCTTCCTGAATTATCAACCGTCTCTTCATTCACCCACATTTGGGGTGTGCCAATCCATCCTGCCCTGGGCATCACTGACCCTTTGCTCTTTGTGAACTCCACTGCAGACTTGGGCTTCTATACGGTTTTGCCTCACTTACAGTGATCTGTGATAAACATGGAGGCACTGTCTCATGTCTCTTCTATCACTTTAAGAGAAGAGGGACTGCTTGATTTGCGTGATCTGGAATTTGGGGTATTTCTCAGCTCTGGAGGCCCTGCCTTTCAGCTCTTGCTACTGGGCACTGCAGTATCTTCTCAACAAATCAGCCACTCTGCTCTTTGATCAGTGATTCTGGAGCTGACATTACTGCAGTTTATCTTTGTCTCCAGGGCCTTGTAATTTACTTCATTTTGTCTGGGAGGATGCTCTCTAGTAAGCTCTTGCAAACGCTTTAGCCTGAGCTGTATATGCAATTCTCACCGACACTTTCCACCAGGAATCTCTTGCAACTGCTCCAATTCAATTTTGTTTCTACATTTTATTAAAACACACACACACACACAGTTGACATAATTATCTAATGTAACTTTACAATAATCCTTTAAGGAGTACAGCCCTTAGACCTAGGCATGTGGGGCTAAAAGAGTCCAAGAGAAGCATGGTTGGAAGATGTGCTATTCTCCGTTTACACTATAAAATTTCAAATGATAAAATTTGGTAGGGATTGCACTGACTCTGTACGTTGTTTTAGATACTATAAACATTTTAACAATATTAATTCTTCCAATCCATGAGTACAAAATATCATTCCATTTACTTGTGTCTTCTTCATTACCTTCATCAGTGTCTTATAGTTTCATTGTAAAAAGCCTTTCACCTCCTAAGCTAAATTTATTCCAAGGTATTTTATTCTTTTTGATGCAATTGTAAATGGGATTGTTTTCTTAATTTCTCTTTCTGATAGTTCATTATTAGTGTATAGAAACACAACTGATTTTAGTATATTGATTTTGTATCTTACAACTTTATTGAATTTTTAAAAATCATTCTAACAGGTTTTTTTTTTTTTTGGTGGAATCTTTAGGATTTTCTATTTATACTATTGTCACCTCTAAATACAGACAGTTTTACTTTTTCCTTTCCAAATTGGATGCCTTTTGTTTCTTTTTCTTTCTTAATTGCTTTGGCTAGGACTTCTGGTACTACAATGAATAAAAGTGGTGAAAGTGGCCATCTTTGTCTTGTTCCTGATCTTAGAGGAAAGACTCAGCTTTTTTACCATTGAGTATGACGTTATGTGTGGGTTTATCATATATGGCCTTTATTATGTTGAGGTACATTTCCTTTATACCCACTTTGTTGAGAATTTTTATTATGAATGGATGTTGAATTTTGTCACATGCTTATTTTGTATCTACTGAGATGATCATATGATTTTTTTCTCTTCATTTTATTAATGTGGTTTATCACATTGATTGATCTATGGATGTTGCACCATCCTTGCATCCCAGGAATAAATCCCACTTGATCACAGTGTATGTTGAATTTTAATGTATTGTTGAATTCTGTTTGCTAAAATTTTGTTGAGGATTTTTGCATCTGTGTTCATCAAAGATATTGGCCTGTGATTTTCTTTTCTTGTAGTGCCTTTGTCTGGTTTTGATATCAGGATAATGCTGGCCTCATAAAATGAGTTTGGAAGTGTTCCTTCCTCTTCTATGTTTTGGAAAAATTTGAGAAGGATTGGTATTTTTTCTTTAAATGTTTGGTAGAATTCACCAGCCATCTGGTCCTGGACTTTTTTTTTTGGGAGGTTTCTGACTACTGATTCAATCTCCTTACTAGTAATTGGTCTGTTTGGATTTTTATTTCTTCATGATTCAGTCTTGATAGTTTCAAATGGTAAATTTAACATGACCACAAACTAATTACATTTCACATTTCCCCTTCATACTCTGGGTAAGACTTGCGTTTGTGGTCATGGTCAGCAAAGCACAGTCACAACCTTTCAGAGTCACTGGAAGCCAGTATTTGTGGGCAGCATGAAGGATAAGGATAGTGTGGCATCAAGAGTAATGATGTGGGAATATTACTCAGCCATAAAAAGAAACGAAACTGAGTTATCTGTAGTGAGGTGGACGGAACTAGACTGTCATGCAGAGTGAAGTAAGTCAGAAACAGAAAAACAAATACCGTATGCTAACACATATATATGGAATCTTAAAAAAAAAAATAAAGGTTCGGAACAATCTAGGGGCAGGACAGGAATAAAGACGCAGACATAGAGAATGGACTTGAGGACACGGGGAGGGGGAAGGGTAAGCTGGGACGAAGTGAGAGAGTGGCATGGACATATATACACTACCAAATGTAAAATAGATAGCTAGTGGGAAGCAGCTGCATAGCACAGGGAGATCAGCCCCGTGCTTTGTGACCACCTAGAGGGGTGGGATAGGGAGGGTGGGAGGGAGAAGCAAGAGGGAGGAGATATGGGGATGTATGTATATGTATAGCTGATTCACTTTATTATACAGCAGAAACTAACACACCATTGTAAAGCAATTATACTCCAATAAAGATGCTAAAAAAAAAGAAGAGTAATGATGTAACCCTCATGAAATAAAGGGTACTAGAGAACTGAAGAGACAAGAAGATCTATATTGTTTCTATAAAACAGGTTCCAGAAAGCCATGGCACTGTAAATAATAACAGTACTGCTACCTTTTTCTTATGGTGGGAGATGTGAAATTAGCCAGGAATGATGCACCTGACAATAAAGAAAACATGATGAGATGGTTCCTGAACCTGAACAGGAAGAAGGGGTATCTGGATACTCTGAAGAAACTTCATGTGCACTGATTGGATAATATACACATACATAAGTATCTCTTCTTTCCCTATTGTTCTAAAGCCTCATTAATAAGTCATTACATCTCACATGGACCCATCAACTTATTTATACAGCAGAGACCTTACAAAAATATTAGCCAGGACTCTGCACACCCTTGGAGCAGCCCTACTCTGGGGGTAAGTATCATTATCATTTTTGACAAGAGAAACTGACTCTTAAACCCATCCTTTATTCTCACCAAAGCCTTTGCTTTCTTTGGTAGAAAGAAGAGTGGGCTTAAAGGTAAAAAGACCGGAGTTTAAGTAACTAGCTCTTCCACTTACTAGTTGTGTAACCTCAGGCATGAGATAATCGGTTCTCTTAACTCTTAAAATAGCTTTAATAAATACAGGACTGGTGGGAAGATCAAATGATTTCCTGCAACAATGTAGGACAGAACATTCTTTGAAAGGCTATACAAATGTCACTAACTATTTCTACTGTTTTAATGTTTGACTTCCACTTTTTCTACTTCTAGACCACCTGAATTATCATCATAATTTCACTAATTTTTTTTTTTTTTTTTGCGGTACGCGGGCCTCTCACTGCCGCAGCCTCCCCCGTTGCTGAGCACAGGCTCCGGACGTGCAGGCTCAGCGGCCATGGCTCACGGGCCCAGCCGCTCCGCGGCATGTGGGATCTTCCTGGACCAGGGCACAAACCCGTGTCCCCTGCATCGGCAGACGGACTCTCAACCACTGCGCCACCAGGGAAGCCCCTAATATTTTTTAATTAATTAATTAATTAATTTTTATTTTTGGCTGCATTGGGTCTTCGTTGCTGCACGCAGGCTTTCTCTAGTTGCAGCGAGCAGGGTCTACTCTTCGTTGTGGTGCGTGGGCTTCTTGTTGTAGTGGCTTCTCTTGTTGCGGAGCACAGGCTCTAGGTGCGTGGGCTTCAGTAGTTGTGGCTCACGGGCTCAGTAGTTGGGGCTCGCGCGCTCTAGAGCACAGGCTCAGTAGCTGTGGCGCGCAGGCTTAGTTGCTCCACAGCATGTGGGATCTTCCCGGACCAGGGCCCGAACCCGTGTCCCCTGCATTTGCAAGCGGATTCTTAACCTCTGCGCCACCAGGCAAGTCCCCATTTCACTAATTTAATGAAGAAAAAAACCGCTTTTTTAAAATTTTTCTTACTTGGATTATTCTCTCCAACTCACTTGGCTGTCTCCAAACTTCTGCCCTATCAGCAGGAAGATCAGGAGACTCCTGGGAACAGGGAAGGAGGGCCGCTGAAATGAAGCCAACATCTCATATACAGGGACTTGTCTTCAACTGGCATGCCACTGCATAACTGAGCTCAGCGGAAAGGCTAAATAAATCTCATAAGATCTGTAGCATAGTATTTACTGATCTCTTTACTGTCTCCATAGTTTTTCCTTTTCCACAATGTCATACAGTTGAAACCATATAGTATGTAGACTTTTCAGACTGGCTTCTTTCATTTAGCAACATGTATTTAAGGTTCCTCCATGCCTGTTCATGGCTTGATAGTGCATTTCTTTTTAGAGCCAAATAATACTCCATTGTCTGGATGTACTACAGCTTGTTTATCCATTCACCTAATGAAGGACATCTCGGTTGCTTCCAGTTGTTGGCGACTATGATTTTTTAAAGATAATTAAACAAAAAGGCCCTTATTACTGTATAAACCAGAGCAATGTGCAACATTTGTGCCATACTGTGCCACTGTGTGCGGTTTTGTATAGACATAAGTTTTCAGCTCAATTGGGTAAATACCTACAACAGTAATTGCTAAATCATGTGGTCAGACTATGTTTAGCTTTTTAATATGTTGCCAAAATGGCTGAACCATTCTGCATTCCTGCCAACAATGAATGAGACTTCCTGTTGCTCCACATCCTTGCCAACATTTGATGTGTCAGTATTTTGTATTTTAGCCATTCTAATAGGTGTGGTGATATTTTATTCTTGTTTTAATCTGCATTTCCCTAATGACACATGAGATATGGGCGTCTTTTCATATGCTTATTTGCCGTCTGTATACATCTTGTCAGATGAGGTGTCTGTTAAAGTCTTTGGCCCGTTTTTAACTGGGTTGGTTGTTTTTCTTATTGCTGAGTTTTAAGAGTTCTTTGTATATTTTGAATGAAAGTCTTTTAAAAATCAAACGTGTTTTGCAAGTATTTTTTTCTGGTTTGTGGCTTGTTTTTTCATTATTTTATCAGTGTCTTTCACAGAACAAAAGGTTTTAATTTCAGTAAGTCAAGTTATTGATTTTTTCTTTCATGAATTGTACTCTTGGTTTTGTATCCAAAAACTCATTGCCAAATCCAAGTTCACACAGATTTTCTCCTGTTATATTCTAGAAGTTTTGTGTTTTACATTTAGGTCTATTAGATTCCATTTTGAGTTAATTCTCATGAAAAGTGTAAGGTGAAAGATTTAGTTTCTACATATGGATGTCCAATTGTTCTAGCATCACTTGTCGAAAAGATGATCCTTTTTTTTCTGTTGAATTGCCTTTGCTCCTTTGTCAAGGATCAATTGACTATATTGGTGTATTTCTATTTCTGGACTCTCTATTCTGTTCCATTGGTCTGTTTGTCTATTCTTTTGCCAATACCATGCTGTCCTAATTACTGTAGCTTTATCTTAAGTCTAATGTCACGTAGCATCAGTCCTTCAACTTTGTTCTTCTTTATCAGTATTATGTGGACTATTCTCAGTTGTTTGCCTTTCCATATAAACTTTAGAATAAGTTTGTTGATATCCATAAAATAATTTGCTGGGATTTTAACTGAGATTACGTTGAATCTATAGATCAAGTTAGGAGGAACTGACATTTAAACAATATTGAATCTTTCTATCCATGAACATGGAATAGCTCTCAATTTATCTAGATTTCTCTGATCAGAGTCTTGTAACTATATATATAAATTTATATATATCAATATATTTAGATTTATACCTAAGTATTTCTTTTTGTGTGTGATAATTTAAATGATATTATGTTTTTAATTTCATATTCCAATTGTTCATTGCTGGTATATAGGAAAGCAACTGACTTTTGTATATTAACCTTGTATCCTGGAATAGTGCTATAACTGCTGGTTAGTTCCAGGAGTTTTCTGCCAGTTCTCTGGGATTTTCTACATAGTCAATCATGTCATCTGTGAACAAAGACCGTTTTAATCCTTCCTTCCTAATATCTATGTCTTTTATTTCCTTTACTGGTCTTATTGAATTAGCTAGATCTTTCAGTATAATGCTGAATAGGAGTAGTAAAAAGGGACATTCTTGCCTTTTCCCAAACTTAGGGGGAAAGCATCTAGTTTCTCATCATCAAGCATGATGTGAGGTGTAGATTTTTTGTAGATGTTCTTTATCTTATTGAGCAAGTTTCTTTCCATTCCTATTTTGCTGAGAGTTTTTCCTAAAATCACGATTGGATGTTGGATTGTATCAAACGCTTTTCTGCATCTTATAGATATGATATGATTTTTCTTCTTTAGCCTGTTGATGTGATGCAATATAGTAATTGATTTTCTAATGTTGAACCAACCTTGCACATCTGGAATAAATCCCACTTCATTTAGGTGTGTGGTTCTTTTTGTACATCATTGGATTCAATATGCTAATATTTTGTTGAGAATTTTTGCATTATGTTCATGAGAGATATTGGTCTGTAATTGAGAATGTCTTTATCTGGTTTTGGTTTTAGGGTAATGCAGCTTCACAGAACAAGTTAGAAACATTCTCTGCTTCTATTTTCTGGAAGAGATTGTAGAGAATTGGTATCATCTTCTCCTTAAATGTCTGATAGAAGTCACCAGTGAAACCATCTGAGCCTGGTTTTCTGGAAGGCTACTAATTATTGATTCAATTTCTTTGGTAGATATAGGCCTCTTCAGATGATCTATGTCTTCTTGTATGTTTTGGTAGTTTGTGTGTTCCAAGGAATTGGTCTATTGCACCTCAGTTACCAAATTTGTGGGCACAGAGTTGCTCATAATATTCCCTTATTAACGCTTTTAATATCCATGGGATCAGTAGTGATGATCCTTCTTCTATTTCTGATACTAGTAATCTGTGTCTTCTCTCTTTTTTTCTTGGCTAGCCTGGCTAGAGGTTTACTGCTTTTATTGATATTGCCAAAGAATCAGCTTTTGGTTTTATTGATTTGCTCTACTTATTTCTGCTCTTTGTTTCTTTTTTTTAAATTAATTTATTTATGGCTGCGTTGGGTCTTCGTTGCTGAGGGTGGAGTTTCTCTAGTTGCGGCGAGCAGGGTCTACTCTTCGTTGCAGTATGCGGGTTTCTCATTGCAGTGGCATCTCTTGTTGCAGAGTACCAGCACTAGAGTGCGCAGGCTTCAGTAGTTGCAGCACGTGGGCTCAGTAGTTGTGGCTCATGGGCACTAGAGTGTGGGCTCAGTAGTTGTGGTGCACGGGCTTAGTTGCTCCGCGGCATGTGGGATCTTCCCGGACCAGGGCTTGAACTTGTGTCCCCTGCATTGGCAGGGGGATTCTTAACCACTGCGCCACCAGGGAAGTCCCCCTACTCTTTGTTTCTATGAAGGTCTCCTAAGTCTTATTTCCCTTTCCACTTCTGCTCCTCTCCAACCCATCTACCTTCCCACAGGCAAAATCACCTTCCTACAAGTCAAAATTAATGCTTTTCAACTGCTTAAAATACTTTGATGCCACCTTTTGCCTTCAAGATGAAGCCCAAACTTCTTATTGTTATCTCTAGAGCCCTGCATGATTTGGTCTGCTTATTCCTCCAGACTTATCATGTCTCATCCTTAGACCTCTTGGAGCTTTGACAGCATAGAAAAGACATATTAAGTTTTTACACAAATATTTATTCCCAGTATAGATAGTGAAGAACTATTTAAATAGGCCAATAGAATTTACAGGAAATTCTTCAATTGATTCAGATTTTAAAAGACCATGAAGAAAAAAACTAGAGAAAGGGCTGGTAACCAAAAATTAATATAAAATGGATTTTTGAAAATAGTATTTAGAGACCTAGAGATCATAATGAAAGTTTGCGGTTTTTTTTGGGGGGGGCGGTTTTGGGTTTTATTTTTCTGGCTGCGCCACGCGCCATGTAAAATCTTAGTTCCCCAATGAGGAATCGAACCCACGCCCCCTGCAGTGGAAATGCGGACCACCAGGGAAGTCCCGAAAGTTTTCTTTTTTTTTAATTACAGAAAAGAAGGCACATCCAGATATATTTTTTCATTTTAAAGGTATATAAGGACAATACAGAAAAGGTAAACTCAAAAGGAAAAAAGTACTCACAATCCAACTGTCCTAACATAACTACTACTACATTCTGTGGTAGTCATTATGCTATATTCAAATATGGTTATAGTGATAGGCTTGAAGGCTATACCCTGGTTCTCAACCCTGGCATGTTAGAATCACCTGGTGGAACTTTTAAACATTAAGGTAACTGATTCCTGATCAACTAAATCAGAATCTCTGGGTGGTGAAGTCCTGTGCTGAGAAACACTGTATATAGACATGTCCTATGTACAGGCAGGGGCCTCACCTCAAAGGTGAGTTTATTTTTGGTATCAATCACCTGGGAAAGTGAAGAGTTCCTCAGACAGGATATGGAATCTTTTAGAGCAGTATTAGACTCATATGGGGAGCTTTAAAAATCCCAAAGCCCAGGCTACACCTCAACCCAATGACTTCAGAACCTCTAGGGGGTGGGAGGCAGGTGTCAGTAATTTCTTAAGCTCCCCAGGTGATTCCAGTATTCAGTCAAGGTTAAGAACCACAGTGCTGAGAGCTCCAGGTGAGCTACAAAGTAGGAATTTGGCTTTTGGCATATGGTAGGTGCTCAATAAACACTTTCCCCACAGGGGAAAGTTCCCCATGCAGCCATAGGGAACTTGACAGGCTGTTCTGGAAATAGTAAGCTATGCCTCAGGGTGTATTGTAGACTGCCCTATGTTTATAGGTCTTTCACAATTGGCTTGGTTTTCACAAGCCTTTGGGGGTTAAAAGTTGTTAGTTTTGGCTCCTATATCCTCGTCTTCACAAGGAATTCCTTATGAAATGAGACTGAGCATTAACGCCTCCATGCTCTTGCCCACATGGCAACCATAAAACATCATACAGACAGGAGCTTTCCCAGCACACGGAGCACCCACCTACACCCAGCTGAAACAGATGACACCACCATTTAATTAAATCAGCTTCCAGAACGCTGACATCAGCTCAGGAAAAACACACCTGGACACCAGGATCTGGCACCTTCAAGACTCCAGATGGTTCCTGTCTCTGCTGGACTAACGGGCACATTCCCCAGCTCCGGTGTCATGTTCCTCATAACCAAGACTGAGATTTCCTTAGGGTGTTGTCTGAGTGCTCTGCCTCCAGATACAGGCAGGGCTAACTCCCTCTCTTCCACTGAGTCTTTGCTCAAATCTACCTTTCATTGAGGCTTGCCCTGACCGTCCCATTTAAACTTGCAATCTCTTCTCCAGCATTCCCTTGTCCTGCTCTATTTTCTTTCATAGCACTCATCACCTTCCAAGACACTGAAAACGTTACTTGTTTATCACACCTTTTGTTTACTGACCACCTTGCTCACTGGTATATCCTCAGAGCATGGAACATGATACACAGTAGCTGCTCAAGGAAGCTGTTGAATGAATGAGGAAGCGCTTACCTCGATGTCTGGGCAGCAGACTGTAGCCCTGAGCCTTTCCCTAGGACCCTCCACTTTGAACAGTAGACTCCTTTTTGGGAAGCCAGAGCCTCTCCAGGGACCAGACTTGAACCCTCTGGAGGCATCATCCCATTGGGCTGCAGCTGACTGCACTGAGCAGCCTGAGAGCCTACCCCCCAGGGAACACAAGGTTAATTCTTGGACAACTTTGAGGCCAACAAAACCCAACACGCCAGCCTCACATCCTGGTTATTCACTCCCTCAATGACATCCTCATCAGTTTTCTCATGCTCAAGTCACTGCTGTCTCCTTCTTCTTCATGGTTCAATCTCCCACTTCTCTCCCACCTCACCATATTCTAACTTTCCACTGTCTTCCATGAAGCCTCGACTTCTTCAGTGAATGTTCCTTCCATCTTCTAATTTCATGGAAACCTGGGTCTTCACTGAAAACACCATTTCCTCTACAGCCCTATGTGATGGAGGCTGCTCTTTCTTCTATACCCCATGCACCTGAAGGCCCCTCATATCCTCCTTGTACTCCATTTATGCTTCCGAGTCACCAGTATGTCACCTTCCTTAAAAAAAAGAAAAGAAAACCTGTTCATTGCTCATGCTATCCAGAAATACTACCTCCTACCCTCCCTTGCTGTTCTCATTTACTCTCTCCCCCTTCACTAAGACTTCAGCTCACAAGACATCCTTTCCAATCAAGCTTACAAGGCTGTTCATATGGCTTAAAAATTTCACGGTTTTATCCCAATTACAAAGCACATAGTTGGTACTCACGAAATATTTGCTAAATGAATGAGTCGAAGAAATGAAATCTGGGGCAAGAAGCAGGAGGCAAGCTGAGGTTAAGGTTTGATTTTGGGGCTATAGCCTTCCCAGTTTACCAGACACCAACAAAGGTAAATGGATAGGTTGAATCTCATACTTGGGCAATTATTATGATCCCACTTTATAGTAAGAAACTGAGAAATAACAGTTAAATAACTCGCTCAAGATTATAGCTAGTAAGATGTGGAACTGGGCTTTAAAAATCAAAATCTGACTCCACAGCCCACATTTTTTTTTAATAAATTTATTTATTTTATTTTTATTTTTGGCTGTGTTGGGTCTTCGTTGTTGTGCTCAGAAGCAATGCTTCTCTAGATGTGGCGAGTGGGGACTACTCTTCATTGTGGTGCACGTTGCAGTGGCTTCTATTGTTGCAATGCACAGGCTCTAGGCACGTGGGCTTCACTAGTTGTGGCACGTGGGCTCAGGAGCTGTGGCTCGCGGGCTGTAGAGCACAGACTCAGTAGTTGTGGCGCAGGGGCTTAGTGGTCCTGCGCCATGTGGGAATCTTTCAGGACCAGGGCTCAAACCCGTGTCCCCTGCATTGGCAGGCAGATTCTTAACCACTGCGCCACCAGGGAAGCCCAGCACAGCCCACATTTTTAACCTCCAAAAAATATTGCCCTCCTGAACAATAGAGTTTGCAGTTAAAAGACAAGGTTTTGTACAGCTCACTGCATATAAGTATTTTAAATAATCTTCACAACACTGACAAGTGATTCTGTCGTGAAGACACAAGTAGCAGGGAATTCTCAAAGGAAATAGAAACCATTTATTCCACAAAGACATAATTAAAAGAATATAATGAAGACCAAAAAAATCTAAGACATCTATTTCCAGGTTCTTGGAGTATCATTGGATATAGAGATATTTTAAGTGTATTTCTATAAACAGTTGACCCTTGAACAACAACATGATTAGGGGCACTGACCCTGCATGCAGTCAAAAATCCACATATAACTTATAGTCAGCCCTCCATATATGCAGTTCCTCCACAGCCATGATTCTGCAGGCTCAGATGCAACCAGTCACAGATCATGTAGTACTGTAGTAGGTACTGTTGAAAAAAATCCACATATGAGTGGATGCACTGCAGTTCAAATGTTCAAGGGTCAACTGTAATAGGTTCTTAAGAATAGAAAACACCTGGGGCGGGGAGGCCATTCTCATGCAGATATATCTGCTGCATTCTCAGTGAAGGGCCAGCTAAGTATGATTTGTGAGGCAAATCTGACCCACTATCTGTTCTGTGTATTGTCGGTGAGTTAAGAATGTCTTTTACATCTTAATGGTTGGTTTAAAAATTAGAAGCATAATATTTAATGACATAAAAATTATATGAAATTAAAATTTCAGTGTCCATCAACAAAGTTTTGTTGGAATATAGCTACAGCCATACTCATTTGTCTATGTGTTCTCTATGGCTGCTTTCATGTTACAGCAGCAGAGATGAGTAGTTGTGACAGAGACAACAAAGTCCCCCAAACTCAGAAATATTGACCAGTTGACTCTTTACAAAAAGAGCTGGCCAACCTTGTTACAGGTCATTTATTCTGACTTAACTTCCAGTTCACTGATTCTGTCCTCAGTTGTATCTAATCTGTTGCTAAATCCTTCTACTGAATTTTTAATTTTGGTCACTGTATTTTTCAATTCTATTAGTTTTGTTTTTCCAATCTAATGTTTTGCTTTTTATAGTTCCCTATTACATCTGTATAGTTCAATATTATCTTTATTTCCTTAAATAGAGTATATCTAACTGCTTTATTTTTTTGAATATTTGAACTTTATTTTATTTTTTTTTACAGCAGGTTCTTATTAAATATCCATTTTATACATATTAGTGTATATATGTCAATCCCAATTTCGCAATTCATCACACCACCACCACCCACCCACACCACTTTCCCCCCTTGGTATCCATATGTTTGTTCTCCACATCTGTGTCTCAATTTCTGCCCTGAAAACTGGTTCATCTGTACCATTTTTCTAGGTTCCACATATATGCGTTAATATATGATATTTGTTTTTCTCTTTCTGACTTAATTCACTCTGTATGACAGTCTGTAGATCCATCCACGTCTCTACAAATGACCCAGTTTCGTTCCTTTTTATGGCTGAGTAATATTCCACTGTATGTACATACCACATCTTCTTTATCCATTTGTCTGTCAATGGGCATTTAGGTTGCTTCCACGAACTGGCTGTTGTATATAGTGCTGCAATGAACATTGGGGTGCATGTGTCTTTTTGAATGATGGTTTTCTCTGGGTATATGCCCAGTAGTGGGATTGCTGGGTCGTATGGTAGTTCTATTTTTAGGTTTTAAGGAACCTCCATGCTGTTCTCCATGGCAGCTGTATCAATTTACATTCCCACCAACAGTGCAAGAGGGTTCCCTTTTCTCCACACCCTCTTTAGCATTTGTTGTTTGTATATTTTCTGATGATGCCCATTCTAACTGGTGTGAGGTGATGCCTCACTGTAGTTTTGATTTGCATTTCTCTAATAATTAGTGATGTTCAGCAGCTTTTCATGTGCTTCTTGGCCATCTTTAGGTCTTCTTTGGAGCAATGTCTATTTAGGTCTTATGCCCATTTTTTGATTGGGTTGTTTGTCTTTTTAATATTGAGCTGCATGAGCTGTTTATATATTTTGGAGATTAATTCTTTGTCCGTTGATTCATTTGCAAATATCTTTTCCCATTCTGAGGGCTGTCTTTTCGTCTTGTTTGTAGTTTGCTTTGCAAAAGCTTTGAAGTTTCATTAGGTCCCATTTGTTTATTTTTGTTTTTATTTCCATTACTCTAGGAGGTGGATCAAAAAAGATTTTGCTGTGATTTATGTCAAAGAGTGTTCTTCCTATGTTTTCCTCTAAGAGTTTTATAGTGTCTGGTCTTACATTTAGGTCTCTAATCCATTTTGAGTTTATTTTTGTGTATGGTGTTAGGGAGTGTTCTAATTTCATTCTTTTACATGTAGCTGTCCAGTTTTCCCAGCACCACTTATTGAAGAGACTGTCTTTTCTCCATTGTATATCTTTGTCTCTGCTGTCATAGATTAGTTGACCATAGGTGCGTGGGTTTATCTCTGGGCTTTCTATCCTGTTCCATTGATCTATATTTCTGTTTTTGTGCCAGCACCATATTGTCTTGATGACTGTAGCTTTGTAGTATAGTCTGAAGTCAGGGAGTCTGACTCCACCAGCTCTGTTTTTTTCCCTCAAGACTGCTTTGGCTACTAGGGGTCTTTTGCATCTCCATACAAATTTTAAGACTTTTTGTTCTAGTTCTGTAAAAAATGCCATTGGTAATTTGATAGGGATTGCATTGAATCTGTAGATTGCTTTGGGTAGTAGAGTCATTTTCACAATATTGATTCTTCCAATCCAAGTACATGGTATATCTCTCCAACTGTTGGTATCATCTTTAATTTCTTTCATCAGTGTCTTATAGTTTTCTGCATACAGCTCTTTTGTCTCCCTAGGTAGGTTTATTCCTAGGTATTTTATTCTTTTTGTTGCAATGGTAAATGGGAATGTTTTCTTAATTTCTCTTTCAGATTTTTCATCATTAGCGTATAGGTATGCAACAGATTTCTGTGCATTAATTTTGCATCTGACAACTTTACCAAATTCATTGATTAGCTCTAGTAGTTTTCTGGTGGCACCTTTAGGAATCCCTACGTATAGTATCATGTCACCTGCAAACAGTGACAGTTTTACTTCTTCTTTTCCAATTTGGATTCTTTTTATTTCTTTTTCTTTTCTGATTGCCATGGCTAGGACTTCCAAAACTATGTTGAGTAATAGCAGCGAGAGTGGACATCCGTGTCTTGTTCCTGATCTTAGAGAAAATGCTTTCAGTTTTTCACCACTGAGAATGATGTTTGCTGTGGGTTTGTCTGTCGTATATGGCCTTTATTATGTTGAGGTAGGTTCCCTCTATGCCCACTTTCCAGAGAGTTTTTATAATAAGTGGGTGTTGAATTTTGTCAAAAGCTTCTTCTGCATCTATTGAGATGATCATATGGTTTTTATTCTTCAATTTGTTAATATGGTGTATCACATTGATTGATTTGCATATATTGAAGAATCCTTGCATCCCTGGGATAAATCCCACTTGATCATGGTGTATGATCCTTTTAATGTGTTGTTGGATTCTGTTTGCTAATATTTTGCTGAGGAATTTTGCGTCTATGTTCATCAGTGATATTGGTCTGTCATTTTCTTTTTTTGTAGTATCTTTGTCTGGTTTTGGTATCAGGGTGATGGTGGCCTCATAGAATGAGTTTGGGAGTGTTCCTTCCATGCAATTTTTTGGAAGAGTTTGAGAAGGATGGGTGTTAGCTCTTCTCTCAATGTTTGATTGAATTCACCTGTGAAGCCATCTGGTCCTGGACTTTTGTTTGTTGGAAGATTTTTAATCACAGTTTCAGTTTCATTACTTGTGATAGGTCTATTCATATTTTCTGTTTCTCCTGGTTCAGTCTTGGAAGGTTATACCTTTCCAAGAATTTTCCATTCCTTCCAGGTTGTCCATTTTATTGGCATAGAGTTGCTTGTAGTAGTCTCTTAGGATGCTTTGTATTTCTGTGGTGTCTGTTGTAACTTCTCCTTTTTCTTTCGAATTTTATTGATTTGAGTCCTCTCCCTCCTTTTCTTGATGAGTCTGGCTAATGGTTTATCAATTTTGTTTATCTTCTCAAAGAACCAGATTTTACTTTTATTGATCTTTGCTACTGTTTTCTTTGTTTCTATTTCATTTATTTCTGCTCTGATCTTTATGATTTCTTTCCTTCTACTAACTTTGGGTTCTGTTGGTTCTTCTTTCTCTAGCTGTTTTAGGTGTAAGGTTAGATTGTTTATTTGAGATTTTTCTTTTTTCTTGAGGTAGGCTTGTATAGCTATAAACTTCCCTCTTAGAACTGCTCTTGCTGCATCCCATAGGTTTTGGATCGTCATGTTTTCATCGTCATTCGTCTCTAGGTATTTTTTGATTTCCTCTTTGATTTCTTCAGTGATCTCTTGGTTATTTAGTAACATACTGTTTAGCCTTCATGTGTTTGTGTTTTTTACGTTTTTTTCCCTGTAATTGATTTCTAATCTCATAGCATTGTGGTCAGAAAAGATGCTTGATATGATTTCAATTTTCTTAAATTTATTGAGGCTTGATTTGTGACCCAAGATGTGATCTATCCTGGAGAATGTTCCGTGCGCACTTGAGAAGAAAGTGTAATCTGCTGTTTTCAGATGGAATGTCATATAAATATCAATTAAATCTATCTGCTCTATTGTGTCATTTAAAGCTTGTGTTTCCTTATTAATTTTCTGTTTGGATGATCTGTCCATTGGTGTAAGTGAGGTGTTAAAGTCCCCCACTATTATTGTGTTACTGTCGATTTCCTCTTTTATAGCTGTTAGCAGTAGCCTTACGTATTGAGGTGCTCCTATGTTGGGTGCATATATATGTATAATTGTTATATCTTCTTCTTGGATTGATCCCTTGATCATTATGTAGTGTCCTTCCTTGTCTCTTGTAACATTCTTTATTTTAAAGTCTATTTTATCTGATATGAGTATTGCTACTCCAGCTTTCTTTTGATTTCCATTTGCATGGAATATCTTTTTCCATCCCCTCACTTTCAGTCTGTATGTGTCCTAGGTCTGAAGTGGGTCTCTTGTAGACAGCATATCGATGGGTTTTATTTTTGTATCCATTCAGCGAGCCTGTGTCTTTTGGTTGGAGCATTTAATCCTTTCATGATTAAGGTAATTATAGATATCTATGTTCCTATTACCATTTTCTTAATTGTTTTGGGTTTGTTTTTGTAGGTCCTTTTCTTCTCTTGTGTTTCCCATTTAGAGCAGTTCCTTTAGCATTTGTTGTAGAGCTGGCTTGGTGGTGCCGAAATCTCTTAGCTTTTGCTTGTTTGTAAAGCTTTTGATTTCTCCATTGAATCGGAATGAGATCCTTGCCGGGTAGAGTAATCTTTGTTGTAGGTTCTTCCCTTTTATCACTTTAAATATGTCATGCCACTCCCTTCTGGCTTGTAGAGTTTCTGCTGAAAAATCAGCTGTTAACCTTATGGAAGTTCCCTTGTATGTTATTTGTCGTTTTTCCCTTGCTGCTTTCAATAATTTTTCTTTGTCTTTAATTTTTGCCAATTTGATTACTATGCGGCTCGGCATGTTTCTCCTTGGGTTTATCCTGCCTGGGACTGTCTGCACTTCTTGGACTTGGGTGGCTATTTCCTTTCCCATGTTAGGGGAAGTTTTTGACTATAATCTCTTCAAATATTTTCTCGGGTTCTTTCTCTCTCTCTTCTCCTTCTGGGACCCCTATAATGCGATGTTGTTGCATTTAATGTTGTCCCAGAGGTCTCTTAGGCTGTCTTCATTTCTTTTCATTCTTTTCTCTTTATTCTGTTCCGCAGCAGTGAATACCACCATTTTGTCTTCCAGGTCACTTATCGGTTCTTCTGCCTCAGTTATTCTGCTATTGATTCCTTCTAGTGTAGTTTTCATTTCAGTTATTGTATTGTTCATCTTTGTTTGTTCTTTAATTCTTCTAGGTCTTTGTTAAACATTTCTTTCATATTCTCGATCTTTGCCTCTATTCCTTTTCCGAGGTCCTGGATCTTCTTCACTATCATTATTCTGTATTCTTTTTCTGGAAGGTTGCCTATCTCCACTTCATTTAGTTGTTTTTCTCGGGGTTTTATCTTGTTCCTTCATCTGGTACATAGTCCTCTGCCTTTTCATCTTGTTTATCTTTCTGTGAATGTGGTTTTTGTTCCACAGGCTGCAGAACTGTAGTTCTTGCTTCTGCTGTCTGCCCTCTGGTGGATGAGCCTAACTAAGAGGCTTGTGCAAGTTTCCTGATGGGGGGGACTGGTGGTGGGTAGAGCTGGCTGTTGCTCTGCTGGGCTGAGCTCAGTAAAACTTTAATCTGCTTGTCTGCTGATGGGTGGAGCTGGGTTCCCTCCCTTTTGGTTGTTTGGTCTGAGGCGATCCAACACTGGAGCCTACCCGGGCTCTTTGGTGGGGCTAATGGTGGACTCTGGGAAGGCTGACGCCAGAGTGTACTCCCCTGAACTTCTGCTGCCAATGTCCTTGTCCCCACGGTGAGCCAAGCCAGCCCCCGCCTCTGCAGCAGACCCTTCAACACCAGCAGGTAGGTTTGGTTCAGTCTCCTATGGGTTCACCGCTCCTTCCCCTGAGTCCTGATGTGCACACTACTTTGTGTGTGCCCTCCAAGAATGGAGTCTCCATTTCCCCCAGTGCTGTCGAAATCCTGCAATCAAATCCCACTAGCCTTCAAAGTCTAATTCTCTAGGAATTCGTCCTCCCGTTGCCGGACCCCAGGTTCAGATGCCTGACGTGGGGCTCAGAACCTTCATTCCAGTGGGTGGACTTCTGCGGTATAAGTGTTCTCCAGTTTGTGAGTCACTCACCCAGCAGTTATGGGATTTGACGTTATTGTGATTGCGCCCCTCCTACCATCTCATTGTGGCTTCTCCTTTGTCTTTGGATATGGGGTATCTTTTATGGTGAGTTCCAGTGTCTCCCTGTCGATGATTGTTCAGCAGTTAGTTGTGATTCCGGTGCTCTCGCAGGAGGGAGTGAGAGCACGTCCTTCTACTCTGCCATCTTGAACCAATCTATCTAATTGCTTTATAAACTGTGTCTGGTAATTCCAAATTCAGAAGTCTTTGTGGGTACCCCTCTGTTGTCTGTTGTTCATGGTTCTCTCTAATGGAGTCTTGTTTTCTTATGTGCTTAGTAGTTTTTCCTGTGAGCTATTCATTCCCTTGAAAAGTTATCTGTGAGGAATTCATGTCTTCCTCCAGAGAGGGACTGCAATTGCTTCTGCCAGGAGCTTGGAGGCACTGCCAGTCTGGAAGACCTTGGACGGAGTTCATAGCTTGAAGTCCGTGGATCACCTGAGTGATGAAAGCCCTGGCTGTGAGTATCAAGCGTTTCTTTTTTATTGACTTACTGCCCTGATCTGCTCAGAGCTCTGGGAATGTTTCCTGCAGTCCTGATTTAGAGGTACAGGTTTAGTTCTAGTTTATCCTTAAGTTGAGTCCTTTGGGGTTCCAGTTCAATGCAGAAAGGATCAAAAGATGGAAAATGTGGAAGTTAGTAGACCTGGAGGCTAGAATGAGAAAGTCTTACACTGAATCAGAGTTTCAGAGGGGGAGTAGAGAGAGAATGGGGCAGAGGCAAAATTTAAAGAGATAATGGCTAAAAATTTTCCAGAACATATGAATTCATACACTATAGACGCTAAATTAATCCAATCAAGATAAACAAAGAGAAATTCCTACATTTGTATATTTACTCATAGAATGCTTTCTTTTATTCTTCATAAAAACCTTAGGAAATGGGTATTATTATCTACGTTTTTCATAAAGGAAAATTGTGATTCGGAGAGCCAAAATGAATTATCCAAGGTCATATAATTCTAAGCAGAAGGGGCAGAATTCAAATCCAGTTCTGTTCCAAGTTCAGGTCCTTTCCTGTACATCAGAAATAGAACACAACACAACAGAGAAAGACTTCATAAGGGGAGATCTGAATATTGCTAAGGAATTACCTCCAAAACCCAGGATCCTTAACTTGGAAACTTCTCCCTGGAAGCAGGTAAAAACCTTTCCCATGTATCTGTGCTTTGTTCTGAAGATAGCATTGGATTAGAAAAGTTTTTACAGTAAGAGGCAGGAAAGTTCTAGCTTATACCTTAAATTGTGAGTTAAATATAATGAAGCCAAGCCAGTTTCCCAGGCTAAAGACCAAGTTGACTCAAATGTTTTATGGAACTGGTCTGGTACACAAAAGAAAGCTATACAACAGCTTACTATGTACCACCCAACTGTCAGGTCAGCAGGGCAGGAGTGTCCTCTTAATTCCCCTCCTTACACTGCTGAAGACAGTTTAAATAGTATAGTTAACGTGTCCTGGATAACATGTCTTTTGTTCATCAATGTGATTCAACTTGGTAAATTACTACATCTCTTCTGTTCTGGAGGCATTTCACTTGCTTATAGCTTATGCTTGATTTGTTTTTTGCCCAGAGCACTAAATTAAGAATTTTCTAAGGAAGAAGCCTGTGGATTTCCAGCATAATCAAGCCCCATTCCCTAGATGTTAACATGTGACTGACATGTCTATACTAGCTTGGTATATAGAAGAAACTGTTCTTCCCTCATGGCTGCCTCCATGATGTATAAAAGCTGGGAGAATTACAACACCTGAACTCATAGTATGAGGCACCAGAGCCAAGAAGCCAGTTGCCAGGAAAAGGGGCTAGATGCCAGACAATTCGGTGGGAAAGCCAAATAACCCTGGGTTTGATGCCTCGTATGTAGGTGCAGCCGTCACTATCAGAAGCAGCTGTGGTCAAGGTCTCATGCAAGAGAGGAAAGAAAGAGACACAATTCTGATCTTTCACGTCTGTCTGGTACAGGACAGGGGCAGAGGTGTACAAAGATGACTAACCACAGAAAGGAGCCACAGGCAGTTCTGCAACCATTTCCTGCACATCCACCACGTGAGGGGTCCTGTGCAGGGCACGAATGCAGACTGGATAGAGCCCCATCTCCAGGAAACCCAGTCTAATGAGGGAAGCACACAGGCATCCACCTGTCATCCGTGCAGCCATGCAGCCATCCATGCAGCCATGAATTCAGTGTTTACTGAGCACCTAACAAACATATGGCAGCGCTGCCTAGGTGCTAGGGAGACCAAGAGGGCCAGGACAGGGAAGGACTCTGAAAGAATTAGATACCTATCTGAAAGCCTCCATAAATTCACCATTTCATTTCAATCCTTACAATGACCCTGTGAGGTAGATATACTGATGTCCTCATGTTACAGGTGAAAGTGAGGTTCAGAGTGGTTAAGTGGTTCGCCCCAAATCACAAAGAAAGTAAATGGCAATCTGGGATTTGAACCAAGCATGGCCTGGTTCCGAGCCTGTGCTCTTAATAAATTAATAACTATTACACAGTTAATTATAGTATAATGAGATAATGGGTGTCAGAGGTAGAAAATTCACCGGAAGCAGAGGAAGAGACAATTAAATCTGTATAGGAAGGAGGTGGACTTTAAGTTTTCCTAGTGGACATGCAAGGAAAGGGGATTTCAGACACAGATAAAAAATATATAGAAGAGTAGAAGGGAAAGGGAGGATCGACCTGTGGGAGAGAGACAGGAGTTAAAGCATGCAGGAAGCCTGAGCACAGAAGGCTTTGCCTGCCTGGCTGCAGAGCATCTTTGAAAGGCTTTGCAATGCCTCCTGCTGTGACTCCATCATCCTCCACTCTGCAGCAGAAGCCTTTCCTCCTTGTCCTTCAAACTCCTGGCAGGAGCTCCTTCTGTAACAAGCTTCCTGTGCCAGCCAAATCTAAGGCCTTATGTTTGCACCCACAATCTCATCCTCTCCAGGCCCCTGCAGACTGTAATGTGCTCTAAGCTTCAGCTGACAGACTGAGGACAGAGGCCCCAGGGATCCACCAACAACCACAGGTGTGATGAGAGCTGGCCCTTGGAGGTTGGCCCCCAGCTCTCAGACCTCTCTACAACAGAGTCAAGGAACTGTCTCATTCTACTCACAGTTTAGAGTCCAACTTCAGGAGGAAGCCCAACCGATCATATTCTGAAAAAGAAAAACAAAGCAGAAAATGTCACTGGTGTCAAGCCACTACTGACACTAGTAGATTACACTCCCCAACCCAGACCCAGACCACAAGGGCGGGCAACTGCTTCCAGATCCAAACACATAAGCCGCAAGTAGATTTAAGTCACCAAACTCGTGCTGAACACCTGTCTTGTGAAGGACCAGGTTCAATGCCAGGTATTTCCCAGGCCTTATAGGCCAACCACTCCTATGCTGACCTATAACTGTCCTCCTGTTCAAATGTGGTACTTGAAACTGAAATTTAGCCACTAAATGGGACGCTTGGAGAAGTAAGAGTGTCAGAAGTAACCTCTGCTTCCTCTAAGCTATAAGCTCTAAGATTTATGTTGAATCAGTCATGTTAACTATGGGGTAAAAATATGGTAGCAAGGGGTGCTCAAATCCATGGCAATGATCCTCTTCATGACAATCACAAAGAAGCGATAGACCTGATTTCATAAAGGACAGGAAATTTAAAATGAAATCTAAAAACGAATTGGTAATATGTTTGCAACAAATGATACATCATTGATATTGTACTTAATTTCTCTATATCTTCCCTCATTCTAAAACAAAGTTGAAGCAGTTTTACAAAATTTTCTGAAGTACAAGATTTTTTTTTTTTTTTTTTTGTGGTACGCGGGTCTCTCACTGTTGTGGCCTCTCCCGTTGCGGAGCACAGGCTCCGGACGCGCAGGCTCAGCAGCCGTGGCTCACGGGCCCAGCCACTCTGCGGCATGTGGGATCTTCCCGGACCGGGGCACGAACCCGTGTCCCCTGCATCGGCAGGCGGACTCTCAACCACTGCGCCACCAGGGAAGCCCTGAAGTACAAGATTTTTAAAAAGAAGAAATCTTTTTAAAAATCTTGTAGGCAAAGGGGAAATCAGCATAGGAAAAATAGTAAAAAGCAGCCAGGATAAGAATACCAAAAGTGGTTGTCCTAAGGTTTTATGTGCTTGCTGGAAGAGGATTATAGATATACCCCCAAGGTTTCTCACAGCTAAAACTAAAGGCAACGCACTGTTTTAATGGTTTACAGTGTCCATAATATAAACCAGGAGAATCCCAGCTCTTCCTTTTTTTTTTTTGATTTGCAATTTTATTTTATTTTATTTTTTTTATACAGCAGGTTCTTATTAGTTATCTATTTTATACATATTAGTGTATACATGTCAATCCCAATCTCCCAATTCATCCCACCCCCCTCCCCAACCCCCAGCTCTTCCTGATACTAAGAATTTAGGGAAGTTTCCTCTGTGTCCTCAAAAATATTTGTATAAAGAAATGACAGGAAGTGTCATAAGATTGTTTCATATAGCTTTATTCAATGATTGCAAAGTGTGTGTGTGTGTGTGTGTGTGTGTGTGTGTGTGTGTGTGTGTGTAAAGTAGCTGTGCCAAAATAAGGTGGTGTAGGAATGTAGTTAGTTGGCCTCGCTTAATCTGAGGGTAAAACCCAATACCAAGACCAAACAACTGTTTGGAAAAGGCCATGCAGCACAGCTTTCAAAGAACTCGGTCTTTAATAAACAATGAATGGCAAAAAGAGGGAAATTACACACACTGACAAGAACCTCACAGGAGCCACTCTGCAAGGCCAATTAAGGCCAGACTGCACACTTTCATAAGCAGCAGAGCTGCAGGGAGAGAATAATTCCTCTTCTTAAAACTGAAGATATAACAATTCCAACACACAACTCAACAGAAGGCTTGCTTCCTAAGAGAATATACTTGGGCAAGTGAAAGCCTTTCCTCAAAATAATTCTGGTTTTGCTCTAATTCAGATAAATGGATAACAGACTTTGCTTAACAGGAACTTATAAAAATCAATAAGGTTTCAATTTAAAAAATAAACTGAAAACAAAATTTGCCAAAAGAGTTAGTTTCAAAGTTGAATACTCTTTCAACAATCCTATCTTATCATTCCATGAAAAAGAAAACCTCATTAACTTGCCAACACCTGTTGCTTTTTCTCCAAGTGGCCATAGCCTTGGGGAAACTATCCTGTTACTCCTTCTCAGATCTGAGCTAAGACCCCCTTGGATATACAATGAATCCACATTTTGGCTGATTCCCTGCAGAGAGGCCAGAGAATATTTTCCCCTTGCTGCAAACTGAAACATCAGGGGCCAAGTAAGAACATAACATAAGCCAGGGAAGTGGGAGAATGTAATGCCCTCCTGCAGCAAATCACACAACTTATTTTAGTTGCACTAAAAACAAATCCTGTTGAAATGTCTTTTTCTCACCACATATTTTTGTATAGTAACCATGATTATATTTATGGGTTATTTTCCAATGGCATCTTAAGTTGTCTTTTACACACACACGTACACAAACACACTAACTGCACATTAAACACATAAGAATACTTTGTATCTCTAAATAAATTATGTCTCTCCCTTCCATGGCTCTTTTGGACTATTTTTTTCTCTTTTGTTAAGAAACAGGAGTACCAGGAATATTTCACTTTAGTCCTTAATTTAAGAAAAGGTAACTGCATGAGCCCAATGATGATAAATGGCAACTGACATTGGCTTCAGGTCACAGAGCCAAGAGGGAATGGAGTCCCTCCTGTCAAAGGGGGCAGCCTCCACCACCTCCAGCTAACTATGCCAGGCAGCAATGCAGTCCCAGCGTCGCCACATTTTCTGTTTTTATTTTTGCGGTACGCGGGCCTCCCACTGCTGTGGCCTCTCCCGTTGCGAAGCACAGGCTCCGGACGCGCAGGCCCAGCGGCCATGGCTCACGGGCCCAGCCGCTCCGTGGCATGTGGGATCCTCCCGGAGCGGGGCACGAACCCGCGTCCTCTGCATCGGCAGGCGGACTCTCAACCACTGCGCCACCGGGGAAGCCCCCACATCTTCTGTTTTTTTAAAGCCAGGAATCTAGATCTTAAATTCCAGAGGTTAAAATTCCTCTGTTTGTAAATACTGGCAATAGATTCAAGAAAAAATGAAAGATTATGAGGCTCACCCAAAGTATGTCCATGGACAGGATTCAGGCAGCAGGCTAACAGTTTGTAAACTCTGTCCTACACTGGCAGAGGGCTGGAGGCGTTTTTCTTTTGTGGCTGCATACTTAATAAATATTTGTTAACTGTTCTTATCAGGATTATTTGGTTACAGTGGTCATAAATCCAACAGGATGCTAAGATGCTAAGACAGTTTCAGCCAAGCCTCTAGGATGATAAGTTTCAGACACGGAAGTGAGGTGCTAGACTAGGATGCAGATTTTCCAAGGAAATATCTGAAAACTTGTTACATCATTCTAAAAGCTCACCCAACATCAAATATAAAAGTAACTGGTTGTGAGACATTAAGGGAGAGGGGACTTGAAGAATTTCTTTGGAGACAGCAGTGTTATGAACTCCACCTTCCTGCAGGGGAAAAATGGGTAGTACTTGGCTCTTACTCAAGCCTGGTGAGAAAAGCTTAACATGACCCTTAAAGAATGGGGAATACAGTGGACTGCCAGGTGTCTGAATTCTACCTGAGAAACATAAAGGACACAAGATGCACTGGCTGCAAAGGATAGAGCTGCATGGCAACTGGCCTGCACTCCCAGAATTTGTTGCAGAAAATGATGCATGAATAAGCTAGTTTGGGTTGTTTTAGGTCCTTTCCTAAAGATGTATCCAGCAGGCTGAAGGGTCCTCAGCAGACAGAATCAAGAGCAGACACCAGGAGTCCCAGGAGCTACAGAAGGAGTGAGTGACAAGGCTTTGGTGAGGGCATTGCCCATATCAGGAGACCTACAGAGGAGAGGTCCCCAGATGGAGGGGTCTCCAAAATGTCTACAAGAGAACCCCACAAGGGTCAGCTTTACACACTTGCCAGTTCAGGGAGTGCTGACACTATCTTGTGTCTTCTCTGCTCATTCCCTCTCCTTTCCCCACCAACTCCAGAGAGGTCCAAAACCGCAGCCAGCAACTGGGGGACGAGTGGAAGGAGGAGGACAAGCAGGGCACATCCCCTCCCTGGGTCGGCACCGCTGGTTCTAAGCCCTGTGCAGGGAGGGGAAGTCACTGCAGCTCTGAACAAACAGAAAGCTATGACCATTGCCATAAGGCAGGACACTAATTTTGGAATTGGTGATTCAATGTGACCATGGGATTTCTATTACCTCAGAGGTACCAAAAAGTTCTCTGGACCTCCCACACTGAAAACGTCTTATGGGGACAGAGAGACACCAAAGAAAGTGGCTGTGTTTATCCCCTGATGTTTCCTGCATGTTCAACATACCGGTTGCACTAACTTAGGCAAATACGGTGATTCAGCGGTTCACATAACCAAAGCATGGGAAGGGCCAGGGTGCAGAGGGCTTCAGAGATGACTGAAAGTGACTGGAATGCCAGCAGGCCTCCCTCAGTTAGCTTTACTCTCCCTGACTAGCTTTCTTCCTAAGTCAGGACACATAGCCAGTAGCAATTCGCAGGCCATATCTTCAGTTCTGCCACTGAAAAGGGCATGAGACCTGGCATCTCTGCTCCTAATGGCAAAACTCCCAGGGAAGGGCTACAAGTGGTCTAGCTTGCATCAGCTCCTCACCCACTGTCTGAATCACAGTGATCAAGAAGATGGGGTTTGTGAAAAGTTATGATTCTGACATGACACACCTGGTTAGAAGGAGCATTTACCAGAAGGAGGAATGTGTTGTCCTGAACAAATAAAAGCTTCTGGGAACAGCAAGAAGTCCTTGGAAAACTTAAAGCTAGCCCAATCTCCCAGGTATAATAGGTATACCCACTGTTAAAATGGGCCACAGACTTTTTTTCTCCTGTCCTCGTCCATTCTGCTGTGGGTTTTTTCTTCCTTGGACAATCTCCTCTTTAAATCTTTCTCATAATGCCCTCTGGACCCCATATGCCAATCACCTGGCTTACTTCCCTCTACCTCCTAGCAGACCTGAAGCCTGAAGCCTGACTCTGCCCTGCAACACCTGGCTTTTCCTGTGGCTCTCAATAGGAGGCTGCTTTTTCTCTCAAATGCCAAGCACCTGTGCGTAGTGAGAAGTGAGTGATTATGATGTGCTGTGGTATAGTTTTCACCATTTTTCTTGTGTTTGAGATTCTGGGATCTGTGGGTTTATAGTTTTAATCAAACTTGAAAATATCTTGGCTGTTACTTCCTCAAAACTTTTTCTGCCCTCCCCTCTCTTCTGGGGGCTCCAGTTACACATGTATCAGGCTGCTTGACATCCCAGCACTCACGGACACTCTGTTCATTTGTTTCTAGTAGTTTTTAGATGGTTTCTATTGATATATCTTATAGTTCACTACTTTTTCTTCTGCAGTGTCTAATCTGTCATTTATACATTGAGTATATTTTTCTTCTCAAACACTGTTTTTCATATAGATTCTTTTTTATATTTTACATGCCTTCCCTTAATATTCTCATGCTTTCTTCTACCTTCTTGAAGATATGGAATATGTTTTAACATCTTTGCCTACTAATTCTATCATTTGTGTTATCTTTACGCCTGTTTCTATCAACTGATTTTTCTCCTCATATGGGCTGTATTTTCAAGCTTTTCTGAACTACCTGGTCATTCTTTTTTTTTTTTTTATTGAAGTATAGTTGATGTACAATATTATATACAATATAATACAATATAGTGATTCACAATTTTTAAAGGTTATACTTCATTTATAGTTATTATAAAATATTGGCTAAATTCCCTGTGCTGTACAATAATATCATTGTACCTTACTTTATACCTATAGTTTGCACCTCTTAATCCCCTACCCCTATATTGCCCTGCCCTCCTTCCCTCTTCCCTCTGGAAACTGCTAGTTTGTTCTCTATATCTGTGAGTCTGTTTCTTTTTTGTTATATTCACTAGTTTGCTGTTTTTTAGATTCCACATATAAGTGATATCATACAGTATTTGTCTTCTTCTGTCTGACTTATTTCACTTTGCATAATACCCTCCAAGTGCAACATGTTGTTGCAAATGGCAAAATTTCATTCTTTTTTTGTCTTAATTTATTGAAGTATAGTTGATTTACAATATTGTGTTAGTTTCAGGTGTATAGCACCTGAAGTTATACATATATATTCTTTTTCAGATTATTTTTTCCTTTATATATTATTACAAAATATTGAGTATAGTTTCCTGTAGGTCCTTGTTGGTTAGCTATTTTACATACAGTAGTGTGTATACATTAATCCCAAACTCCTAATTTATCCCTCCCCCTCTTTCCCCTTTGGGTTTGCTTTCTATGTCTGTGGGTCTATTTCTGTTTTGTAATATGTACATTTGTATCTTTTTTTTTTAGATTCCACATTTTGGCATTATCATATGATATTTGTCTTTCTCTGTCTGGCTTACTTCACTTAGTATGATAATCTTTAGGTCCATCCATATTGCTGCAAATGGCATTATTTCATTCTTTTTTATGGCTATGTAATATTCCATTGTATATATGTACCACATCTTTTTTTATCCATTCATCTGTCAATGGACATTTAGGTTGCTTCCATGTCTTGGCTACTGCAATGAACCTTGGGGTGCATGTATCTTTTCCAATTATAATTTTGTCCAGATATATGTCCAGGAGATCACTGGATCATACGGTAACTCTATTTTTAGTTTTTTAAGGAACCTCCATACTGTTTTCCATAGTGGCTGTATCAATTTACATTCCCACCAATAGTGTAGGGGCTTCCCTTTTCTCCACACCTTCTCCAGCATTTACTAATTGTAGCGTTTTTGATGATAGCCATTCTTACCAATGTGAGGTGATACCTCATTGTGGTTTTGATTTGCATTTCCCTAATAATTAGTGAGGTTGAACCTCTTTTCACATGCCTGTTGACCATCTGCACTTCCTCTTTGGAAAAATGTCTATTTAGGTCTTCTGCACATTTTTTTTTAATCCAAAATGTGTTTATTGGGATGGTTTCCTCTTCATCTTGATTCCAGGGGCTTTTAGTGCTGCTTTCATCTGAAGGAGCATCCTTCTGCAAGCCTTGCTTTTCCTCCTGTAGGCTGGCAGAGGATGGTAGAGCAGCCAACACACAAAACTACTGTTTGTGATGGTTAAACATGGTGGTGATTTTACAGCATCCTGGGCATTTCACATCCATGAAATAGGAATTGGGGCTCTGCACCAGGTGCTTCTTCTTGTGTTTCCTCTTCTCCTCTTCTGGAGAGGGATGAAGGAGATCCTTTGTGAGAGGTATGTTCTCGTGGGGAGGTTGTCACCGTGGGAAAGGCTTCTGTGCATTTTTAAACAACTGGGTTGTTTATGTTGTTTTATGAGCTGTTTATATATTCTGGATATTAATTCCTTATTGGTCATATCATTTGCAAATATTTTCTCCCATTCAGTAGGTTGTCTTTTCATTTTGTTGATGGTTTCCTTTGCTGTGCAAAAGCTTTTAAGTTTTATTAGGTCCCATTTGTTTATTCTTGTTTTTATTTCCTTTGCTTTAGGAGAGGAAAGCAAATATTGAAAAAATATTGCTACAATTTATGTCAAAGAGTTTTCTGCCTACGTTTTCCTCTAGGAGTTTCATAGTATCCAGTCTTACATTTAAGTCTCTAATTCATTTTGAGTTTATTTTTGTATATGGTGTTAGAGAATGTTCTAATTTCACTCTTTTACATGTAGCTGTCCAGTTTTCCCAGCACCACTTACTTGAAGAGACTGTCTTTTCTCCATTGTATATCCTTGCCTCCTTTGTTTTAGATTAATTGACCACAAGTGCATGGGTTTATTTTTGGGCTATTCTGTTCCATTGATCTATGTGTCTGTTTTTGTGCCAGGACCATACTGTTTTGATTACTGTAGCTTTCTAGCATAGCCTGAAATCAGAGAGTGTGATTTCTCCAACTCTGTTCTTCTTTCTCAAGATTGTTTTGGCTATTCAGGGTCTTCTGTGTTTCCACACAAATTTTAAAATTATTTGTTCTAGTTCTGTGAAAAATGCCATTGGTATTTTGATAGGGATTGCACTGAATCTGTAGGTTGCCTTGGGTAGTATGGTCATTTTCATAATATTAATTCTTCCAGTTAATTCTTCCAACATGGTATATCTTTCCATCTGTTTGTGTTGTCTTCAGTTTCTTTCATCAGTGTCTTACAGTTTACCAAGCATTATTCCTAGGTATTTTATTCTTTCTGATGTGATAGTAAATGGAATTGTTTCCTTTATTTCTCTCTCTGATAGTTCATTGTTGGTGTATAGAAATGCAGCCTGGAGAGAGGGGGAAGATGACAGAAGAGTAAGACGCAGAGATGACCTTCCTCCCCACAGATACACCAGAAATACATCTACACGAGGAACAACTCCTACAGAACACCTACTGAATGCTGGCAGAAGACCTCACACGTCCCAAAAGGCAAGAAACTCCCCACGTACCTGGGTAGGGCAAAAGAAAAAAGAATAAACAGAGACAAAAGAATAGGGACGGGACCTGCACCAGTGTGAGGGAGCAGTGAAGGAGGAAAGGTTTCCACACACTAGGAAGCCCCTTCGCGGGCAGAGACTGCAGGTGGCGGGAGCGGGGGGAAGCTTCAGAGCCGCGGAGGAGAGCACAGCAACAGGGGTGCAGAGGGCAAAGCGGAGAGATTCCCGCACAGAGGATCGGTGCCGACCCGCACTCACCAGCCCGAGAGGCTTGTCTGCTCACCTGCCAGGGCAGGCGGGGCTGGGGGCTGAGGCTCGGGCTTTGGTCGGAGCGCAGGCAGAGGGCTGGGGTTGGCGGCCTGAACACAGCCTGCAGGGGGTTAGTGCCCCACGGCTAGCCGGGAGGGAGTCCGGAGAAAAGTCTGGACCTGCCGAAGAGGCAAGAGACTTTTTTTTCCCTCTTTGTTTCCTGGTGCATGAGGAGAGGGGATTAAGAGCACTGCTTAAAGGAGCTCCAGAGACGGGCGTGAGCCGCGGCTAACAGCATGGACCCCAGAGACGGGCATGAGATGCTAAGGCTGCTGCTGCCGCCACCAAGAAGCCTCTGGGCGAGCACAGGTCACTATCCACACCTCCCCTCCCGAGAGCCTGTGCAGCCTGCCACTGCCAGGGTCTCGTGATCCAGGGACAACTTCCCCGGGAGAACGCACGGCGCGCCTCAGGCTGGTGCAACGTCCTGCCAGCCTCTGCCGCCGCAGGCTCGCCCGGCATCCGCACCCCTCCCTCCACCGGGCCTGAGTGCGCCAGAGCCCCCAAGTCAACTGCTCCTTTAACCCCGTCCTGTCTGAGCGAAGAATAGATGCCCTCCAGCGACCTACATGCAGAGGCGGGGCCAAATCCAAAGCTGAACCCCGGGAGCTGTGCGAACAAAGACAAAGGGAAATCTCTCCCAGCAGCCTCAGGAGCAGCAGATTAAATCTCCACAATCAACTTGATGTACCTGCATCTGTGGAATACCTGAATAGACAACCAATCAACCCAAATTGAGGAGGTGGACTTTGAGAGCAAGATTTATTATTTTTTCCCCTTTTCCTCTTTTTGTGAGTGTCTATGTGTATTCTTCTGTGTGAGATTTTGTCTGTATAGCTTTGCTTTCACCATTTGTCCTAGGGTTCTATCTGTTCGTTTTTTTTTGTTTGTTTTTTTACTTAAAAATTTTTTTCTTCTTATTTTAATAACTTTATTTTATTTTATCTTACTTTATTTTATTTTATCTTCCTCCTCCCTCCCTCCCTCCCTCTCTCTCTCTCTCTCCCCCCCCCCCCTCTCTCTCCCTCTCTCTCTCTCTCTCTTTCTTTCTACTTTTTCTCCCTTTTATACTGAGCCATGTGGATGAAAGGCTCTTGGTACTGCAGCCAGGAGTCAGTGCTGTGCCTCTGAGGTGGGAGAGCCAACTTCAGGACACTGGTCCACAAGAGACCTCCCAGCTCCACATAGTATCAAATGGTGAAAATCTTCCAGAGATCTCCATCTCAACACCAGCACCCAGCTTCACTCAACGACCAGCAAGCTACAGTGCTGGACACCCTATGCCAAACAACTAGCAAGACAGGAACACAACCCCACCCATTAGCAGAGAGGCTGCCTAAAAGCATAATAAGGCCACAGACACCCCAAAACACACCATCAGACGTGGACCTGCCCACCAGAAAGACAAGATCCAGCCTCATCCACCAGAACACAGGCACTAGTCCCCTCCACCAGGAAGCCTACACAACCCACTGAACCAGCTTTGGCCACTGGGGACAAACACCAAAAACAACAGGAACTACGAACCTGCAGCCTGCAAAAAGGAGACCCCAAACACAGTAAGATAAGCAAAATGAGAAGACAGAAAAACACACAGCAGATGAAGAAGCAATATAAAAACCCACCAGACCTAACAAATGAAGAGAAAATAGGCAGTCTACCCGAAAAAGAATTCAGAATAATGATAGTAAAGATGATCCAAAATCTTGGAAATAGAATAGACAAAATGCAAGAAACATTTAACAAGGACCTAGAAGAACTAAAGATGAAACAAGCAACAATGAACAACACAATAAATGAAATTAAAAATACTCTAGATGGGATCAATAGCAGAATAACTGAGGCAGAAGAATGGATAAATGACCTGGAAGATAAAATAGTGGAAATAACTACTGCAGAGCAGAATAAAGAAAAAAGAGTGAAAAGACTGAGGACAGTCTGAGAGACCTCTGGGACAACATTAACTGCACCAACATTTGAATTATAGGGGTCCCAGAAGAAGAAGAGAAAAAGAAAGGGACTGAGAAAATATTTGAAGAGATTATAGTTGAAAACTTCCCTAATATGGGAAAGGAAATAGTTAATCAAGTCCAGGAAGCACAGGGAGTCCCACACAGGATAAATCCAAGGAGAAACAAGCCAAGACACATATTAATCAAACTGTCAAAAATTAAATACAAAGAAAACATATTAAAAGCAGCAAGGGAAAAACAACAAATAACACACAAGGGAATCCCCATAAGGCTAATAGCAGATCTTTCAGCAGAAACTCTTCAAGCCAGAAGGGACTGGTAGGACATATTTAAAGTGATGAAGGAGAAAAACCTGCAACTAAGATTACTCTACCCAGCAAGGATCCCATTCAGATTTGATGGAGAAATTAAAACCTTTACAGACAAGCAAAAGCTGAGAGAGTTCAGCACCACCAAACCAGCTTTACAACAAATGCTAAAGGAACTTCTCTAGGCAAGAAACACAAGAGAAGGAAAAGACTTACAATAACAAACCCAAAGCAATTAAGAAAATGGGAATAGGAACATACGTATTGATAATTACCTTAAATGTAAATGGATTAAATGCTCCCACCAAAAGACACAGACTGGCTGAATGGATACAAAAACAAGACCCATATACATGCTGTCTACAAGAGACCCACTTCAGACCTAGAGACACATACAGACTGAAAGTAAGGGGATGGAAAAAGATATTCCATGCAAATGGAAACCAAAAGAAAGCTGGAGTAGCAATTCTCATATCACACAAAATAGACTTTAAAATAAAGACTATTACAAGAGACAAAGAAGGACACTACATAATGATCAAGGGATCGATCCAAGAAGAAGATATAACAATTGTAAACATTTATGCACCCAGCATAGGAGCACCTCAATACATAAGGCAAATACTAACAGCCATAAAAGGGGAAATCGACAGTAACACATTCATATTAGGGGACTTTAACACCCCACTTTCACCAATGGACAGATCATCCAAAATGAAAATAAATAAGGAACCACAAGCTTTAAATGATACATTAAACAAGATGGACTTAATTGATATTTATAGGACATTCCATCCAAAAACAACAGAATACACATTTTTCTCAAGTGCTCATGGAACATTCTCCAGGATAGATCATATCTTGGGTCACAAATCAAGCCTTGGTAAATTTAAGAAAATTGAAATTGTATCAAGTATCTTTTCTGACCACAACGCTATGAGACTAGATATCAATTACAGGAAAAGATCTTTAAAATATACAAACACATGGAGGCTAAACAATACACTACTTAATAACGAAGTGATCACTGAAGAAATCAAAGAGGAAATCAAAAAATACCTAGAAACAAATGACAATGGAGACATGACAACCCAAAACCTATGGGATGCAGCAAAAGCAGTTCTAAGAGGGAAGTTTATAGCAATACAATCCTACCTTAAGAAACAGGAAACATCTCGAATAAACAACCTAAACTTGCACCTAAAGAAATTAGAAAGAGAAGAACAAAAAAACCCCAAAGTTAGCAGAAGGAAAGAAATCATAAAGATCAGAGCAGAAATAAATGAAAAAGAAATGAAGGAAACAATAGCAAAGATCAATAAAACTAAAAGCTGGTTCTTTAAGAAGATAAACAAAATTGATAAACCATTAGCCAGACTCATCAAGAAAAAAAGGGAGAAGACGCAAATCAATAGAATTAGAAATGAAAAACGAGAAGTAACAACTGACACTGCAGAAATACAAAAGATCATGAGAGATTACTACAAGCAACTCTATGCCAATAAAATGGACAACCTGGAAGAAATGGACAAATTCTTAGAAATGCACAACCTGCCAAGACTGAATCAGGAAGAAATAGAAAATATGAACAGACCAATCACAAGCCCTGAAATGGAAACTGTGATTAAAAATCTTCCAACAAACAAAAGTCCAGAACCAGATGGCTTCACAGGCGAATTCTATCAAACATTTAGAGAAGAGCTAACACCTATCCTTCTCAAACTCTTCTAAAATATAGCAGAGGGAGGAACACTCCCAAACTCATTGTACGAGGTCACTATCACCCTGATACCAAAACTAGACAAGGAAGTCACAAAGAAAGAAAACTACAGGCCAATATCACTGATGAACATAGATGCAAAAATCCTCAACAAATTACTAGCAGACAGAATCCAACAGCACATTAAAAGGATCATACACCATGATCAAGTGGGGTTTATTCCAGGAATGCAAGGATTCTTCAATATACGCAAATCTATCAATGTGATAAACCATATTAACAAATTGAAGGAGAAAAACCATATGATCATCTCAATAGATGCAGAGAAAGCTTTTGACAAAATTCAACACCCATTTATGATAAAAACCCTGCAGAAAGTAGGCATAGAGGGAACTTTCCTCAACATAATAAAGGCCATATATGAAAAACCCACAGCCAACATCGTCCTCAATGGTGAAAAACTGAAAGCATTTCCACTAAGATCAGGAACAAGACAAGGTTACACACTCTCACCACTCTTATTCAACCTAGTTTTGGAAGTTTTAGCCACAGCAATCAGAGAAGAAAAGGAAATAAAAGTAATCCAAATCGGAAAAGAAGAAGTAAAGCTGTCACTCTTTGCAGATGACATGATACTATACATAGAGAATCCTAAAGATGCCACCAGAAACCTACTAGAGCTAATCAATGAATTTGGTAAAGTAGCAGGATAAAAAATGAATGCACAGAAATCTCTGGCATTCCTATACACTAATGATGAAAAATCTGAAAGTGAAATCAAGAAAACACTCCTATTTACCACTGCCACAAAAAGAATAAAATATCTAGGAATAAACCTACCTAAGGAGACAAAAGACCTGTATGCAGAAAATTATAAGACACTGATAAAAGAAATTAAAGATGATACAAATAGATGGAGAGATATACCATGTTCTTGGATTGGAAGAATCAACATTATGAAAATGACTCTACTACCCAAAGCAATCTACAGATTCAATGCAATCCCTATCAAACTACCACTGGAATTTTTCACAGACCTAGAACAAAAAAATTCACAATTTGTATGGAAACACAAAAGACCCCGAATAGCCAAAGTAATCTTGAGAACAAAAAACGGAGCTGGAGGAATCAGGCTCCCTTACTTCAGACTATAGTACAAAGCTACAGTAATTAAGACAGTATGGTACTGGCACAAAAACAGAAATATAGATCAATGGAACAGGATAGAAAGCCCAGAGATAAACCCACACACATATGGTCACCTTATCTTTGATAAAGGAGGCAGGAATGTACAATGGAGAAAGGACAGCCTCTTCAATAAGTGGTGCTGGGAAAACTGGACAGGTGCATGTAAAAGTATGAGATTAGAACACTCCCTAACACCATACACAAAAATAAGCTCAAAAGGGTTTAAAGACCTAAATGTAAGGCCAGAAACTATCAAACTCTTAGAGGAAAACATAGGCAGAACACTTTATGACATAAATCACAGCAAGATCCTTTTTGACCCTCCTCCTAGAGAAATGGAAATAAAAACAAAAATAAATAAATGGGACCTAATGAAACTTCAAAGCTTTTGCACAGCAAAGGAAACCATAAACAAGACCAAAAGACAACCCTCAGAATGGGAGAAAATATTTGCAAATGAAGCAACTGACAAAGGATTCATCTCCAAAATTTACAAGCAGCTCTTGCAGCTCAATAACAAAAAAACAAACAACCCAATCCAAAAATGGGCATAAGACCTAAATGGACATTTCTCCAAAGAAGATATATAGATTGCCAACAAACACATGAAAGAATGCTCAACATCACTAATCATTAGAGAAATGGAAATCAAAACTACAATGAGATATCACCTCACACCAGTCAGAATGGGCATCATCAAAAAATCTAGAAACAATAAATGCTGGAGAGGGTGTGGAGAAAAGGGAACACTCTTGCACTGCTGGTGGGAATGTGAATTGGTACAGCCACTATGGAGAACAGTATGGAGGTTCCTTAAAAAACTACAAATAGAACTACCATATGACCCAGCAATCCCACTACCGGGCATATACCCTGAGAAAACCATAATTCAAAAAGAGTCATGTACCAAAATGTTCATTGCAGCTCTATTTACAATAGCCAGGAGATGGAAACAACCTAAGTGTCCATCATCAGATGAATGGATAAAGAAGATGTGCCACATATATACAATGGAATATTACTCAGCCATAAAAAGAAACGAAATTGAGTTATTTGTAGTGAGGTGGATGGACCTAGAGTCTGTCATACAGAGTGAAGTAAGTCAGAAAGAGAAAGCAAATACCATATGCTAACACATATATATGGAATCTAAGAAAAAAAATGTCATGAAGAACCTAGGTGTAAGACGGGAATAAAGGCACAGACCTACTAGAGAATGGACTTGAGGATATGGGGAGGGGGAAGGGTAAGGTGTGACAAAGTGAGAGAGTGGCATGGACATACATACACTACCAAATGTAAAATAGATAGCTAGTGGGAAGCAGCCGCGTAGCACAGGGAGATCAGCTCGGTGCTTTGTGACCACCTGGATGGGTGGGATAGGGAGGGTGGGAGGGAGGGAGACGCAAGAGGGAGGAGATATGGGAACATATGTATATGTATAACTGATTCACTTTGTTATAAAGCAGAAACTAACACACCATTGTAAAGCAATTATACTCCAATAAAGATGTAAAAAAAAAAAAAAAAAAGAAAGGCAACCTGGTCATTCTTGATTGGATGTCAACCATGTGAATTTTACCTTGTTGGATGCAGAATATTTGTGCATTCCTTAAGTATTTTTGAGGCGCTGTTTAATTACTTAGAAACAGTTTGATCCTTTCAACGTTTGCTTTTAAGCTTTGCAGGGCTGGGGTTAGAGGCAAAAGTGGACTTTAGTCTAGGGCTAATTTGCACCATTACTAATTTTGCCCCACTGCTAAGGCAATACCCTTCTAAGTACGCTATGTGATGCCTCATGTATTATGACATTTCCCCATTATTCCCAGCCCTGTGTGAGCTATAGAGAGTACTCTTCCTGCTCCTGTTCAGTGCTTCTTTCCTTGGCCTCCAGTCGTTTCCTCACACACGTGCTTTGATCAGCTGAGGAGTCCAAGCAGTCTTCAGCAGATCTCCAGTGCTCTCTCTGTGTGCAGCTCTCTCCTCTCTGGTACTCTGCCCATGAATTCTGGCTGTCTTGGTCTCCTCAAATTTTCAACTCTGTTTCCTCTTAGGAAGACTCTTAGGTTCTGTTTGGGTTCTTCGTCCCTGTGCTGTGGTCTGGAAATCTCATTTGTTTCCCTTCTTTCAAAGACCAGGGTCCTGGGCTACCTATTGTTCAATGTCTGAAGAAACTTTTTTTTTTTTCATATATTTTGTCTAGTTTTCAGTTGTTTCTCCTCCTTTCTTCACTTTTTCCCTATCTGGGAAAAGTCTATCTGGTCTAGACTTCACCTTGCTTAACTATTCAGTTTAGCTGGCCCAATAATCTTTCCATTGCACCCAAACCAAATCTCTCATTCCTGCTCAACCCTCTCTAGAGAGCCTGAGCTCCAGACTTGTGTATGCAGCTGACATCTCCACTTTGACATCCTATAGTTACCTGAAACTCAGGCTGCCTCACACAGAGTTCATTTTCACCACCCTTACACGTGTACAACCTCCTCCTGTATTCCCTACCTTAATGAACGGTACCACTTTTCACCCAGCTGCCCAAGCTGGAGACCTGAGAGAACTCCTTGATCCGTGCTTCTCTCTTATTTCATTTAATTAAATACCATGTCCTTTTAATTTCGTCTTCTACATGGATCTCAAGTCCACTGACTTTTCTCCATTTCTACCATTCTTGATTAAGCCAGCTTCACTTCTCACCTCAGTTACTATTAACAGCCTCCTACCAGGTTTCCCTGCGTCCTGTCTTGTCCCTTTCTAATGGATTCTCCACGACGTAACTAGAGCAATCTTCCTATAAGATAAATATGATTATGTCATAATTCTGCTTAAAACATTCAAACGGCCTCTACTGTTCTCAGAATAAATGCCAGTCTCTTAGCTTACAAGGGCCTTCATGATCTGGCCTACAGTGACCACCCTAAGTTCACCCTTTGACTCCCTGCCTCACCCGACCCTGCCCCTGCCATGTTCTATGCTCCAGCCAGACTGAGCTATGTTATGTTCCTCCAAAGTACCTTATCACTTCCAGGCCTTCATGCCTGCTCTTCCCTTCACGTAAAGTACCATTCCCAACCCCTTTTCACATTGGTTATTTCCTACACATGGCCCCTAAATGACCCACAGTCACCTCAAACTCAAAATGCTATAAATCAGACTTATCTTCACCCCGTTCCCTGCCCTCCCCACAGCCTGTTTTGTTTCTTTGGTAACGGCATCACCATTCAGTCCCCCAAGAATGAAGTTTTTGGTGTGCCCTATTTCTCTCATTTCTAAATACAGATCCTCCCTCTACCATGGTCACTGCTTCTGCTGGAGTCTTCACTGTTGCTGAGGCCATGCAGCAACCACGTAATCTGTCTCTACCTGTCCCCCCGGTCCCATCTTCTGCCACCCCTTTCAGGCAGCCTTCATGCCCGAGACCTACTGCAGATGATGTTCCCTCAATCTATAATGCTCTCACTCCCCTTGTTAACTTGGTAAATTCCCACTCGTCCTTCAAGATATAGCTGTCACCAAAGCTAAAAGTAACAGACATTGTTGTAGTGCCATAAGGACCTTCATGATTTGGCCTTTACCTACCTTTCCGGCTCTATCTTGTACTGTCTTCTCTCTTGGGCACTGTGCTCTGGCCATTCTGGCCGTCTCTCAGTTCCTTCAATGAGCCATGAATTCTCTCAACATACGCCTTTTTCTTAGAAGCAGTTTTTTCTGCCTGAAACATGTCCTCCTCTCTTTATGTGGTTAGTTCCTGCTCATTTTTAAGGCCCTAGTTCAAATGTACTCTTTTGGAAGAGCATGCCTTGACCCTCCTGTCTGGCTTGTGCCCCTCCTACATGCTCCTTTCACACAGTGTCTTACTTGCCCTCATAGCAATTACTCTATTATACAAATGTAATTATACATTTAGCAGACTATTTGACTGGTGGCTCTCCTCCACAGACTAAAAGTTCTAAGGCTTCGTCACCTAACACTGTGCTTGGCATGATACATGAGTGATGAATGACAACCCCTACTCTGATCTAAACTGTTAGCCTAAGTGTCCCCTTATCTGTGCTCTCCACCAAACTTGTAGAACTTAACGCAGTGCTGCTTATTTGCTCAGGAGTCTGTAGTGCACATCTGTTGTTTCTGTCCTCTTTTAGAAAGAAGCCCCTTGAATTTCTTTCAGGGAACTACCCTTCTCCCATTGCAGACAAGTGGTCAGACTATCAATGGGATGTGCCTTTCCAAAGTGTGGATACTTGACAAAAGCTAGGTTGGTTGGACTCTTTCTCTTGCAAGCTGAGTGACACCAGGGAGAAAAACAGCATGCTGAAGAGATGGAACAGTTGCTTCAGTCTAGATTCCTGGCACTGCCCTTAATGTGTTTTCTGAGGGCCGGTGGTTTGGTTTTTCATTTGATTCTGTGGGTTCCCATGTCCTTCTGGTATATTTCTTTTCCTTTTAAGTCAGTCAGGGTCAGTTTCTGTTGCTTACAATAAATAATCCTAACTGTATGTACCTGTATCTCTAGCACCTAATACAGGGTCTGGCATAGTTGGTGCTCCATACATATGCTGAATGAATGGAAGAATGAACGTGACCAAATGACCAAGAGAATCTAGTGAGGAGCCCTAAGACCTGATTCTTTGTCTTCCTCCACCTCTTGCTGCCTCTCCCAGCCACTAGCCCAACCACCTTTTAAGGTGGTGCTTCTCTTGCTCTGGGCATTCTTGGTTCCCAGCCCATCCAGCTGATTACATCAAAGTCACCTGCCTATGGAGAGCCTGCCCTGGCTCTTCTTAGGCACTCTTCCTTAATTGCAGTTTCTGGCTTTTACTTTGGGGTTCCTTTTTGATGACTCCAAATTTGTCAGGGTAATTTTCTCCTGTCATTTATAAAAGCCTAAAATTTAACCTTCTCCACAAAGACTTCTGGAGGCTCCTGAGTAACACATTACTGTCCCATCTCCAACCCAGCCAGGGATCTTATCTGACAAGCATTCTATTCTCACATTCACAAGCGGTTACTGAATATGCCACATATTCCTAAGATGTTACTGTGCACAGTCCCTCACAGAGTTCTCTGACTAGCAGGAAAGCTTAAGTATAATCTTTAGGAAATATAAACCAGAATAGAAAGCGATCAGGAAGTCATAGGCATAATGCTCTGGATATACAGCAGCAGAGCTTCTTACTGTTGGGTTTGGGCAAGGTTGCAGATCCCAGAGCATCTCACTGTATACCAATGTGTTCTTGAAGTAGCATGTGAGTTCAGCTTATACAATGGAAATGTTACTTTGCGTGTACCAACTCTACAGGGACAATTCATCTCTGGGGAAGCTGGCAGTAAAGCCCAGGTCTCACCGGCAGTCCACTCACCGCAAATCTGTAATAAGAAAGGCCCTGGATACACAAAAATAAACTCAAAATGCATTAAAGACCTAAATGTAAGACCAGACACTATTAAAACACTTAAGAGGAAAACATAGGCAGAACACTCTTTGACATAAACCACAGGAACATCTTTTTAAACCACCTCCTAGCATAAGGAAAATTAAAACAAAAATAAACAAATGGCGGACAATCCTGCAGCCTGTGGAATGAAAACCACATTCACAGATAGCCAGAATGAAAACGCAGAGGACTATATACCAGATGAAGGAACAAGATAAAACCCCAGAAAAACAACTAAATGAAGTGGAGATAGGCAACCTACCAAAAAAGAATTCAGAATAATGATAAGGAAGATGATCCAGGACCTCAGAGAAAGAATGGAGGCAAAGATCGAGAATATGCAAGAAATGTTTAACAAAGACCTAGAGAATTAAAGAACAAACAGAGATGAACAATACAATCACTGAAATGAAAACTACATTAGAAGGAATCAATAGCAGACTAACTGAGGCAGAAAAACAGATAAGTGATCTGAAAGACAGAATGGTGGAATTCACTGCCATGGAACAGAATAAAGAAAAAGGAATGAAAAGAAATGAAGACAGCCTAAGAGACTTCTGGGACAACATTAAACGCAACGACATTCACATTTTAGGGGTACCAGAAGGAGAAGAGAGAGAGAGAAAGGACCCAAGAAAATATTTGAAGACATTATAGTTGAAAACTTCTCTAACATGGGCAAGGAAATAGCCACCCAAGTCCAGGAAGTGCAGAGAGTCCCAGGCAGGATAAACCCAAGGAGAAACATGCCAAGACACACAGTAATCAAACTGACAAAAATTAAAGACAAAGAAAAATTATTGAAAGCAACAAGGTAAAAACAACAAATAACATATAAGGGAACTCCCATAAGGTTAACAGCTGATTTCTCAGCAGAAACTCTATAAGCCAGAAGGGAGTGGCACGATATATTTAAAGTGATAAAAGGGAAGAACCTACAACCAAGATTACTCTACCCGGCAAGGATCTCATTCACATTTGACAGAGAAATCAAAATCTTTACAGACAAGCAAAAGCTAAGAGAATTCAGCACCACCAAACCAGCTCTACAACAAATGCTAAAGAAACTTCTCTAAGTGGGAAACACAAGAGAAGAAAAGGACCTACAAAAACAAACCCAAAACAATTAAGAAAATGGTAATAGGAACATACATATTAATAATTACCTTAATTATGAATGGATTAAATGCTCCAACCAAAAGACACAAGCTCACTGAATGGATGTAAAAACAAGACCCATCAAGAGACCCACTTCAGACCTAGGGACACATACAGACTGAAAGTGAGGGGATGGAAAAAGATATTCCATGCAAATGCAAATCAAAAGAAAGCTGGAGTAGCAATACTCATATCAGATAAAATAGACTTTAAAATAAAGAATGTTACAAGAGACAAGGAAGGACACTACATAATGATCAAGGGATCAATCCAAGAAGAAGATATAACAATTATAAATATATATGTACCCAACATAGGAGCATCTCGATACGTAAGGCAAATGCTAACAGCTATAAAAGAGGAAATTGACAGTAACACAATAATAGTGGGGGGCTTTAACACCTCACTTACACCAATGGACAGATCATCCAGACAGAAAATTAATAAGGAAATGCAAGCTTTAAATGATACAATAGACCAGACATATTTAATTGATATTTACAGGACATTCCATCTGAAAACAGCAGATTACAATTTCTTCTCAAGTGCACACAGAACCTTCTCCAGGATAGATCACATCTTGGGTCACAAATCAAGCCTCAGTAAATTTAAGAAAATTGGAATCATATCAAGCATCTTTTGTGACCACAATGCTACGAGATTAGAAATAAATTACAGGGAAATAAATGTAAAAAACACAAACACATGGAGGCTAAACAATACATTACTAAATAACCAAGAGATCACTGAAGAAATCAAAGAGGAAATCAAAAATTACCTAGAGGCAAATGACAACGAAAACACAAGTATCCAAAACCTATGGGATGCAGCAAAAGCAGTTCTAAGAGGGAAGTTTATAGTAATATAATCCTGCCTCAAGAAACAAGAAAAATCTCAAATAAACAATCTAACCTTACACCTAAAGGAACTAGAGAAAGAAGAACCAACAAAACCCAAAGTTAGTAGGAGGAAAGAAATCATAAAGATCAGAGCAGAAATAAATGAAATAGAAACAAAGAAAACAATAGCAAAGATAAAGAAAACTAAAAGCTGTTTCTCTGAGAAGATAAACAAAATTGATAAACCTTTAGCCAAATTCATCAAGAAAAAAGAGGAAGAGGACTCAAATCAATAAAATTAGAAATGAAAAAGGAGAAGTTACAACAGACACCGCAGAAATACAAAGCATCATAAGAGACTACTACAAGCAACTCTATGCCAATAAAATGGACAACCTGGAAGAAATGGACATGGACTTCCCTGATGGTGCAGTGGTTAAGAATCTGCCTGCCAATGCAGGGAACACAGGTTCAAGCCCTGGTCTGGGAAGATCCCACATGCCACGGAACAGCTAAGCCCGTGCGCCACAACTACTGAAGCCTGCACTCCACAGCTACTGAAGCCTGTGCGCCTAGAACCTGAGCTCCGCAACAAGAGAAGCCACTGCAGTGAGAAGTGTGCGCACTGCAACGGAGAGTAGCCCCCACTCACCACAACTAGAGAAAGCCTGCGCGCAGCAATGAAGACCCAACTCAGCCAAAAAAGAAAAAAGAAATGGACAAATTCTTAGAAAGGTATAACCTTCCAAGACTGAACCAGGAAGAAGAGAAAATATGAACAGACCAATCACAAGTAATGAAACTGAAACTGTGATTGAAAATCTTCCAACAAACAAAAGTCCAGGACCAGATGGCTTCACAGGTGAATTCTATCAAACATTTAGAGAAGAGCTAATACCCATCCTTCTCAAACTCTTCCAAAAAACTGCAGAGGAAGGAACACTCGCAAACTCATTCTACGAGGCCACCATCACCCTGATACCAAAACCAACAAAGATACTACAAAAAAAGAAAATTACAGACCAATATCAGTGATGAATATAGATGCAAAAATCCTCAACAAAATACTAGCAAACAGAATCCAACAACACATTAAAAGGATCATACACCATGATCAAGTGGGATTTATCCCAGGGATGCAAGGATTCTTCAACATATGCAAATCAATCAATGTGATACACCATATTAACAAATTGAAGAATAAAAATCAGATGATCATCTCAATAGATGCAGAAAAAGCTTTTGACAAAATTCAACACCCATTTATGGACAACTGATGGGAACATGCTGTATAGCACAGGGAAGTCACCTAGTGCACTGTGGTAACCTAAATGAGAGGGAAGTCCAAAAGGGAGGGGATATCTGTATGTGTATGGCTGATACATTTTGTTGTGCAGTGCAGGCTAACACAACATTGTAAAGCAACCATACTCCAAAAATTAACTAAAAATTAACTAAAAAAAAAAAAAGAAGATCCGGGGACTCTCAAGTCACCAGGCACAATGTGCACTGATGTATATGTACAGCTCTCCTGGCACCTGAAGGTACTCTCCTCCCAGGTGTCAGAGCAGCAAGACCACAGCTGCACAGTGAAGGGGAGATGTTTAGTCTGGTGGTTTAGGCTCCCTGCCTCAGCCAGGCTGGAAAGCCCTGACCAAGGAGCACATGTGTGTCCCCTGCCTGGCTCAAGGTGGGAAGTGGCATGCATGATGCAAATCTCTGCTCTTCTCCTCCACACGTGTACCACGCCAGACCTGTGAATGCATAAAGTGCCTGTTCCGATGCTGACTGTCTTTGAAACTAACCATTAACTTTTCCACTGGCATTTCAAAGGAAGAAGTTGGTGTTCTGAACTCATAGAGACTCCTGGAAGGTTCAGAAACTCGACATAAACAAAAGGAGGCCATGCACTAAAGTGTGTATGCACCTAATAATGTCTCTGTATCAGGCAAAATTAACAGAATTACAAGGAGAAATATACAATGGGTCTCCTGTCATTATAACGGGAACCTTACAGACCACTGAAGAATCAGGCTCACAGAATCAGTTGAGAAATCAGAAGATTTGAACAGAACAGTGAATAAATTTTGAACTAGCTGATACACAGAGTACCTTACACCTGACAAGTGGAGAATGCACATTCTTTTTAAGCATATTTGGAACCTTTATGAAAACTGACCACCTGAGAGGCATAAACCCTGAGATAAAAACTAACACACATTGAAACAAGCTCAAGTTTTTAACTTAAAAACTTAAAAATATTTATTTTTATATTATAGCAATTCAACATTTAATACATTCCACAACACTTTGTATTTCATTTTGCTCATCATGATTCTATAACGTAAAGAAAATTTTAAATGTTTTCACAATGCCCTGATTAAATAACCCTGAGTCCCCTCCTTTTATCTTAGCAGGGTGTACAAGTGTTATCACTTTCTACTTATGCTCTCATGTTTAAACAGCTGGGGGTTCTGACTCCACAGTGATATCCTATTCTAGGATGAAGGGGGAGCTCCCCGAGAGAAAGTGTCCTACTCCAGCTCCACTCTTAGGCCACTGAGCCCTGAAATGGACTTTCAGGGAATATAGGTGCACATCATGAACCAATTGTGCGATTGGCCCTTTCAGTCCCCGGTGACCCACCTCCTTTGGTCATTGTAAAGAGCCACCACAAATTCCCATGGGCTGTCGCTGTGCTTTGCACAAAGCAGATGCCTATGAAATAACTGCTGCCGATGACAACAATGAATATTTCCCAGGAAGGCCAGTTTGAGAAACATGATTGAAGTAGATAAAGTTTAGTATATGGGAAAAAACATGGACTTTATTCTATCAGGAAACTGCAGCGCTTCATATTAAAACGCACAAAAGCCAGAAAAGCAGGATAGGCCATTAGGCAAGAAAACTCCAAGCATATAAGAGAAGAAGCTCTGCTTCTTTAAAGGGGTCTTTGGCTCCAACCTCTGAGATATGATGAATTGCTAAGTGCATAGGGCATAGGGATAAATGGAATGAGGACCTATCCTAACCAAAATAGATCCCTCTCTTCTAAAGAAAAGGCACTGTACAGCCTCGAATAAAAGTCATGGGCTATATTAAACATAAGTAATATATATCCTGGCTTGGGTTGGACGAAGTTGGCAACAGTTGCAAACGGACATGCCGGACAAAGGGAAGAACTGAGGGAACTACTATTTATTGAGCAACTACTGGGAATTCATGCTGCTCTCAGTACTTTCACCTACACTCTCAGTTTAACCCTTACAACCCTTATGAGGTGGGTATTTTCTCCATTTTACAGAGGAGGAAACAGAGTCTTAGAGAGGGGAAATAATGTGTTCAAGATCCCCAGCCAGCACATGGACCAGCTGGGTGCGGTTGAACCAACCCAGGTCTGGCTCTGCAGCTTCTTTTCTTTACATTACTCTACACTGACTCTCAGAGGAAAACAAGGAAAGCAGACCCCCTCATATTAGGAGAGCTGCCATGAGAGCAATGATCTACCCTTACCTCCCACCCCCTGCCCCAGGGTGGTGTCAAAAGGCCTAGCCATGCCCACACATGAACCATGGGAGTCCACAGAGACCCAAGAGGGGCTGGCCAAAGTGCAAACAGCTCCCACATCATCTTGAGTCAGGAAAATAAATTATCACATAGGATCAGTTAATCAAAGACAAACTAAAGTAGGAAAAGCAGTTTTATAAAATAAACACAGAAAAATTCACTGACCTGGACTAAATTAACTGACCCAGTAAAATAACTTAGAAGTTCACAAACTGAAATCCAGTCTCAAATGGGTGTACATTGGTGTGGGGGGAGGAGAGAGGCCTAGTGAGGAGGTCCTGATAAGACGAGGTGCCCTGTGACTATGCGCCCTCCACCCAAGCACAGCACAGCTGTGACGGTACTGGGGGCCAACGGAGTGTCGAACCTCCATTGGTAGGTGGAAGCCCCATCCCAATGCAAGCAAAGAGGTCATGCACCATTCCCCTTCTATCCTGGGAAGAAAAGAAGATGTCTAGAGCTGGGCATACAGTAAATTCAGTTCTATTCATGGTATCAGGTATGTCCAGACCAATCTAAAAATATTTAGATTCCTTGGGATTTTTCTATGTAGGCAATCATGTCACCTATGAAGACGGTTAGTTCTATTTCTTCCTTTCCCGTCTGTATTCTTTTTATTTCCTTTTCTTCTTACTGCACTGGCTAGGACTTTCAGGAGTGGTTTCTTGATCTTAGGGGGAGAGCAGTCTTTTACCATTAAGTATGATGTTTGCTGTAGGTTTTTTGTAGATGCCCTATATCAGATTGAAAAAGTCCCCTTCTAAGTTTGCTGAAAACTTTTATCATGAGTAGATGTTGAATTGTATCAAATGCTTTATCAATTGCCATGACCATGTAGTTTTTCTTCTGTAGACAGTTAATAGGGTAGATTACACTGATTGATTTTTGAATGTTGAGCCAGCCTTCCATTCCCAGAATAAAGCCTACGTGGGCACCAAGTTTGGGAAGTTTAAGCCATTATTTTTTCAAACACTTCTTCTGTACCGCACTCCTTCTCTCCTTCTGGGACTCCAATGACACAGATGATAAACCTTCCAGTATTGTCCCATAAGTCACTGAGACTTCGTTCAGCTTCTTTAATCTTTTCTCTTCGTTGTTCAGATAGGATAGTTTCTATTGCTTTATTTTCGAGTTTACTGATTCTTTCCTCTGTCATCTCCATTTTGTGATTGAGCCCATGCAGCAGAGTTTTTTAATTTTCCATTATCGTATCTTTTTTCTTGTATCTCCATTTGGTTTATATATACATATATGGTTCACGGGGTTATTTTTTGGCTAACACATTCTATCTTTCCATTCATGTCAACAATGTTTACCCTTACTTTTGGGGGCATTTTTTTTTAACAGCTTACTTACTAGATTACCAGTTTGTTATGAAAGGATTCAACTCAGCAACAGCCAGATGGAAGAGGTGGGGAAAGGGGGCCAGGAGCTTTTTTATAAAAGCTACTTTAAAGTCTGTCAGGTTATTACAACATCTGTGTCATCTCAGCATCGGCATCTATTTATTTATTTAATTTATTTATTGTTGGCTGTGTTGGGTCCTCATTGCTGCACATGGGCTTTCTCTAGTTATGGCGAGCAGGAGTTACTCTTCGTTGCAGTGCGCGGGCTTCTCATTGTGGTGGCTTCTCTCGTTGCAAAGCACAGGCTCTAGGTGCGTGGGCTTCAGGAGCTGTGGCACGTGAGCTCAGTAGTTGTGGCTTGCAGGCTCTAGAGTGCAGGCTCAGTAGTTGTGGTGCACGGGCTTAGTTGTTCTATGGCATGTGGGATCTTCCCGGACCAGGGCTCGAACCCATGTCCCCTGCACTAGCAGGCGGATTCTGAACCACTGCACCACCAAGGAAGCCCTGACATCGGCATCCTCTGATTGCCTCTCCCAGGCAAGTTGCGATTTTCCAAGTTCTTCATGTGATAATTAATTTTAGATTGTATCCTCTATATTTTGAATATTATGTCATGAAACTTTAGGTCTTATTTAAATTCAGTGGAGAATGTTGATATTTTTGTTTTACCAGACAATCAGGCAGGTTGGATTTAGTTGGCAAGTTCTGACCAGCCTTCTTTTGAGTTGTGGTTTCAATGCCAGTTCCATTTTCAAAGCCTGTTCAGGTGTGTACCACGAAGTGTCCAGTCTGGGACTCAGGTGGTGGTCTCTCCCTTAGTTGTTCTCAAAGTCTTTGGTGTGTTGGTTAGAATCAGATGCACACATGCACAGCTCAGGGCTAGCCCAGAAGTTCATACACAACTTTATGGAGTCATTTTCCTGAGCTCCTTCCTTTCTGCTCTCCTTGTACTTTCCAGTTCATTGGTCCTCCCCTTTTTGGTTCTCCCGCCAGAAATCTGGGGTTTCAGTTACACTTTCTGCCACACATTTCCTGAACTGTACCCAAATCTGGGACCAAGCAGCAGGAAGGCAGAGAGAGAAAAAAGCAACTGGATTTCACCCCACCCCCTTGGGATTACAGAGAGGAAGATTTGATCAAAGAAGGTTTCCCTTCCTCAGTTTTAGGTGCTTGAAGGCCCCACTGCTGCTACTGGGCACTGCCACCACCACCACCGAGGGGACTGCCTGGGGACTAGGGCATGAGAAAACAGAGAAAAACAACCCTCGGGATTTCCCATCCCTGTCTGAGCCTTAGAGCCCGTTTCCCAACCAGACTCTAGCCATAACCAGAGGTCTTCTGGAATTCTCTCCATTTGTGCCCTCATGTCCACTCTGTTTGTGCCCGGATTTTGGGCTGTCTCGAGTCCAGGACATGGGATACCAGAGGAAAAATGAGAAATTCACTGTCAGGGTGGCAGCACTTCTAATTCTAGTTTTTCCCCCAATCTGTCTACTACTATTTATATTTCAGAGTCTTCAAATAGCTGCTAAATGCATTCTGTCCAGGTCTTTAGCTGCATTCAATGACAGTGATAGATTCTTACACATGTATCTTACACATATATCCTGGTATATATATAAGTATCTATTTATGCAGGGAATATACCTAGGGGAGGAAATGCCAGGTCATGGGTATGTATATATTCAAATTTAGCTAGACACTACCATAGTGTTTTTCCAAAGTGGTTGTAATCAACTTACCCACTGACCAGTAGAGACTCAAAGTTTCCACCATATCACTTCCTCACCAACCTTGGAGTATCAAGCTTCTCAGGCTTTCCTATTTTGGTAGATGCGCAGTGGTATCTCACTGAAATGCTAATTTGCATTTCCCTAGGCAGTAATACAATCGAACACCTTTTCAGAGGGTTATTGGCCATTTGGATTCCTCTTTTGTGAAGTCCCTGTTGGGGCCTTTTGCCTTTTTCTATACTGGGTTATTTCTTTACTCACACTGATTTTTCTAGTCCTTTATTCTGGAAGCAAGCCCTTTGTTGGCTATTTGTGTTATAGATGTCTTTTTTCACTCTCTTAATGGTACCTTTTCATTAACAGAAGTTCTACTTTAATGTAATAAAGTTGATCAGTTTTTTCCTATGTGAATGGATGCAACTTTGCATCTACTTAAAAACTCTTTCTAAAGGCCCATTCTGTCTTAAAGCAACCTCTCCCATCTCAGCATTTCAATGCAGACACCTCAGGCATCAAAGTATGAGACAGCAAGATGACAAGGCAGACAGTGCAGGCTCCAGGGGTGGACAGATATGAGTGGCCCTGGACAGGGTACTTCAAGTCTTTGAGAATTAAGTTTCTTTATAAGTAAAGATGTACTATCCACCTTGCAAGATGTGTGTAAAGCACTTAGCATAGTGCTGGCACACAGTAGGCCCTCAGCAAACAGTGGCAGCTGCGATCATATTCTCTGATCATCCTTCCCCTTGTCCACATTGCTACAGTGGCCTGGAACCTCATTGCTGCTTTGTGAAACATCAATCTGTTGCAGTTAAGGACAGCAAAATGGGTTAATTGCCCTCAACAGGCCAGCAAAGTCTCCCTGTTACTCACAGGCGGCACCTAAGGTACGAGGACCACCGTCTTCAGCTAAAAATTAAGACCTGGTACATAGAGATGCTCTCCTCACGAGGTGAAGTCATTCTGGGGCTCCCACAGGGACACAATGGCAGCAAGCTGAAGAACCAAAGTATCTGCTCTTTCTGTTCACTGCCAACAGCACAGTGGTGTGGGGCAGGCAGACTGCCTCCGACAGGGGAAAGCTGAGCTCCACTGAGCCTGGGTGATTTGTGTCAAAGCAGCGGGTGCACCGATTTGTGTGTCCTGCACTGTTGACACGGGGGAGAGCAGGAGTACGTCGGCACATGTGCACAGTACAGTGCCCGTCCTGGAGGAGGTGTGTATTTGAGTATACGGGGTGTGCATGTGAACACGCAACAGGGTGTATGTCCCTAGGAAGCTGTGATACTCTCACCAGCCTGGCATGCTGCTGGAGAGCCCTGATGGTTAGCTACTCCAGCGTGCCCAGAGCTTGGGGTCTCTCAACGCCCTCTGCCCCACTCTCTGAGACAGGATATGTGCACAGGAAACAGACACCTTTTCTGTGACGCTGGACCACCCTGAATAAGGAAGGAGCTGCAAACTCCTTGGTGCACAGTTCTAAAGCAACTGGAGAAGTCTTCTGGATGTTGTAGCCCACTGCTGCCTCCTAGACTGTGGGTCCCTAGAAATGCTTCTTGAGATTTTCCCACAATACTGAGATATTCCACTGCCCTCCCCAGACGCCCCCTCCCCCACCTCATTAGGCTCCACTTCAAAGGTGGCCAGCGCTGAATGCTGAAAGGATGATAGAAGGGAAAGGAGTGGTACCTGAGCCTAGTGTTTGTCCAGCGGAGTCAAAGGAAAGAACCACTGAATCTGCAACACAAGAGGACAAGTTCATTTCTTTCTCTTTCTTACAGTAAAAATAAAACAAAACAAAAACAGAAAAACAAGTTCCCACTGGCTTTGCCCAAACCCTCTCCCAAGGAAAAGTCAACTGGACTGGAACTCAGCTGCACAGACAGCCTCCATTGGTCCGTCTCACCCATCCACTGGGCCAGGAGGCCCTGCCGAGCCCAGCCCAAGCCTCGTGCCACTGGGAGGAACATCTCAGGGCAGAGATATGCCCCAAATTCTTCAGAGGCATTTCCTGCCGAATTAAGGGACACATTTACTTCTTTTTTGCTTCTCATAGTGAAAATAAAATTAAAACAAAGCAAAAGAAAACTTCCCTTCTGCATCTGGTGGAAGGCACTAACATTTCCCTTTGACTTGTTTTCTTTTCCTATTCATATGCTCAATGTTTATTATTTCTTCCCCCCAAAGGCATAAAGTGACTTACAGGAATTTACAGTACACACTGGAATTTTAAAAATGAAGAAGTCAAAGGAAGGAAAAATATTATATAGTCAGGGGAATGTTAGTGCACAAAATGCATGCCATGAGGACCTAAACAAACGCTACAGGTAGAATCAAAGAGGCCTGAGCTCCCAAACAGCTGAAGAAAATGAGAAAATAAATAAGATTGAGTGCTCACAATACATACATTGATTCATTTATTCAACTGTTCAGTAAATATTTATTGGGCATCTACTATGTGCAAGATACTATACTATGTCTTTGCGATCCAGCTGAAAACAAAAAAAGCATGGTCTCTACGCTCACGGATCTGTCATCAGTCTAAGAGAAAAAAAGTTACCCAACAAGTTATTCAACTAAAAACTGATTAAGTAAAAAAAGAAAAGAGGGCTTCCCTGGTGGCGCAGTGGTTGAGAGTCCGCCTGCCGATGTAGGGGACACGGGTTCTCGTGCCCCGGTCTGGGAAGATCCCACATGCCGTGAAGCGGCTGGGCCCGTGAGCCATAGCTGCTGAGCCTGCGCGTCCGGAGCCTGTGCTCCGCAACGGGAGAGGCCACAACAGTGAGAGGCCCGCGTACCGCAAAAAAAAAAAAAAAAAGAAGAAGAAGAAAAGAAAAGAGTGCTGAGGAAGTTTCTATTAGGAGGAGACCTAGTTTTGGAAGGGGAGTGGGTGTTGGTTAGGGAAGTCTTCCCTAAAGAAGTGACACCTGAACTAAGAACGGAAGGCTAAGTAAGTGTTAAACCTGACAAGAAGGAATGGGCATTCCAGGCAGAGAGGATGCTGTGTGTGGAGACCTGACGCAGGATGGGACGGGGCACCTCAGAGCAACCACAAGAGCAAAGCATACATAAAAGCAAATACCATACGGTGATTAGAAAGAAATTCCTCTCATGGGTCTTAATAAAGGGAGATCCTGCACGATGTTGAAGACTGTAACTTCTACAACGTTTCTATAATAAGTAACTGTGAATCTTTATGGCTGTTTCTTACAACAGGAGCAACACAAATGATGGCGTAGGCGAGCACACAGCTCAATTAAAGCAATTATAAGGGACATCAAGATAATCTAAGGCCCAAAAGAACTCCAGAGACCCCAGACTCCAAAGGGATCACATTCAAAAGGCTCACTCATGGGACTTCCCTGGTGGTCCAGTGGTAAAGAATCCGCCTTCCAATGCAGGGGATGTGGGTTTGACCCCTGGTTGGGGAATTAAGATCCCACGTGCCGTGGGGCAACTAAGCCCACACGCCACAACTACCGAGCCCACATGCTCTGGAGCCCATGTGCCACAGCTAGAAAGAGAAAACTCGCATGCCACAACTAGAGAGAAGCCAGCGCGGTGCAACGAAGAGCCCATGCACTACAACTAAAGATCCCGCGTGCCGCAACGAAGATCCCACGTGCCACAACTAAGACCCGATGCAGCCAAAAATCAATAAGAAAAAATAAATAAAACCCATGTTCCCTTTAAAAAAAAAAAAGGCTCACTCACTACAAAGGAATGCTAGCTGGCTGCATGAGGCCCAGCGTTTACACCACAGGCAGCATCCCACCTCAGCATGATCCTTCAGATCTCAGGTGTATGTCATTTTTTTCTTATTGCACATGGAAATCTGACACAAGAGTTATCATAACTGTAAGTCATCTGTCTGCACTGCTAGACTATAAGCTCTATAAAGGCAGACACTAGATCTGCTTTATTCACTGCTATGTTACCAGCATAACACCTGGCAGGCAATAACTGTTTGCTGAAAGTGCCCCAAGAAATGGATGGACTTCAACTCCTTCAGGTAATCTTTCATAATCACTTTTTCTCATAATCAAGTGGTTATTAAGAACTGGGTAGCAGAGAGCTGCAGGATACAATTTTTTTTTTTTTTTTTTTGCGGTACGCGGGTCTCTCACCGCTGTGGCCTCTCTCGTTGAGGAACACAGGCTCCGGACGCGCAGGCTCAGTGGCCATGGCTCACGGGCCCAGCCGCTCCGCGGCATGTGGGACCTTCCTGGACCGGGGCACGAACCCGTGTCCCCTGCATTGGCAGGCGGACTCTCGACCACTGCGCCACCAGGGAAGCCCTGCAGGATACAATTTTTGGTGAGTATCCAGAGGCAGATATTCTGTACTGCCAGTTAAGGGCAGATCCATATGCTTTGAAACCTACCAAGTAAAAGGTAAGGCTGACTTTTTTTTTTCTTTCACAAAAATGTAGAAGCACAATTAGAACACTTGTCTAATCAGATAGGTGACCATCCTAACTTGTATGAGATACAATCAACATCTCTTGCAAATTCTACTTCTTTATCAATGTTTCCCACATCTGTTTTCTCTCAATGTTACTGTGCCCTTTCAGAAGAGAAGCCCCTATTTTTCTCTCTTTTTAAAAGAGCTTTATTGAGGTATAATTTACATACTATAAAATTCACTCATTTTAAGTGTACAATTCAATGATTTTTAGAAAATGTACAGAGTTGTTTAACCATCAACACATGCAGCTTTAGAACATTTCTATCACCCAGAAGATCCCAGGTGCCCAGTCATGCCCTGTTCCCACCTCCAGCCCCAGGCAACCACTGATTTACTTTCTGTCTCTGTAGATTTGCCTTTTGTGGACATCTGCCTATCCTTTTCTTGCTAGGACTGTTCTGATACGCCCCTTAACCACACGCCTACCTCCAGCTTAGCCCACTTCCATCATCCTTCATACTCTTGCATGATTTTTCTAAAAAGTATACCTGACTACGTCTTTGCTCTTGATTAAAATGCTTCAGTGGCTTCCCGTAGCCTGTAAGATAAACTCCAAGCTCTGACCTTCAAGATCTTTACCATTTTGGCCTCATGCCTCATGCTCCAGATATGCCAAACAACTTCTATTTCTCCAAAGAGATATGTATCTTTGTGTCTTCAGACACCAAACATACTGTTTTCTCTGCCTGTTTGCATTAAAAACTCCCACTTTTCTATTAAGACCCAGGGCAATCATCCCCACTTCTTGAAGGCTTCTCTGATCAGTTCTGCCCCTTATCTTTAGGCTGTCACTGCACTGCTATTATGGCATTTATTATACTGCATTATAATCCTTGTTTACTCGTCTTTTTCTCTCTTTAAACTGCAAGTTCCCTGAGGATAAGGATTGTCTGTTCATTTTGAGGCTTTGATGCCTAGGACAGTGACTGACACACAGAAGGTGGTCAATATGTTCGCTAAACAAAGGAATAAACTAGTAAATGTCTTTGCTTTCTTTCAAAGGTGATGTTATCTGAGTGATATTTCACAAATTGGTGAGGGGAGAGATCCATCCTTCATAACAGATTCTCATTCAAGTCAACCTTGAAATGTCCTTATACCATGAAGCTTCAGATGTTCGAGCCTGGCCTCATCCTCGAAAGATAAAAGCATTCCCACAAAGCAGTGCAGGGGGAATAAGGAAAGGGCCCTAGGCGCTTTCTAGGTGAGAGATCACAGTCACCTGGATGAAGATTAGGAAAGCCTTTCTGAGGGGTTGACTGCCCAGATGAGCAACAATAAAAACAGCATCTCAAATTTTTATTACAGTTGACAAGTGTTTTTCCAATTTCAATTTACTTTCTTTGTACTCACAAGTAGTCCTGAAATAATCTCCTTTAGAGTTTTCAATCTAAATGTAAAGAAAAAAGGCTACAAGTTAACTAAATGTGAACAACAGTTGTCTCTGGGTGAAAGAATTATAGATGATATTTATTCTCTGTATTTTTGAAAAATTTCCAGAGTGAACATGTAACTTGTATTTTCAGAAAAAAAAAAAAAGTCAAAAAAGAACTCTCTAATCCAGTTCTAAGATTTTAACCTCTAACACACTGGTACCAATGCAAAAGGATGGAAGGTTCTTGATCTCCCTTCATTATTCACTGTACATGCTGAAAAGCTATTCAGCTTTTCCCTTTAGTTATACTGAGGTCATCGTTATACTTCATGACACTTAAATATACCTCAGCAACCTCAATTCCTAAATAGACCGGCTTTTAAAAAATTCGTTTCTTCTTCCTTCCTTCTCACAAGTATTATCAAGTGCCTATTATGTGCCAGGCCTGGTGCCAGATACTAGAGATATGGAGCTGAATAGGAGCTGGTCTTTGCCTTCCAGCCAAGGAAGCAGAGAGGTTAATAGGCACTTAAAATAAAGTGTGATAATGGTGAGCAAGGGGCAAGCACCAAACAGATGACAGTCTTACTGGAAAGGAAAAGTTGGAGTTTTTGTAAATATTATTTCCAGTGGTAGTGGAATGCTCCCAAGAGCATGTGCCTTTAAACTGCAGAAGATGCAAGTGAGAGGGTAGAAACTCCAGGAGGAAGTTAGGGACATATATCGTGCTTTGTGTAAGTTTGGACGGATGTTGCTTTGAGCATTTTTTTTTTTTTTTTTTTGCTTTGAGCATTTAAGGCAGAGATCTGAGAATCAGTTCGGCCCTTCATTTTTTGTGTTTATTCTAAAGGATGTAAGATCATTTGAGTTATAAACCACTTTGACAGCTAAAGGGAAAATTCAGTGTTCAACAAATTGAGAAGTTTGTTTTGCAAGAAACGGAGCAAGAATATCCAGACTTCTCCCTCTCAGGCTAAGAGATATGTCATTTTTATTTCAAACATCCTGGGTTCCAGCTGTGCCTGGTTCCCAGGCCAGAGGCGGCCATGCGGGGTTCTATACAAGTGACCAAACAGAATTACAGACCAAAGCACAACAGAGCATTGCTGCACGCAACTCTGTTCAGTGAGGAAACCTAGAATTTACTGGAAACCTTTTATTACGGTCAGATGTTTCCTGTGTCTGGTTTCTGAAGCAGATAAAAAGAATATAAAGAGAGGATGAAGAATGAGGCTTACTTAGTCTTTCCAGTCATTGGAGAGGCTTCCAAAAGTCAAATTATGCAGTGAACGAGTTACATTTTGGCTACTACCTCTCATGGTACACATTCAACACACATATTCTGCTAGCCACCATGTGTAAGCCCTAGAGACGTAAGAATGGATGAAAAAAAATTATTCCCTGAAGTAGCTTGCAACCTAACAGGTAAATTAAAAACACATATAAAACTAAGCATTCTACAGTTAACAATACTGTATTGTACACTTGAAATTTGCTAAGAGTAGATCTTAAATGTTCTTACCACACGCATACATGCAAAAAGGTAACTGTGAGGTGATAGATGTGCTAACTAACCTTATTGTGGTAATCATTTCACAATGCATACGTTTGTCAAAGGATCACACTATACACCTTAAACTTACACATTATTATCTGTCAATTACATCTCAATAAAGCTGAGGGGGAAAGCTAAGTATAATATATGTATGGAAATAAGGGTAATGAGGGAGATACTTCATTGTTCATTAATTCAACATATTTATTAAGCAACTACTATACACCAGACTTACGGATACAATAGTAAAGAAGAACGAGAATGCTCCTATTCTCAAGGAATTTATAGTTTAGTCAAGAAGACTGAAAAAAAGCAAGTAAACAAAAGAACAAAACTTCTGACAGTGATAAGTGGTTATGAAGAATATCCAATGATGTAATAGTGACCATGAGGGGAAGTACAGGCAATGCTAGATTGGGTGTTTTGGGAAGGCTTCTCTGAGGAGGTGACGTATGGCTGAGACTGGGAGACAGGAGCCCGCCAAGAAAAGACCAAGGGAAAAAGAGTTCCAGGCTGAAGGAAAGCAAGTACAGTAATCTTGGTACATTAAGGAACAGCGAGAAGGCCAGTGTTGCTGGAACACAGAGCACGAAAAACACAAGAGGGGTGGGAAATGAGGTCAGAGAGGAAGACAGGAGACAGATCTGTAGGAGGCCTTATGTAGGAGGCCATCGAGAGACGTCTGCACTGTATTTTTCAATAGCAGAGAGAAGCCCCTGCTTAAAACCCGGGAGTAACACGATCTGATTTATACTCTTAAACATAAACTTTCACTGCTATGCGGGAACCAAATTGACTGTTCTGGCAACAGAGTAAAAGGTAGATTAGAGGAGACAGACTGAAGGCCAGGAGACTGGTAGAAGAGATTGCAACATTCCAGATGAGAAGTGATGGCAGCCTGAACAAGGCAGTGACAACAGGAAAAAAAAAAAAAAAAAAAAAAGGATACTAATAATGTTTAAAAGGGAAAATTTACAGGACTAGTGACTTGTGGGACATGAGTAAGAGATTAAGAAGAAGAAGGATTATATCTACATTCTGGCCTTGGGCAAATGGATGCTGACCTTTGCTTAAGTGGGTGTAGCCTCCATCTAAACCACATAACCCTGCTTCTCCTCTGGTCAGACAACTGGACCACAGGTGAGCACCTGAGCCAAGAGAAGGCAATCCATAGGCAGATAGGTTCTGCCTTTGGAGTCTCTTTTGGAGACTTGACTTGGGATGCACAGAGAGTTGGGGCTGCTGGTAGGAGATACAAGCAGAAAAGCAAAGAAGAGCAGAGGCTGGGAGGCTATGGGTTGGACTTGATGCTGGGCCTTGGGGCCCATGTTAGTGGCAGAGCATCACAGTGAAGAGCCACAACGCTGCTGCTGAGGGCAACATGACACCTCAAAGAGCTGCCTTGGATCCAGAATATTCTTCCAGTGCCAGTCTCTGTGGCAGTCAGCTATCCCACGGATCATCTTTCCATGAGACCTTGGGGTTTAGCTCTTCCTCAGTTCCCTTGAGGCTTGGCCTATAATTGAGATTTTCATTTTTAAGTCTCCTGCTATCTTGGAGCTGTCTATAGTCTGAGTAAGTTCACCTCCTCTACCTTCCAGTCCTCATGCTTTAATACCCAGGAGCACTTTCTGCATTCCCAATGACCTGTTCCAAGCACGACTCACCCCAAGGGTCTAAATCTCAGGAGAAGTAGAAGGCCCTACTTGGACCTTGGGTCTAAGCTGTGTTCTCCAATCTAGCTTTATGAAAGAGCTCTCAACTTTGGGGATTTACTGGTCCATCAGCAAAACTGATACTTCAATAGCCATATGGTTACCTGTGTCTTGTTCTACTTTCTCCACTGCTTAGATCCTGGGGGAATCTAACCCCTAGTCTGAGCCCCTCAATTTCTTCCCTCTCAACCCTAATCCCAAACAAACAAAACATGAGTAAATGAGATTCCTGAAGCTACATAGAGAAAAAAAGCCTGAGGACAGAAAACAAAACACAACCATTGATTTAGAAGAATGTGGTACATGGAAGAGAAATCAGTGAAATAATCAGAGATAGGAGTAGCAGGACAGAGGAAGCCAGAGGAGGTAAGAATTGTTTATAAAAAGGAGTATCCAAATGTGGTAAAGAGGTGGAAGAAGCTGATGGATGAAAAGATGCTGCAGAATCGCTCACTGGGAGGGCATTTGTAACTTTAGTGGGAACAATTTCTGTACAGTGATCAGACTGCAGGGACTCAGTTGTGAATGGGTTAAGTGGAGGCTGTTGACTTAGTAGACTTATTTCAAGAAGTCTCTCCTTAGATTTATGTCATTAATTTAACTTACCAAACATATACAGAGTTCTTCTAAGCTCAAGAGACTAATCAAAAGATTAGACATGGTACCTGACATGAAGGAGTTTATGAACTATCAGGAGGATAATACAAAGATACAAAGAACTATATTACAGGTCTCTAGAAAAGGTGCTCCAGGAGTTAAGAGGCAAGAGGGAGAATTTTTTCTGGGAGAAGCTGGGAAGATATGGAGGAGACAGTATTTGAGCTGCTGTGAGATAACCTTTTGGGACAGGCTGTGCTGGTCGGGTGGGAACACTGAAGGAGAGGCACTGAAGCATGGAAAGTGAGGGGTGCATGGTTTCAGGAAGGTAAAATCATACCTAACTAATATATTAGAGTTTCAGGAGGTAAAAATGCATGTGACTAAAAAGGAACTAGTCAATACAACCTGTTTAGACTTTCAAAAAAGGCTTTGACACATCAAAGACTATTTTTAAGAAGTGAGTCACCATGAAATTGAGGAAGAAATTGCTATGTCATCAGGAGACAAAAGGCACTTAGCTGAGGAGCAGAAGCAGGACACCCCCTGGGGCATCAGCACCACAGGGAGACCAGGAAATCTGGGAGTAGCTAGATTTCCACTACCTACTGCCCTCTAGGAGGCTGGAGGGAAGGGGGAAAGCGTGGCACTGCTTACAAACACCTGTTGGTGCAACAGAAGCTGGAATGAAAATGGTACTAGGCATGTGTTGAGACTGAGAGTGAGATGCTAGGATGAAGTTTGGAACTTTAGGGGCCTGGGAAAGTGTCAGTCATGGTGCCTTAGAAATAGGAAAGGGCTGGGTTTGGTGCAGGAACCATTTGCTGAACACTGATTTAGATTACACATACACCTCACTCCCTTCCAAACCCCTCAAAATGACAGAAAAGGCCGTTTGTTTGTTGTAAATTAGAAGTACACAGGAACAAAGAGAACAGGAGACACCAGCAACAGAAGTTTTGGAAAGCAGATAAACAAGTAGAACTTACTCAGCAAAACCAGGAAAGGTGAATCCTATACTAGTAGTGGGGAAGGCTGAAATATGTCCTGAAATACACCACAGAACTCCCCAAAGGGTCAATTGCTGGCAGCACCAGGTACCACTAGAAGTAGGAGAGAAGACGATACTAAAAACAAGACACTACACTCTTAAGTATAGGCTGACAGCCAAGACCACAAGGCATTAGAGGAAAGTATCTAATATAAAGACAGAGACCAAAACAAATGAAAAATAAATGCCATGTGGAGGGACTTCCCTGGTGGTCCAGGGGGTAAGACTCCACACTCCCAATGCAGGGGGCCCGGGTTCGATCCCTGGTCAGGGAACTAAATCCTGCATGCCGCAACTGAAAAAAAAAAAAGAATCCCACATGCCACAACTAAGACCTGGTGCAGATAAATAAATAAATATTTAAAAAATAATAATAAAATAAATGTAATGTGGAAAAAGAGAAAACACAAATAAAGGTGAAAACGCTTTAAAAAATCATTAAAATATTCAGAAAGAAAATATTTTATTCACAAAGTAGAATTCATTTTTTTAAAAAAGGTACACTCAGTGAATAAAAACAAAAAATAACTTTTGAAAATTAAAAACATAATAGCAGAATTAAAAAGGATTAAAAAGTAAGTTGAGGAAGTCTTTCAAAATGTAGTACAAAAGACAAAGATAGAAAATGGGAGACAAAAGTGTTTGTTTTTTTTTAAATTAGAGGACCAGTCTAGGAACCATCACAACTGAATTATGAAAGTTCTAGCAAAAGGAAAAAAAAATTTTAATAGAAGGGAGAAAATATTCAAAGAAATATTCCCCATAACTAAAGAACTTGAGTTTTGGGGCCTGAAAGGGCCCTCTGAGTGTACCGCACAAGATGAAAATAGTCCTCCAACAAATGCATCATCATGAAATTTCAGAACACTCAAATTTCCAGAGAGAAAAACAACAAAGAGGTTTTTATACAAATAATTTAAAAAAATCAGAGTGGCTTCAGAACTCTCAATAGGAACGCTGAAAGCCTAAAATACAGTGGAGCAGTATCTTCAAAATTCTGAGGGAAAATAATTTACAACCAAGAATTCTATACCCAGCCAGACTATCAATTAAATATGAGATTAGAATAAAGACACTTTCATACAGGTAATGTCTCAGAAATTCACTTCTCATGCATCCTTCCTAGGATATTATTAGAGGATGTGTTCCAGTAAATGAAGAAGAAAATGAAAAGAACATGGGATCCAGGAAATGAGATATACCAAAAGAGAAGGATGGTGATGGGAGACTATAAGACCATAGTTGGGCAGCAGGGATAGAGAGGAAACAGTCCAGAGCAGTGCATGTCAGAAGGTTCCTAGAGAGATTTCTTCAAGCAAATGAAACTGATAGACTAATGTGTTTGAACATATGGAGAGCAGATTTATACAACTGGGGAAGAGTATAGAGTTAAATTAGTGGTCAATACATAGAAAACTAAGCAAAATAAAAAGCAAGACTGTTATTGACTTCAGGAAAAATAAAATGTGCAGTGAAAAAACAGTAATCATGGTATCTATGAATAGCATTTTCATGGCCATAATATACAGACTGAATGTTGTTCTAACTATATTAGGAGAATGGGAGGATGGACTTAGTATCTGTGGTGGAGGAGCAGTGAGTGTGATAGAGTACTAAATACCAAATCTTCAGCTTCCATTAGAGAAAGTCAATAGGTAATACTCGAAACAGAAATATCAAGAATGAATCAACTATACTTCGATAAAATAAATGTTTAAAAATTAACATTTAAAAAAGAAATATCAAGAATAGCAATATAACCATGTTATTTAGAGATCTGGAGGTAAATATCAAACAAATTAGTTAAAAGAGTTGAAAACAAATGCCTCTTGGAGGCAGGAAATCAAGTAGTAGTGGTAATGGGGGAGTGCTTTTCTTGTTCATTTTTGTTGGTAACAAGTCTTGTAGAATTGTCTTTTTGAACTATGCACATGTATAACTTTAATAAGAACAAACACTAAATTGACTTGCACAAGATTACACAGCCTACATTGGCAGGACCGGAGCTTCAAATTTAGTCCATCTGGTTCTCTAACTTATATATCATATATCTACCAACAGGGTCAATGAAGTCTATTAGAAACCTAGAAGACTCATATTTGATTATAACCTATTTAATGCTTTACTAAGTACTATCTTATACTATTTTGTGATTACATTATCTAAATATGATCTATCAAAAATAATTAGTCTAGAATAAAAGATAGTTAAAAGATAAAACAATCAAATGTGAGGAGCTTGCTTGGACCCAGATTTTTAGAAAAACCCAACTGTGGAAATGCATATTTAAGATAATTAGTGATATTTGAATATGAACTGGGTATTAGAAAATACTAAGGAATTATAGTTAATGTGAGATAATAACACAATGGCTATTTTTTTTAAGTTCTTTACTGTTAGAGATGATACTGAAATGTTTATGGGTAAAATGACTTAATGTCTGGGATTTGCTTTACGACCCAGTTAATTTTTTAAATCCAAATAATAAAAAAAAGATATGAATCTCCGCGAGAGCAGGGCCTGCAATATTCACATGTGCCAGAGACCTTTGGTCGGGATGAGACTATTAAGTCATTTGCCATATGACATTCTTTCCTTCATCTGGAAAAAGATGTACTTGATAGGCTACCATCAAGAGTACAGTGCCATTCCATTCTCAAGAGATAACTTAGTTAAGACAAAGGGAAGGAATAAGATGAAAAGTTGCTCAATAAAGTTTTTATATTTTGCCATGAAAAAAATTGTATACCTATTACTTTGTATTATTTCTATTTAAAAAGAAAAGATATGTACCTCTCAGTACCACAATTGGGAAATGAAAAGTAATTGGTTGACATCACTGTCACTCATCTTAAGTACTAAGAGTGGAAGGCATGGGGAGAAATGGAATACACTACTAATGGGAATGTAAAATGGTAAAGCAGCTTTGGGAAACAGCCTGGGAGTTCCTCAATAGGTCAAATATAGAGTTACCATATGACTCAGCAATTCTACTGCTAGGTATACATATACCCAAGAGAAATGAAAATTTTATGTCCACACAAAAGCCTGAACATGAATGTTTACAGCACTATTATTCACAATAGCCAAAAAGTGGAAGCAACCTAAATGTCCACCAACTGATGAATGAATTGTGGAATTAAAGAAACCTCAGCTAAAACTGGAGTCAAGACAAGCCTGTAGGGGGAGCTCTCACACCCTGCCATGCATCCTCAACTATTCCAAATGGTAAGAGACTACACCAGCTCTCCAACAGAAAGGTGCCTCTACTATCCAGAAGGAAGAAGAAAACTTCTCTCCACCCCATGACAGCCCAGACAATAAGAGGCTGTAGCAGTCCGACCAATGAGAAGCCTCTATGCTCTGGACTCCCAGCTTCCTCCAATGGACTCTCTGGTTATCACAGCCTCACACCCCCAACTCCGCCCTTTTCCCTATAAAAGCAAGTTCCCCTTCCTTGTTCTCTGGATTTGCCTATGGTTTACCATAGCTTGCATTTCCCAAATAGCAATTCCTCTGGTACTCCCGAATAAGTTCACTTTTGCTGGTAAAATAACTGGCTATTATATTATTAAAGTTGACATATTTGGTGTCACAAGTGGGGTCCAAAGGAGGCAAACCCCGAGAGATGACGGCTCATGGAATCAAGTGAGGTACCTGCACTGAGCCCCTTGTGTTTATCGCTTCAGCGAGTTGCTGCCTGCTTTCAGTATGGGGAGTCTTCTCTCGCATTCCAAGCTCCGCTCTTCGGTGTTTTGAGCTCTCCAACTTTATTCAGGATCTGGAAAGGCTTTGTCCTCTATGGGAGAAGTTTCGGCCTTTCTGGTTCAAGGCTTTGTCCTTGGTGAGTACTCAAGTTGTTTTCTGGAGCATGCGGTAGCAAGGTTCTCTTTTGGAGATTGAGCTAACTGGGAACTGAGTTTGTTTTATTCCTTTTGGAATCTGGGCTGAGACTCTATCAACTTACGTGGGTTTCTGGGAGAACTTAGGGAAATGGGATTCCAGTCATCTAAATGTTCTGAAGGCAGCCCTCCTTTGGGGACTCTGGCCAGTTCCTGTTTAAAAACTGTGTACACCCTTTACGTGCATTTTTAACTACGTGGGCCAAACTAAAAGTAATCAGGAATTACAGTGGCCATTGCGGGGAACTTTCAATCTCCCCAAATTCATTTTTCTTAAGATTAAATTGGAGGACCACAGTTCTAAAATTGCCTCTTTGCAAGATTCTGTTTCTAAATTGGCCAAAACAACCAAAAAGCAAACAAACAAAAAAACCTAAAAAAGAACAAAATGTCTTCCAAAGCCTCAAACTCCTTGTGTCCCCCTCCCCCAAATTCTTTGTCTTGGGCACCATCTTGTGTGTCTTCTCTGCCCACTCTGTCTCAGACTCTGCTCTGGCAGCCATCTTGTGCCTAGGCCCTGCCCCCAATGTATCTTCCTCTCTCCTCTGCAAAAACCTGCCCCTTTAAAAATCAGGCCCTCTGAGGATCCAAATGCTAAACCCCTAATTACTGTTTCTAAGACAACTGGAGCAAATAAACAACTAAAAGGAAAGATTTAAACAGCAATAGTCCTAGATTTTTGAAAACAGACAAATAGACTGCAAAACTCCTAGGAGGAAATTTGCTTTCTGTATCTGTTTGGTGAAGCTTTTCGGTAAGTCACCTAGCCTGGTCAAAGGGTAAAACCTTTAAGTTCATCTTAAGGGGCAACCTTAAAAGAGAGAATTCCAAGCCACTCAGGAGACAACAGATTGCATTCTTTGACGGATATGCAGAAGTTTCTAAAAGACAATTTGACTCCAAAAACAGCTCTAAAAGGATCCTTACAGTATGCCAGAAACACACCTTGGATCAAACTATTCTTCTTAGTTCTGTATTATTGTATCTGAGAAATGGCTAACATTTTAAATAAAACTATAAGGTCTCTGTCTGCATCTGTCTGTGTACTCATGTGTATCTATATATGTATGTATATATGCGTGGTACTTTTTTTTTTCTACCTCTGGATGGTATTGCTAAAATTAATTTGTAAAAGAGCCTTATTTAATTGGCTTAGAAACAAATACACACTTAAATGAATTAAAATATAACGTAAACTGGCCCAGGTGCTTTCTGGGTTTACATGATCTAGTTTTGAAAGCTAGTTTGGGGTTATTGGTTTAATTAAAACAGGCATGTCTTTGGAGTTACCAGTGCTGAAAATAATGCAGGCATACAACTTTTATTCTACCTGGGTTTATTGGTCAGCTAAGTTCATGTTATCTTTGCTACAAAGTTTATCAGCAAGAAAAATACGTGCGTGGTATGATAAAATTTTTCATGAGTGTCGAAAACAAGTGAGTTGAAAGGATGTGGATGAGATACAAGTTTCTAGGTAAACCTTTTAAATAGCTTCCCCAATCTTTTTGGCATCCTGAACCTTACAGTTTTGCTAAGTTAAATTAAATAATAGGTAGTCATTAAATATCTAGATCATTTCCAAATAAGATAAAATACTGAAATATTACTTAAAATAGGTTCATCTACTTTTGGCTTCCTTTACAAAGGGACTAAAGATATTTGGGTCTACTGGTAAACATGCCACATTGGAAAATTTCCTATGAGGAAAATATGCTTTTAGGAATTATGAAAGGTACTCATAAATTTGTAACAGACCACTCATAACTGTTTAAAGCTACCAGAAATAATAAGGGGAAACAACTATGTATGCAAGAAAAGTAAGATATGTGTTTTTGCTAAGAAAAGGTAGAAGAATGGAAATGCATTCTATTGAGGGAAAGAAAATAATTTTGTCCTAAAGTGAGGCTTACTATTTCAGAATAGGAAAGAGGAAAAACAGCTGAATGGAAATAGTAAGTTGTAGAAGATTTATGGAAAAAATTTTTTTGAAAAAAATTTTATGTGTGGTCAAGCTGGCTAAGTTAAAATGAATTTATTTAAAAATGCGTTAAATGTAAAAATAATCTAAAAATAAAAAGGGACTTCCCTGGCAGTCCAGTATTTAAGACTTCACCTTCCAATGCAGGGGATGTGGGTTCCACCCCTGGTCGGGGAGCTAAGATCCCACATGCCTGGGGGACAAAAAACCAAAACATAAAACAGAAGCAATACTGCAACAAATTCAATAAAGACTTTAAAAACGGTCCACATCCAAAAAAAAAATCTAAAAAATGAGTTTAATGTCAAAAATACACTAGTCCAAAACAAATTTTGTTTTTAATCTCTTAAAAGGACAATGTTTTATTGGACTACTGGCCTGTTCCTAATAAGAGATTGTGAAAAAGGGTTTTCCTATCCTTTAAGTAATTTCCTTAGAAAACAAAGATTTGTGTTTTACCAAAATTCTTTTCTATGCTTCATGTTGTCTTAATCTGGTCTCTGATTACTCAAGAAAACAGAATCTTCTCAATATTAAAAGAGCTAAGTTTTGCCTACAACTATGTAACCTTTTGTATTTGCCTTTGAAATGTGTTACTTATTGTTACTTTGATCAAATAATTAAATATCATTTCATAATAATCTATGATCCTGTTTGATCAAATGTCCAAAACCTTTTGATATCTTTTACAAACTTCCCAAAAACCGAGTTCTAAATGAAGTCTTTCTGACCTTGAACTAACTCTGGGACCTTCCACAGGCCCCTGGAAAATCTCAAAGAATTTGTCTCTCACCTGGTAAAATGTTAAGCTAATCAGGTTTATTTGATATGTTAAATTTTATCAGACATTTGTCAAATAAGAAGGTTTACTAAACGTTTTTACCTTTTATTTGTAATAGGTATATGTTAATAAAAGTGTTCCAAAAATTGTATGAAATTCCTGAAATTCTAAGACGTCCTGATTACAATGTTATGAGTCATAATTTAAAATGTATGTCATGGAAGGTAAGAGAACCCTTTGTCAATCCCACTATAATGAACTCTCATCAGATATTTAATAATGGGCATTTTCAAGTCTTTCTGTCAGTTATAGGCAGTTACTGCTTTACTTTAATGCTTTTGCAAATATGTTTCTTCTTTAAAGAGATTCATCTAAAAAGCTCTGACAGGTACTCTGGAAGAAGGGTTTTTGATAACTTTAAGATCATAAGACTGAACTGGGTAAGGATTTCTAAAACTAATGGAAAACCAATTGCTTTAATGTTTTGTTTTCCAGGTGTAAAGAGACCCTTTTTCTCCTCTCCTTTAAGCTATCTATAACTCACAGCAATTTGGTAAAGTGTACATTCGCAATAAAGATTGAAGCATTTATCTTTTTCTCCCTACCTGGTTCCCCAAGAGTTCTGAAACTTATTAAATATTCTTGTTTTTCATGACAATGTATGTATCTGCATAGCTTCAGTGGGAGTCTGTTCTCCTAGTAACAGGATGCCCATTGCACTTGGCTCCTGCTCCTTTCAATCCACAACTGATACAGACATACTTCTATACTGTAAAAGCCTAATTACATCTATTAAAAATAACCATGCCCTAGTAGAGCCCCCTTTTTGCAGCACATTACCAGAAGACAAAGACCGCAAACATCACACTCCACAACCTGGAGATTTTGTGTACTGGGAAGAGGTACCTTCAAAAGAACTCTCTCCAGCCTCACTGGAAGGGCCCCTATCAGGTACTGCTAACTAACCCTTGTAAAACTCCAAGGAGTAGACTCCTGGATCCACACGTCACACTTAAAGAAGGCAATGAACCCCAAATGGACCATCTGGCGACCTGAAGATAAAGCTCACTAGGACCTGAAGCAGTACATCTGAGGCTGACAGCTTTCCCAAGATGTCTGAACCAAGCCTGTGTACCTTCTTTCAATACTGTCCCTCACCTTGTTTTCTCCCTCCCTTCCACTGAAGGACAATGCCCTTGTTTTTATTTTCCAATCCCTTGTAAAAGGGGGAAACCTCTCTGATTCCTGGATTTGCCATCGGAAACATCAGTCCATCCAAGATAGCAATGACCCTTTTGTTCACCTTATAAGTAATTTCACTGGGGTTCCAAATGCTGTTGTCTGTCCAAATTGTTTCATGGGCCCATTTTATAGAGTCAGTGTGCTAAGCCTGCCTAAACTTACTCCCTGCTTCAATTTTTTGTTGTTGTTGGGTGCGTTGGGCCTTCGTTGCCGTGCGCAGGCTTTCTCTAGTTGCGGCAAGCAGGGGCTACACTTCGTTGCGGTGTATGGGCTTATCATTGCGGTGGCTTCTCTTGTTGCAGAGCACCGGCCCTAGAGCGCCCGGGCTTCAGTAGTTGCAGTGCGTGGGCTTCAGTAGTTGTGGCTCACGGGCTCTAGAGCATAGGCTCAGTAGTTGTGGCGCACGGGCTTAGTTGCCCCGCGGCATGTGGGATCTTCCCGGACCAGGGATCGAACCCATGTCCCCTGCATTGGCAGGTGGATTCTTAACCACTGTGCCACCAGGGAGTCCCCCTGCTTCCATATGACCCAACCTTGGAATGGGAAAACAAGATCTTTTAAATATTTGTATGAAAGGTTCTATGGAGTTGCCAGTGTAAGTCGCATCATTTGTAAACTTGCTGACACATCTATATGTCTAGGTGACCTCTTGGTGTGTAACAACCTAATGTGTGAGCCTTGGTTAAGTAATGCTAACACGTCTATGCCAACGAATGACTCCATAGATGCTATCATTTATGAAGGGGCCTTATATCCCCTGGTTACACCTTCATATGTAGAAGTTTTGGGAATGCTTTTATGCTTGGGCAACTCATTGCCTTGATAGCTGGAGAATACAAGGACAGTGTACCCTTGCCATATATATATATATATATATATATATATATATATATATATATATATATACACTTTTTTTTTTTGGCTGCTCAGGTGCGAGGGCTTCAGTAGTTGTGGCTTGCCAGCTCTAGAGCACAGGCTCAGCAGTTGTGGCTGCATGGGCTCAGCTGCTCCGTGGCATGTGGGATCTTCCCGGACCAGGGCTTGAACCTGTGTCCCCTGCATTGGCAGGCCGATTCTCAACCACTGCACCACCAGAGAAGCCCTACCCTTGCTAATATTCACTGTCTTGTTCTCCCTACATAATCAAACAGAAGCCTCTCATTGGTCCAGCCCATTAAACCTTTACAACCACTTTAAGCGAGAACTTCCAGGAGGCATTCAAGATTCTGGTTTTGCCTCTGTAGGGAGAGCTTTCTTCCCATGGATCAGAGTGGGCACCAATGAACAAATAATCAGGAATCTCTCCCTGACATTAGGAGTTAGCTGACTCCATAACCAACACAGTTTCAGCTGCGCAGTGTTCACCTATCTCATTGGCCAAAGTGGTTTTGGATCACCACACAGCCCTTGATTACTTACTTGCTGAACAAGGAGGCATCTGTGCAATAGCAAACACCTCTTGTTAAATGTGGGTAAATGCCTCTGGGGAAGTAAAGACCCAATTACATAAAATTAAAGAGCAAGCACATTGGTTACAGCCAATTTCACCTGACAACCCACCGTCTTTTGATGTATTCAACTGGCCATCTTTGGGTCTGGGTTCCTGGTTTAGAACCATCTTGCAAACTGGATTTATGAAGCTGTTTTTAATTCTGCTGTATACACTTGCTAAGTTACTTCTCAAATCTTTATAAAAATGACCTGCCTAATCAGATGATGCTAGCTCAGTTCTTCAGGATAATTTATAGCACTTACAACCTTGAGTAAATATAGACTTTTAACAAGAAATTCCTGAGAGTTACTCAAATGTGCCCTCATGAGGTTTCTAATTTGAGTATTTTCCCTCTGACATGGAATATGACAACCAGGGAAGGTCTGAGGGACAAACTACTACATGTGGAGATCCTGACTCTTGATCAGCAATGCTTTCAAGGAAAGAGCTTAAGCAAAAGGTGGAAATATGGAATTAAAGAAACCTCAGCTAAAATTGGAGTCAGGACAGGCCTGTAGGAAGAGCTCTCACACCCTACCAGGTACCCTCAATTACTCCAAACAGGAAGAGATGTGCCAGCTCTCCAACCGAAAGGTGGCTCTACTATACTATCCAGAAGGAGGTAGAAAACTTCTCTCCACCCCAGGACAGCCCAGCCAATCAGAGACTGTAGCAGTCCAACCAATAAGAAGCCTCTATACTCTGGACTCCCAGCTTCCTCCAGTGGACTCTCTGGTTATCACAGCCCCTCCCAAATCCCATTCTTTTCCCTGTAAAAGCAAGTTCCCCTTCCTTGTTTTCTGAATTTACCTATGGTTCACCATAGCTTACATTTCTTGAATTGCAAGTCCTCTTCTATTCCCATATAAACTCACTTTTGCTGGTAAAATAACTGGCTATTAAATTATTAAAGTTGGCAGGATAAATAAAATGTGGTATATCCACAATGGAATATTACTTCATCATGAAAAAGAATGAAGTACTGATACATGCTTCAACATGGATGAATCCTGAACGCAAAGTGAAAGAAGCCAGTCACAAAAGTTCACACAATGTATGATTCTGTTTATATAAAATGTCCAGGACAGGCAAATCTACAGTAATAGAAAGTAGATTTGTGGCTGCCTAGGGCTGGAGGTGGTTAGGGGAAAACAGAGCACAATTGCAAATGGGTACAGGCTTTCTTTCTGGGGTAATGAAAATGTTCTAAAATTAATTGTGATGTTTGCACACTGTGTGAATATACTTAAAAACCATTGAATTGTATACTTTGAATGGAAGAATTATATGGTATGTAAATTATATTTTAAGAAAGCTGTTACCTTAAAAAATAAAAAGGAGTGGAAGGCAGTTCACCTCATCTCTAGGGAAACATAAACCTCTGTGGTCATAGAGGTTGACCATGGACAAATCTCATTTGTCTGCCACTCATAAAACAGAGGGAACTTTACTGTTTGGATTTTATTTTTTAAATGAAAGCAAGAAAGAAACCTCACCAGCAGAGGGCTAAGAAATCAGTGAAAGTAATAATTATTTATCACTTTATATTGAGGAGAAAATAAAAAGGACTTGGTTTAAACAACAACAAACAAACAAAATACCTTTTCTGGTTTCTGTCCTTAGTATTCTGAATCTTTTATTCAACAACTTAAAAAATTTTTTTTAGTTTAGGGCTGGGCAAGAAGGAAGTTTTGCCTAATTGGTGGCTTAGAATTCTCCTATACCTATACTTCTGTGTCCCCTCAAGCAGATGTTGCAAATTGGAGGCTCACGTACGTGCTATGTTTAGTCCACAAAGTGCGAAAAGTTTTAAATTTATTACATTCATAAGTCAAGAGATTTCACAAAAAAGTGTAGACTTCCAGCTTCTCTTGAAAAATGGGCAGATTCTGGCAATAGAGGAGAGTGCTTCTTTATTCAGCAAGGGTAACACATTATCTTTATAAACTGATATCCAAAGTACTCAAGGAATAAGTTCTGGTCCTCACTCTAAAACTAGGAAAGAAAACATAAAAGAATCAGGCAGACAGGGACTGAACATAATCAGAAGCATAGCATGGAGATGTAGGAAAAAACATCTTTAGAGCCACACTTTGAGGTAACATCTCAAAGAGACAGTCTTCCTACCATTCCCTCTCACAGTATTTCTACACTGCAAATTTTTAGAAGCCTGTGTTTTAGAATATCCACAGGACGCTTGGTTCCACCTCCCTCAAAGAGATGAGTAATGTGTTCCTTCATACAGGTCTTATCCCATACTTATCCTTTACGACTCTCATCCTTTCTCTGGCCCCTAACCTAAAAAATCCAGTTCCTGATCAGCAATGCAAAGCTCCTGAATCTGCCAGAGAGAGGAGCCCACTCAGTGGCCGACACAACACCTGCACACATACATAGCAGGATGCGGCCCTCTGGAAACATTCACTGCATAACCCTCCACAAGGGAATGAGACAGAAAACAGCTTTGATTTTTATTAAAATATGGGGTATACAGTCGCATTTGTTCAGTGAGACGAGAATAAAAATATCAAAAGAAAAAAACAAGTTAGAATCACCACAACTAACACTGTTTTAAATAACAAGGATTCAATATTATCATATACAATACATATTAAAATAGACCCAGTTGTCCCCCAAATGTCCTTTATGGCTTTTCTTCCTCATATCTGTGTTCCAGTCAAGAGTTTGCACTTGGCATTTGGCTGTTTAGCCTCTTTTAATTAGGAACAGACTACCTCCTCCATCTTTGTTTACTCATGTAACTGACTTTATTTGTGTGTGTGGAATTTTTCAATTTTATGCTATTTATTTTTTATACAGCAGGTTCTTATTAGTTATCCATTTTAGACATATTAGTGTATACATGTCAATCCCAATCTCCCAATTCATCCCACCATCACCACCACCACCCCCGCCACTTTCCACCCTTGGTGTCCATACGTTTGTTCTCTACATCTGTGTCTCAATTTCTGCCCTGCAAACCGGTTCATCTGTACCAGTTTTCTAGGTTCCACATATATGCGTTAATATACATTTGTCTTTCTCTTTCTGACTTACTTCACTCTTATGACAGTCTCTAGATTCATTCACGTCTCTACAAATGACCTAATTTCATTCCTTTTTGTACCTGAGTAATATTCCATTGTATATATGCACAACATCTTCTTTATCCATTCATCTGTCGATGGGCACTTAGGTTGCTTCCATGTCCTAGCTATTGTAAATAGTGCTGCAATGAACACTGGGGTGCATGTGTCTTTTTGAACTACGGTTTTCTCTGGGTATATGCCTAGTAGTGGGACTGCTGGGTCATATGATAATTTTATTTATAGTTTTTTAAGGAACCTCCATACTGTTCAACAGTGGCTGTATCAATTCACATTCCCACCAACAGTGCAAGAGGGTTCCCTTATCTCCACACCCTCTCCAGCATTTGTTTGCAGATTTTCTGATGATGCCCATTCTAACTGGTGTGAGGTGATAGCTCATTGTAGTTTTGATTTGCATTTCTCTAAAAATTAGTGATGTTGAGCAGCTTTTCATGTGTTTCTTGGTCATCTGTATGTCTTCTTTGAAGAAATGTCTATTTAAGTCTTCTGCCCATTTTTGGATTGGGTTGTTTGTTTTTTTAATACTGAGCTGCATGAGCTGTTTATATATTTTGGAGATTAATCCTTTGTCCGTTGATATGTTTGCAAATATTTTCTCCCATTCTGAGGGTTGTCTTTTCATCTTGTTTGTAGTTTCCTTTGCTGTGCAAAAGCTTTTAAGTTTCATTAGGTCCCATTTGTTTATTTTTGTTTTTATTTCCATTACTGTAGGAGGTGGATCAAAAAAGATCTTGCTGTGATTTATGTCAAAGAGTGTTTTTCCTAAGTTTTCCTCTAAGAGTTTTATAGTGTCTGGTCTTACATTTAGGTCTCTAATCCATTTTGAGTTTATTTTTGTATGGTGTTAGGGAGTGTTCTAATTTCATTCTTTTACATGTAGCTGTCCAGTTTTCCCAGCACTCCTTATTGAAGACACTGTCTTTTCTCCATTGTATACCCTTCCCTCCATTGTCATAGATTAGTTGACCACAGGTGTGTGGGTTTATCTCTGGGCTTTCTATCCTGTTCCACTGATCTATATTTCTGTTTTTGTGCCAGTACCATATTGTCTTGATTACCGTAGCTTTGTAGTATAGTCTGAAAACAGGGAGACTGATTCCTCCAGCTCCGTTTTTCTCCCTCAAGACTGCTTTGGATATTCAGGGTCTTTTGGGTCTCCGTACAAATTTTAAGATATTTTGTTCTAGTTCTGTAAAAAATGCCATGGGTAATTTGATAGGGATTGCATTGAATCTGTAGATTGCTTTGAGTAGTAGAGTCATTTTCACAATATTGATTCTTCCAATCCAGTAACATGGTATATCTCTCCATCTGTTTGTGTCATCTTTGATTTCTTTCATCAGTGTCTTATAGCTTTCTGCATACAGGTCTTTTGTCTCCCTAGGTAGGTTTATTCCTAGGAATTTTACTCTTTTTGTTGCAGTGGTAAATGGGAATGTTTCCTTAATTTCCCTTTCAGATTTTTCATCATTCGTGTATAGCAATGCCAGAGATTTCTGTGCATTAATTTTGTATCCTGCTACTTTACCAAAGTCACTGATTAGCTCTAGTAGTTTTCTGGTGGCATCTTTAGGATTCTCTATGTATAGTATCATGTCATCTGTAAACAGTGACTGTTTTACTTCTTCTTTTCCAATTTATATTCCTTTTATTTCTTTTTCTTCTCTGATTGCTGTGACTAAGACTTCCAAAACTATGTTGAATAATAGTGGTGAGAGTGGACATCCTTGTCTTGTTCCTGATCTTAGAGGAAATGCTTTCAGTTTTTCACCATTGAGAATGACGTTTGCTGTCGTTGTGTCATATATGGCCTTTATTATGTTGAGGTAGGTTCCCTCTATGCCCACTTTCCAGAGAGTTTTTATCATAAATGGGTGTTGAATTTTGTCAAAACCTTTTCCTGCATCTATTGAGATGATCACATGGTTTTTATTCTTCACTTTGTCAATATGGTGTATCACATTGATTGATTTGCGTATGTTGAAGAATCCTTGCATCCCTGGCTTAAATCCCACTTGATCATGGTGTATGATCCTTTTAATGTGTTGTTGGATTCTGTTTGCTAGTATTTTGTTGAGGATTTTTGCATCTATATTCATAAGTGGTATTGATCTGTAATTTTCTTTTTCTGTAGTATCTTTCTCTGGTTTTGGTATCAGGGTAATGGTGGCTTCGTAAAATGAGTTTGGGAGTGTTCCTTCCTCTGCAATTTTTTGGAAGAGTTTGAGAAGCATTGGTGTTAGGTCTTCTCTAAATGTTTTTTCGAATTCACCTGTGAAGCTATCAGGTCCTGGACTTTTGTTTGTTGGAAGATTTTTAATCACAGTTTCAATTTCATTACTTGTGATTGGTCTGTTCATATTTTCTATTTCTTCCTGGTTCAGTCTTGGAAGGTTATACCTTTCTAAGAATTCGTCCATTTCTTCCAGGTTGTCCATTTTATTGGCATAGAGTTGCCTGTAGTAGTCTCTTAGGATGCTTTATATTTCTGCGGTGTTGGTTGTAACTTCTTTTTCAGTTCTAATTTTATTGATTTGAGTCCTCTCCCTCTTTTTCTTGAGTCTGGCTAAAGGTTTATCAATTTTGTTTATCATCTCAAAGAACCAGCTTTTAGTTTTATTGATCTTTGCTATTGTTTTCTTTGTTTCTATTTCATTTATTTCTGCTCTGATCTTTATGATTTCTTTCCTTCTACTAATTTTTGGGTTTGCTGGTTCTTCTTTCTCTAGTTCCTTTAGGTGTAAAGTTAGGTTGTTTATTAGAGATTTTTCTTGTTTCTTGAGGTAGGATTGTATTGCTATAAACTTCCCTCTTAGAACTGCGTTTGCTGCATCCCATAGGTTTTGGATCATCGTGTTTTCATCGTCGTTTGTCTCTAGGTATTTTTTGATTTCCTCTTTGATTTCTTCAGTGATCTCTTGGTTATTTAGTAATGTATTGTTTAGCCTCCATGTGTTTGGGGTTGTTACGTTTTTATCCCTGTAATTCATATCTAATCTCATAGTGTTGTGGTCAGAAGAGATGCTTGATATAATTTCAATTTTCTTAAATTTACTGAGGCTTGATTTGTGACCCAAGATGTGACCTATCCTGGAGAATGTTCTGTGCGCACTTGAGAAGAAAGTGTTATCTGCTGTTTTTGGATGGAATGTCCTTTAAATATTAATCAAATCTATCTGGTCTATAGTGTCATTTAAAGCTTGTGTTTCCTTATTAATTTTCTGTTTGGATGATCTGTCGATTGGTGTAAGAGAGGTGTTAAAGTCCCCCACTATTATTGTGCTATTGTCAATTTCTTCTCTTATAGCTGTTAGCAGTTGCCTTATGTATTGAGGTGCTCCTATGTTGGGTGCATATATATTTATAATTGTTATATCTTTTTCATGGATTGATCCCTTGATCATTATGTAGTGTCCTTCCTTGTCTCTTGTAACATTTTTTATTTGAAAGTCCATTTTATCTGATATGAGTATTGCTACTCCAGCTTTCTTTTGATTTCCATTTGCATGGAATATCTTTTTCCATCTCGTCACTTTCAGTCTGTATGTGTCCCTAGGTCTGAAGAGGGTCTCCTGTAGACAGCATATTGATGGGTCTTGTTTTTGTATCCATTCAGTGAGCCTGTGTCTTTTGGTTGGAGATTTAATCCATTCATGTTGAAGGTAATTGTCGATATGTATGTTCCTATGACCATTTTCTTAATTGTTTTGGGTTTGTTTTTGTAGCCCCTTTTCTTCTCTTGTGTTTCCCACTGAGAGAAGTTCCTTTAGCATTTGTTGTAGAGCTGGTTTGGTGGTGCTGATTGTCTTAGCTTTGCTTGTCTGTAAAGATTTTGATTTCTCTGTCGAATCTGAATGAGATCCTTGCCGGATAGAGTAATCTTGGTTGTAGGTTCTTCCCTTTCATCACTTTGAGTATGTCACGCCACTCCCTTCTGGCTTGTAGAGTTTCTGCTGAGAAACCAGCTGTTAAACTTATGGGAGTTCCCTTGTATGTTATTTGTCATTTTTCCCTTGCTGCTTTCAATAATTTGTCTTTATTTTTTGCCAATTTGATTACTATGCGGCTCAGCATGTCTCTCCTTGGGTTTATCCTGCCTGGGACTGTCTGCACTTCTTGGACTTGGTGGCTATTTCCTTTCCCATGTTAGGGGAAGTTTTTGACTATAATCTCTTCAAATATTTTCTCGGGTTCTTTTTCTCTCTCTTCTCCTTCTGGGATCCCTATAATGCGAATGTTGTTGCATTTAATGTTGTCCCAGAGGTCTCTTAGGCTGTCTTCATTTCTTTTCATTCTTTTCTCTTTATTCTGTTCCGCAGCAGTGAATTCCACCATTTTGTCTTCCAGGTCACTTATCGGTTCTTCTGCCTCAGTTATTCTGCTATTGATTCCTTCTAGTGTAGTTTTCATTTCAGTTATTGTATTGTTCACCTCTGTTTGTTTGTTCTTTAATTCTTCTAGGTCTTTGTTAAACATTTCTTGCATCTTCTCGATCTTTGTCTCCATTCTTTTTCCGAGGTCCTGGATCATCTTCACTATCATTATTCTGAATTCTTTTTCTGGAAGGTTGCCTATCTCCACTTAATTTAGTTGTTTTTCTGGGATTTTATCTTGTTCCTCCATGTGGTACATAGCCCTCTGCCTTTTCATCTTGTTTATCTTTTTGTGAATGTGGTTTTTGTTCCACAGGCTGCAGGATTGTAGTTCTTCTTGCTTCTGCTGTCTGCCCTCTGGTCAACTGACTTTTTTTTAAAAGTCCAGGTCAGGTGACTTGTAGCATGTCCTACATGTTTATTTATCTTATTATTTCCTCACGATTAGATTCAAATTAAACATTTTTGGCACAAGCACTCCAAAAGCAATGTATGCTTTTTATTGTGTCACATTACAAGGCAGATAATGTCAGCCTACCATATTGGTGATGTTAAATTTTTTTGTTTGTTTTTTTGTGGGGTTTTTTTTTTTGTGGTATGCAGGCCTCTCACTGTTGTGGCCTGTCCCGTTGTGGAGCACAGGCTCCAGACGCGCAGGCTCAGTGGCCATGGCTCACAGGCCCAGCCACTCCACGGCATGTGGGATCTTCCCGGACCGGGGCACGAACCCGTGTCCCCTGCATCGGCAGGCGGACTTTCAATCACTGCGCCACCAGGGAAGCCGGTGATGTTAAATTTGATCATTTGGTTAAGGTGTTGACCCTCATAATGTTTTCTTCCTTTGTGATTAGTAAGTTAATTATTAAGTAATTAATAAGTCAGTTTTCTCAGTGTGATAATGGTACTGTGGCTACGTAATAGATTATCCTTGTTTTTAGGAGATCCAAGTTGAAGTATTTAAGAGAAAGTGTCAAAAACTCTGCAACTTACTTTCACATACAGGAATACTATGAATAACTCTATGCCCACAAATTTGATGATCCAGATGAGATAGACCAATTCCTTGAAGACACAAATTACCAAAACTCACACAAGAAGAAACTGACAATCTGAATAGGCCTATATCTACTAAATAAAATGAACCAATAATCAACACCTTCCAAAACAGAAATCATTAGGCACAAATGGGATCACTGGTAAATTCTACCATATTTTAAGAAAGAAATTAAGTCAATTCTCCATCATCTCTTTCAGAGGACAGAAGCACAGGAGATACTTCTTAACTCATTCTTTGAGGCCAGCATTACCTTAATACCAAAACCAGACGAAAACATTACAAGAAAAGAAAACTACAGGCCAGTATCTCTCATGAATGGAGATGCATAAATCCTCAAAAAAATATTAGCAAACCAAATCCAGCAATCTATAAAAAGACTTATACACCATGGTTGTGGGATTAATCTCAGGTATGCAAGGCTGGTTCAACATTCAAAATCAATTTATGTAATATATCACACCAACAGGCTAAAGAAGAAAAATCACATGATCATATCAGTAGATGCAGAAAAGGTATTTGACAAAATCCAACACCAAGTCATGATAAAAGCTTTCAGTAAACTAGGATTAGAAGGAAATTTCCTCAACTTGATAAAGCATATCTATAAAAACTTACAGCTAAAATCATACTTAATGGTGAGAAAATAGAAGCTTTTCCATTAAGACCAGGAACGATACGAGGATGTCCCCTCTGACCACTCTGTTTACTACTCTCAGCTAGTAAAACAAGAAAAGAAAATGAAAGCTATACATATAGGGAAGGAAGAAATAAAACTGTCTTTGTTCACACATGACACAATTGTCTATGTAGAAAATCCAAAAAAACGGATTAAAAAAACCTCCTGGAAGTAGTAAGTGATTATAGGAAGGTTGTAGGATACAAGATGAATATACAAAAGTCAAATCACTTTCCTATAGGCCAGCAATGAACAACTGGAATTTGAAATTAAAAACAATACCATTGGGCTTCCCTGGTGGCACAGTGGTTGAGAGTCCACCTGCCGACACAGGGGACACGGGTTCGTGCCCCGGTCCGCGAGGATCCCGCATGCTGCGGAGCGGCTAGGCCCGTGAGCCATGGCCGCTGGGCCTGCGCGCCCGGAGCCTGTGCTCCGCAACGGGAGAGGCCGCAGCAGTGAGAGGCCTGCGTACCGCAAAAAAAAAAAAAAATACCATTTACAATAGCACCCCAAAAATAAAATACTTAGGTATAAATCTAATAAAATACATATAAGATCTATATGAGGAAAAGTATAAAACTCTGATGAATGAAATCAAAGAAGAACTAAATAAATGGAGAGATATTTCATGTTCCAGAGGAAGACTCAGTTTTGTCAAGGTATTAGTTCTTCTCAACTTGACTGACAGATTCAAGGCAATTCCAATCAAAATCCCAGTAAGTTATTTTGTGGATTGACAAACTGATCCTAATGTTTATATGGAGAGGCAGAAGACCAGAATAGCCAACACAATGTTGTAGAAGAGCAAAATTGGAAGACTGGCATTACCTGACTTCAAGACTTACTATAAAGCTACAGTAATCAAGACAATGTGGCACTGGCAAAAGACTAGACAAATAGATCAATGGAACAGAAGAGAGAGCCCAGAAGTAGACCAACATAAACATAGTCAACTGATCTTTGACAAAGGAGCAAAGACAATGCAATGGAGCAAAGACAAGTGGTGCTAGAACAACTGGACATCCACAGGCAAAAAACTGAATCTAGGGCACAGACCTACACCTCTCCTGGATATGTTCAGTTTCAAGTCAGCAGACTTCTAATATTTCCCCTTTTCTTAATTTTTCTTTTAACGTCCATGCTCCTGGAGGAAAGAAAAATGATGTCCCAAGTCCAGGAGCACACCCCTTTGAAAGAGACTTTCTTTAAAACAAGGTGTCGTTTGTCTAAGAAATTTACTTGCCTGAATTAATAGTATAATCATCACAACTATAACCACCATAGCCTGTATGGTACAGACACTGCACACACATACACAAAATACACATCCATGAAAAACAGCCTAGAAAAATACACACCAAACCTTTAAATTTGGGACTGTGTGATGGAGAACTTATTTTTTTACTCTGCATACTTGTTTATTGAAGGTATTTAAATGAGCATGTATTCATGTTTAACATGTATGCCTAACTGAATTACATAATGCCCTGTGATCTTATAATTTCAGACTATTAATGCTATAACATATAAGTTATACAATTAAAAACTTTTTAAAAATATGTGTTATCTATACACCAATGTGATTAGCCGTATACAACAAAGAAAAAAGCTAGGAAAAAGTTCAGGAGAAGATAAAACAAAAATTACCTCAGATTGCCTCCGAATGACAGAATTGTAAATGTTTATTCTATAATTAGCCTTATTTTATAATGGTGCAAACACATATAAATTTTTATTAAAAACTATAATTTCTGAGTTCTGGTCTGATTTTTAGATCACTGAGTCAAAAGTGGTTTCCCCAAAAGACATCACTCAACAGTCTCACTTATTTAAATATAAATAATAATTTCTGAGAATCAATTTTATAGTACATGGAAACAAGATCCCTAATTCATGTTAATTCTAAACGAGTCAATCCGTTTACTGCAGACATATTCAAGCACTTACTCAATGTACTAAAATACGTTCACAATTTTTATGTATATGTAAATAACTGAGCATGTTATTGCCCAAAGGAAAAGAGCCAGGAAAAAGTGGAAGGTGGAAATGTCAGAGAGAGGAATATAACTGATGGTGAGAAACAGCTGATAAGGGACAAAAAAATTCCACTGGACTTGGCAACTGGAAATAACTGGAAGAGTGAAGATCTGATTAAGGCAGATAAGGATGGAAAGCACTGAAACACAGTAGATGATAACTAACTTTGTTACTCTGGCAGATGAGGCTGCAAAGATGGGTTGGAGATTCAAAACGTGAAGGGCTTTGTATACCGTGAAAGTTTTGTACACCTTCTGCTAGAGATCAGGGCTCAGAGCTTCCTTCCAGCTCAGAGACTGAACTTGTTTAAGCATCCTAGGCACTTGGCAAATTATCTGGCATGCAGCAGGAATTCAGAAGTGTTTGCTAAATTGAAATAATTTCTTCTTCCTTCTAAGCAATGAGAAGCAAGGTAAGATTTTATGAGATGCTTTGTTTTTAGTGTTAACAGACAATCAATAAACTGCCCCAGTAATTTTCATCTCTAAGTGTCACTTCCAGGATGGCTTCTTTTTCCCCAATAAATTGGTCTCTGAATGGGACGTTCCCTTTCATTATGTTTTTGTCACCAGTTCTATCTCAGCAAGTCATAATAAGGTTGTAGCTCCCTCCTTGTGTCAATACTTTTAAAATCTGCTCTGTTTGTGTTGGTTAATCTTTGCATACAGCTGTGGACTTGAGGCCTGTCACTGGGGCAGAGGAGGTCTCTCTCTCTCTCTCTCTCCCTCCCGCTCTCCCCCATCTACCCCACCCCACCCCATCTCTCTCATAGTCTTACACAGGTTCTAACTACAGATATCCTGTGTGATTACCCAAACCATGCTTCTAGGACCCCAACATACTTCCATTTCGAAAATCTTTTGCTTATGTGTTTTCAAGTTATAGTTCATGTGCTCCCTGGAGTGAAAGATTAAAGCCTTGATCCGATATTGACATTGAGCTAATCAGTATAGTTTTATGTTTGCTTTTTCACCTATAAAATTAGAAAAGGACCATTTGACAAACTTCATTCTACCTCAGACCTGCTATACAATTAAAAATGAATGAAAAATACATAAAGTACACATTATTCTTAGTACCTAAATATGAGCTTAGCTTGAACTAGTATTTAACAATGAGGATAAATTTATGCAAATATATTTCCTTTTTCTCATGTCGCTTCCCTAATCATCAATTGCATGAGTTTTCAAGATAGTGAAGAGAATGTATGGATTAAAATAATTAAATATGTGAAAGCATCTAGTCCGGAACTTTCACAGAATAAGAACTGAATAAATATTAGGCCCCTTTCCTTTGCTTCAACTTCCTATTTTCCCATTACCGTAACAGAGAAGAACAAATCTGACTGCATATTGGATCTATTCCTTTAGCTCTAACCTTTTGTTGCCTGTGCTTAGTCATGCTGGCTCTGCACCTTTTGTAAAAGAATGTTGCCTATAGCCTGAAATATACAGGATAGCTCGTTCTCAAGACTCTGACCTTTAAAAGTATAACACTTTCCCATTCACACAGAGATAAAAAGATGCAGAACAAAGAAGTACATTTGTCATGTTGGAGGTTTATAGGAACATTGTGACCAGACCTACCTGGACAGCTGCAAGAACAAAGGAGTCCCACACCAAGAAGTTTGCAACAACCAGACACACCCCCTCTCCTTTTAGCATAAAAGAAGCCTGAATTCTACCTTGGGTAAGAGGGTTCCTTGGGACACTAGTCCGCCATCTTAGCAGTCTGCTGGCTTTCCGAATCAAGTCGCCCCAAAAACTCGTCTCTTGATTTACTGGCCTGTCCTGCGGTGAGCAGCACGAGCTTGGACTTGGTAGCATTACCAGGCAATATATTTAATCAACAAAATAAATGAATCCATGAATCTCAGTCAGACAAGCCTTCCTAAATTTCTTTCAAACTCACGCCCTCATTTCCGTCCCATTACTTCCTCAGGTTAGATTTTCATCATTTTTTTTCCTTGCCTCATTGCATTAGGCATACAGCTCGATACTGAAAAACAGTCATGCTTGGTGCTTGTCTTGTTTCTGATCTTGAAAGGGAAACCTTCAGAATTTCACAATTAAACGAGATTTTTTTGTGGAGTTTTTATGGATAGACACCTTTTTCAGGTTAAAGTTCTCTGTTAGTCCTAGTTTGCTAAGCAGTCCTAGCATGAGTGAATGTTGAATTTTATTAAATGTTTTTTTCTATATCTACTAAAATAATGACTTTTCTTTTTATTCTATTTAACCTACTAAAATCTATTTAAGTTATTAATTTGATTAATTACACTAATGGATTTATCTAATGTTAAGTCAACCAGGTATATTCTTAGGGTAAGCCCAGCTAGATGTATTATTTTTTTATGTATTGTGGGATTTGCTAAAATTTTGTTCAGGATTTTTTTTTTTTTTTTTTTTTTTTGGCTGTACTGGGTCTTTGTTGTTGCGCAGGCTTTCTCTAGTTGCGGCGAGCGGGGGCTACTCTTTGTTGCAGTGCACGGGCTTCTCTTTGCAGTGGCTTCTCTTGTTGCGGAGCACGGGCTCTAGGCACACGGGCTTCAGTAGTTGTGGGTTGCAGGCTCTAGAGCACAGGCTCATAGTTGTGGCACATGGGCTCAGTAGTTACGGTGCGTGAGCTTAGTTGATCCACGGCATGTGGGATCTTCCTGGACCAGGGCTCAAACCCGTGTCTCCTGCATTGGCAGGCAGATTCTTAACCACTGCGCCATCAGGGGAGCCCTGTTCAGGATTTTTATATCCATATTTTTAAGTAGCTTGGGCTGTAATTTTCCTGTCTTGAGTTGTCTTTATTGGGTTTTGGTATCAAGGAGGTGCTAGTCTCAAAAAACAAGAAGGGGTATCCCTCCTCTTCTCTGGAAGAGTTTGTATGAGGCTGGAATTATTTATTTATTCTTTTCATTCTTTTGAAGAAATCTCCAGTAAAGCCATCTGAGCTTGGAGTTTTCTTCGTGGAAAGATTTTTGATTATTGATTTCATTGGTTTAATATTTATAGGATTTTAAGGTTTTCATTACTTCTTCAGTTAGTTTTGGTCGATTATATTATTTTAGAAATTGATCTATTTTCATAAAGTTCTCAAAACTTTTGGTATAAAATTGCTCACAGTATCCTCTATCTTTTGATTGTCTATAGCTTCTCCAGTGTTGTCCCCATTCCTCTTCCTGGCATTACACTTTTGGCACTGGTGCTTAAACACACACACACACACACCCCTCCACTGCTCCTCCATGATCAGTCTTACCAGAGGCTTGTCAATTTTATTAATCTTTTGAAAATACAAACTTTGAGCTTTGTTAGTCCTTTATATTGTAAACTTTTTTTTTTTCATCAAACTCTTTATTATTTCGTTTTCCTACTTTGGGCTTAATTTGTTACAGTATGTTTTCTAACTTCTTAAAATAGATGTTTAGATTTTCAGCCTTTGGTGCTTTTTTCTAATATATGCCTTTAGGTCTATGAATTTCTCTCAAAGCTTCGTTTTAGTAGCATTATACAAGTTATGACATGTATTTTCAATACCATTCAGTTCAATCTATTTATGACTTTTTTTTCTTTGACCCAATGATGACTTACAAGTTCATTTCTTTATTTCTAAACATACAAGGATTTTCTAGTTATCTTTCTGCTATTGATTTCTAGCTTAATTTCACTATGGCCGGAGAATTTGTTTTGTATGCTATCAACCCTTGGAAACTTGCTGGGACTTGCTTCATGTGTGGTCCGTGGCTTCTTCTTCATTTACCTGATAAAGTTTAACCTCTTCAATGTTACCTGAATCATTACCTACCCACCGAGTATAATCCCATTTATACCCTATTGGCCAGCCATACACGACTTCCCACAGTTTTGCAAACGTGCCATGCTCTTTCACACTTTGTGCCTTTGCCCATAATCTTCCCTTTGCCTCTGCTGCTATTCTCTGTGCCTCTTATTCAGCTCAGGTATCCCATCCACCATACAGCCTTTCCAGGCATTCTCCCCATCCCTGAACCTCCCCACCTGGTGAAGTGCTGTGGCAGTTGGTATCCCTACCTCCCATCTTTCTGTCTCAATCTATCCTCCACACTGCTGCCAGAGTCATCTTCCTAAAATGCAAATCCCACATTTCTCTCCTGCTTGAAGCAGCAGCATAGCACAGGGAGATCGGCTCAGGGCTTTGCCATGACCTAGAGGGGTGGGATCGGGAGGGTGGGAGGGAGGCTCAAGAGGGAGGGGATATGGGGACATGTGTATGCATATGGCTGATTCGCTTTGTTGTGCAACAGAAACTAACACAGTATTATGAAGCATTTATACTCCAGTAAAGACCTATTAAAAATTTTTTTAAAAAGAATAAGAAAAAAAAATCCTTGCCTCAGCAGCTTCCCTGTAACAGAGTCCAAGCTCAGCATTCTTTACAAGACTCTCCCCTAGCCCTTCTCCAGGTCCCTACCCCTTTACTCAGACTATTCTTTCTGCCTCACAGGCACTTCTCACCTTATTCATCTTTCAAGTCTAGGCTTGAGAGTCACCTCCTCTATGAAGGCTTTCCTGCACCCATCCCTGACACTGCACTTCTGTGTCCGATTAATCACTCCCTGTCTAACGGTAATAATCAAGGGGAGTGGTAGGGGCAGGAGGATTTCCCTAAACTAACTTTTAATTATGGTATTTATTTTATTTGTAAACATCAGTTAAGAGAGACTGAGATTTCAATGTTTTCACAGCAGGGTGTGGGCTTTTTAAAAGGATGCCAAGCACTGTAAGCACAGCTGTACATCCCTCTATCTTCACATATGTAAGACCTCATGAACTCATTTTTTAAAAAGTATGTCTTACCTAACCAGACTGTAATTTCCTCAGAAGGAGGGACCGGGGCTTAATTTTGATCTTTAGAGACTGGTACAGTAACTAGCTTGGTAAATACAATTAAATGGCTGTGGAATGAACTCTGCTAAGGGAATAAAGGAAAACAAACATTTTAGGTACTCAAATAGAAATTCCACAAGAAACCTCTGGGTTCTGTTAATTCTCCTGCACACAGAAGTCCAGAACACCACATTTCCAGGCATTTCTATTAAGTGTAAGAACCTTTGATGGCCCCCCGCTGCATCAAATCTAAACTCGCACACCTGACACGAAGGCCCTCTGTGATCTGACTCTGCCCTCCTTCTCCAGCCTTCTGTTTCACGACTCCTCGCCTCTTCATATCCCTGTCAGCAATTACTGCTGCTTCAGAAATACTGCTAATGTTCTACTTATCTGGAGCATTCCCCCAGGTCCCCAGATGTCCTACTCCACCTGTCAGGGTCCCTGCTTCAGAGCCCATCTCTCTCTCAAGCCTTGCATGATTTCATGTCTTCCTTCTCATCTCTGAAACAGTTAATCTGGCCCTTTCTTATCCTTGGTTCCTTTCTGTGGCCTCAGCTTTCAGTCTGCAAACTTCTCAGGCCCCGGTGCCTCTCTTCCTATGTGCCCCACACTGCCTAGAACAAAGCTGAGTAAGTAACCAACTCTCACTCAGCAGTAATCCTTCTTGTTGACTGACAGAAAAAGTCCCTGATATCTCTACCTTGGCTTCTCTCCCTCCAACTCAAGGGCTGTTTGGGTGGTATTTACACAAAACCCCACAAGGAGCTATCAGTGCAACTTGCATGACCATTTCCTTGTAATCCTATCTCTCCCAATTACCTCCATGATATTTCGAGGAAGACATTCCTCCTTTAGCTGAGGGAGAGAGAAGAGGTTGTTTTCATAGCTATATGACAGGATCAAAGCCTTCTCAATTTTCTTCTGTACCACTAAAGACACACACACACAAACCTGAAGTTACTTTGCCTCTTTCTGCCTTTTCAGAGGAAGGAATCCTTAAATTCTCAGCTCTGTGTAACTCTGTTCTATCCTTTCTCTCTGGTAAAATTCTGTTTTCCTCAGCCTTTTAAAATATCCCCAGGTGGGCTTCCCTGGTGGTGCAGTGGTTGAGAGTCCGCCTGCCGATGCAGGGCACACGGGGTTCGTGCCCCAGTCCGGGAAGATCCCACATGCCGCAGAGCAGCTGGGCCCGTGAGCCATGGCCGCTAAGCCTGCGCGTCCGGAGCCTGTGCTCCGCAACGGGAGAGGCCACAACAGTGAGAGGCCCACATATCGCAAAAAAATAAATTAATTAAATTAAATTAAATTAAATATCCCCAGGTAAATAAAACCACAATATTATGATGATGGCAATTTAAATATGTAACTCTGGGAAGTTAAAAATATACAGTTTTGAAGTGTCTTTGATTCACCAATAGTGACTAAATCCAGCCACCACAAGGATGTGAGCAAGGTACTACTGAAGCAGTGAGGGTTCTATGTCCGTCCTGTTCCTCCTGGGTGCCCCATTACTGTAGTTTCCAGCTCCCCTCGGTAGGTGGGAATATGTGCCTGGGGTCTGGTCGGTGGAATGTGGGTTGTAGAAACACATCACCACCAGGCCTGGCCCACTGAGATCTTCTGCACATTCTCCATGTTCTTGCCCGTTTCTGCCCTGTGAGCTGGACCAGAGGACCCAGTGGAAGACTCCACAGCCCTAGGAGCTGGCAGGGTCACTAGACTGAAGGAGTCTGTGTCCCTGAATGAATGAGGTAGGACAGAACTCCTGCCCCTGTCCTCACAGATCTGCACTAGATTGTGTCAGGAGAGAAATGAACCTTCATTATGCTAAGCCACCGAAATTTGGGGAAAGTCTATAATAGTAATGGGTCTACCTTGATTAAATCGATATCATCCTGAATTGTTAAAGTTAAAAGTAACAATTATTCCTAAGTATTCCTTACAAGCAATTCTGTCTAAAGCTATATTTTGTTAAACTTCACTAGCCGTATTACTATTTTCCCTTTTGGGTGACTTGGGCACTGGCACCCCTCGGATCCCACCTCGAGTCATGAAGGACTAGTCCAGCTGCTGGGATCACGGTGGGCAGAAAGCCCCCAGCTCTCAGCCCTTTTCAGGAAATGTCTTGGCAGAAAACAGCTGTCTTGCCCAGGGTCATGCCCCTCCTCAGGTGGCCTCATCCAAGACTAGTGGCATCCAATGACTGGTCACGGAGAAACCACAAATGCACAGCCCCCTCCCCCTAACTCAGGACCATCCCAACTGCACAGTCCCCACGGGGTAGTCTGAGGCCTTTCTTGGGACTCATCATGGCCCAGCTCCTCCCTCTGGACAATCCTGCTTCCTTTTCCTCCTTTTCATATCCTTTCCTTCCAGGGGTGTCAATCCCCAAAATTCTACACAATAAGCTCGTCACACACTAATCTTTATCTCAGAGCCACTTCCCTGTGATCCCAACCTGAGACAGGCACTGTATCCTCGATGCAATACCATGACACTGCCTCCAGGTAGGGCCCAAGTATCATATTTTCCAATCAAAAATAAAAATACACAAAATCACGATGGGATGGAAGCTCTAAAACTGAGACTCTCCACAAAAATTCAGAATGTATTATAGTGTTAGAAGACTAACTCCTTATACACACTATATGTAAAATAGACAATAAGGACCTACTGTATAGCACAGGGAACTCTACTCCATACTCTGTAATGGCCTATATGGGAAAAGAATATAAAAAAGAATGGATATATGTATAACTGATTCACTTTGCTGTATACCAGAAACTAACACAGCATTGTAAATCAACTATACTCCAATAAAAATTTAAAAAATTAAAAATCAAAAATTTAAAGACTAACTCTTTGCAAGAAAATAAGAGCACATTTTGAAAGCCCCTCTAAGAAAAGTTGCTTTGAAATTGTCCTAAAGAAAATATTACCACCTTGCTTGTAATCAAGTAAAAAATTAGTACATACATAACAAAGAGCCACATAACAAAAATTATTGACGATCTATTATCCATCTGTACAGTTATCTGGTCTTATAATTAAAGCAGTTACCTCTTCAGTGCTTGTTACAACACAGTGCTAAGAGCTTTATGTGCACTCTCTCGTTGAATCCTTAACTAGTTCTGCAGGTGATAAAACTCAGGTTCACAGAGTAAATAAATTACCCAATGTCGCATAGCTGGGACTCAAAGTTAGGTCCCGCTTACTCTGAAGCCTCAGCTCTCTCGTAAGTCTTACATATTCTTGCGTACTGCATATATGTTCTGCATATTCAAGCTCTGAGAGAGCTTAAGAACTGCAACTAGTTCACTAAGTAATTTGCAGGGGGGACAGAGGGAAAGCAAAAGGCAGGTATCTGTGATTCCAAAATCTATGGTCTCTCCTCTCATCCCTCTACCGATGACAGGCAGAAGCCCTGCCTTCTAGGGGTACACAGCCTAGTGAATGCATTAGTGAAAGAACAATTCCAGGCGCAATTTTGCCAGAAGGATAGCAGCACAAGCCTGTCCGGAGGCAATCAAAAGGTTCTTCTGCCCTCTTGTGGCTCAAGGAGACTGCTACATATCAAAGCTCCATTAAAAAGCTAAAATACCATATAAAGGCCCTTGGCAGTAGGACACAAAAGAGCAGGAGGCAACTGTGATTGGCTCAAAGGGAGCAGATTTAATAACTCAAAAAATCTGATCATGCTAACCACTGCTTGTAATAAGAAAGCTCATAATAAGAATAACAGAATACTAGACTTCAGAGAACAACAAGGAAAAAGTATTTGGCGGGAATTCCCTGGCAGTCCAATGGTTAGGACTCTGCACTTTCACTGCTGAGGGCCGGGGTTCAATCCCTGGTTGGGGAACTAAGATCCCGCAAGCCGCGCATGGGCACAGCCAAAGTATTTTGCCATGATAATAAAGAATACAATTATAAGCTACATCCTTTCAGAACAATGATAAAAGTTTAAGACGTTCCAAGGATTCAGATCCTTGCTTTTCACACTTAATGTATTTTAGAACTCTTTTCATATCAGCAAATTTACAGCCTCCTCATTCAGGTGCAGGGCACCCCTACTGGTGAACACGTAAGTTGCTTCCAAACTCCTGCTATTACAAAACTGATGCAAAAAGCAAATGAACAAAAAATGCTGCTGTGGATTATCTTGTGCACAGACCATCTTGCAAATGTTCGAGTATACCTGTAGATGGATTCCTGGAAGTGGAAATGCTGGGTCAAAGGGCACATGCAAGCCTTAGCACTACTTCCTTTTTGAAACTCCTTCCTCTGACTTTCCGTCCTATCTCCCTGGCTGCTCCTTCTAGGGCTCTTCCCATATTTTTTTTTTTTTTTTTTTTTGGCCAAGCCACATGGCATGCGGGATCCTAGTTCCCCGACCAGGGATCGAACCCATGCCCCCTGCAGTGGAAGGGCAGAGTCTTAACCACTAGACACCAGGGAAGTCCTTCCCATGCTTCCTTAAAAGTGTAAGAAACATTGGTTATTCAGGGTGACTTTACAAGAAGTGACCATCTACTGCTCACCCCTTAGATGCTGGTACCCCAGGATTTGGTCCTTTGTCTCTTTTATCCTACATACTCTCCTAGCTATCAGTTTCCTTCCCTGAAGGCAGCCAACGTTATCATTACTGGGTTTTATGCTTCCAGAGTTATTTTCTACATATTTACGTGAATCTATAGGTAATATATGTGCCTGTGTATGTATAAATATGAATATATATGCACAAGCCTTCCCCCTTGCTATAGAAATATATTTTATATTTGTATATAAATGGTAGGATTTGTAACCTGAATTGAAGCAATTTAAGGGGATGCTGCCAAGCAGCAACTTTCCCAGGAGAAAACTGTGGTGCCAAACATTTTTCCACCTATAGTTATCTGCCAGACATGTGGAATGAATCCACAGGAGAAGGTAAGATTAGAAGTACTGTCTCCCACTCTAGCCTACTGTTTCAAAAGTTCTTACAGGGCTTCCCTGGTGGCGCAGTGGTTGAGAGTCCGCCTGCCGATGCAGGGGACGCGGGTTCGTGCCCCGGTCCGGGAGGATCCCACATGCCGCGGAGAGGCTGGGCCCGTGAGCCATGGCCGCTGGGCCTGCACGTCCGGAGCCTGTGCTCCACAACGGGAGAGGCCACAGCAGTGAGAGGCCCGCGTACCGCAAAAAAAAAAAAAAAAAAAAAAGTTCTTACAAAGTAGCCACAAATTAATTCAAGGGCTAGAGAAAGGATAGAGCACAGAGGCCAGTAAACAAAAATCGGAGTCTTTGGCAGCTGTGGTTACTAACCTATAAAAAGCTTTGTTTGATTTTTTTTTTAATGAAAGTTTTCTAACCGCACAAAAGTGGAGAGAAGACTATTATGAGCCCCATCCTACAGATTAAACAATTAAACATTTTGCTACTGGCTTCCTGGTTTTGTTCTCTCCCTTCCCAGCCCTCCCTCGCCCCTCTTTATTTCTCCTTCTCTCTTTTTCAGCTGTATTATTTTATTTTATTTATTTATTTTTTAATTTTTTTTTTTTTTTTTGCGGTACGTGGGCCTCTCACTGTTGTGGCCTCTCCCGCTGCGGAGCACAGGCTCTGGACGCGCAGGCTCAGCGGCCATGGCCCACAGGCCCAGCCGCTCCGCAGCATGTGGGATCCTCCCGGACCGGGGCACGAACCCGTGTCCCCTGCATCTGCAGGTGGATTCTCAACCACCCAGCTGTATTATTGTAAAACAAACATCTGACATCATGCTGTTCAATCCCTAAATATGTCTAGACATAATCATAAAACCCAAAAACATTTCCTTACATGACCACAATGTCATCACACCTAACAAAGTTAATTTCTTAATATCATCAAATGCTCAGTCCACATTCATATTTCCACAATTATTTCAAAAAACCTTTTTACACTTGGCTACTTAGGTTTTGAGGGAACTGTACAGCTAAAGAAATTCCAAGCCCAGCCTGCAATAGCCTGTGATTATCAAATCTTAAAAGAATTCCCAGGCTCCCAAACCCTCACCAACAGGAAATGAACTGCTAAAGCTATACAGCTCCCTGGAAGGGCATTCCTTCCACTGCCCACCCTGATGTGGCCTTGACATATGATGGTTAAGGAAGAACCACTCTATACCCTTCAGCTATCATCCTCCTATCCCCGAGTCCTAATCAGCCACGAATCTATTTTCTATCTCTGTAGGTTTGCCTATTTTGGACATTTCACACAATATGTGGTCCTTTGTGACTGGTTTCTTTTACTTAGCATATTTCAAGGTTCATTCATGTTGCTAGGATCTATAAGTACCTCATTCCCTTTCACTGGTGAATAATATTCCATTGTACAGACAAACCACATTTTGTTTACCTATTCGCCAGTTGATGGGTATTTTGGTTGTTTCTACTTTTTGGCTATTACGAATGATGCTGCTATGGATGTTTGTGTACGAGTTTTAATGTGCACATATGTTTTCATTTCTCTTGAGTTTATGCCTAGGAGTGGAACTGCTGGGTTAAATGGTAACTCTAAGTTTAACTTCTTAAGGAACTGCCAGACTGTTTTCCAAAGTCGCTACAGCATTTTATATTATAACCGGCAGTGCATAAGGGTTCCAAGTTCTCCACAGCATCACCAACACTTATTATCTGTCGTTTTGATTATAGCCATCCTCATGGGTGTTAAGCAGTATCTCGTGGTTTTGATTTACATTTCCCTAGTGACTAATGACGTTGTACGTCTCTCCATGTGCTTACTGGTCACTTATATATCATCTCTGGAGAAATGCCTGTTTGGATATTTTGCCCATTTAAAAAATTGGATTATTTGTCTTTTTATTGTTGAGCTATAAGAGTTTTCCCCACCTTTTCCATTGAGAATAAAAGGTTCCTAACCACCTAGGAAAGTACTGATTATTCTTCTATAGTAAGAAGTAACCACCATAACTAGTTTTAAACCCATCCAAATCAATCAGTGATAGCTTCACACCATAATAGAAGCTTTTGAAAGCCAGACAACAGCACCTTCAATTCAATGACTATACTTTTTTTTAAAATTTATTTTATTTATTTATATTTGGCTGTGTTGGGTCTTCGTTGTGGTGCACGGGCTTCTCATTGCAGTGGCTTCTCTTGTTGCGGAGCACGGGCTCTAGGCGCGTGGGCTTCAGTAGTTGTGGCATGCAGGCTCAGTAGTTGTGGCTCGCGGGCTCTAGAGCACAGGCTCAGTAGTTGTGGCGCACGGGCCTAGCTGCTCCGCGGCATGTGGGATCTTCCCGGACCAGGGATTGAACCCGTGTCCCCTGCCTTGGCAGGTGGATTCTTAACCCCTGGGCTACCAGGAAAGTCAATGACCATACTTCTGAAAGTTACCCTATCAATGAGTCTTGCTCAGATAACTGTGAACCCACAGCTAAAGGTCAACCAATCCCTAAATACTCTTCCTTCTGAAAGTCCACCAATCCCTGAACTCCACTCTTCTGAAGACTCCAGAATAAACAGTAGTTGTTAAACTTTTGGTATCAGGCCCTTTTTACACTCTTAAAACTCACTGAGGGCTCCAAAGAGTGTTAGTGTATATAGGTTAATAATTATATTAGTATTTAATATATTGGAAATTAAGGAATTTTAAAATACGAATTCATTTAAAATTAATAATAAACCCATTAAATATTACCATACAATATAATAATTATACAATATAAGTCTATGAAGAAGCAACTATTTTCAAAGCAAGTAGTAGGAAAAGAGTGGCATCGTTTTACATTTTTGCAAATCTCTTTAATTTACAACTTAATAAGAGAAATTTGGATTCTCACCAGTTTCTGAAACTGGTTTTTTTTGTTTGTTTTTACTCTGTGTGGGAGTGAAAAATACAACTGCTAGTACAGTTTGGTGCCACTGCTTTGATTTGTGCAAAGGTTTGAACAGTTTTACCCACCATCACTTTATAGTATTAGTGCAAATGTCAACACACTGCAATGGGCAATCAATATCTTATTATTAATATGAAAATACTCTTGACCAAACTTTGAAAAACACTGCTACAAAAGAGCTCTCTGCTTTTTTCAGAGAGATGACATTTTAGAAGCACGACTCTCCTTGCTTAAATTACCAACTATTCAACCTTTTGTTTCAGATATTAAGTGTTGGCCTCTTTCCTCAAAATTACTTTTTTGTTTGACTTTCCTGCCTTCTTTTTTTTTCTTATTACATTTTTCCTTTTGTTAGTTTTTAAGTTATGCACTCTATGTGTGCAGTAGTTAACCCGGAAATCTTACCTGAATATTTAACTCTGAATTTATCAATATATTTAACCCTCTTACCAAACAACACAAGAAGCTCTTGTTTAACTCTTAACAATTTCCTCTCAATTTATATGTTATTATTGACTAGTAGTATGGCTCCATCCCTTTGTTTTTATAATGCCAAATACTGGACAATACTGCCATTCAAAATATATATATGTAGCCAATATTTACTTAAATTTACCCACATGTTTATCATTCTCTTTGCTCACCATTCCTTCCTGCAGCTTCCTTCTGAAATCATTTTCTTTGTTCTGAAGTTTATATTTTGTAAGTGCTTTTATCTGTTGGTAGTTAACTTTCTTCAGTGTTTGTCTCATTCCTGAAAAATGGTTTCACTGCATATGCAGGTTCTAAGTTGACAGTTTTCTTCAAATAAAATGGTCCACTGTCTTCTGGCTTTTATTGCTACTCTTGAGAAGTGAACTATCAGTCCAACTGTTATTCCTCTGAAGGTAATCAGTCTTTCCTTCTCTAGCTATTTTTTAAAACAGTTATTACTGAGGTATAATTAGCATACAATAAACTGTCCATAGGTAAAGTGTACAATTTGATGCACTTTGACATATATCTGCGAAATCATCACAATTAAGATAATGAAATCTATCAAGCCCAAAAGTTACCTCATGCCCCTTTAAATCCACCTGTCACCCTACCCCATTCCATGCTACCCAGATCTGCTTTTTGTCACTATAACCAAGTTTGCCTTTTATAAATGGAATCATATTTTATATACTCATTTGTGTCTGGCTTCTTTCACTCAGCACAATTATTTTGAGATTCATCCATGTTTTTTGTGTATTAACAGTTAATGGCCTTTTTATAACTATGGGAGGTGACGAATGTTAACTAAACTTACTATGGTAAACATTTTGCAATATATACATATATCAAATCATCATGCTGTACACTTGAAACCAATACAATGTTATATGTCAATTATATCTCA